>NW_022991144.1:0-613789 GCF_902827175.1 Gymnodraco acuticeps | reverse complement strand
CCCAGGAAGTGCGCCGGACTCAGATGAAAATATTCGTGCTGGCCAAACGGCGGTACTACACTTCCGTTTGGTTGCCAGGCCCGGAAACACTTTTTCCCATTGAGTTACATGGGGAAAGAGTGGTCGGTAACTCGTTGGATAATTTTTTTTAAACTAAATAAACTACCCAGTATGAACACTTGTATAGCCCTTATTAAAAACATTCGTTCCTCAAGTTGTAAAATGTGCTAATAACGTTATTCTGAGAGTTATTCCCTCTGCATTATGAACGCGCAACCCACGGGACCACGCCGCCCGGCACATTCATGTTACGTGTCCCGACCAATCAGAGCACACTGTGCTCACAGGGAGGGTGGGGGCTGGAGCTATTGGAGCTACAACGAGCCGTTAAAGGCAGAGTGAAATTCAGTGAATACACGTAGTTTACAGAGATGCTGTTTGAGAAACCAATGTGAGTTGCGTTTGTCTTTACCCATGGATGCACAATAAGAACGCACCCATATCGTCTTACTGCCATCCCACGGAGCTGTAATAATGGATATATTGCACATGTTTGCTGTAATTCATCATCATACTACATGGGCTGTATGATTACATCTTGTACCGTAAATGTTGTATTACATAAAGTTAATATTACCGACGTTATTAACGTCTCTGTAGCTTCGTATTGCACTAAGAAGCTTATTGCACTGTGTATATATATATATATATATATAATATATATATATATAATATATATACGGTGCAATAACTATTTCAGCTAAATGAAGCTCTGTTGGATATCTAGATCCTTTACAGCGTAATAAGTACATACGATTGATGTGTACGTTAGCATAATGACTAGCTAGCCGCTAGCGCTAACTGCCGCCTCGTTAATATCAAATCCATCATAATAACAAATCATTACCATGCTGTCAAGAACGTGCGGTGCTGTTACGTGTACGCAAATTGACGTGCTTGATGTGAACGAGCATTTTGGTTAAAGTTGCGCATGCTCTATGAGCGCACATACGGTTACTTCTCAGGCATGCCGGGTAATCTGTGACGTTTCACTCTCTCAAAAGTTGGGCCATTTGCGCTAATGAGCAGCTCTCATAGGAATGAATGAGGCCCCGCCTCCCACGCTGTATCCAGTTCTTATTATACATCCATGGGTGGGCCCCACCCTCGGGCCTCCTTCCGGTATAAGTAGGAAGGGGGCCCGGCAATCTGCTCCCATACAATATAACTTTTCTTCAGCTATTCGTAGAGCCAGTGGGGCCCCGCACTTAGAGGGCTGCGCCATTTACTCATAGAAGCTGGGTTACCCCCTAATCCCACCAGGAGCGTCTGCGCTGCGTTGCGCTGCGGCTGCGGCGTTTTTAGCGATCGCGGCCACTCTAGTCAATGGGTGCTATTCCACCAGACACGCTGCGCCGCGGCTCGAAGCGTCCCAGAAGCTCCTCGCCGCAAGAATTTCTAAAATATAGGATGAATCCTATTTTTGACGCGGCGCAGCGCGGCGCAGGCAGGAAGTGGAATGTTCATCCAACAACTGCGAGGTTGCACACACGACGCTCCGCTTCCGCAACGTTTAGTAACGCGCCTGGTGGGTTAGGACGCAGGAGGAGGTCGCAGAGCGGCGCAGACGCTTCCGGTGGGATCAGGGGGTTACAGTAGGTCACCTCAGTTCTATTTCGTAGGCCTATATGGCTTCGCCCGGCTATCGCTATTGGGTTAAGGGCGAAGCATGATGTAGTCTGCCCCACTGGGTCCGCCCGGCACTAGAAACACAGACACACCTGCTCAATAACACACCCTGCCTGTTGTGCCATGCGTAATGGCGCATCACCGTCCCTGGAACATATAGCAAAAACATTCCTGTCTTCCCGACGGGGTGAAGGGGGAACAATACATACCGGCCGCTGTGAGAAAGTATAGAGACGAAGGTGCACCTTGTCCTGCGATCATAGAGCAGCTCTCTGCGTATCAGACAGGTAGGAGAGCGCCCAGCTGGATCCCTGACGTCACTCACTCTGACCAGGCACTCCGTACAAAGTGTGTCAGAGGAAAAAGGAACATCCCTCTCATAAGAGGGGAAAAGGGCCGCTTCTCCGCGTGCCGAGAGGCAGGAGAGAGGCGCACAGCTGGATCCCTGATGTCACTCACTCCGACAGGACACCCAGTACAGTACAGGGTGCGTCAGAGAGGAATGGAGACATCCCTCAAATAAAAATGAAAAATGAACAGGGGGAAGACCAAGATGCAGCAGTGCCAATATCTTCCACTGACATTCCTCCGTGCAACGCCGTGGAGGAGGAAATTCCTCTGGTGGAGTGCGCCTTGATATTCTCCGGGGGCTCCACCCCAGAGGAGACATATGCCTGTGACACAGCCTCACACAGCCAGTGTGACAGCCGTTGTGCAGACCGAGGTTGCCCGATCGAGCGCTCTCTATAGTGCAAAACAGGCGCTGCACGGTGCCAGGCCGCCGTGCGCGCCACATAGCAAGACAGCGGCGTACAGGACAGAGGAGATGAGACGCTTCTTCCTCCGACCTGTGGAGGGGGGAATAAGCCAGCCAGGGTGATCACTCTTGACCTAAAAGAGTTGTGATGACCTTAGGCATGAAGCCGGGTTATGGCGTAAAACAGCTGAACTGCATCTCCTTGGATCCGGAGAGCTGACGGAGCCACAGAGAGAGCAGACCAATCACTCACCCTTTTCTCTGATAGAGCCAAAAGTATACTACTTTGGCTGAAAACAGTTTAAGGGGAACCTGATCAGGTTCAAATGGGGTTTTGCTTTAGTGCGCGTAACACCAAATACGTATACATACAATACAACGGCTGCTGCGTTCTGCGAGCCCCTCGGTTAAATTCGCCGGGAATATACATTGCTCTGATGGAGAGCAACGTGTGTGCGCGCCCAGAACAGCAGCCGCCTGGCTGCGTTCAGAAGCTGCGCAGATTGTACTCCTCCCTGGCAATTGAGGTAGGCAGCTGCTTCCATAGCCGTGGCCTGTTGTCTGTGCAAATCAACACATGTTTGACAACGGCGACTCCCCCGTTATTTTCCGTAGATTTAGAAAAATAGCGGGAGTAAACCGCGCAAGACACTGTTCCTGGGATAACGGGAGTGTTTCTTGTATCCCATGGAACTGCTGGGGGGGAGAGGCTTCTCTGTGATGTGCCGTAATGGTCGTCATGGTGACGAGCCACGCCATCGCCGCTGCCCGTGAGGCAAAAGGGCTGCGAGGGAGTTTCCACACGCTGCATTTCACTCCGTCTCTCATCATGAGGCGCGTACACGCCCAGAGGATGAGAGGTGTGTGTATGCTGTCCACACGAGGCGTTATAACGGTGCTCGTGGATTTATTATGACCGTGTAGGAGGCATATCTGGGATGCCGCGAGCTCTGCAGTTTATAAACCAATAGGTTAAAAACAGCAGGCTTCTGCAGCGAATGAACCACCTGTGTCCCCCTGTTGGAAGAGACCCAAGGCGGGGATCATCACGTGACCAGCTGACGCCAACGCCGAGCAGCTGCGTCACGGAGAGGGCTGTGTGGGTTGTGACATGCCGGAGGAGAGCTGTCAGTTTCTCTACTCGCTGCCGCGAGAGGCGCGCTTTGCTGGCTGAGTTTAATTCCACTCCCAGATAAACATTTGTCTGAGAGGGAAGAGGACAGCTCTTCTTCCAATTTATTATGAAACCCAGGCTTTGACAGATGCGATACGAGATGTAACGTCTGTAAAGCGACTTCCTCCTTAGAGCGAGCCAGCAAATAGCAGGTCGTCCAGGAAACCACACTCTCATCCCTCCTCTAGTGGCTCCAGCCTTCTCTACACAAAAACGGGAGGAGGAGCCAGGAAATATCCGAACGGCAGACGATTGTCTGGTCTGATATTCCCTGAAATGAGAAACGCAGGAATTTCCTGTGTTTCTGGTGTTTGGGATTGATGGGTGGTGTAATTGTAAAGGCAACCGAACAACAAATATTTGCCAGTGAGGGATATGGTGGAAGCTTTTCCAGACGCGTGGTGTTGACAGCAAATCAGGTCTTCTCTTTGAGTGCATTTAAGATGTTTATTGTGGATTGCAGGAGGATGACAGCAAAACAAGAGCCGGGTGTGTTTAACTGATAACTAAACAACTAACTGTGATAAAGAAATAAACTGAAATTAACTCAAAACAAACAGAAAATAAGCGAAAACACGCACGGTGTGAAAAACTGTGTGGCTTCCCTGGTGATTCCCAATCCCTGCTGTGCACCTGTGTCCTCCCTAAATAGTAGGCTGTACCCTGAAATTGGCTGAGTCCCCGCCTATGCCCAGGTCAATTCAGTAGTATCACAGCACCTTCATATACAAATATTAAAATACATCAAATTGGCTGCAACAATGGGTACGTGGAAGTATGCATCCTTCAGGTGGAAGTGAACCAGTCGTCCTGGTGAACACATTCCAGCACCTGTTTGATCGTCAGCATGTGGAATACTGACAGATTGAGGATGTCTCATTGACCCAGTCTTTTTCGGGATTAGAAAAATAACGGGAGTGAAAACCCTGATTTTCCTCCCTTTGAGGAACCCTGGAAATTCCTCTTTCAACAGGAGTTCCAGCGGCTCGGATTGGAGCGCAAGACATAGGCTAGCTTCTTGGAGGACAGGAGTGTTTCCTGTATCCATTGAACTGTGGGGGGGGGGGGGGGGGGGGGGAGAGGCGAACTGCAGGGTGTCCCCTTGCTGATCAGCCTGCTCATCCATCTGTCCATCAGAACACGCGCTGCCACGCGACGACGAGCCACGCCAGAGCCCTCGCCGCCGCTGCCCGTGAGGCAAGCCAAGGTGGGCCTAGAGCGAAAGGGCTGTGAGGAGGCCTCCACACGCTGCATTTCACTCCGACTCTCATCATGAGGCGCGTACACGCTCAGAGGATGAGTGGAGGTGTGTTCAGTGACATCCACATGAGGCGTTACCACGGCGCTCATGGGCTTATTGCGACCGTGTGTAGGTGGCGTATCTCGGACAGAGGAATGCCGCGAGGTCTGTGGTTTAATAACCGAAAAGTCATAACCACCAGGCCTCTGCAGCGAACCTGCTGCCTACTAATCAACAGATTGGAGGCAGCTGGCGTAGTTACCGCGCTCTGCAGCTTATTAATCGATAGATTAAAATGCGCAGGCTTTTGTAACTAACCCTGCTAGCTATTAACCGATAGGTCATAGGCAGCTGATTCACCCAGAGTGGGGGATATGTGAAACACATTTGAAACTGATGACTCAGACAACATGTTGGGAAATAAGCTTCTTTATTTTCCTCACACTCCCTCCCAAACCGTCAAGGGCCGGCTCTGTTTCCTCGGCGGCTCTCGCGGAGCAGACGACGAACGGGAGTACCTCACTCCCTTTTGACCCCCCCTCTCTGCTGGTGGGGGGGCGGAGGTGCGGGACGGTTGCCCCTGCCGCCGCGACGGACGAGTCTGACGCCTCGGCTTGCGGTTGCTGTGAGCGTCTCTCTGCCTGTCGCTGTGGCCGGGTTGGCGCTGCTCCTGCTGCCCCTGGTGCCGCTGAGGCTTCGCCGCAGGCTGGAGCCAGCCGACTGCTGGCGGATATCATCTGCCTGCTCCGCTGCCGCCTTCATGGACTCGACCATGGCTAGAAACTGGGGTCCGAACAGCCCGTCCGGGCTGATCGGAGCGTCCAGCAAGACCTTCCTGGCTGGCTCTGTAACAGCCGCCTGTTGCAGCCAGAGGTGGAGCTGGATCTGCGTCATCCATGCTGCGATCCTCGCCTGGGAGACAGCCACGGCTGCGCACAGCGTGAGTGCCGTGCTGGCCGCCTTGCCGATCTCCTCCGCCTCCTCTGGTGCCACGGTGGTGGACCGCTCCACCAGCGTAACCACCGAGTTGGCCAGCCAACGCGATGTTGTTTGCCGCCGCAGACGCCTGAAACGCACATTGGTGCGCCCGGTCAGCCTGGCGGGCGACATACTGGTCCTTGGGGGAGGCCAACGTAGGGCGCCGTCCGGCGATCAAGTTGGCCTGCCTAACCCCAAAGAACGCCGTCAAGCTCGGCTCCAGAGCGGGGGTGGTTCCTGCCCGTCTGAACTCGGGAAAACACTCCGGCCATGTCGTCCAGAGCCACCCTCTCCCGTCCTAGGGGAACGGGGGAGACCTTTGCATGCTGCTGCTTTGCCGATTATCTCCGGCAGCTCGAGCATAATGCCACCCAACGTCGGTAGCGCCGTGGCCACGGAGAAGGGGACCGCGTGCTCGGCCGCCACACCCGTACCTCGCTCCAACCCCCGTCTCCCCGTCCAGGGGAGAGGGGGGAGGGGAGAGCCGCATGGCGAGCCATGGAGGGAGACAGGGTAGGAGTCGTCCGACTCCTACCCTGTCTCCCTCAGCCACAGCAGCTAGAGCGTCCGCTCTTCGCTTCCTGTCGGCTGATGGGCACAATGCGAACAAGCGACCTGCTGGCTGAGAGCCGCGTCCGCGTGCTCTGGCCCCAGGCAGGATTCGCATATCGCGTGTAAGTCATAGCTCAGGATGTACCCCGTCTTACATGAGGGACAATCACGGACACAGTTGTTGTTCATGACTTGACTTTTCCTGTGCTGCTTCAGTACTGTGCTGGTTGCTGAAGAAAAGAGGGAGCAGATTGCCGGGCCCCCTTCCTACTTATACCGGAAGGAGGCCCGAGGGTGGGGCCCACCTAGCGGGTGGGAGTGGACTTCAAGTGTTTCAGTGCTGCGCGGGGCGCAGAGGGATAACCCAATAGCGATAGCCTTAGAGGCAGGGGTGGACTGGCCATCTGGCATACCGGACATCGTCCCGGTGGGCCGTTGACCCAATGTGGGCCGGTCCTGTCTGTTTTTTTTCTTTTCTTTTTTTCTCTAAATTCCCTCCAATTGGGCCGCCCAATTGGCTACAGAGGGCTAGCAGTGTGTTGCCAGCATCGACACATATTATTGGTCTATTGTTTGTCATTGTCAATCAATCATGGTCTGACAGGCTCAGAGAGCCCTGACAGCGCTGTCAATCACAACACAAACCAGGGTGGGGCGGGACCTCATGGCATGGGCGGCAGTCGCGGGACGGGCTGCTGCTAAGCTGAAAATGGATAAGCGGAAGAAACGCCCGGGTGGCGCTGAAAAACTGCGACTTAAAAAGCTGAAGTCTCTGGAGGTGGAGGCTGCTAAATATTCTAAATTGACGGACCTATTTGGTCACCACCCCAGCAGGTGCTGCTGCGCCGGGAGACGAGCGAGTGGAGGCATACATGGTAAGTAACGTTAGCCTGGGGCTGGCTAGGCTACATTTTTGAGACATGTCCAAAAGATGTGATGTGACCTAATTAACTGCATAGTCCTACTTGTGACAACATATTAGCCCAGAGTTGAAGGGCTGTGAATGTTGGTAGTTGTGGTTGATTTAGTTTTAAATATGCTGAATTGTGATATTATGGGTTATTATTGTTCAGATGATTTAGCTAGGCTATCTAAGAGCTGCTAACGTCAGCGGTCTCTTGTTGCCATAGCAACAGTAAACGTTCACATGGACCAACGAGCTGTAAGTAGCGATGCAGAATCAAGCTGTATTGTAAATACAGATGAGATACTTTGAATTTTAGCACAAAATACAAGTAAACCTATAGGAAATAATTAGTTTAATTTGCAATATTTGCCATTGAATTTATTGTAATCTTTCAATTCATTTATTGTTTACTGAGGTGATAACTATTTCATAATTTGTGTGTAACTTTAATTTCTGTGTAAATGTGTTACTTTTACTGTAGTTTTCAAATGGCTGTGTATAGTGCTGTCTTGAGCATTTTCAGGTATTGTCACAAAGATCTGACTTTTTTGCATTGGAAAACACTAGTAAGTGTCATAATGAAAACATGGCAAAGCCACTAGTGTTGTTGCGCTCGCGAACGTTTCGTTCAATATGAACTAATCTTTTATCTTGTACATTATTCTGTGGTTTTGAGTTATTTCCCCATTCAATGATAAATGCTTTCCCTATGTCCAGCCCAGACAGGTTCAGGGCAAGTCCAGCTGGTCAGTTCAGGGAGAGAGCCAGACCAATTCAGGCAGCCCAAACACTGCACCACCTGAGAGGGAAAAGGCTGTAGAGAGTGAGGAGTATGTTAGCCCAAAGACAGGATCACCTGAGAGGGAAAAGGCTGTAGAGAGTGAGGAGTATGTCAGCCCAAACACTGCACCACCTGAGAGGGAAAAGGCTGTAGAGAGTGAGGAGTATGTTAGCCCAAAGACAGGATCACCTGAGAGGGAAAAGGCTGTAGAGAGTGAGGAGTATGTCAGCCCAAAGACTGGATCACCTGAGAGGGAAAAGGCTGTAGAGAGTGAGGAGTATGTCAGCCCAAAGACAGAATCACCTGAGAGGGAGAAGGCTGTAGAGAGTGAGGAGTATGTCAGCCCAAAGACTGGATCACCTGAGAGGGAAACAGCTGTAGAGAGTGAGGAGTATGTCAGCCCAAAGACTGGATCACCTGAGAGGGAAAAGGCTGTAGAGAGTGAGGAGTGTGTTAGCCCAAAGACTGGATCACCTCAGAGGGAAACAGCTGTAGAGAGTGAGGAGTATGTCAGCCCAAAGACAGGATCACCTGAGAGGGAAAAGGCTGTAGAGAGTGAGGAGTGTGTTAGCCCAAAGACTGGATCACCTGAGAGGGAAACAGCTGTAGAGAGTGAGGAGTATGTCAGCCCAAAGACTGGATCACCTGAGAGGGAAAAGGCTGTAGAGAGTGAGGAGTGTGTTAGCCCAAAGACAGGATCACCTGAGAGGGAAAAGGCTGTAGAGAGTGAGGAGTATGTCAGCCCAAAGACAGGATCACCTGAGAGGGAAAAGGCTGTAGAGAGTGAGGAGTGTGTTAGCCCAAAGACAGGATCACCTGAGAGGGAAAAGGCTGTAGAGAGTGAGGAGTGTGTTAGCCCAAAGACTGGATCACCTGAGAGGGAAAAGGCTGTAGAGAGTGAGGAGTATGTTAGCCCAAAGACAGGATCACCTGAGAGGGAAAAGGCTGTAGAGAGTGAGGAGTGTGTTAGCCCAAAGACTGGATCACCTGAGAGGGAAAAGGCTGTAGAGAGTGAGGAGTGTGTTAGCCCAAAGACTGGATCACCTGAGAGGGAAAAGGCTGTAGAGAGTGAGGAGTATGTTAGCCCAAAGACAGGATCACCTCAGAGGGAAACAGCTGTAGAGAGTGAGGAGTATGTTAGCCCAAAGACAGGATCACCTGAGAGGGAAACAGCTGTTGAGAGCTATGAGTGTGCCAGTCAAATAACTGATTTTTTTTCACAACCTGATCAGAAAAATCTCCAGTCATTTTTAAATTACCATCCGCAGCAAAAAAGTAGCAATCCAGTGGTGCAGAAAGTGTTCTGTAGCAGAGACGGCACCAGTAGAAGGTGGCTGACGTGCTGTCCAGAGCGTCACATGCTGTATTGTTTCATCTGCATGGCATTCGGTAAGAGAATGTCAGATTGGAGGCATATACACCAGCGCACAGAGGAGCATGGGAGAAGCAGTGCACACAGAAACTGTGCTGAAGCTTACCTCTTGAAATCCGCCAGTGCTGATATCAGCAGTGTGTTTGGTGGCAGTCAGATGTCGGCGCACAGAGAGCAGGTCAGAAAGAGACGGCAGGTTTTGGAGCGCATCATAGATGTCATCAAGGTTCTTGGGAAGAGGGGGCTTGCATACAGGAGGTCAGAAAATGAGGCAGCATATACTCTGGAAGACCACACAGTTGATCATGGTAATTTCTTGGAACTCATACTTCTACTGGGGAAGTATGATTTCTGTTTAAAAGAGCACCTGGACAGCTGCATTGAGAACAGCAAAAAGTTGCATTTGTCTGGTGGCACGAGAGAGCAGAGGCTCCTTTGTAACTTTACTCTCCAAAACCACAGTGAACTCAGTGATAGATGCAATTCACCATCTGATTCAAGAAAACATCTCCAGTGATATCAAGAAAGCAGGAATGTTTTCAGTGCAGCTGGACACAACGCAGGACATCACCTCTCAGGATCAATGCTCTATAATTATGAGGTATGTTACTGATGTTGTTCATGAGAGGCTTGTTGCAGTGCTGAAGTGCAGTTCATCCACTGGACAGGCCTTTGTCAACATGCTGTCAGAGGTTCTGGACAAAATGGGCCTCAGCAAGACCATGTGCATTGGAAATGCGACTGATGGGGCATCAAACATGCAAGGCCAATACAAAGGATTCTCCTCACTGTTGTCTGCACAATCTCCAAACCAGGTGCATGTGTGGTGCTACGCACATGTACTAAATCTGGTGCTTGCAAACACAACCCAGATTGTTATTGAGAGTGGGTCCCTGTTTGCGCTCCTCAATGGCATTGCGGTATTCATCAAAGAGTCATATAAAAGGATGAATGTGTGGGAAGAGTCAGGCCAAAACAAGAGACGTAGACGCCTTGCTCCTATTGGCGAGACACGCTGGTGGGCCAAGCATGAGGCCCTGAAGAAGAGACACGCTGGTGGGCCAAGCATGAGGCCCTGAAGAAGGTGTTTGGCTCCTTTGGAAAACCCGAAGATGCTCTGTACGTTGATGTGCTGCTGACATTATCAGCTATACAGAAACAGGCAACAGTGAAACCATGTATCCGTGTCATGGCCAGAGGATATGCAGAGTCATTGCTCAAGTATGAGACGATCTTGACGGCTCAAATCTTCCTCTGCATATTTGAACATACCTCTCCATTGTCTAAATACCTTCAGACGGCAGGATTGGACATCCTCTCTGCTCACAGAATGGTGGCATCGACACAGGATACGCTGAAAAGCTTGGGAAGAGATTTTGAATCTGTAAAAAAAGCAGCAGACACATTTGTCAACTGGACAAACACAGAAATCCAAGAGAGAGATGACACGGACATTGAAGTGGAGGCCACACTGCCACAAAAGAGGAGGAGGATGAAGAAAGTCTTGCCTGGAGAGATGGCTCAGGATGAGACCCTGGATGATGCAGAAACATCCTATGAGGTGAATGTGCATAACCGGATCATGGACACAGCAATTGAAGCCATTCATAGGCGCTTTTTAACACACGGCAATCTATATGCTGACTTGGCATGTCTGGATCCCAGTGCTCTTCCCCAGTCTGCCCTTCAAGACTTAAGCAAGTGCTTGCAAGGATTTGACAGCAGGGCAACCAAGGAAAATATGCAGGGCGAGTTGAAAAGCTTTGCACTCCAGTGGAACAGGCTGAAGGCATCCCCATTGGCAGAGTACAAAGCAAGAACAGTAGAAGATGGATCAGGTGGTGAGGAGGAGGACAACACAGAAGAGGTTGAGATAACTCCCATAAGCTGTCGCTCCTGCAAAGAATGCCCTCTGTGCTGCTACCAGATACTTCGCCGTTTCAACATGCTAACAGATGCATACCCTGTCCTAGGCCTTGCTTATAAATACCTGCTTACATTATCCCTCACACAGGTGGCTTGTGAGCGCACATTTTCCATTTTGAAGTTTATTAAAAACAGACTCAGAAGCACCCTCTCATCTGATCAATTGGAGGCATTTATGTTGATGGCCACAGAGAAAGACATCCTCATGGCCTTGGACTCTGTGACAGACAGACTTGCAGAGAAGAGTGAGCTGCTTAAAAAGCTGCTCCACTGATAAGGCGAGAAATATTTCATATTATTTTTATTATCACACATCACACATTATGGATGTAGTAATTCATTATTTGTCATTTGAATGATGCTTTTCAGAAGTGTTATTGTGCTCATGTGTTGATCCTTAATGGTGTGATCATGTACACGAAATGATCAATTATTCTCCACTACAGGTTGTTCTGATATATTTGAGGAGTCGTTCTCCCTCTGTTCTATATGTGGACTTGTTCTCTCATTTGGGACCACTGTTAGAATTTGGTAAGTTTATCATGTATTTTTTAATGTTGTATAAATTCATACTTCATCATTTTAAAAAAGTTTTGAAAGAAACGCACATCCCAAAAGTTTTCAACTCTAGGTGAGAGGAACACATTTTATTTATTTTTCAGACTTAATAATGTGTCCAATTCCCTCTCAGGTTGACCACTTGACATGTGAGAGCTTGAGGAGTTGTTCCCCCTCCGTCCATTTTCAAGGATTTGTTCCACTTCACCACTTTGTGGCTACTGAGAAGTCTATGATTAGTTGAGTATGTCAGGTGTCTTATAATGTTATATGAATTATACTTGATTTGTGATGATGAGAGACTTAATAATGTTTCCATGTCTCTTTTAGGTTGACCACCCTATATATGAGAGCCTAATAAGTTGTTTTCCCTCTGTCCCCTTTTGAGGACCTGCTTTGTCTCCTCCATCATTCACTGGGCCACTTTTGGGTTCCTGAGCTTATTTCATGTGGTGAGAGGAATGCAATATGTGTATGTTTAAAGGTTTATGTGAAGAAACATACTATATGTGATAAAATGACAATTGGTAATTCATAAATGTCTCTTTATATTCTCTGCTACCATTATCTCCTGTCAAACAGCTTTTCCTGACCTGCTAGAAGTTCTTCTATGATGCTTGAGTCATCCATCATATCTGAGAGCTTCGTCTTGACTGTGAGTTTATTATGCAACTTGTTTTGTCTCAGATTGAAACAAAAGGTTTGATTATGATTATTTCCTGGCTGAAGATTTTCATATTGATAGTTTTAATTTCAAACATCTGCATATCTTTTAAATTCAATGAACAGTTATGCAGGTAGGCCTTAGGGCTCTTTTGAGACTTAAGTCATCCTTTATGACAGATAAATGTGTTCACTAAGCGTCACTACGTCACAAAAAGGCTACATGGCTACATATACTTGTCAGTACACAGATACTGAGTACAAGTTCTGTTTGCTGTTTCTTGCAGGTCACGAATTTGGTGAGGAGTGGAGCTGGCTGGCTGCGGACCAGGAAGTAGAGCAATACATACTTTTGCACATACATGTATATGAGAATGCATATCTATTCAAACCTGTAACCCATGTCTTAGACTTTTCACACAGCTATATATATATTTATATATTTTTTTCCAATTCTCTATTTATGGTTTCATAATGACTGAGTCACCGTTGAGTGAGTGAGTTTCAGCTCTAATGCTGTTACTGTCTGCAATATGTTTCTATTTAGATTATTTGTCAGGATATTTTGTTGTTATTATTGTCCGAGTCTGGTTTTAACTAATACTGGGCTTACACCAAAAGATTTTCAGTCACAGACTAAAAACTGAAAGGGTAGCATAAGGGTTCTTCCCGTTAGTCTCGTCCCACCCCTAGTCATGACATAACTTCTGTTGTGATTTGACACTATAATGAATAAAGATTGATTGATTGATTGCTATAGCTGTCAATTTTAGTCCTTGAGTTCATAGTTAAGTGCTTTATTTGTTAACTGCTATCAAGGACTATGACTCTCCTTTGTAGTATGCATGAGAGAAGATGCCGCGAGATTAGTGGACTTCTATGTAGTGTCCTCTGATAATGTAGTGGGCTGGTCTGGACAGAAAATGCCAGGGCTGAATTTTTGTCCCAGTCCACCCCTGCTTAGAGGGCGAAGCCATATACGAAATAGAACATAATACACTCATACCCATTCATTTCCTATGTTTCACTGTTGAATAAATCCTAAAAGCAAGTGGTGATCATCAATTGTATGTTCAGAGGCCTAGTGTGGAGGATAACATAAGGTCTTGAGGCAATTGGATGAAAAACAAAAAAGTTATGATTGATGAAAGTAGTAAATCGGTCAGATTTGACCCGAAGACAACAGGAGGGTTAAAGAAACTTTGGGATTGTAGCCTTTGCAGACCATTTACATGCACAGAAACCTATAGAACACTACAGGAAAGGGAAAACCCCAAATAGAATAACAGGGCCACTTTAAATTCTCTTTCTGATAGGAGTTTCATGATGAAAGCCAAAATCCTTGAAGTAACAAGCGTTTACAAGAATGATCCATTTTATTTCTTGAAAGAAAATCAGTAGCGCTCTCTGCCTCTTTATTTGTTCAGCTTCTTCCTATATGAAAGCATTACTGCAGCTATGCATTCACACAACCATGGAATTGCAATACACAAACAGTACAACAATGCATGACCTTAATGGACGGTTGAATAATAAAAGGCTCCTCTTTGTGGGGTGTCACTCAAGCCATGAGAGATCACACTAACAGAGGGTGTGAGAAGCTGTATCTTTCCAGAATGATGAGAAATAGGTTGCTGATATTCTATATTTCTCTATTTGTCAACAAAGCACATGAAAAGACCAACAATAAATTGATCCTTCAAATAGGAAAATATCTACTGTGTTATTGCCCTGTGGCACAGCGCTACCTTGTATGTGAATTTATCCACTGCTAATAAAATAGTCCCTAACAAATGCACAATTTCCTTTTGTTTGAGTTATATAGGAAACATTTTTAGGAAAGAAAACTATAGGTTTTTGAAAGATTTACATTTCCAGTAGGTAAAGTTTGGAAAGATAGGCAAACATGTTGTTATTGTAGGTCTTTTCATGGGAATCATTGACACAAAACAAGTATAGAACACAACAATTGTATCCTTTAAGACTGTACAAATGCAGTAAACTTAGAGAATATGTAACTGAAACAAGGAATGCCCCAAATGCAATTGAAGTTAATTTTTTTAAATACATCAAGTATCCTAGGTACATCTATGGAAATCTAAGCACCGATACAAATTGAAAGAATGATGTTCAACACAGTAGAGTCCAGAAACTTGGAAATTCATGTTTTCTTCGTCCATCTTTACATAGTGTAGATGTATCCCAATTTCCTACATCCATTCATTTGTAGTTCATTTCGAAATTCAAAGTTAAATCATACAGCAAACAATCTATTTAATCCTTCAAACGACTGGCAGTGTTACAGTTTCAATCAAAAACATAATCTATGTATAAAAAATGGTTTTATCACATCATAAAACCTCACTTTAGTGTTTGCCTTGTTTTGCTGCTGTGGAGAAACAGAACAAGGAGGACCTCTGTCTCCTCTAATGCTCTTCTTTTCCCCCTTTTATTTTGAAAAGCTATACATGGACTTTGGTAATGAAGTGCTTCGAATGAAAAACCGTATTTGTTTTCTGATCCAAAACAGATGGAGAGTAGAGAAAAGATGACCCTAAACATTTATTCTCTAGGTTTTCTTTAGCCTGGATGTCTTGGGCAGTATGTAAACATTATCAGTTGCCATTTTGGTTCATCTGAAGATAATCGTTGTGTAATTTCTCCTGAGCGTCGAAGAACTTTCGAAGCTTCTTGGCTTGTCCTTTGCTCAGCTCCTTCCCTTCTACATCGTGAGTGGGGAAACCCTGTTGACAGAAACAAGAACACATATCAACTTCATTCTGATTAGTTTCCGTCTCAATGTAGCAAACATTTCACCCACATTTAGAAAAATCTGCTAAAAAGTGAAATCAATGTCTTTCCTTGTGCTACTGCTACTTAAATAGAGCAATACACAGCTTTTGGTGGACACAACAGGTCAACACATAGGATAGTTAATAACTATTTGACATTATTATTTGTATATGTGAAAAAGCTAAGTATTATGCTTTATTTCTTTTGTGCAAGAGGGACTTACCGTTTCATCGAATTTGGAATACTTGTCGGTTTCTGAGCGAAACATTTCACATGGAGGGACCTTCATCTTCGCCAGTTTAGCCATCTGAAACAGAAACAAAAGACATGAGTACGTGAACTTGTTCCCGATTAGGGAAACAAAACTTTCCTTTATGGAAGCATCTGAGTGACCTCTTGTTCCCGTTTCTTCTTTGCAGCTTCTTCCTTCTTCCTTTTCTTCTCTTCTTCCACCTATGAAATAAAAAAACAAGTTACCTTTACCATCATATTAGAAAATCAAACAAATAAGGTTCATGCTTTTTAAATATTACTACTCAACAAACTGACTGTTAGATTTCAATTTCTCATTATCAGAGACCCTTTTTGCGTGTGGTTGTTTCTTTACATTTTTAGAAAAAAAGGATACAGCTTCCATTATGTTTAACATATCTTTGGGCCAGAGAGCCTTTATTGGAGATCTTAGAATTGAAAGGGGGGAGGACATTGCCTGAAATATTTGTCTGGGTCGGGATTCGAACCGCCTTGCTAGGCAGTGGTGAGCTGGGCCACCAGCTCTAACCACTGTGCTATCCGGCAGCCCGAGAATATACTTTTTTTCATGCCCTCTCAGGGCCCAACACTAACTTTTAAAAGTGGTTGCCAGGCTGGCAACCAGGCATCAGCTTTTGGTTTCCAAAACTGAAAATACGGTTGCCATTTTTAGTCACCTTATATTTTAAATAATTAAGATACTATACAGCTATACATCACCTTAATAATGAAAATGTGACACAAAATAATGTTCAAATGCTTTACAATAAGTAATTAACACAATTAGTTGAAACTAAAGTGGTAGTAAACTTGTCCACCCTCAATTGCTGGTATACTAAATACCAGTAGTGCAGCTGTTGTCATGTTCTTCACAGATCCCTCACAAATGAATTGAGCAAGTCACTAGTTTCTTGGTCATCCGTTGTCTTCCTTTCAAATGTGGCTCGCTCACCTGTTTCTTCTCCTCTAGCTCCTTCAGTAAGGTCTCCTTGTCCACCAGTTTCACCACTGTGGGCAGACCTGTAACACAGCCACTGTTCATCAGAGTCACTCATCACTCTCATACCCATCCCAGTGTTAACCAGATAGAAACAAATCTAATATCTCAAAACATGTATTTGACCGAATAATACTAAATCAATGTTGCAACAATATTGTTGGGTTGACTATTGGGCATTTGCAAGATAATGACACAATAAGATTTCTGATAAATAATCCTCAGTAATGTTTTTATAATGATAAGTGACTGGGTAATGCTTGCATACTTTCTTCTCCTTTTTGTTCTACAGGACAGAATATTTAAGTTAACAACTCCATCACCTTCATGATCCTCCAGACGGACCCCCAGCTCCGGTAACGTATCGTCTCGGACAACATCACACAGTTGTAGCAACTCCATCACTAGATGAGATAAAACAATGGACTTTAATTAGACTCTGAAGAGGAAGGTAAATATGTTTAAACTCTTGGAGAACAGAACTATTAGCATCTGTTGGACTCTCAAATGTATAAAACATGTTCTTACCTTTCTTGTCTCTTGCTATTTTACGGACTTCCTCTCTGAAGTTTGACAACACTGAGAGGTACGGCATCACTGTGCTCTCCAGCTGCCACACAAAGCAAAGACAGTATTTCAATGTAAGTTACTATAGTACTACTAAAGGGGCAGTAACAATCTGTGAAATCATTTGTTTTCCTCACAGTAAGCAGAGCTACATTTTAACTAGGGATGCTCCGAAAATAGCGCTATGCAACGTGTGTGAAGCAGAAATCCTGCAGCTCCACCCGCTGTGACAGACCGGTGAGCGGAGCGAAACACACAAGAGTTAGACCTAACACACTTAGCCATTTTATCTACCTCTGGAACAAGCTAAACTAGTTATACATATATTTATTCTTCACTGTCGGGTCCCTCATTACTGGATCAGTGAGCTGCATGAAATACTGACAGGCTGTCAGGAGACAGAGAGAGGGAGAGAGAGAGAGGAAAAGAGAGCGCTTCCGCTCATTTCTCCCGTGTTATTCTCCAAAGTTAATGTAAACTTCAATAATGTACTTCATTTGAATGTAATAATTATGTTGGTTGTTGTTTGTGGAAGCGCCATTAACTGAGCCCCATTAACTGAGTTTTAAACATCACATCACTGGAAGATCCCCATAGGCCCCGCCCACTCGATCGGATCGGCGATCAGTATTGGCCGATACTGATTCCGGCCCCAAAATTGTCGATCGGAGCTTCCCTAATTTGAACAATAGGCATTCAAATGTATCACATTTCTAACAGCGAAAACTGAAAAAAAGTTTCTACTTACATCAACGTTCTGACTTTGTCCCACTGGGAAACCGATGGGCTCTGATCCTTCGATGGCACCGAATACCTAAATGACAAAAATCTCATGTCAGTGAGTTCAAACTGCTTTCACTGCCAATGCAATACATCTTAATTTAACACAGGAACCTTGATGAACAATGGTTGCTACTTTACATGTTCCCACCTTCAGTATGCTGGTGAGGTAGGCAGCGATGCTCTCCATCAGCATGCGGTTGGGCCTCAGCTTGGCGCTCTTCCTGCTGGCGATGTAGCTGTTGCTCTGGCCGACCAGCACTCTCATCTCCTCCATGGCGGTGCGCGTGTCCACGTTGTCACACAGAGCCTCATGGACGGCAGACTTCCTGTTGTAGAAACTGGACCAAACAAGTAGCCATTTAGCTTTTAGTTGTGATGTGTTTTTCTAGTGGTTTAAATGTGCAAATAAGTCCTGAGCCATTAAGCTATCAAGAAGGGCTTCTGCATAATGTATTTTAAAGAATTCAGATGGCTCAATCTTTTCTCTCTTACCTGTTGTTGAGCTCCACCTCTGCTGTCTCCCACTTCTCAAATCGCCCGGTGATATCAGTAGGAGCGCGCATGATGTCTTTCACAGTCAGGAAGAACTCCTGGTAATTAAAACGAGCACAAAACAACAGATTCATAATAGGATTCATCAGAGGTGGGAGTAAGTCCTACTTGTGCAAGTCATGAGCAAGTCTCAAGTCTTGACCTACAAGTATCAAGCAAGTCCCAAGTCACTGTGGTGAGAGTCAAGCAAGTCAAGTCATTGCTCAGGTCAAGCAAGGCAAGTCAAGTCATACGAAATTCTGATGAATAAGCCCAGTTTCCGCAGTTTTCTCAAGTCAAGTCTCAAGTAGTGTTAATTTCGTTGACTAAAACTATGACGAAATATGTTCGTCAACAACCTTTTTTTCCATGACGAAAACGAGACGATGACGAGACGGCACCGACGGCAGTAAACAATAACTGTAACGAAAGCATCATGCAATATCGGTGACGAAAAGTGATGAGACGAAAATGTAGTTTACTAAATAAAAACTATGCCAAAATCTCTCTTTACTTTCGTTGATGAAAAATGAGGAGACGAAATATTATCAAAGATAACGTTACATTTCTGATAGTCAGTTTTTCTCCCAGCAGTTCCATTTCCGGGGCTGCGGCAGGGCAGCAGCTATATGTGTGTCTGTGGTGCGCGCGGCGGTACATTTGAATTACACCGGGCAGCGGCACACTGTGAACTGTCAGGAAGACTCGGGTCTAACTCATGGTCTAACTAACCTTATTTAACAGAAAATGAAATGGCAACAGGGCTTGGGAGCAGTGGTCGCACTCGCGTTAACCGAATAACCCCCGTCAGCGCGAGTGAGTGATAAATTGTGCACTCGACGGGTAATAATGGATTATGACGGAAAACGAAAAAGTCTAAAGCCACCACTGCTTGGGAGAAAGAAACAATGTGATATTTGGGCCCATTTTTGCTACAATGCGAAGCAATGTGGCCATAACACAGCTGGTAAAAACACCACAAACCTGACCGGATACTCTCTGCAAAGCTTCTTAATCATTCAACCTGTGTTTTTCATCAAATAAGGACAAGATATAATCGTATTTATTTATATATACTAAAATGACAAATTATTGTTTTTTTCTAGACTAGTTTGACTGAAATGTTCTATATAATCTGATGACTAAAAAAGACTCAACAGTTTTCATTGACAAAAAGTAGACTAAAATAATTAGTTTTCTTTGACTAATAAGACTTGTCTTAATAAAAACAGGATGAAGGTGACTAAATATGACTAAAACTAAAAAGGAAATTTAACACAGGACTAAGACTAAAACTAAATTAAAAAAATAGCTGACGAAATTAACACTAGTCTCAAGTCATGAATACCAAGTCAAAGTCAAGTCAAGTCTTTTATCAATGTTAGTCAAGCAAGTCTCAAGTCAAAAAATATGCGACTCGAGTCTGACTCGAGTTAAGTCATGTGTCTCGAGTCCCCACCTCTGGGATTCATACCACCCCTGCACTAAAAAGCCAGATGGTTTGTTATATAGTCAGCTTACATTCATGAACTTCTCGTACTGCACGGCTGACTCCATGGTGTTGGATGAGTAGTCCAGGGTGTCTTTCCAGGAATGCATCAAGAAAGCCAGGCGGAGCTGACGGGCTGAAGGAGGGCGGAAAGAGGAAAACATTTCACATCTGGCCGAAGAACAAGATCGAGTGACAGTTCATTTGATTCTTCTAGACTGTTTTGATGAAATGGTTTTGTTGAAACTGAAATGGAAGTGTGACATTAAACTGAGCTACACTTTACATGGTAGATGGAATCATTTCAATAAGGACACTGTCATCTGACACTAATGACAACAAGCTGAGCTGAGCAGTCACCTGTGTTCTTTGCCAGGGCGTCTTTAATTGTGATGAAGTTCTTCAGAGACTTTGACATCTTGCAGCCTGCGATCGTCAGGTGTCCAGTGTGCAGGAAGTATCTGACCCAGTGATCATTCTCAAAGAAAGCCTGCGAGGAAAACAACCAATGACGATCATGGAGGTGGCATGGAATGCATCACAGTTAATCATCTTTAAATACCTCTAGTAATGTCTTCTATGACATGATGGATCAATATTACAACCTTGGGCAAGGTAAAGAGCTTCAAAGCCAAACAATAGCAAATCTTTTTAATAAATAACTTTGCTCTTGTACCTCGGACTGAGCCAACTCGTTGTCGTGATGGGGGAATCGAAGATCAAACCCCCCACCGTGGATGTCCATGGACTCTCCCAGGATGGAGCCAGCCATGGCTGAACATTCAATATGCCAGCCGGGTCTTCCCTAAATCAGTCAAATAAAAACAAACAATCAATATAAAAAAATGGCTCCTAATGTTCTACCTCCTGGAACAGACTGTTAGTGGTTTATCAGCATTAGGAGTGAACTCTCACCTTCCCCCATGGAGAGTCCCATGAAGGCTCTCCGGGCTTGGAGGCCTTCCACAAGGCAAAGTCGTTCTGGGACTTTTTCTCCCCTAATCTGTCAGCAGAGATGCTCAGGTCACCTGCAGGGCCACGGCAAATACAGAAAACAAACACAATGACCATATTATCTGACTTATTATATAAGTAAAACAGTTACAAAGAGAAAACCGTCTTCAATACTCATGTTAAAGTCACTGTGTGCAACATTAGAATGTTTCAGAACATTTTTCAAACCAAGGACCACTTAACCAATAAAATATCCCAAAACAATAGGCCTGCTTACCACTCCAACAGTATATAACAAATTACAGCCTAATAACAACAACAGCTTAACGTGACCTCTCTATATCGCCTCGTTCACACATTAAATCAACAATACAAATACAGATTATTTAAGCACTTTGTTGAAATGCGAATTAAAATGCTCTCAGGTTTTACACCTCTTGTAAAATGTAGACTACATTTATTACGGAGTTTATGTCTGAGCCAACAGACTCACAGATCGTTGGCTACTGAGAGAAATGCAAAATACACTGCATAGTACGACACAAACCTCCGCTGTGGATTTTCAAAACAAAATACAGTAAAACTATGGTCGCAGGCCCAAGTTTAACTCTCTGAGGTCTAAGCCATTTTTTCACATGTTAGGCTCACCTGGGCTTTTTTTGTAAAAATGCTATTAAAACATGAACCTTGGTGACCATCGGGCTGGCCCGCATGGTCTGCCTACCTATAAATGTTCATAAAAGACATCCATTGTTTGTTTTATACGCTTCTTGAAATAAAAAAAAACCCACAGTTTTTCTAGAACAGATTACAAATCGCCTGGATATGGTACAAACACAAACGCTGGGCTATATCATGCAATCGAAAGTTAAGCTCGCTCCATTGCAGGAGTGCAGAAAATGTATATTCATTTATTTATTTCAAAGGTGAAATTGTACCAATATACAAACGGACCACTAGGGGGTGCTCACAGGCCACCAGTGGTCCGCGGACCACACTTTGAGAAACACTGCAATAGTGATTGAAAGCCGCTATAATCACAAAGCCAGTTCTGGTAGCTGAACTGTGAGAGAATGTACCTTCTCCCTCCTGCAAAGCTTTCTGATCTCCGACAGCCTCTGGCACCAGTTTTGCATACGAGTGGTGCGGACAGCCATCAAACATGGAGGTGTTAAAGTACACAGAACCGTTCGATTCATACCTGTAAACATCAGAAAGCCAAATAAATGTAACTAATCCAGTAATAACTGACGGTGCGGGTGTGATATGAATTGTAAACACATGTTTCTTCCTCACCCGTAACCGTTTGAGACCACCTTTTTCACAAAGTCCACGATCTCAGGCACGTATTCACTGACTCGAGTCAGAACGTCTGGAGGAAGAACCTGAGGGTCACACACACGATTAATGCACAATAACAACAATATAACAAAAAGTCATACTACATGGCCATAAATATTCCACAGTTTGGACATTTCTTTGCTTCTACTTACGTTCAGGGCTTCCATGTCTTTATGGTAATCTCCCTCCCAATAGTTAGGCAGAATGGAGAAGATGGAATTCTCTGTGACTTGACTTCCAAACTGCGTATCCAGCCAATCAGAGAGCAAGTCCTTGGAGTTCTGCAGCAGCACCTAGGAAGAAAGAAAGAAAGAAGGATTTAAAGTGTGCAAATTAGTGTTTTTATATTAACTATTAATAAGTGTTGTTTATTTAGTTTTTCTCTTATTTAATACAGTATCTAGTAGTACAATTTTTGGTTGATTTTTTCCTGACATTGCTTTCACGCCATTAAAGAGGGAGTATAATTCAATTCAATTGAAAGCAAATTACATGAGGATGAAATATCAAATGAGATTTCTTTCAGACAAGTTAGCCTGGCCAATATATTTTGTTCAGATAAGCAAATAAGAAACGTTTCACGTTCTCTGTCTCTCAAGTAAAGTAAATCACATGTGGATTTACAGTAAGTACCATCCGTGAGCAGACTCCTCAGCCTTACCTCTGCCAGGGGCTGTGCGACCTCCTGGGCTGCTTTGCCCTCCATGGCCGCCTGCAGGGGCTGCAGAGCGGCCGCGACAGCAGCATCCAGCCTCTCCAGCATCTGCTTCTTATCGGGGTCTGTGGTCAGAGCCAAGTTAGCCTGAAAGGGCTGAAAATGAGCACACATAAAGAGTTCGGTCAAAACAATGACACCCACAGGTCATCTACACTTTATAGGTAGAATTGTAAAATCATAGATATGCACATTTTAGGCTTCAAGAGGTAAAGATATTTATGTCATTAGTTATATCTCTGGTGGATCAAATCAAGTCTGATCAATTGCAGCCATTTGTTTGAACCAGTCTCTGCTTCCCAAACATTTGATCTGATATACTTTATTACTACCCTATTGGGAAATTGACTGCAAGTCAACAGTGCTTAGCTCCGGCGGCAGCAAAGAGGTTTGTAATTACACTTTGTTTGTTTAGTGACACCTTTGAACAAAGCATTGTGTGGTCACTTTGTTCTAATTAAGATTGATTACATTTGAATATATGATTAAATGAGTAATTATGAGTCAACCAACAACAGTGTGGGAGTGAATGCAGTTTGTGTCACTTTATCGTTCAAGTGCACCAGAACGTTTTAGATGCCAAACATGATTAGTGATTCATAATAATCTTCAGTGATGTGATTTGTGCTTGATCCCCAAAGCAAAGAGCAAAGAGTCTTGTTGTATCAGCGCTCCCAGAGAGCATGTTCTCACCCCTCTGGCGCTCAGGACGTCCTGCAGGATCTGAGCGGCGTGCGGCTGCTTCTCCGTGTACTGCTCCAGCAGGTGGTTCTGCCGGGCCCTCTTAATGATCTGAGAGAGAGACAGAGCCAACAATGGTCAACATCGAGACTCTACAACCTACTCATCATGGACTTAGGAAAACCTGTATGACAGTGCAATAGTAGACATTGAGCTGTTTCATTAAAAGTACATTTTTAATGAATCACCATGATGACCAATAGTACATAATTACTACCCAATACAAATGTTGTTTTCACCGACTGTAGTTATATCGATAGTGACACATCCAGATGTAATACTTCAATACTAACACTCATCTACAATACAGATGCCATATGCAGATCCTTCAAAATAGATATATCATTTTTAGATGAGGTCACAGTTAAAATGATTGGAAAATAAAAGATTGTTAAGAATATATTAGACTACACTGTAATGTACAAACAAAGGCTAATATATACATATATTATAAAAGTGTGCAAGTTGCATCTTTGGCATTCATATTTTAAAACACCAAAAACCACTATTTGTTTTATTTAAAGAGCAAAGAATGTGAGACTATTTATCTTATTTTAGAAGTTGAAACTGCAAACACGCAAGAAGAACATTTTATATATTTGGCCAGACCTAGAAAAATGATGTTAATTATTTTAATTAATTTAATAAAAAATAAAAAATAACACCTGCAAGCTGTTCACACTCACTTTGTCATCTATGTCTGTGATGTTCATGCAGTAGAGGACGTCGTACTTAAAGTAGTCCTTCAGTATCCTTCGCAGAATATCGAATGATATGTAGGATCTGTACAGAGACGGATTAGAAAGTCAAATATTGTTACACCACAAAAACCTTAGCGGAATGAGAGTCATTTTGCACGGTTTCCCCTGTGATGTGTTTACCTGGCGTGTCCCATGTGTGAGGCATCGTACACTGTTGGCCCGCAGCTGTACCATGTGACCTTGTTCCCGCGCTGGGGGACAAACGGCTCCTACAACATGAAGTTAGTGAGATGATGGAAAAACAAAGAATAAACTGGATGTGATCTAAACACATCCTCAGGTAACAATCTGATTAGCTCCGTTTTTATTGCCCGGTTTAAGATTTTTCACGATTGTATTTCAATGACTTTTTACTAATAACTACATTAAAGTTTCTCCGCTGTATTACATAAATCGATTTTGTATTATATATTTAGCTGCTAATCATTTTCGTTGAGAGTATTTCACGAATACTTTTTACAACAAAGACATCACACATTATAAAAGGAAAGCAAACATACAATTACACAATTAAACGTAGGCAACAAACAAGAAGATTCATTTTTTCAAACACACAACTTGCAGTTATGTGAGTATTTTTGATGGACTCAAACAAAATGCAGTTTATTGTCATACATACAGTACATGCTCCTTATAACCCTATAAGGATCTTTATTTTTCCGTTTATACACTGACGGTTTCACTTTGTAAATCTCCATCACACAAATAACTCAAGGACAGTCCTTTTTGCCCCCCCCCACACCTTTGCTCTGGTCAGGCTGTTGTAGAGCCTCAGATGGGGGACATCTGTTCCTGCTGGTGGAGACCAAGGGGGCTGAACCCGCTTTCCTTTGGCTGAAATCAAAAAAGAAACAATTATTAGAAATGGCAAAATGCAAACAAAATATGTATTTGTCCTTAAAAAATACATCCGATAATAATTTAAGCCAGACACACAGAGCAAACAGTCAATTAAAAAGATTTGCTTGATAACTTTGCAACAAGTTTTTCCCAAACTCAAATGTCATGGCTGTGATTAGATTGTGTTTTACCTGCATGAATCTATAAACTATTCTGAATGTAAAACGATCTGATTGTGCAGCAGACGTAAAGCATTAAAGACTTCTTCTACTGTAGTGATGAATATGTGTTCCCTCATCATGATGCTAATGTGCTTCTTCATCTACAAACAGCACCATTTTAGAAATGGACTAAGAGTGAAACTGAAATGGAAAGGATACCCTTCGAACACACTAAATGCATCTTCTCCATCTAGCATGACTAATTAAAGGCTTAGACAGAGAGTGAAAGCAATTCAGAAGAGAACACACACTAAGAATAGATGCACACAAAGTGACAGCTGGAGAAACAAGCACAAATAAAATTAGATAACAGACATTTTGCAAGGATGATCTTGAATGACAATTTGCTCCAGAAACGTTAAAAAAAACGTTGTTGAGAAATACAGCAAAAGGGCGGCAAAATGGAGGAGATAAACCCAAAAGTGAAGGATTATCTTTTCCCCAAAGCAATGCAGCCATACATGTTAAAGTTGCTCCAACTAGAACTAGCTGTCAAAGCCACAGAGAGCATGCCGAGTCAGCCAGCAGGGAACAGCACACATCTAATGTTTTTAAAACACACGCCACCCTGAGATAAATGATATCTAATACACTGTAAATGTCTCACTTCTGTGTCAGATAACCTTTGGGTAGGTGTCTGTAGGCACATGAGTGAGGATTGTTCCAGCTGCTGACGTTTTGTTTGAACAATGATAGACTAACTCTCACCTGCACGCAGCTACAGGCTCTGTCCGTTAGGCAGGCCCTATTATGCTTTTTGGGGTTTCCCCTTTCCTATAGTTGTATAGTTATGCTTCGTTATGCTGCGTTCAGGTAGCAGTCTCCTTTGGAGGCGTGGGTTCGAATCCCACTTCTGACACCAATTGTGAAGCTGACAATTGAGCGGCCCGACCAAGCAAGGAGGCAGAGGCAGAACGTCCAAAATACAGCCCGGTGTGGGCATTTATTAAAACATGAACACATTACACACAGCCTCAATCCTGCTGCTGCTGCTGTTCACGTGAGCCCAGCCTGCAGCCACCAGGATCTCTCACACACTCCCTCCCCCTAACAGACAGGGAAACAGAGCCTAAATACCCACACACTCTAATCAGCAACTAGACACAGGTGAGGGGGGAGGAGACAACACCGGGCAACAGGTGCACACAATCATCAGCCACAGACATAACGGGAGGGGGAACACTTTTCAAACACAAACATATAACTGAACAGAAGTTCATGATGTCCACACCTCCACATATTATTTGCACCCGGATTATTCTTAACCGCTGTCATTCTACCCCAGCATAAGCACTTTCGGAGCTCTCGCTAACTCCCCTATCTTGTCAGGCGGAGCCGAGGACCCGACCAGCACCTGCCAGATGACATTTCAATTAATACGGTTTAATCCTTTAATAAATACTATCTCAATAATTAGTATAAATTATATAAAATGTGCAAATATGCCATGCCAAATGGTACTGTGCAATCACGCTAATAAAGTGCAAAACTGTTCACTAAAGTGCTGAGTTACCAGGCCCGAAGCCGTCAGTTCACATATTATATAGGTTTCTGTGCATGTAAATGGTCGGCAAAAGTTACAATCCAGAGAGAGTTTCTTTACGACCACTCCCCCCCCCCCTACCTGAAACGCCTCCATTGGACTCCTTTGTTTACTTCAGGAACATAGTGACATCATTATGTAACACTTGCGCTTCTATTGGCTAGCGATCCAACACATTGTACTTGATAGACTAAGGGGCGGGACATCTCTAAGTGGTTGACCAATCACAACAGAGCCGGCCAGCTAACCAATCAGAGCAGACTGTGCTCTGGTTTCAGACAGAGGGTGAAAAGAGGTGCTGCAGCACAGGCAGTATGAGAAACATTAAGAGCTTTTTGAACATTAGAGCATGGAGACATGTCACAGTAGAGACACAAATATAAACCTGACATTAGCATAATATGTCCTCTTTAATTCAGTTTTTGATTCTATTAAGTGTACTTATTAAACTTGAAATAGCCTACTTTTTGATCAAATATAAATCAACATGCCTTGATGATGTCCTTTTTTATATAGCCTATAGAAACGGCACCAAAGGAAACACTGCACGACATGCTGAATGCTACTGTGAGGAGTGCAAAACTGGAAATGCAAACTGTTGCTGGGGTCATGCACGTGTTCAGGGCTTTTACTAAGGTGTGAGGGTTCCCTGCCTCGGGGACCTCAGGCTACTTCAGGGGCCACGTCAAAGCTGGATCATGCCTCTCTACTCACTGCTGCTCTCAGGGAGGAGGTCCAGCTGCAGGGCTGCTATGTGTCTGTACCAGCGCAGAGCGTGGACATGGTGCGGGTCTGGGGGCCTGTGGAGGAGATTAAAGGCTTTCTGGTCGGCCTGGGAGGGGCAGAACCCCGCCAGGTAGCTGCGTGAGGTGAGGTAGTCATTCAGGGCCGCTGCCAGCGAGGCCTCCTCATTTATCTGTAGCAAGGGGCCATACTCAAAGGCTGCAGAAACAAGAGGGCAAATATTCGCAATGGATTACCGACCAGGCTGCAGCAGCCGGAGGGAAAACTCTAAACAACAGCAGCACAAATGTACCCGGCACACCACCAAGCCAACTACAAAAAACAAAACTGAAATCATACTGATGACAACTGGCACTAACTCCTGATGTCACAAAAAACCGACTGGCACATATTTTGCCTTTGAGTGAGTCTAAAACCCAGGGCTGCACAATGTGGAAAACAAGAACTTATTGAGATCATTTTAACTGATATTGGAGGCAATGATTGTATTTGTGTCATTCATCTCCTTTACATTGAAAAACATACTATGATCATGGTAGGATTTTTTAAAGAGGATATGTACCAAACAATTGGGATATAACTTTTTTTAAATCCTCTGGAGCAGGGAGAGGAGCTGTGGATTATTGTTATTGATTAATGCATCAGTGTTTCTTAGGGTCAAAAACACTAAACTCACAACTTAAAATGAAAGTGTTTAGTTTATTTAATAAAAGAGCACATGTTCAATGTGAAAAGTGACAGTAGATATAGATTAGTTGCAATTTGGTGCTATATATATATTTAAAAAAAAAATATATATAAAAAAAAAACATCTTTTTTTTATTTTTTTAAACACCTTGAATTTCAGGGTGGGGCTGGGCTCCGTTGGCGGGATGAATGTGTGTGTGTGTGTGTGTGTCCGCATCTGTAGCCTGTTATTGTCTCATTATACTGCACTGTGAATGAATTAAACGTAAATATATAAGTCGTCATGAACACATCTGTCCATCAGCTGTGCCTCCTGTCATCATTAATGGACGTCTCTTTAAAATGACCGCTCAGAGGAGAGGAGTTCTCACTTCTCTAACCGCCTGCTGCTTCCCCTCCTCTCTCCTCGGTTCCCCTCCTCGGCTCCTCCGCTCGCATCTCCTGTGGGCGGGACTAAGACACGAGGATAGGAGTCGAGGAGGGGAAATTAGAGAATTGAGAAGCCTTCCATGTATGCACACAAAGTGACAGCTGGAAGAAGAAGTACATGGAATATTAAATAACACAAAAAAGGGCTTGGTGTACTTGAATGAAAATTGCTTCTGAACCATACTCTAAAACTCTAAAATATTAATACATGTGGTTCTTAGGAAGCTTTCAACCCATTAACAAAAAAGGTATGACTTTTAACAGTCCTGAATTACATGCATTACATGTTATTATTATTGTGAAGATTGATTCCAAGAGGGTCTCAGGCCCTTTAGCACCTGATCTTGAATAGATATGAATATGTACAATTGTCAAACAGAAATGTAACAGATGGAACTAGATGATGCAAGAGCAAATGTGAAAGTGAAAACAAACAAATTAAGAATTAAACAAACATGAACCTCTCAAACTGATTTTAAGTAAACATTTCGATGAACATCTCTCAGTATGAAGTTATAACTGTAAAGAAGAGCAACTCATCGAATGATGTAAATAATATTGCACTTATGACTAATTTAACCGGATGTTGCAACGGCACGCAGTAACAAGAAATACTCATTAATGATATTAAAATATAATATTACTTATTATAATAAATGTAATAATTCTAGTTATTCCAGGTCTCAGGACATTTGCCAATTTAACCCATTTTCAAATGTATATAGAAATGAGTGAAATCAAGTAACATTGTCAAACTGAAACACAAACCAGATGATGGAACAGAGCACAACTGAAAGTAAAAAGCATACAAATAAATAAACCTTTACAATTTAAAACCAACTAATGTTCACAAAACCTATAACATCATTAATAATTATTTTTATAAATAAAATGCTGATGAAAAAGGGATCAAAAATAACATCTGGCCTGATGTGAAAACAACCGTTTTGCTTACTATTGTAAACGAAATAAATTGTCTTTAATTTGGCCATATTGTGGAAATATGAGCCTATTGTGCCCTGTTGAACTTTTTAATATTACACTAGAAACATAGACCTGGAATACCTTGAAATGCTCAGCTATAACGCATTTCGATTAGTCTAATAACGTCACATATTCTTTTACAGAACACGCCACACCAAACACTATTGAAAATATTGCACCAATTAAACATAAAGTATTTCAGTCGTTTAACATAATACTGCTGTATGGAGTATGCATTTGTGACTAAATGGTGTTGCATTTACATTCCGGCAAGCTGTTGAATCTTATTTATTGACCTACTGTAAGGGTCTTAGCCGATACACTCTGCTCCATTACCTATGACTTTAAACCCCCTGGTTTTTAAAGGGGGTTCGCCTTGTCCCTGTCACTGACCGGTTCCCTTCAGCTGAGGCTTTGCACCACAGAGGGCTAAAAAGGCTCATATTAGCTTATTGGCTGTGACAGCTAGTCAAAACACATTCAATTGTGCTGTCACGGCCCTCTTACATATTTCCAACTAACGCGTCTAAAAGCAGAAATAAACATTTACAGTACCTGGCTCTCCTGAGGTCGACATATCCACAGTGCTGGATGGTTGGATGCTGATGCAACAATAACGTGTCCGGAAGAACAAGAACCGTGCACTATATGGTAACGGTAGGAACCGGAACCAGTGTGTTAGACCTGGGAGCGGGGGGACGCTAATGGCTGACGGTTCTCCCGGGCGGAAGTTAGTTTTGTTTTCAAGAAGTCGTATGTTTTTCAAACTAACTCCTTAATAGCTGGTATTTTATGAACATGGCGGCTACATGAAGAGTTTATATGTTAGTGTAGAATAAGTATAAGCTGAAATGTCTCCTCTTAAAGAGTACGTGGATAAAGTGACTCGTGTTTATGAGCGGTACATTGAGTATGTGAAGAGAAACCCCTCCGCCGCCGCACAGGTGGAGGGGACGGTGCGGACCCTCTCATACCTGATCGCAGGTCAGTGACACAGCTTTTACTCAGATGAATCATATATTAAAACATTGTAACACTGTGTGTGGGCTTAACTCCACCTCTAACTTCTGTTCACTTAAACTTGCGTTGCAGACCAGATATTAGTTTCATTATAACTTAAAACCATGACACTAGCTGCTTATGCTGCACATAAAGATTCTGGATTTAATGTTTTCCACATATAATAAATGAGAACATGTGACACATTTTGTCTTGCATGCATTTTATTTAGGTTGTCATTGGTCCTTAATAATAAAATATACATATTTGTTCACAAACCTGTGTACATAAAGTCTTGTTTATTCATTAGCTGTGTTCCTCCAGCTTCGCTGTGCTTGCTCTTGTGTCTATTTCTGTGTAAGCTAAAACTTGGCCAATAAACATTATTATTATTTTTCTTACCTTTTTTTTCAGGGCGATTCACAGATTCCCATTTAATATCTGAACTAGGTAAGTAAAAGTCAAGGTTCAATAATAAGCTTCAAGGTCAGTTGACGTGTGTTTAGCAGTTGCATTACAAACAGTATGACCATCCATAACATTTAAACTGGTCAACAGTAGGGGTCAATCTAGTTGCATATAGATATTTACATACAACATCAAATATCAAGTATGAGTTAGTGTAAGGGTAAATGTTAATACTGAAAGTTGATGATTTTGTCCATGATATTGCCCTTAACGCTTCATAAATCAGTTGTAAAGAGTTGACTTAATAATTAAATAATCTGGTGCAATTATACAGAAGCTGCTGTACAGAAATGCCAGAAATATATATATTTATACAAGGCAAATCATAACATACATGTCTTATACATGTATAGTTTTCCACCAGACAAGCAAGGCAAGTTTATTTGTATAGCACATTTCAAACACAAAGGCAAATCTCAGGGTTTTATATAAAGCATATAAATGCATTAAAATTAAAATTAGACAATTTGGTAACCTAATTATTATAAAAGTGATTCATAGAGGGTCTCATGATATTTGGTGCTTTGACATGAGTGAAACAAAGTGTAATTGTCAAATAGAAACTTAACAGATCAAACTAGATGATGCAAGTAAAACTGAAAGTAAAAACAAACATATTAACAATACGTCTTGAACAGTTTAAATGTTTAATACGCTCATATCCTACATATGATTGGGCATAATATCCTGTTATCACAACAAGAAAGACATATCTTAAGTATAATCTTAATGGCGTGTCATGTGAACTTTAGAAATGAGTAGATTTTCAAATGATGTAATATTGCACACATCTGACTAAAGCAAGAGGTTTTCTTCCTTCAGCAAAGATGGTGCATGCTTTGACAACAACAATAATACAATTGACAGCATTATTTCTTTTGTATATAGACGAGTGAAATATATTGAAAATGTCAAAATGAAACGTACCAGACTAAAGTAGATGATGCAAAGGAGCAAAACTGAAAGTAAAATGAATGATAAGAACTAAACGTACATAGGTTAACATAAACTAATAATAGATTCATAATTAATCAACAGAAAACTGTTTTTCATAATCGCTAAAAAAAAAAGTTACCAAGTATTTTGCTTAGAATTACCAAGTAAAATACCATCTTCAAGCTTCCTAAATGGTTGCTGTTCATGCATTATTGAATATATGTGTTGCCTGATCTCTCCTCATGTCTTTTATGTTTCAGTGTACTCTGCCTCCAACCTGCTGGTGTTGTTCAATGACAGTATTCTGCGCAAAGGGCTGAGATGTTCCCTCCCTGTGGTGAGCACTGCTGGATAGATTTACCTCACATTACATTCACAGAAGAAGAAATGCCTTTCAAGAGACACAGACACTGGTAGCGTTCATACAGGCCAGGGATTTGATACACGCCGGGCTCAGTCTGTACTACACGAAGATAAACAAGAAAGAAAAATGGCTACAGAGCGGCCGATGTACCAAGATAGTGCTGGATCAAAATAGATACCAATTCAGAGCTAAATAAAGCTAATGAACAATCACAAAAAAACGTGAAAGAACACCAGAAAAACGATTGACTATTCCTGCAGGTTTTGCTAATCATTTATCCAAAAAGCTGTGAGGTAATGATTTATCCAGAGTTCTCTTAACCTGATTATACAACATCAATGTGTGTCTGAATGTTTGCCAAAATCATGTTGCCTTGCGGCAGGATCACATTAGAAGAGCTAAGTGGAAACGTTACGGTATTGCCAAATCTCTTCCAGTGGATACATTTCTGCCGCTGCACGGTTCCTACCATGATATTATCCAATCCTGCTGAAAAACGTGCACAACATTTACAACTTGTTTCCATTTTGTATAGCTTTTGCATTTCAAACAATCTAACCTATCATCCAGCTCAGAAAATACATAAGACTGCTTCATTCATCTGTAGGTTTAGCTAGTATTGAAAAATGTGCAGTTGAATATTCAATCATCTGTCAGTGAATTGGTTTCTGGGGGGTAGTGGCAAAAGGGAGGGTGGTAGTGGATTGGAGGGAGCATTGTAAGAAGTTCATCCTCATTTATAGTTTCATCTTTATTTATGGATGTCATTTTGGTTAATGAATGAGTGTCTGAGGCATCACTCACTTGTCATCCAGAGCCCAGTCTGCTCTGACATTGTATCCCCAGTTTGGTGTTGAAGCGATAGACTGGTCTGCACAGAGCTCTGACCTCAACCCCATCTCACACCCGTAAGATGACCTACACCACACATCCAGACCCTACATCAACCATACTCCTGTGTCTGAATGGGTGCCATGTTTAACCATCTGTTTGAAAGTTCTGGGCAGAACCGTTTCATACCGAATACCGTGAACTTTATACCGTATGATATAGAGGTGTAACGGTTCACAGAAGTCACGGTTCGGTTCGTACCTCGGTTTGGAGGTCACGGTTCGGTACGGTTTGGTACAACAAGAAAAAGCAAAGTATCACAGGCTGGCTCTGTTGTGGTCAAACGCTTGGAGATGTCCCGCCCCTATCAAATACAATGTGTTGGAGCGCTAGCCAATAGAAGCGCGCGTGTTACGTAGTGATGTCACTATGTTATTGAAGTAAACAAAGGAGTCCAATGGAGGCGTTTCAGGAAGGGGGTCGTAAATGGACTGTACTTATATAGCGCTTTCTCCAGTCTTTAAGACCCCTCAAAGCGCTTTACATACTACATGTCGTTCACCCATTCACACCCATTCATACAGAGCAGTGTATGTTAGGACATGCACTAACATTCACACACCGTTGGCCATCGGGAGCAACTCAGGGTTAAGTATCTTGCTCAAGGATACATCGACATGTTGACTGCATGGGCTGGGATCGAACCCACAACCTTCTGGTTGAAAGACGACCGCACTCTCTCGCAGCCACAGTCGCCCGTAGAGAAACTCCCTCTGGATTTGAGCCTTTGCAGATCATTGACATGCACAAAAACCCATAGAAGACACTACAGGATAGGGAACAGCCAAAAAAGCATAAGTGGAAGCACTTGTAAAAATAAATAAATGAAAGTATCTGAAGAAAGAACAACATCAGTGTGACTGCCTTGTTATGGGTTTATAATAAAGCAACAGGCGGCTTTGAATAAGATGCTATGCTGTTCCTGTGCTGCAGATGAAAGTTCTGAGCGTTGTTCCTCTGTCTCTCCAGCCCCTCTCTCAGCAGAGGCTCCTCACCTGGCTCTCGGTGATGGAGCATGTGGAGGTCTTCCTGGAGATGGGATCCTGCAGGCTGTGGGGGGACGCAGGCCGCTGGCTGGTGATCGGGCTCATTCAGATATTCAAGTAAGCTTCCCTCCTCTTGAAGTAGTATCTCTTTTTTTAACATGAGAAGAAAAACGCATATATAAAAGGACAAATTCAATATACCCTACACATCTAAGCTAAGTGTGTCTGTCGTTTAACTTTGACACACTCGGGGCCCATAAGCCTGCAGGAGTGCACTGCATTTTATCACTTTAATCCTTCCTTTAAAATCTTGAACACCCACTTTTGAAATGTATCTTCCTCTAGCTGCTGCCCTGTCTCTTCAGTCTCTCCTGTATGGTAATTCCTCTTACTACCAAAGGAGGGAGACAAAGTTCCACACTTCCAACTTTTAGTCAATAATGTATTCTATTTCGAAATCTCATTGCCCCCATGCTCAAAGCAGCTCCATAGAGACATTGTATCCCCAGTTTGGTGTTGAAGCGATAGACTGGCCTGCACAGAGCTCTGACCTCAACCCCATCCCACACCCGTAAGATGACCTACACCACACATCCAGACCCTACATCAGCCATACTCCTGTGTCTGAATGGGTGCCATGTTTAACCATCTGTTTGAAAGTTCTGGGCAGAACCGTTTCATACCGAATACCGTGAACTTTATACCGTATGATATGAATTTTTCATATACCACAATACCGTTAAAAATGTTAGGAAGGGCGATCGAGCAGCAAGCCTAGTAGCATTAGCATAACATGTGAAGCTGAATGTAAAGATGGAAACTGAAGAAAATGAGACTGGAGATGGAGATACATGAATGACAGAACTTGTGTCGAGGAGAGGAGCTGTGTCTGCCGTTTGGAGGTTTTTTGGATTTAAAAAATCTGGCATGGACCAAACTAACATTTATTGCAAATGTTGTCGAACAAAAATTGTTGCTCAAGGATGTAACACAAGTGATTTACTCCATCACCTCAACAGAAAGCACTTATTGGAGTACGAAGAATGTATGGTAATACGATCTGTTTCAACAAGCAACGCTGATGAAATGTCTAAAGTCGAGTCAAGCGTCGCTTGAAGACACATTCGTCAGAGGGACTGCCTATGATAGGAAAAACATATAAATAGATTGGATGTATACTTTTTTGATCCCAATTTGGGTAAATTCTTTCATTACAAAAGCAGCAGTGTGTTCAGACATTACAAATACTTTTTAAAAAAAGAAGTAAGTGGAATAGAGAAAATAACAATTAAAAAAAAACATATCAAATATAAATGTATATACATTTCCAATCATTGAAAAATAGATAAATACCGATATAAACCGTGATACCTTTATCAATTATTTTTATTGAACTAATAATTAAATGGGTATCCACTTACCGGTACTTTCCGCAATGTAGAGTATAACCAACAAATAAAATGTTTATTAAGAAAAGAGTATGCTCCAATTTAAAGTGTGTACTATGTTTGATATAATTAATCTCACATTGATCTCCAGGGCCATTTTTCGCCTTGTGCTTCTTCTGTGGTACAAATCTGGCATCCAGACTTCACCTCCCATAATGCCCGTTGACAGAGCAGCTGAATACATCGGGGAAGGTCAGTATCCTCTAACTCACAAGTAGTACTCATGTTTTTGCTTGATATTTAACAAGAAATTGTATTTTTCATTCTTAGTAATAGGCAAACTTTTGACATGGTTATTATTGTCATTGTCAACATGACGTTAGCCTTTAGCATGGAACGACAGAGATGCTAGCATGGCGGTAGAGCCAACAGGTCTCAGGACAAATACAGTCTAACAAAGTTGTCACCTCTGACAGCATCTTGAAAAAAAAGCACGCTTCTGTCTGAGGTGACAGCTTGTTTGAGTGTTTAATTACACAGAGTAACTGTTTCAACTGCAACAGGCAGCTTTTTCCAACATAAAAGTAAAAGAATATACGGTTCCCAGCACCAAACAGCAGGCAGACACTTAGAGACAAGCTGCTGAACACAGTAGAGCATTGAGCAGTCCGATAGCAGGAGTTGGTGGAGACCAAACCGAGCATAAAGGAGAAGACACAATGTGGTGCTCTGTGTAAATACTCAAGGCAAATAACAATTCCATATGGTCATATGTGAGTTTTTACTGATTGTTCCATTGTGGCGAAAGAAAAAAATCTAACATTGCATTGAAAAAGCTATGTGTGTATAAGGAGTCAATTCAATTGGACTGTTTCTTCCTTTCTTCACAGATGAGGCTAACGGGGAACAACAAGAAGAAGAAGACACCTGCTACGTGGGCCAGAGGTCAGGACGGGTCATCAGGCCCCTCGGCAGCAGTGAGTTACATATTGAATGGAAACACAATCTTCTTAAGTTTGACGAAACCCTAAAATTAGTGGAGTTTTAGCCTTTAAGCAACCGTGTGACTGAGTGGTGGTGACAGTTGGTCTCTCCTTTTACTCAGGAGGTAACTTATGAACTACTCGACATGAAGTGATCATACTTAAAGATCATACCCACTCAAGGTCCCATACAGTTAGAGAGCAGACACCTTTGAAGAATGTTAAACTTGTGTGGGGTTTGGTAAAAGCAACATGGCCTTAAGAGCAGTCAAAGTTCAGCGTTCTGCCTTACGTAAACCTTACGCTACCATTTTAGCCTTTGCAGACCATTTACATGCACGAAAACCTAATATAACACTACAGGAAAGGCAAACCCCCAAAAGCATAATAGGGCCCCTTTCAAATGTTTTTTGGGGGTAAATAAAATGTGTACTTTTGCTTAAAGCAGCTATAATACATACAGTATGTAATTGTTTCGGAGTTCTGATTAAAAACTTCTCGTTAGCATCGTTTTGAGGCCGCTGGTTCAATCTCTGCAATCGCCTCAACCTTATTTTCAGGTGCTACAGCAGGCAGTTTCTAGCTAGAAAGTCAAAAGCCGCTAACGTAACAGGAAATGCCCTCAGGAGTTGCTAGAGACCAAAAACAGAAGTGGCTATTGAGCAGCTTGTCATCAATGCTTATGTTCCTGTTCTGCTGCGCGTGGTAACAGGCAACTGTTAACTAACACATTTGGCAACAACTTGTAAAGTTTGTTGCAGGTATGAAGTTTTTATTGAAATGTCTTATCTTAAGATGTTTTAATCACTTCTTTTGAACAAAAACAAGCACAGGTGTTAACAATAGAAGTGATGATTACTTGAATAGAAACTGTAAAAAGGCCAAAAGATGATATATTTATGTTGCAAACAGTCAGGAAGAGCAGCATGACATGGAGCAGGAAAATGACGTGTTCAAAAGGAATGTTTGAGTAGGTGTATTGACGTTTCACCGACACATTCCTCCTCCGTCTGCTCTGGGGTGTTCAGCTCCCTCCCTGCAGGCGCGGCGGTGGGGAGCCCCGGGTCAGAGTAAGAGGACGAGCGGCTCCAACGGGGAGAAGCTCCACGCCACACCTCTGGGTCTTCAGGAGACCCTCGCAGAGGCCGTGTACATCGGACGGCCTCTCGTGCACTGTATCCTTCCATATCGTCACTCCAGCTGTATTAAGATTCATCACATCATTTTTCAATTCCTGAAGATATATCCAAAATGCTATCAGTTTGTTTTAGGTATCTTGCAACAAATAAGCACCAGAGACCCCCAAAAAGGTGACTTGAAGCCTTCTTTTCAGATGTCAATAATAGTTATGACTTTTTTTATTTAAAGCAATCTGACAGTCAGCCAAAACTAACAGTACTGTAACTTAGTCCATCATATTATATCTATATCAATTCATAAACCACATTTTAATGAATACAACTAATCAGAAAGCACCTAAATTAGAAATGAACATCAAAAGGTTCTTCGGCTGTAGACATGAAAACTTAACAGCCATCTTTTTAAATATATTTGACCTTCCAAATATTTTTTCTAACTAAGTTTATCGTTACTATTTCTATCAATATTGTAATTTCTCAAATGAACTTCTGTGTATTAGCAGAAGTGCACTGACTGAGGACTGTCCTGCATTCATAGTGATGACCTCTAGATGGCAAACTGTTGCTGTATGAGCAGCGAGAATAAAAGCAGACATAAAAGCTTTAAGATGCCAAAAACAAAACTAATGTTTGAACTACGCTGAAAAACCTGAAGCGTTGACTTTAATTAAATGTATTATGTCAACACATTTCACATACCTCTATTAGGTTAGTTAAAAGCAATACTATTAAGTTGAAACTAATATTTTTGTATTTAAATGTAATATTATTGCTTTCAACCAACTTAATACAGTTTTGTGAAATCCGTCGACATAATGCATTTAATTAAAGTCAACGTTTCCTTTTTGTTCAGTGTAGAGAGCTTTTGTTGAAGTGTTAGTCCTTAAAGCCGGCCCAGTGCTCTGCCTGGGACTCTGTGGGAAGCGGTCCTGGAAGCCCTGGCTCATGTCTGGAGTCCTCGAACTCTCCAGGTTAGCATGCTCCTTATCTGCTAAATGTATATACCGATTCACATCCAAATATTACATTTACATTCAAGGCCGGATCTGTAACTACTTAACACAACATGTAGAATACTAATTATCTTCATATATTTAGAAAGAAATACATATTGTCTTCTTGAAACAAAAACAATTTTTAGGAATTATAATTTGTATTGTTAGATAAACACAAGCGGGCAAAACTATGGCAGAGTTTTTTGCAATTCTTTTAGCAATTTATTTTCCTTATTTAAATTTTTTTTAATTTTAAGAATTGTTTTAGACGTATTGAAATCCAAACAGGATGCTTTACTTACTACATATTATAATGTAACCTAGTCCTCCATGTTTTGAAAGGAAAACAATATTATTGATGTTAATATATATCATTAGTTGGCGGATAAAATACTTCTGGTTCATGAGTTAATAAGTGCAAAGGGGGGGGAAATAGCAAATGTTTACAAATGTGATTTAGATAGAAGTACAATTATTTAAGATGAATCATTTATTTTGTATCAGTTAGATGTGGACATACAGTATATTACGCCACTATGTCGACATCATGTTTTGCCCACGGATCAAAACCTTTCTAAATGACTGAACCAACACAAAGCCCTCTGATTAAATAGGATCTGCTGCTGTGGGTATGTGCTTTAAGATGTCTGTCACTCTTGATGAGTACAAGCTAAGCTATGAAAACACAAAGCGGAGATAAGACATCCAGCAACCAATTATTATCTGGTGTGCCTTTACGAGAAGAAAGTACAATAAGTTATTCCAGTTATTTGTGCTTCTCTTTTCAGTTTCGCTGTGCTCAGTGAAAGAAAATGTCAAAATCGATGGGAGAAGGCGGAGATGAGGAGAAGGACATTCCTTCTGCTCTACTACCTGCTGCGATCACCCTTCTACGACAAGTTCTCTGAGTGAGTATGTCTGGATGTCAGGATAGAATCCAGACGATCAAGCATGCAACAGAAAAACAATGTGTTTGGGCACTAGCCAATAGAAAAGCGAGCGTTATGTAGTGATGTCACTATGTCACAGAAGTGAACAAAGGAGTCAAGTGGAGGCGTTTCAGGCAGGGAGAGAAACCTATATAGCGCCTTACAGGAAAGATACAACCCCCCAAAAACATAATGGGGCTCTGAAAGAAACTATACTGTGTGGAGAGGTGGGTCACTGAACATCCCAGCTGGCCCTTTCACCTTTTATTTCACAATCCGGTGATTTGGTGGCAGTTAAAGCACGAGTGGCGAATGTGGATGATTTGATCTAAATAAAAGAATATTGCCAGTCTTATCATAAAGGCAAAAATAGCAATTCTAGAATAAGGTTGACTATGTCACTGAGATCATGTAATGCATCCACAGGATTCACTGCTCACTTTCCTTCAACGTATGTTCAAAACAAAAGGAATCTAGCAGGTTGATAAACACTAACTCTTAACTTAAACATTTCATATCAAAGAGTAACAAACTATTGGGAATGCCATGTGCCACTCAGTCCTTTGTCCAGCAGTCTCTGGAGGGGGGGAAGGGGGCGGAGTTTTGTAGGCTTTGGAAGGGGCGTGGTCTACACTTGATTGACACTAGTGATTCAGGTAGAGAGGAGATTTGGGATTTCTATTCAGTTTACTCTTTTATATGAAATCCTTACATTTTAGAATTCGACACCAGATCTGCTTTGAAAGGATTACAAACAAAAGATTATACTGCAATACATTTATCAGCCAAAGAATCGATTCATTGTTCCTCTCCTATGTGAAATACACAGTTTTGCAAGAATCACTCGAATATTTGTAAAATAGCAGGAAATACCAATAGAATTGTTTTGATTTTGTTTGCACCACAAAGTGTTTTAACAGCTGTGTGTTTGTTTAGGGAAAAGATTCTCTTCCTGCTCAGACTTCTGGCTGATAATGTCCCAGGGATAGGCCTCATTGCACGTAAGTACTGTATTCATACCTGAGAGTCTAACATTCATAGCTCGTGAAAACAATAACAAAATATTGTTTGGATAACAACATCCTTATTATCTTAGCACAGTCTATCCCTCGTGACGTGTGGTCTGGTCTGGTTGGGTTAACAGTGCTACTTAGCAACATACCTTCATCAAAGTGTTGACAGGCTGTTACAGAAGGGAGAATGGTGTGAGAACTGTGAAGTGAAGGGATCAGTGATCATAGATATCACATGTTATGTTAATCCATCCAAAAGTTGTTGAGATATTTAACAAAAAACCCTAAAGGTCAACTTCTGGGTGGAGCTGGATGAAAAGTCAGTGGGAATCAAAGTGGTGAATCAACGTAACCCTGAGCCATTTTGAAGGACTTAAAAAGACTACAGCTCCCATGAGAGTGACGCAGTTGTGGCAGGACCAACACCTGTGTTAGCAACGTTTAGTTTCTGCTTTATCAACCCACCTTTTCATTCATTTGTTTTATTGGCAATATCGTTTTCATTTAGAATGCAGTTCATTTCAGTTTTACTTCAACTCTCTATGACACTACTGGCTATTGTTCAGCAGAGTTACATAATATCTTGGCAACTTATTAACAGTAACAACAACAACAACAGTGTATTTCGTAACGACTGATTACATTTATAAAAATGTTGCCCCTTTTCTTTTAGCAGCACCATTCAGTTTGAATGATATTCCTCTCTTTTATCCCATTCACAGCTCATAACATAAAGGCAAGGAAGTATTCAGATACTTAGCTAAAAACACCACACTGTTAAGTATGGAGGACGGACATAAGTATAAATAAATAAATGTATGAAAAAATACAGGAATTAATAAATAAATACAGGAATAAATAAATGACGAAATAAATACATAAATAAATAAATGTTAACATAAATACACAAATAAATAAATAAATACACCAATGTATAAATAAATAAATAAAAGTCGAAAATAAAACAGAACACACGTTATTATATATCTTTCATCTATTTCTACATTTACGCGACATACATTTATTTATTTATGTATTTATGTGTCCGTATGCTAATGAGGTAGGCGGTCCTAACCTCAGTCTGAAGCAGGATTGGTTACAGGAGTGTGTGATCATTTCTGGCAGAGGGCTCTACTACTGGCTAACCGCGAACACCTGCGCGATGTCCCCAGCGGTGTGCCCCCAACGAAGATGTGCTTCAATAACGTTTGGGGGCAACATGTAAGATGGACGCCCAAGGGTCGCCTCCTCTGTTTCCGAGAGGATTTCAAGTTGGCGGGCAACCTCTTGAAGACTCTCAAACACAGCTGGGTTAACATCCACATCGAGCTGAGCCAAGTCCTCTATACATCGTTCCACACGAAACTGGACATAGTCTTTTGGTTCTCCGTTCTCTAAATGGTCCGCTAATGATCGTAAATGATCTCCAATGGCTCTTAAACCAATAGAGCCCTCTGCCAGAAATGATCACACACTCCTATAACCAATCCTGCTTCAGACTGAGGTTAGGACCGCCTACCTCATTAGCATACGGACACATAAATAAATAAATGTATGTCGCTTAAATGTAGAAATAGATGAAAGATATATAACGTGTGTTCTGTTTTATTTTCGACTTTTATTTATTTATTTATACATTGATGTATTTATTTCCATATTTATATATTCTTTTATTTATTTATTTATACATTGATGTATTTATTTCCATATTAATATATTCTTTTATTTATTTATTTGTGTATTTATTTCAGCATTTATTTATTTCTTCATACATTTATTTACATCATGTTCCGCCCTCCATAGTAAAGAGTACTACAAGTACAAGTCCTGCATTGGAAATGTTACTTAAGTTATCGCAAGAAAGTATTCTCAGCCAAATGTAAATTATTAAACATAAAAGCTAGTTTCATTTATAACAACATATCCTGTTTTATAAACTGTTTTCAGGCAGAAATATTTAATTGCAAAGTATCTAGTGGCTAAAGCTGTGGGATAGATGTAGTAGATTAAAAAGTACAATATTTCTCTTTGAATATGAAAGCGTGTAATACTTGAGTAAATGTACTCAGTTACTTTACACCACTGCATTGGTGCTTGTTTTGATCCTGCTTGTGTGTCCAGGGCCTCTGATGGATTACCTCCCCTCCTGGCAGAAGATCTACTTCTACAACTGGGGATAAACCCCCATGGATGTGTTCGGAACTTTATCATTCGCAAGTCGACGAGGGCAACAATGAGAACGGAACGGTCCGGCCCAGGGACAGGCGCTTTATAATTTCCCCACAAATCAGATGAAATGATGTGGAGATAATTACCACTTTCCCCTGACAGCGAGGACCCTCCTTATTCCTGGTTACTTAAGAAATAAGCCCTACATGTTTTACTACCTTGTTTCTGACGGAACAAAGCACTGGTTTGATGAATGCTTCAAAAGCTAAATTTGCCCTGTAAGCCAAATGTTGGAGATCTCCATTCTTTGGGTAGGTGACGATTCATGAGTGTCAGTACTGTGAAAACGACATGTGACTAAAGGCAGCATGTCAAACCCAGCACCTTGATTGACAGTCTGTTTTCCACCAGCAAGCGTTGCATTTCCATTTCTTTAGGAAGAGTTGCTGGCAGGGAAGAGTTGCTGGCAGGAAAGAGTTGCTGGCAGGAAAGAGTTGCTGGCAGGAAAGAGTTGCTGGCAGGAAAGAGTTGCTGGCAGGGAAGAGTTGCTGGCAGGAAAGAGTTGTACAACACCAGATAAAATATCATGACAACTTGTAAGACAGCACAAACAGGTTTGAAGCTGGGGGTGTGAGGGAGAAAGAGTCCAACATGAGAAGAATCCAGATGTTTTAAATCTTTATTAACATACTGAATACGTATCTTTTTGTAGTCTACAAATAAATAGTTGAATGTTTCATCCTTTCAGTCCACATTTGTTACTTTTTTGGAGTTTTATCACGGGTCGGAACGTACACATGGCCACGCTAGGACAAATATGACACTGATCCATCAAAGAGCTTTTCAAACTGGTTCCTCTTCTACAGTTCTTTTAATAACTTGTTGAATGTCAAGTCTGCCTGCCGGGGGGGGGTGAAGATGTTTATCCTTGAGGTTAACTGCATTTCAATAAGATGTCAATGGGGGTTTGTCTGCCAAATAAGGCATGGTTTTGTCTCTACATCCTGAATGTCAAATGCATTTTTATTTTTCATAGGTCCAAAACGGATCAGCTAATGTAAAAGACATCAGCCTTTCAAAAATAAAGGTTAAAGTGAGAAGAAGGCAGACATGTCCGAATGTTTCAGTTAAAGTACATTAGGGCAGACTTCAGATTCAACTTGAAACAAGTTCCAGGTCTTAAAATGATATCAGTGTTTCATGACTTTACCTCTTATCTACATACTTTAAATGAGACTTATTTGTTGTACCATTACTGATTGGGTTTCATCCCCGGCACGGCCTCTTAGGTTTGTTGGAACACGATGTATTGGTCACAGGGTATTACAAGTATAGATACTAAATAACCATATAGTCTACTTTCCAGACCATAGAGTCCTGTTGTGAACCCGTATTTGTGGAGTACCCTAAAGAAATGTATAGTAAGGCTCCCACTTAGCATAGGTTGCATTATAGCCTATATGGATCATAGTTCAAAAAGGGCTTGGCTGTTATTGGAGTGATTTGGGGGTTATTGAGGATGCTGAATCCATTTCTGATATTTTCCAAAATGACCAGATAGTGGCCATATTGGTACTCCTGACACATTGGGTCGATTTTGATGAATTCTGTAGTTTTGGAAGACGCTGGAATGTTGTCTTTGACAGACTGCTTATATATATATTTGTAAATATTGTCCACTGTTGAGGTAATCATTTTCAGTTCCCTACAGCGAATGGTTGCCGCACAACTCCCGCCTTGGCCAGTCAGTTTGTGCAGAATCCAGCAGATAACCTGTTCACTAATGAATGCTCATTAACGCAATTTATGCAAATGTTTTAAAATGCCCAACATATGCAAGTTATCTGACAGTTACTAAATGCCGGGGAACCATAATAGACATTCCCGGGTTTCCCAGTGCTGCCATGTAGACTAATAGCAACCAGGACATCAAATATGGGATGCTCCACCGTTTCACAATATACACTCTCACCCAACTGAAATGCATAATTCCAATCTCTAAACAAACCATCTAAAATGGTCATTCAGTGCTCTGTTCATGAATACAAATAACCTGTGGATGAACTGTACTGTAAGTAAATCAAACACTGAATGCACACATTGTGGATTTTTGTTCAAATCAACGCAACGACGGTTTAACTTATATACACTGCACTTGTGTATTAATATAACAATAAAAGAAAAGACTTAAGTATTCGATAATATAAATCAAAAACAATACTTTGATTTTTGTTGAAGGAATAAAATATGGAAGAGTTAACTCTGACGTCATTTTGAAAACTAAAGACCAAAAAACAACAACATTAAATTACAACATATCTCTCGGTTTAGAAAAAACTACACTCTTTGATGGTTTCCTTTAGGAAAATAAAACTCAAGCTAATGAGAGAAGAAAATACAGTCTCACTCCTGTAAAAAATGTCTCTAGAAGAGACCGGGAGAGAAGGATGATTTATTATCCTCATGCAATCCTTTCTGCTTCCTGTCTCTCCATCGTCCCATTTACTCCGCCTCTCTGCGGGGGGGGGGGGGCTCTTCACAGGCGTCAGTTGGTATGTCTTCCCACAGCTTGGTGCTCATCCCTCAGGGCGAATCAGTAGGAGCCGTAGCGATCCTGGAGACATTACATGTTTCAGAAACAGAAGCAGCCATTTGTGTGTAAGCTAATGAAGATAGTCAGATATTGAATCATGTTCAAGTCTCATTGTTTGAAGAGTATACTAAAGTCATCACTCCGAATGTTAGCCACCTTTAGCTTAGCGGTGGTGATGATGTGAAGTCGTGTGACCGTGATGTAGTTTGTTTCTAGCCTAGGTTGTCAATGCACCACTCTATGGCTGCAGCAAAACGATATCACATATCAGTTTACAAACTCTCACCTGGATGGTATTCATGACACCGTTGGCCAGGACGGCCATCTTGCCGGCAACAGTCTTCACGCCCTGTTTGAACTGAGCGATGTCCGGGCCGGCGGGCAGCACACCGTCGTAGCCCGCTCCCCTCCCTGAGAAGAGGAAGTATGTAAGTCACACTACTTTAAATAAATAACATACATAAAGATTTGTTTTCAGTTCAGCTCATTGTGTAAGGGGAAACCGTTCAAACCTGCAGTAAACACAGAATACAGAATGTATGAGTAGTGCAACACTTAATGTGGAGTAATCCGCCGCTCAAAATAGTCCCCAACAAATGCACTATTAACTCCCGTTTAAGATGCATTTGCTAGAAGCTACAGTGACAAGCTGTTTAAGAAAACTACTGAGATTGAATATACCGCTCACAAATATATTAAGATGTATGTCTCAGGTAGAAACCAATGACCTTTGGCCTGAGTTCCACAGACATAAATTGCTGTGGTCTCCTCATGGCATTTTTGTGACACAAAGAAAAATAAAAGATAATGCACAATAGGTCATACCTGTATGGTCACTGGCTTCTCCAAACAGGTCAGCTGAACTGATGGAGGTGCTTCCAGACATGGTGTCCAGTCTGGTCTTGGCATCATACTGAGAGAAGAACAAACTAAAATCAACACCTGGGTAATGACAATACACAATTAGCACATCAATATCTCTCCAGGAGTTATTGCTTTTAACACATAGTTGCCAGGAATTGAATGCAAGCTTCAAGTGCTACAAGTTATAATTGAAAACTGAAATTATTTCTCACATCTGCAGTGTTCTCCCGGCCGAAGAACATGTCGGAAGAGATGGCCTTTGCGTTTGCAAACTTATTTCGGGCCTCACTGGACTCTGACACTGGAGCGGACACCTCCGCTTTCCTCCTGCTGGGAAGTCTGGGTTAGACACAAGAACACACATCAGAGCTGTTCCCAGTGGAGGGGACACAAATGTCATTATTATTTCAACAATGACAGTGCATGGATAGATACCTCTCTCCGATTGGCTGAATACTAGAGATGGTGACCTCCTCTTTGGGGTCCTCTTTCTCCAGAGCCCAGGAGGTGGTGAAGGAGGCGGTCCCTCCCTCTGTATCCCACCGCGATCCAAAACTGTCTCCAACTGTAAACGGGTTGTCCTTATATCTGAGACATCAAACACAATGTCTTACTCACCTGGTTGTACTGCAAGTTGACTCGTTGAAACTGAATCATATTCATATATATATATCGTTCGAGAGCTGTCATACGTACTTTGGGGGTCCCGAGGTGAAGCCCGGCTCATCAAACATGTCCAGTTTGGAGCGAGAGGAGGACTTGGTCCCCACTGGAGTCTCCTGCTCGATCGTCTGCATCTCTGACATCACCGAGTGAGACACAGCGCTGAAACAGGACACACACACACACACTTATTGAATCTTCTGAGATATTAGTCTCAACAAAGAAAAAAGAAACTAGAAATGTAACTTAATATATATAAATATATTTTAATTATCACAATTAATAACTACTCTTATACTCATTCATCAGAGCAATTTATTTACCAGTAAAATGTGGGTTTTGTGAAAGTTATTTAATATTGTGATAAAATAAACATCGATTAAATAAAAAATACATGTAATGGGCAAAAAAAAGAAGATAAGAAGTTAAAATAATCCATTAAAATATAAAACAAAATACAAATCTTTATGTGAAACATATGAAGTACAAATGTACACATTGTACTAGTGTTGTGTTAGCATTATAAAGATAATATTGCTCTATGGCGCAGGGAGCGGCTGCTATAAATTAAATGACATACAGAATAGCTAAACTATAGCTATGTGAGAGTTGAAGCATATATTTAAAATAAAATGTAAATGTTACTTTCCAGAGAACCAAATTACTTAGATGTTGTAGAAATCTTCATACAGACAAATAAGTGGTATCTGTTACTGTTTCCAGTAGCTTGCCTAACCCTGATGATTACACATGATCCATCAGTTAAGTTGATGCTCCTCATAATCAATGTGATCCTCTGCAGAGAAACAGACCGTCCCCAAACTCTGATCAGTGAAGTTACCTCCTGTTGCCGAAGCCCATGCCCAGCCTCTCCGCCTGCTCCCTCTTTTTGCCCTCCAGTGTGTTCATCTTCTTTTCCTCCATCTTCCGGTCGATCTCCAGCTCTTTGTAGGCCAGACGCATCGAAGCCACGCTGCAAAAGCAAAAACAAGTTACAACGTTTTACCGATCTTTTGAAAATGGACCTGGATTTCTGTGTGAAAATAGATGAAATAATACTTCTTACATGGACTCCTCTGCACTTTTCTTCACCTCCACAGCCTGCACTTCTCTCATCTTCTCCGCCACTTGCGCCTGCTTCTCCACCTCCGTGAAACTCTTGCTGCTCACCTTCTGGGCACCGAGACCTTTCTTGGCACCGAGCTGCATGAGATGGAAAAGTAGTGCACAGATTAGCTCTTGCATCGATTTAAAAAGGGCCCAATTCTGCTCATTTTAAGGTTAATTTATCTTTAGTGCCTCTACTGTGACGTGTCTCCATGCTCTAATGTTCAAAAAGCTCTTTATTGTTCTCATACTGCCTGTGCTGCAGCACCTCTTTTCACCCTCTGTCTGAAACCAGAGCCCAGTCTGCTCTGATTGGTTAGCTGGCCGGCTCTGTTGTGATTGGTCAACGACTTAGAAATGTCCCACCCCTTAGCCTATCACGTACAATGTGTTGGAGTGCTATCCAATAGAAGTGTGAGTGTTACATAGTGATGTCACTATGTTACGATAGTAAACAAGGGATTCCAATGGAGGAGTTTCAGGCAGGGGGGGGGGGGGGGGAGGAAGGAAAAACCCCTCTCTAATTGTAACACAATAAATGTTACTCAAGCACCAGGGACACAGCTTGCAGCTCCTAAAACCCAAGGTATGGCAACAATATGACTTACCCCTTTTTTGGCAGCCATGGGCTTCTTTTTCCCAATAATGGAAGGTCTCACATCTGTAACACATTATGCAACATGTCAAAAGAGCAATAGGCTTATGTTAAGCCTTCATTTAGTAGTAGGCCAATTGACAATGACTAAGACAACCTCAAATCCAAGCATGAAAAACACACCATAAGTTAATATCGCATAGAAATCACACCGATACAAAAACATAGCTTGGGCTGGTTTTTATTGTTAATTCCCACACTGCTTGCTCTCAGTGGAGGACATGTAAGCAGGAGCACCGCAGCATTATAAACTCGCATTGACACTGGAGTTCAGGAAATGTAACCGCAAGACGAAAAACTTCAAACCTTCATAACACTCGTACAATTTTCAGTTTTACTTCAACTCTCTATGACACTACTGGCTATTGTTCAGCAGAGTTACATAATATCTTGGCAACTTATTAACAGTAACAACAACAGTGTATTTTGTAACAACTGATAACATTTATAAAAATGTTGCCCCTTTTCTTTTAGCAGCACCATTCAGTTTGAATGATATTCCTCTGCGTCAGTATGTTTTCAGAGGAATCTGCAATATGAGGGAATTCAGTGAAGAGATGCTTTTAGAAAACCATTCATTTAGAGACACCACACTATTGTCACAAATGCTATATTTAGACACTTGTCCACCCTTAGAGAGTTATGACACCAACATTTTAGCATGTTTCAATGCTAGCGGCAAAATACTCCTTCACACAGCAATTACCTGCAGGTATGCAGGTACGTGACAAGGACTGTTCTCTTTCCACACAATGCAGGGCCCTTGGTTGACTGTTTCCAACACACATTTATTACTTGACAACTTGTTGAGCAGCAGGTGTGAGAATGAGCTTGTTTCCATTGTGTGATCAGCAGAGAGAGGAGAATGGGAGGGGTGGAGGGATGTCAATCAAGCAACAAAACCATGCATCGTAAAGGCATAATCCAGCCGGCATAAACAACAGCTAATCACCTTTAAGTAGCCGTCCTTCATCTGAGGACAAACGCATGGTGTCCTCTATACGACCGGACAAAGCCCGTCACCAAAACCGTGATCCAAAACACAGAAGAAGTCGAATTTAACAGAGAATGCTATATTAAAACATGTCGGGGTCCAAATTAGACATTTATCAATAGATACGGCTAATGGCTATAAAGGACTGTTTACATGATGAATCCATGAATGATCTGTGAGTTGGAAGGACATTTTTGATTTGAATCGATATTTAAGGTCTCTTTTCGATTTCTCTTAATCCCTCTGCTGTTTTTAATATTGCTAATTCTCGTTTTATCTTGTTCTTTTCATCTTTTGTGAAGCACATGCTATATCATTTCATTTGATGTGTGAAGAATCATTTGGGGGAAAAATCTGCGGATTCATTGAAATTGATAATAAACTAGAATCCTTTTGGAGCGACTTAAGAAATAAAAAGAGGGATCCAGTACATGTTCATATATACAAATAAAGAGATCTAGAGACGGAGAGACAGTCTCTCAGAGCGAGGAGTGTGTACCCTTCGAACAAGCACGCACATCAAACTTGAGAATGAGAATTTCAGAAGACAGGGCTGGAGTTACGAAAGAGCGGGCCTACGCTCGTGACTTCGCTCACAGACCATGAATCATGTTTAAGTACTCACCGATGGAGGCTTTGGGGGACGAGCTCAGACCTTCGATGCTGGGTCCTTCCTCCGGATCTACAGCGGGAACCAAGGAAAACATTTAAAGCAACAAAAACAACATTCATTTTATTCCACAGCTTGTTTAATGTTTGATTCTTTTGACTTATTATTACCATGACCATGATGTTTATGTATTACCTGTAATTATTTGTATTTAAGTGATGTCATGCCAGTCCATTTTTTTATTTTTTGAGTGTCTTTCAATATGGAAAATTAAAGAAAAAGGACACCCCAGCAGAATCTTCTTAATCCAAAGACTAGAAGGTAAAAGCTGATATACATTTTTTATTTTTCTAAAAAGGTTCAATGTAAAGCAGCAGAGGTCGAGTTATCATGAGGTTCAGTCCCTGTATCAGACAAACTCCAGTCATTTTGGAACCTACACTTCCCATTAGGGCTGTGCAATTAATCGTATTTTAATCGCGATTACGATTATGGCTTGCGACGATTATGAAAACAGCATAATTGACAAAATACGATTATTTAGCTGGGTGCGCTTCACCCCTCCCTAAAAGCCCACTCGGCCACGTGGGAGTGACATGTGTTGTGAGTGTTCAGCTCGAGCGAAGATGTCAGAACAAGAGCAGCAACTCGTTAAAAAGAAGGGTAAAACTATTTCCACTATTTGCAAGTACTTTGCAATTACATTTCACATCGCTAAAGATATGTGCCCAGTTAGCACTGTTAGCAACCAGGGCTTTAAGCAACTTGTCAACACGTTCGACAAGCGTTACGCGATGCCGTCTCGGTATTATTTCAGCAGGTCTGCGCTGCCTGCGCTATGTGACAAATGCCGTGGGGAAGTTGAGAGAGATGTGGCTTCAGCTGACTACTTTGAGACCACACCTATGGTCTAGCCCAGGGTTGCCCAACCAGTTGATTACAAGATGTGTCTAAAAATAGAACAACAATATTCTGTTTTATCGTTAATGTCCTGTAACATATTCTTCCTGTGCCAGAATAATGCACTTGAACGCATCAAAGCTTTGTGATTGGCCGGCGTCACTCCATGTGTTGGGGCGTGGCTGAGGGTCTTCAGTACAGGTGGCAATATTGTCACCTGCCTGCGCTCATCTCTGAAACCAGACCATGTAAACAGCCTGGTGTTTCTTGCAAAAAATCTTTAAGAGATGACATGAGCAGCCCTACCAGCATTTGCCATGGTGGCCTAAACATTTTTATTTGGTCTTAAATTGTAGTTCAACATTTATTTCCTGTTACTTCTGGACCATGACGGTTGGCCAGCCTTCAACGTTTAACTGAGTGGAATATGTTGAATATGTTGAACCAAAATGTTGGCTATATGTTAAGGAGTGTTCAGTAGGTTGTGACAGTGCACTGCAACATGTTGGATTTCATTTATTTTGGTCTAATTTCTTTTTATTTATCATATTAATAATATATGTTTAGTATGGTTTTGGAAGTGCGCTCCAACATATTTGTTGATCTTGTTTATTGGTAAAATATTATTTGTTTTAAAGTTCAATAAATGGTCAATGAATAATCGTCAAAAATAATCGTGATATCAATTATTGACCCAAATAATCGTGATTATGATTTTTGCCATAATCGCACAGCCCTACTTCCCATAATGCACCACTATAATGTCCTTTTATCATAACTTTCCTACCAACTGAACACGTTTAAAAACCCAACATTCCCAACTTGTTTGGAGTCTTTCTGTTGTCTGACCAAATAACCCTGATGCCATCATCGGGTTATATTGTCCGACTTTGGAGAGCTCCCTTCAGAGCCGACAAAGGACGTCTGACTTTTATTTGCTGAATAAGCAGAGTGCCTGTTGTGTGTGTAAAACAAAACGGTAAAACAGACAGTCAACATAAAGGTTTTTTAATACTTACGGATGTCATCCTGGACTTTGGCCGTTGGGTCCGTCAGCTGCGAGGTGACAGCGGCTCCATTCAGCTCTGGCTCAGAGGGCGGCGCCATGCACCAGTCATTAGCACCCTGCAAACATAAAAAAGAAAATGTTAAGCTAGTTATACATTGAATTAAACACACAAGGATTCAAATGATTTTCAATCAAATAATGCAGTATTACTAAAATAGTACGACACAAAAACCTTCCTGTTCCACCTAGAGAAAAATACACCGATATGTTGTGGACTTGTTTTGGTTTTTTAGCAGCATGCCATCATTTTGTAGGAAAACACAAACCTGTGTGTGTTCTGCAAAGAAGTCTGTCTCTTTCTTCTCAGGAGCTGAAGGCGTGCTCGCTGTAGAAGAGTCAATCCATAGCTGCAACAAAGAAGGCCAGACTTTGTTATTATGAGAGAAACACAATTTCATCAACTACGTTTAAACAATGTTTGCAATTCCAAATGTTATTGTTTTGGCTTCCTGTCTGACATGAAATCATTGCACACCTAGTGGACTCTGCACTGCATCTACTACCACGTCTCAGACAGTGATAACACCTCTTACATAACTGTGTAGATGATACACAGGACAACGGTTCATTACTGATAATAACAATGACCTCAGGTTGTGTACAGTTGATCAACAAAGACAGAGAGTCTACTGTTGACTTCCCCAATGGAATTGAATAAATATATGTTATGATTTAGACACAGGACCCATGCCCCAAACAGATTGATACTCACATCTGTGCCATATTTGGACAATGCAGCATTAGCTTGCTGCCGAATCTTCTCACGGTATAACTGGGACGCACGACTGTTATACTTGACGTTGGTGTCATTTGTGGAGCAGCCATGCTGGCGGAAGAAGGCCATCTTCAGAAGAGGACAAAGGGACTTATTGAATCATATAAATAAACCAGACAGCAAAATAAAGCTTGCCAATTACCTCACCTAGAACATTAAGTTAATTATTTATATGGCTTCATTCCTAACTGCAATTTGACTTACCGCGTTGGCATTGCCTCCGACCTGCATACATCTTAGCTGAAACCAGTTCCAGTTGGAGTCTAACTCAGTGGACCTAGGTTCAAAATGGAAAAGTCAGCACTTCGGTATGACACACATGAATTCTGAGCCTCTAACAATCTGTACTCAAGACAGAACTATTTGCTGCACTGCAAACAATAATTAAAAGGTGGAATGATTTTCTTTCACAAAGCTCAACTGCTCACGCAAATTGTCAAAGAAGTATTCAAATAAAAATCTAATCAAATTGAGTTTTATTTATATAGCACTCTATAACGCTTCTACAACAGCAACAATAAAATCACACACAGGGAAATGTCAGGAGTCGTGCTCCGCTCTGACTAGAAGGCCAGTTAGAAGAAGTGTGTCTTAAGTGTAGATTTAAAAACCCTTAGGGTCTGGGCCGACCTCACATGGAGGGGTAGAGGTTTCCAAAGCCTAGGGCCAGCTGCTGCGAAGGCTATCGTATTCTCCATGACGATAACTTCCGACAGCTTGGTGATATTGTTGATTTACACTGAAGCTTACCTGATGAAGCTGAGATGCACTCCCAGGGAGCGGTGGATGCCAGAGCAGTCGATGCATAAAAACACACCGTAGGAGATGCTGGCCCAGCTAGGGTTTTTAGCCGCACAGTCAAAACACACCTGAACGGAAACAACATGTAAGGCAAGGCAAGTTTATTTCTATAGCACCTTTCAACACAAGGCAATTCAAAGTGCTTTACAACAATGAAAGACATTCAGAACAGTCATTAAAAAAAAATATTTTTTTAAATAAACATTAAAAGAAAAGTTACTAAGATATGAATAGTTCAATTAAAATCAGCGGCAAAAAGAAAAGTCTTCAGCCTGGATTTAAAAGTAGTCAGAGTTGCAGCGGACCTGCAGGTTTCTGGGAGTTTGTTCCAGATATTTGGAGCATAATAACTGAACGCTGCTTTACCATGTTTAGTTCTGACTCTGGGGACAGAAAGCTGACCAGTCCCTGAAGACCTGAGAGATCTGGATGGTTCATCATTTAGCAGGAGGTCAGAAATGTATTTTGGGCCTAAACCATTCAGTGCTTTATAAACCAGCAGCAGTATTTTGAAATCTATTCTTTGACACACAGGAAGCCAGTGTAAAGACTTCAGAACTGGAGTGATGTGATCCACTTTCTTAGTGTTAGTGAGGACTCGAGCAGCAGCGTTCTGAATCAGCTGCAGCTTTCTAATAGATTTTTTAGTGAGACCTGTGAAGACACCATTACAGTAGTCCAGTCTACTGAAGATAAAAGCATGGACAAGTTTTTCCAAATCCTGCTGTGACATTAGTCTTTTAATCCTATGTTCTTTAGGTGATAGTAGGCTGATTTAGTAACTGTTTTAATGTGACTGTTGAAACTCAGGTCAGAGTCCATGACTACATCTAGATTTCTGGCTTTATCTGTTGTTTTGAACATTGCAGACTGAAGCTCAGCGCTAACTTTTATACGTTCTGCCTTGGCTCCAAAAACCATTACCTCAGTTTTATCTTTGTTTAATTGGAGAAAGTTCTGACACATCCAGTCATTGATTTGTTCAATGCACTTACTCAGTGTTTGAATTGGAGCATAGTCTCCTGGTGAAATGGTTACGTAAATGTGTGACTGGAACACATCAGTTATTTAAATGCAAGAAATTACTCAACTGTTGAAAAACCACTTTTTCAATGATTTTACCTAGAGATGGCAGGTTTGATATGGGCCTGTAGTTGTTCATTACTGAAGGATTATTCGTTTTTAAGAGCGGTTTAATGACTGCAGTTTTCAGGGCCTGTGGAAAAACACCTGATTCAAGAGACTTGTTTACTATATGAAGTAGATCTGAGGCCATGCAACGAAAAACATCTTTGAAAAATCCTGTTGGAATAATATCAAGGCACATTTGTACATTTTATTTATTAATATTACTTGCTCCCAGCATCTGAATGTTCATTACAGTGAGCAGTTTTTTGTTACCATCCATGATGTAACATACCTTTACATTGTGGTATTTTAACAATACTTAATGTTAATCGTTTAGTTCATTGTGGTTACAGTAAAGGTGGGGTGATGATACATCACTTGCATCTTCATGTAACGCACCTTTAACATGTTATGAAGGGATTACTTTGTAACCCATACAACAACATACTATCCTTTAGTTTAATTCAAACATTACAAAATTAAATTAGAATGCAAAGGAGTAAGGTGTTATAATATATAGGTATAACGTAGCGTGAAATAAACATTTTAAATAAGTAAGTACCTACACATTGTACTTAAATGCTGCATTAAGTGTAGCTAGGTAGACGGCAGCACTGCATTTAACAAACACTTTTTGATACAAAAATATACCAGGCAATGTATAGTATTTGAATATTAAACTGAGCATATGGATCTGACTCCCAAGCTTATCAAGTGTCATGAAGTTCCTGTACAACTGACACTGTTAGCTTTAGCATTGGATAGCATATGGTTTAATACCGTCAAGCCTTACGACTTCAAATGGAGAAGGTTCATATTATTACTAAACTGTGTGCCGTAGTTTGGACATATCTAGAATTCAGTCTAACCTGTTAATTCATTATTTATTTATTTACATAAACTAAGTGTGGCTTAGTGATTATCTTCACTCCTCAACACACAGATCGTATACGTGGCCTTTATGTTTGACTCTTCACCGGCAGCAGCGGTTAGCTCCTGTTAGCTGGGTGACAGAAAAATACAGCAAGCCAGCTCACAGCCTCTGACTAAAACACTGCCAACACAAGCAAGACATACACAAGTATACACGCACAACTGCAGAGTCTTTTAAGTTTACCTTGTTTGTAGGAATAGATCTTAATCTTTTGAAAATGGTAAGGATCTCAGTCTTATTTGGTTCAGTAGCCATCTTGCCACTCTGACAATTGCCATTAGCTGACGTAACTACGGATCCCCGTTGGTTCGTTATCTAACAAAAGCGAAAGTTGAATCGTGTATACGGCGGGCATAAAACGTATAATTGTTATGTAAATTCAAACTTGATACGTGGTGTTTAGCCCACTAATTATCTGTCACGACAATTATCACTATTATACATTCATATATTAAATGCTAGAACACTCATTGTCTAGCCCTGCTCATCAACCAATCACTCAAATCACTACTCAACCAATCAGCCTTATGAAGTTAATAGGATCAAAGGGCAAGATTACCAGAGTTAGTTCTATTAAGGCTATAGAGAAAAAACAGTCATCATGAAACAATCATCTATATTTTCTGGACTTGTTATGTAAATCTTAGCATATCTAAAAATGCTGCAAGCCATTGCAAACTCTGAAAATGAACAGCTTAAAGGGCATAATTGTTGTCAGTCCAGTCCATTTTATTGTTAATGTGATCTCCAAGGAATTTGTAGGTGTTCATCAGGTGAACGAGATGGCAGTCGCCTGACAATAGTGACTTTATTAGAAGTTGAACTGTTGGTGTCTCCTTCTGTAGCGCGTTAAATTTAAGTTAAGGCATAATCTTTGTTTCCAACTTCTTTCTGTACAGTTATGTGTGTTCGCTACAATAATTGACATGTCTGTTAAACAGCACCACGTTGAAGTTAGACGGACGCCACCCTCCCGCCTGGTGGAGCTTCTGGAAGAGTCTGCAGCGTAGCTGATTAAAGAGAACCAGGTAAATGTTCCGCTTGATTTGTGTTAAAATGTGTCTGCTGTTCTGTTTGTACATGAATATCTCTATTCTCTAAGACAGGGGTGTCAAACTCAAATACACAGTGGGCCAAAATTAAGAAATCGGTACTAGTCGAGGGCCGGACTGGTTCAATGTTTATTGCAATGACTTATTGAAATGAACTTATTGCACATATTAAACCTGGAACTATCAAAGCTTGAATTATTGCCTATAAAAACAACATTAAATAATCAGTTGCATTCATTTCTTATGGCTCTATCTGCAGCTTTTCCTCAGGCCAACAACAGCTTTAAAAAACCAATTTCCCTCAAAGAAAAAACCAAACATGCCCTGTTGTCGCAAGAAAGAAATAGCAGAAGGAAACATCCATTAAACTCAGTGTGCTGCTCTGTGATGCTAGTTCAAGCCAGATACTTGGCATCTCATCTTGAGTGCAAGTTCATCAATGTTTGGGGTCAGGCTCTGAGCTGAGGAGATCCTCAGGATTGAGTGAAGCGTGCAATATACCGGCGGGCCAGATCTAATAGTAATTAGAAATTATCCTGCGGGCCGAAATTAAATCCACCAAGGGCCTGATTTGGCCCCCGGGCCTTGAGTTTGACACATGTGCTCTAAGGGTAAGTACATCTTGCCATTATGTGAACAACCTCTAATTTTACTGTATAATATTTATTTATATATTTTCAAACTTACTCAATTTCAATGTTTAATATTTTGATTCAAAATGTGTTTTTAAGGAGGATTGATAGTTTGAGCCTGTAGAACCCAATTATTTAATCGGGTTTATTTCCTGATGGAAACAAAGCTAACGTTTAATAAACTGAGCTTCCTTACTTGTTGTCATATACTTTGACCGTAACAAATAAGAGTTAATATCATTAATAGTAATAATAGTATAGTAATAGTATAGTATCCTGAGCTTGCACTATTTTATATATATTTTGTATTTCTTTTATGTCCTATATTTATGTTGCATTGTTGGAGGAGCCTGGGACTGAAGTTTTTCATTGCATATCCACACTGTATCTAATGCATATGATAATAAAGCCCTTTGCACCTTTTGAAGCTCACCCCATCCATCTCTGCTTAAAAAGAACATGTACAATCAATGGCTACTTAAATACTAAATGAAATAGCTAACTCTAAGTAACGTCAAAGAAAAGTTTACAGTATTGTATGTTAACACTGATTTACATGTTTTGACGGAATGGAGGCAAATAAATCGTCAACAAAAGGACTATGCTGAGTGTGTCATGAAGCTCCATGTCCTCCATGAAGTTCAGCAAAAGAAGACGCCACACCTCCCAACGTGCCCATCTCCATCGAGGGATCGGAGGTGCTTGATGAGTGTAAATGTTTGGTGAACGCCTGCCTTCTGCTCACGGGCATCACCCATGCAATGAACTTAAGTAACACATCAAAGTTGAAATACGCTTCTGTCGTTTTTCAAAAATCTTTCTTGAACTTCATTTCCTCAAGATTTCTCTTGAAAGTCCAACTTTTTGCATAAGCAGTGGTGGAAATTTGAGGTACTTGCTCTTCACTTGAGAATGTTCTTTTCGTTTACACTTTATACTCCAGTACAAATTAAATGGAAATATTGTAGTCTGTGCTTCACTAGATCTTTTATGGAGTTTATCAAGTATACACTTCTGTTTTTTTTTTTTTAATGTACAAACAATTGTAAATATTGTTAGTAATCCTTATTAATTTTGAGCTTTTACGATTTCTTTTGGTTAATTTTTTATTTTTTACTATAGGGTACTTTAACGTGTAATACTCAAACAGCATTTAGCTAATGTAACATTTTCATTCCCAGACTTTCACTTGTCATAGAGTATTCTTACAATGTGGTATGAATATTTTTACTGAAGTAAAGGGCCGGATCCTTCTTCGACCTGAGTGACAGTATATCAATGTGTTTCTGTGCCTGCTTTGTTAAATTGAACGGATGTATGTGCAGTATTAGTTAAAATCATTGTAAACTGTAGCTTAATCATGGCATGTATCAGACAACAGAACAAAAATAAATGTGTTGTTTAAAAGTGTCTACTGTTTCATGTTTTGTCATTGCATTTGATGTTACCTGTAGAATACATTCTATTAAAATATTATCTACATATTTATTAAATAAAAGGCAAGAATAGCAAGTAAAAAAAACCTGAAAAGCCAAATATTGTTTACTGGAGATTTTCTAATAAGATGCAAATGTAATCTTAAGTAAAATCTACTATGCAATAGTAAGTACAATGTACTTACACAAACTGAAATTTGACTGTAAAGTTGAGTTGATTTCCTTTAGTAACAAACACTTACTAACTGTAAGTAGATCACTTGAAATATAGGTTACATTTGCTTAGAATTTCTGCATGGAAATTGTTACCTAGGTTTTTCTAAGTAAATGTTACCCCAATTATTTTTCAGTGTGGAAAGGATGCTTTGCTTGGGGAAGATAGGTGTGAAGGGAGGCAATGATGCTGTCGTGTCTAGACCCAGGCTGCTCTGTTATCACATATGGATTGGATCGTCAAACCGGTCTAAAACAGGTTGGTTTTTACATTCCAGATTCTTTCAGGGAAAGGTTGTAGCCCATTGTCTTTCTAACAACCCGCACACGCACACCTCACTTGAGCTGTTGCCTCAAGGGTAGCTTCCAGTCTATCTTTGTAGCTGTCCTTAGCTGCCCCAGCTATTTCTTCAGCTCCTTCTGAACCACCTTATTCTCCCTTAATGTCCTGTGCCATGAAAACCCTCTTCTTCCTAATACCCTCATTGATTCAGGGTTTATTGTTGGAAAGCGGCATACCTTTTTAGTGGGTATGATGCTATCAGAACCTGATGTAGTCCAATATGGGAGAGTCCGTCTTTTGTTTACTTAGTTGTGTTCTCTGTATTTTATATGTCTGTGTAATGTGTAAGAATGTATAACGTTGCTGCCTTCTTGGCCAGGTCAGCATTGTAAATGAGATTTGATCTCAATGTTTTTATCTGGTTAAATAAAGGTTACACAAATAAATAAAATAAAAAGTATGTCCTCACGGTGGACCCTCTAAAACCGTTCCCTCCTCTGCAACTTGAAATGACCACAATTGAACGGTTTTCATAATGCGTTCTCACAAAAGGCTTGTATGGCTAGCTTTTGTGGTTTGATTGGGGTCAGGTTTTGTTATTTATGAATGGGGTCTATGGTCTAAATTAGGTCTTTGGGTGTTGTTCGATCATGTTTGAAGACATTTGGGTACAAATATTTGTTAAAAATCATAATAACGAAAAATGGTGTGTTCCTTAGCAACCCATTTGCCATAAAGCTGAAACGTTTCAGGGTCTTTAGGAGAAATCCCCAAAATGTATGTACACATTTTTATTAACAATTCAAACATGTTTGTGCTCTCTTTACCAATCATGGGTAGAATGGAACGTCTCATATTATGCAAAACTCGTGTGTTACACGATTTACAGTCATCATCGTTTCCAGATAAAAGAACAGATTCTAAAATATTGAAAGGCCATGAAACACAACATCTGAAACAGGTTCAGCTCATTTGTAGCTGTTATACCTCTTGTAGCAATAATCAATATACATAAGGACATAGGTCATATATGTAAATGTGAACACAGGTGACTTTTTCTTGAGAACAAGTCATTTGGTTGTAGTCCTTACTTTAATGCAGCTCAATGTAATTCCAATCAGGAAAATACTTTTATGCTTTATTCTCTGAATTCAATTGATCATGGGGGTCCACTTTTTTGAACAAACCAGATTTTGCTACGATCAGGCATCTCACTGCTGTTGGTCCTTACATCTGTTCTCACTGCAGTCCATTAAAAGCAGATTTCCAGTATTCTCTTAATCTCATCACTATAACCCTATAATGAGAAACCCATCCAATAGGTTTAGACGAGTACTCGTGTCTAAACCTATTGGATGGGTTTCTCATTCTACTTACTGTTAGCCTCACCTCCCTATTGTTGTGGAATATTTTCCAAGGCCCATAACTTTGACCCAGTTTATCAGTTCAAACTGTCCTGACTGAGCACACGCACCTCGTAACCTTGGCTGCTGTGCTCTCAGTGTACTGTCTCCCTGTGCCTGCCTGTTGGCGTCAGCTGATAGAAGTGTTATGATTCTATGTTCCTGCCTGTTGACGTCAGCTGATAGAGGTGTTGTGATTTTATCTTGTTATGCAGCATGTTGATGATGCTCTCAGAACTAGCTAAATACATGGGTCTGAGGTAGAGTTCTTGAGAATTGACGTGGCAACCCACCCGTGCAGTCAGACCGTGACTGCTGTGACTTGTGATGTGAATCTCTCCGGCCGAAACTCCAAATAAATCATCAGTGTTTGATATCGAAGCTCCTGCTCTACCGTGTCTCCTTCCTGAGTCTGTGACTCCCACTGCATTGCTACACAGAAGTTTCCCTTACACCTATTAACATATATATGATGTCTATATATGGGATATAATTGCCAAAGACTATTCACTATTTCAACATGTCTTTATTTAGAAAAAAGTTATTTGTTGATTGTGGTTTGTTTTACTGAGCTGTTTTAAAACCAGTGACTTAAAATATGCAGACAGAAGACAACTAGGCGCCCTAAAGGCAACTACAGCCACTAATTACTCACCTTTGCAAGGAAGCCATGGAGATGCAGTGAAAATGTGCACAATAATACAATAACAAGTTCAACTATTCAACATATGTAGACAAGTCAGCAAGCAAACGGAAGCATCAAACTCAGGCTGAGATATACTGATACCATTTTAAAAATACATGCGAACAAGCAGCTTGTCCCGTTCTCTCATTTGCTGTTATTGTAAAAGTAAAATGATTGCAAAGAGTGTTCTGTTAATTAACAACTAATATCTATTTTCATTTTGTTCTGGTTGGAGTGGTATCAGAATCAGACACTCATATGTTTTTTCTAGTTTACCAATTAAAAAAAAGAGAATTTTGAGAATCCTCTCAAAAATGTCAAATTCATCATTTAATCCAAAAGTGTTCAAAGTTGGAAGTTGGCCTCCCCAGGTTGGCTCTAATGAGTTTCAGTGGGTAAAAGAGAAACTATATTACATTAGTTACTAAGGGAAGATCACAACGAATTGTCTAATGGCGGATTTCCACTACACGGTTTTTGGTTGCGTTTCCACTTGGCGTAGTACCGGCTAGCGGGTACTATTTCACAGTTTTTCTGGCCCCATAAAATCGAGGTTCTTAGCGGGCCAACAACGAGGCTGAGTCGGGCTAATATGCTAAGCTAGAGAGAGAATCGCTGGCAAGGGGGCTACAACTACAACAAAATGAACATATTTGACCGTGATTTAATTGTAATACACGTTTCAAAATTATGCCGAAGTAACAATAGGCCTACTGATACCGGTTAGTAAAAACCATGAATTAATACTTTGATAAGTCTGCAGACAAGACGGCAGACGAAAATGCGTGTTTTCTAAATGGAGATCGGCTAAGCTAACGCAGTATATGCTCCGACCGTCCACTCACAACAACGGCCTATACAGACATAAATAAACCAGCGACTGTAATCGCCATGACACAGGCAGTCTGTGGTTTGTACTTGTTTAACTTTTGTCTAGTTTCTGAACAGATATGAGCAGTGGCGCCTCCAGAAATGTTTCATAGGGGTGGCCAAATGGGGCCACTGAAAATCTTGGGGTGGCCCACCAAAACCAAGAATGTAATTGTTGTAAAAGTACAGACTAGATTAAAACAATGGCAAAGAGAATCACCTACTGATATACTTTGGTTTCTTATTTTACATTTTCTGATACTATTCACCTGAAGTGAATATAATACGGATAGTTAACATTTTACTTCAAACATTTAAAAGAACCTTGTTTTGTGTTATGTATACATGTGTTGGTGATTTATTGTTTTGTTTTTTATATATGCTAGTTGTTCTTTCCTTTTAAAAAGACAAATACAGCTTAATTTAAATAAGTTCCTTTATTGTAAGGCACAACATTTCCAGCATTCTCAACACATACAATACACAACAGCAACACAACATGTTCTTCAGTTATATTATGTCTCTAGGTTATAAATTGTTTTAGACTGAACAAAGCTGTTTGTGTCACACTGGGATCAAAGATGATTGACATGACTTTTTTAAATCAAGTTTTAAAACATGACTATTTTATTTCAACAGGACCCAAAAACACAAGGGGTATACAATGGAAAATACATACTGTGATTGAACCATGGATTGAACACAAAAACACCATCTATTATTGACCTTTATAGCAAATTCAAAACATTATAAATGATACAAAATACCACCTTTTAGTATTAGACAGAAAATAGGTGACGAGACATATTTCTATTTTTTTAGATTAGTCCACTGTGGTGAGAGTAATACATATAGCTTGTATTCCATTTGTTTTGAAAATGTATATATTTATACTTTATAAACAAACTGGTTACCATTTTTTTAAATTAGCATACAGAACATTATGAAAACAAATTTGACTAATGGTCGGCTCATAACCTCAGAACACAGAAGAGGAAAAACTGCATAGATTCTCGTTTCATTTTGAAGGAGCTGCAAAGTGTGTAGAAGACTTAAATGATTACAAAGGTCACAATCCCATTAATAAAACTGTACTTAGGTTTTAGTTTCACTTTTACAAAACAGAGTTCCACATGTAGCCTACTTTCTAGCATGTATGGCCATCTCCTCACTAGCCCTATGCTGCTGCTGCTGCTCCCCTGCCAGCTCTGTCTCTCCTTTACTCATCTTCTTCTTAAAATAAGAAGAGATGTCAGTTGACTTTCTCTTCATTTTCTGCAAATTCACATTACACACAGCAGTGATTAATAGTAGCCTACGCATTGATTACACCAGCCCAGCATACCGACATCAGCTAACGTTAGCTTAGCAAGCTAAACTAACGCTAACTAGGATAGCCGCCAAAGTGTGTTTACAGACGAATTATACCTGAAGTCAAGCCAGCCTTTACTGAGCCCCGAGCCTGTTTTCCAGGTCTTCCAGCGTTTTTCTCGTTTTAATGCCATTGAACACAATTTTTGATCAGAATAACGGTAAGCATATCTCCGTTTTTTGCTACCTAAAGCTAACACACTAAAGCCTAAAGTGTTGTGGGGTTTACAGTCTATGGTTTTAACCCATTTAATCCCACATTTTTCCCAGACATGAAAATATCCAAATCTTGTGTCATTAGTAACCCTTTGAAAAAATCAATCATTGTTTTTAAAAAAACTCGTGGAAAAGTAGTTGAAATGTTATGTGTTATGCCCGGTCACAATTGTGACCGGTGGGATTATGTGTTGCCGTGAAAATACGAAAATACATATATTTAATTAGCATACTTCTCCAATAGAGAACCGCAGTGACGCGTCGTAAAACCCGGAAGTAAACTTCTTCCGGTTCCTTCGTGAAAAACGCAATGCAAATTCTCCATAGAATTTTGGAAAATAGCTCGAAATAAGGTCTGTGGTTGACACACATTTAAGAGAGGAATCACGTTGTGTTCAGCCGGATAATCTCCACATGTCTATCCTACTTTTATAATTTTTGAATCATAAATCTAGTCGCCAAAAGCGAAATGCTAACGTTATGCTATAAACGAACTACAAGCCAATACAGCAGCAGGGTCGCACGACTTTAACGTCACGCCAACTTAAGATCGTTTCAACTGACTTGCACTGAAACTGCACTTTGAACACTTTAAATATATTAACATTTTAAACTGTATACCCCGTTTATCTAGGCCCTTTTTGTTTTGTTTTATGTATACATGTCACACTGTGGGAAACGATATTTCGAGATGTATAACACATGTAGAATTTTTTACAATAAAGCTGACTTTGACTTCCGCGTGCTTGCATATTTTAACAAAGCTTTTAATTTTACCAACACTGAATTTAACTAGAAGTCATGGCTGTGTCAATTACCAGTCTGATATCGTTTTCCAAAGATGACAAGAAGAGTGTAGATAGAGGAGAGAACCACTACAAGTCAGGACACGTAAAACAGTGCAGCCTAGATGGTGTGCTTACCAGTGTTGTCAGGGCTTGCATGAGGGACAAGGTTTATAGAGTGTCGGTGAGTAGTGATAGCAAGAGTACCGTTAACCTAGAGTTAATTTATTCACATTAATTCCCATCAACAAATCCATTTTATGTGTCACATGAAATCTTTATTAGGCAAGGCAAGGCAAGTTTATTTATATAGCACTTTTCAACACAAGGCAATTCAAAGTGCTTTACAAAAAATGAAAGACATTAAGAAAATGGCATTTAAAATTAGTCATTAAAAAGATAAGCTAATAAAATAAACATTAAAAGAAAAAATACATGGATAAAAGTTACAGTGCAGTCTAAGATATGAATCAGCCTGGATTTAAAAGTAGTCAGAGTTGCAGCGGACCTGCAGGTTTCTGGGAGTTTGTTCCAGATATTTGGAGCATAATAACTGAACGCTGCTTCTCCATGTTTAGTTCTGACTCTGGGGACAGAAAGCTGACCAGTCCCTGAAGACCTGAGAGATCTGGATGGTTCATAATTTAGCAGGAGGTCAGAAATGTATTTTGGGCCTAAACCATTCAGTGCTTTATAAACCAGCAGCAGTATTTTGAAATCTATTCTTTGACACACAGGAAGCCAGTGTAAAGACTTCAGAACAGGAGTGATGTGATCCACTTTCTTAGTGTTAGTAAGGACTCGAGCAGCAGCGTTCTGAATCAGCTGCAGCTTTCTAATAGATTTTTTAGTGAGACCTGCAAAGACACCATTGCAGTAGTCCAGTCTACTGAAGATAAAAGCATGGACAAGTTTTTCCAAATCCTGCTGTGACATTAGTCTTTTAATCCTAGATATATTCTTTAGGTGATAGTAGGCTGATTTAGTAACTGTTTTAATGTGACTGTTGAAACTCAGGTCAGAGTCCATGACTACATCTAGATTTCTGGCTTTATCTGTTGTTTTGAACATTGCAGACTGAAGCTCAGCGCTAACTTATATACGTTCTGCCTTGGCTCCAAAAACCATTACCTCAGTTTTATCTTTGTTTAATTGGATAAGGTTCTGACACATCCAGTCATTGATTTGTTCAATGCACTTACTCAGTGTTTGAATTGGAGCATCGTCTCCTGGTGAAATGGTTACGTAAATGTGTGTGTCATCCGAAACCCATCGATCCCCTGAGAGTGTTTGTACCCAGCATGCATCAGGGCGAAGCGATTATCACCTGCTGCACCGATCAGACTGTAGACCTGACCCTGAAACAACAGCAGAGATGTGAAAGTAAAGAACTTTGAAATCCTTCATCCTTCTCATCCTCGGACCACTATTGCGGTAAGCATGTTGTAACTTCCGGTTGTTGTCATCTCCGGGTATCCCGTGTGTCCGTTCTGTTGCTGATAGCTTATTATCTTAACTTAATCGATCGTTTTAAAACTCTTGATCACGGCAACTGCCTGACGTTGTAATCACACGTTACTATAACTTAAGCTCTCACAACTCTCCTTCTCTTAGCGACTGTAACTCCACAGTTGCCTACACTCTTTTCGGGTTTGCTAACGGTAGCTACTTTAGCTTGATAGCTAGCCATGGCTCTTTCCCCACCCTCGGGTGCTATTTCCTGCTCTAACTGTCTCATGTTTGGTTACTTCCCTACCTCCTTTACTGGTACCGGTACATGTGTTAAATGTAGTATAGTTGTTAGGTTGGAGGCGGGAATCATAGCCATAGAAGCCCGGCTCCGCATCTTAGAAAGAAACTCAGCTACAGTAAAGCCCATGTTAGCCGGTGCGGACCGGCAAAAGGTAGCTCCTATTAGCCGTCCCCCGGCAACTCCCGAGCAGCAGGGAGACTGGGTGACTGTTCAGAAGGGGCATAACGCGAAACCCGCAGGTCCCCACCAACCCGTTCACGTATCTAACAGATATTCCCCACTCAGCGAGACACCCGCTGAGAAGCCAACTCTGGTTATTGGTAGCTCTATTATGAGACACGTGAAATTAGAGACCGAAGCCTCCACAGTCACATGCATTCCGGGGGCCAGAGCGGGCGACGTTGAGGCGCATCTTAAACTGCTGGCTAAAAATAAACGTAAATACAGTAGGATTGTTATTCACGTCGGTGGTAATGATGTTCGTATACGCCGATCAGAATGCACCAAACTTAATGTGGAGTCGGTGTGTAGTTATGCTAAAACAATGTCGGACACCGTAATCTTCTCTGGTCCCCTCCCCAATCTGATCAATGATGACATGTATAGCCGCATGTCATCATTTCAGCGCTGGTTGTCTTGGTGGTGCCCAGCAAACAATGTGGGCTTCGTAAATAATTGGACAGCCTTCTGGGGAAAACCTGGTCTGATTAAGAGAGACGGCATTCATCCTACTTTGGAAGGTGCCGATCTCATTTCGGCAAACATTTCAGGGCTTTGTGGACTTAATCCATGACAAACTGGAGTTGAGACCAGGAGGCGGAGTCGCAGTCTTACACGCTTCTCTGCGCTCTCTCCTAGGCAGTCATCCATAGGAATCCCGAACCCAATAAAATACCCAATATTAGCGGTGTGTGTGTCTGCCCAAGGACAAGTTAAGGTAAAACCTAATAGAGGTGTCATACATAATAACCTAATCAAAGTAAATGTAACAACTACTACAGTGCAACAAAACAGGAATATTAAATGTGGTCTCTTAAACATAAGATCTCTAGCATCTAAAGCAATATTGGTAAATGATTTAATATCAGATTATAATATTGATATATGCTGTCTCACTGAAACTTGGTTGAGACATAAAGAATATGTCAGCATAAATGAGGCCACTCCACCCAGCCATATCAATACTCATATTGCCCGAGGCACGGGCCGAGGAGGTGGAGTTGCAGCCATCTTTGACTCAAGTTTACTTATCAATACTAAACCAAAATTAAATTATACCTCCTTTGAAAGCCTCGTTTTTAGTCTTACGCATCCGACCTGGAAAACTTTGCAGCCAATCTTATTTGTTACAGTGTACCGTGCACCAGGTCCTTATTCAGAATTCTTATCTGAATTCTCTGAGTTTTTATCAACTTTGGTTCTTAAAACAGATAAAGTAATTATCGTAGGTGACTTTAATATTCATGTTGACGATGATAAAAATAGCCTTACTGTTGCATTTAACTCTATATTAGATTCTGTTGGTTTTTGTCAGAGTGTAAATAAACCAACCCACTGCTATAATCACACTCTCGACCTTGTTCTGACTTATGGTATTGAAATTGAGCAACTATTAGTCGAACCGCATAATCCTGCTTTATCCGACCATTTCTTAGTAACTTTTGAAGTACTGTTACTAGACTACAAAGCATTAGTCAAAAGCTCCTGCAGCAGAAACCTATCTGTTAGTGCTATAGCCAAATTTAAGGAAGAGATTCCACCAATACTTAACTCGATAGCATGTCTGCATGTAAGGGAGGAAACTTATACAAAATGTACACCACCCCAAATTGATCATGTTGTTGATAGTGCTACAGATGCGCTGCGAATAAAATTAGACTCTGTTGCTCCTTTGAAAAAGAAGAAAATAAAACAACATAGACTAGCTCCATGGCATAATGCCGAAACCCGCAAAATAAAGCAAAAGTCGAGACAACTTGAAAGGATATGGCGTTCTACTAAACTTGAAGAATCTCGTTTAATTTGGCATATTACTCTCAATGAATATAAGAAAGCATTGCGTAAAGCGAGAGCAGCCTACTACTCTTCATTAATAGATGAGAATAAGAATAATGCAAGATTTCTTTTCAGCACTGTAGCCAGGCTGGCAGAAAGCCACAGCTCGATTGAGCCTTCTATTCCCATAGCACTCAGTAGTAATAATTTTATGTGCTTTTTTAACGATAAAATTGTTACTCTTAGAAACAAAATTAATGACCTCTTGCCTTTGACCAGTATAGTGTTATCAACAGCTCCCGGAAACGTAAGTTCTAATATTACACTAGATAGTAAACTAGAATGCTTTTCAGCCATAAACCTTGAACAATTAAATTCAATGATTCTCTCTTCTAAACCATCAACGTGCATGTTAGACCCAATTCCAACTAAGCTGTTGAAGGAAGTTTTTCCATTAATTAGCACTTATTTATTAAATATTATGAATATGTCTTTATTATCAGGCTATGTTCCACAATCATTCAAAGTAGCAGTGATAAAACCGCTTCTTAAAAAGCACAACCTCGATCCAGAGGTTTTAGCCAACTATAGACCTATTTCTAATCTTCCGTTCCTCTCAAAAATTCTTGAGAAAGCGGTCGCAAAACAGTTGTGTGATTACTTAAAAAACAATGATTTATTTGAAGCTTTTCAGTCTGGCTTTAGAACACATCATAGCACAGAGACAGCTCTGGTTAAAGTCACAAATGACATTCTAATAGCCTCTGACAAGGGACGTGTCTCTATTCTTGTTTTGCTCGATCTCAGTGCTGCATTTGATACTATCGACCATGATATCTTATTGCAAAGACTAGAGCACTTAGTTGGCATACAGGGAACTGCTTTAGACTGGTTTAGGTCCTATCTATCTGAACGCTCTCAGTTTGTACGTGTCAATGATGAATCTTCCACGCAAACCAAAGTTAGCCATGGAGTGCCACAGGGCTCAGTGCTCGGACCTATTTTGTTCACATTATATATGCTTCCGTTAGGCAATATTATAAGGAATCATTCTGTAAACTTTCATTGTTATGCGGATGATACTCAACTATATTTATCAATCAAGCCTGATGAAATTAATCATCTAAATAAAATTCAAGACTGCCTTAAGGACTTAAAAACGTGGATGACCTTAAACTTTTTGATGTTAAACACGACCAAAACTGAAGTTATTGTACTTGGCCCGAAGAATCTACGAAACAAATTATCTAAGGATATACTAACTATGGATGGCATTAATTTGGCCTCCAGTGAGACTGTAAGGAATCTTGGTGTTATATTTGATCAGGATTTATCCTTTAACGCCCACATAAAATCAATTTCAAGGACCGCCTACTTCCATCTACGTAACATTGCAAAAATCAGGCATATCTTGCCTCAAAACGATGCAGAGAAACTAGTCCATGCATTTGTTACTTCAAGGCTGGATTATTGTAACTCTTTATTATCAGGGTGTACCAAGAAGTCAGTCAAGTCGCTTCAGCTGATTCAAAATGCTGCGGCTCGTGTACTAACCAGAGTTAGGAAAAGGGACCACATTACTCCTGTTCTGGCTGCCTTACACTGGCTCCCTATAGAACACAGGATAGAATTTAAAATTCTTCTTCTCGCCTACAAAGCCCTTAATGGGCAGGCGCCATCTTACCTTAAAGAACTCATTATACCCTACTGTCCTACTAGGGCATTGCGTTCCAAGAATGCAGGGTTGTTGGTTGTTCCTAGAGTCTCTAAAAGTACAATGGGAGCCAGAGCCTTTTCTTATCAAGCTCCACATTTGTGGAATCAGCTTCCAGTTTGTGTTCGGGCGGCAGACACCCTATCCGTTTTTAAGAGTGCGCTTAAGACCTTCCTTTTTGATAAAGCTTATAGTTAGGGCTGATTAGATCCAGCCCCTAGTTTTGCTGATATAGGCTTAGTTTGTCGGGGGACATCTTACTTCTTCCTTCTCTCTGTCTATACCTGTGTACTCTCATGTTCCGATTAACCCAGCTTCCCCAAATGTCTTTCTTTTTGGTGTCTATATACGCCGGGATCCGGAGTCATGGATGATCCTGCGCTCCTCTGTCCTGGATCGCGAGCCCTGGATCTTGAGTCGTGGCTGTGGTCCTGGATCATAGGTCCTGGATGGATATCCTCGTGGATTCATCTTCCTATTATACACACATGCATTTCCAAACATTTGGACTACCTATGTTGCAAATGTATTATCTTTTCAATTTACACACGGCATCTATTGCACGTCTGTCCGTCCTGGGAGAGGGATCCCTCCTCTGTTGCTCTCCCTGAGGTTTCTCCCATTTTTCCCTTTAAACTGTGGGTTTTCTCCGGAAGTTTTTCCTTGTACGATGTGAGGGTCTAAGGACAGAGGGTGTCGTATTGTCATACTGATATTTTGTACAAACTGTAAAGTCCACTGAGACAAATGTAACATTTGTGATATTGGGCTATATAAATAAACATTGATTGATTGATCCGCATAGCTATGGTAACTTATTTTGTTGTTCTTCATTATCTGAGCCAGTGGTAGCATGTAGACGTTAAAGAGAAGAGGCCCCAAAGATTACAAATATTACACACCAGAAAACACAGAAATATCCATGAAATAAACATACAGTAGGCTATAAACAATTAAAGGGATAATTGGGAAGGCATTACAAATGTAAATATATTTTTAAATAATAAAACAATCCCACCACCACAGGTATCTACAGGAGAAGAGGGAATTCTCTCCACAAAATGTGAATGCCCATGTGGAGAATGGAAATGCAGTCATGCGGCTGCATTAGCCATCTTTGCCATCCACAATTTCAGCTGCACTGACACCCCCTGTCAGTGGAAGAAGCCAAAGGCGGCTAAACGTACACATTCAGTGGAGGAGCTATTTCCTCCAACCAATAACTAATTCAACCCGCTGACAAGAGAGCCCACCTCCGAAGATCGTGACTGGCTGAGGGACAGACTCTGGGGCAGGTTCTCAGGAATTTATTGGCTTCTCTCCCCCGAGCCAGAAGAGGAACACTACAGCTTGGAAACACTTACTGTTCCTGAAATTCTCAAATCTGTTGGGCATCAGGGACCTGAGGCAATTGTGGCAAGCATGGCATTGTCTGAGGAGCAACAGAGGGCAATTCAGGTGGCTACCACTGGTCAGCGAACCAACCCAAACTGGCATTTGTTCAGGAAAGGAAGGTTGACTGCCAGCAACTTTGGAGCTGTCCTGAGGTCAAAGCGCGTGACTGCTTCCCTTATTGCCAGGGTGCGCCCTAGCACCCTGGCAATAAGTGAAGCAGTCACACAACAGGCCCTTGATGGTGTTTTGTCTGTACAGTGGGGGACTATAGGCGCATTCACACCGCAGTACTTTTCCCACAAAGGTTCATGAGAACTCTTTAGTTCTCATGAACTAAGTACAGATCGCGTTCACACCGGAATAAATCCCTGGGGGTGGATTAGGCAAATTAAGCCGCTGACGTCACTTCTTCTTCTTCTTCTGCTTTGGGTTTACTGGCAGGCCGCAAACCACTTCACGGCGTATACTGCCGCCCAAAGTCCCCGGCCGGAAGTCCCCGGAGTTGGGAGTCCCAGCAGCTTCTACTGAAGCCTTCTGAGTAAATCGCCAGAACGCCGACACCTCCTCATCTCCACCGCTCCCATGTTTTATTTTATGTTGCCATAAATTAGTCTCTCTGCGTTTCTGCGCTGGGCTAATGCTAATAATGCTAATGCGAGGATAATAAAATGGCGGCTTCACAAAACTTTTTGGGAGTTTTACGGGGCGTGGTTTGCAATCCACCCAGCCAATCAGAAATAGGAACCTTTTTCTCCCACAAAAGTCCCTGCTCTCTAGCAGGGACTGAAAAGGAGGTAAAAAGGTTCTCATGAACTAATTTTAGTACCGGCTCTTTTTGGTGTGAACGCGACAAAAGAGTTCTCATGAACTAAGTTCTCATGAACCTTTGTGGGAAAAGTACTGCGGTGTGAATGCGCCTCTTGAATGAATGTGAGGGTGTCAGGGCATTCACCACTGCAACCCAGATGCAGGTCCATGAGTCAGGTTTGTGGCTCTCCCAATCAGGAGTGTTGGGGGAATCTCCAGATGGTCTGGTAGGGTCTTCCGCTGTGCTGGAGGTAAAGTGTCCCTACGGAGCCAGGGAAATGACAATTAGTGAAGCATTGCAAATCAAGGGCTTCTGTGTCAGTAAGGAGGGAGAAACATTCAGCCTGCGTGAGGAACATCCTTACTGGCACCAAGTGCAAGGTCAGCTTCACCTCACTGCAAGAAAGAAGAAGAAATAAAAAAATTGTGAATCGTTTTTAATTTACATTTACTCGCCTTTGCAATGTTGTGGTTGTTAGAGTGTTAGGCTTCCTGTCAGCTCGTCTGTTGGGAAGATATAAAATATTAGTTTCATGGAAGTCACACCGTCACATATAAGAGCATTAAGACATACAGTACATAGGCTAAAACAAAACATCTAAAGATATAACCTTGCACTTTGTCTCGTGAACATTTTCACTATTTTGACATTTTTATAGATGAAAATTGAACTAAAGAAATAAATGGTAGATTAATCCATATTGAAACATTGGCCGGGAAACGATAGAACGAGCATGTTTCATGCAAAGACCTGTGGCTGCAACCCGGAGCAAAGCAACAAACCATTGCGTAGCTAACTAGTAGCGCTAGCTTTAGCTAACGAAACAAACTGCCGAGTAAACTTGGAAAACACTGGTAATTAATTATTCTATAATTTGTAAAACTACGGTGTTTAAAAAAAAATACAAATTCTAATGGTCAGATATATAGATATACAGATACTAGAGATACTACAGATACTAGAGATAGGCAGGTACTTGCTTTCAAGCAGAACACAGGGGAAAACAAACTTAGCTGGAGTGTTTACGTGTTCGGCGTAATGACGTACAACGGCCTCGACAATTTCTGTAGTCCTATTCAGCCACCCGGTAACAACCATCGTTTTTCAGGCACGTAAACTCTTAAAAAATCACCAGTGGGGTCACTGCTGATGTATTTAATGTCGTAGAACAAAACGTGATTTATCTCTTAAATTTGTGTCAACCACAGACCTTATTTCGAGCTATTTTCCAAAACCCTATGGAGAAAATGCATTGCTTTTTGACGAAGGAACCGGAAGTGCTACAAATGCTAACTTACTTCCGGGTTTTAGGACGCGTCACTGCGGTTCTCTATGCAGTCATGCACATTTGTATACATCCCAGCCTAGTTATCTACACATTTAAAACTCTGTCACTGGCAATCCCCATCAAATTCTAGTTAGACTTTTTACACAACAAAATTCCTGATACAACACCAATATGAACAACCATCAACGTTTTTCAACATTTCTATTTTAGTGCAACATGTATTGAAACGTTAATATTATACAATTGTTGTAACATTTGAACTTTTACTTTAGTGCAATATTTGTAACATTGTCTTTCTGATATTTTAGTGCAACATTCACAAACAACTGTACAGCCAGTTGTGTGATTCATTCACATTGAACATAAAAGGTAACATTTAGAAAAGGTATACATGTAGAATAGGTGTCCTACACTGAACAAAAATGCAATATATATATATATATATATATATCATAGGCTTTAGAACCAAGTGCACGATTAGTTTGTGCATCACTATTTTGAACTACAATCTACTGATTGATTAACTTGAACTTCTTTTCCAAAACATTCCAGTCATTTGGACTTTTCCCCTTTGTCATGGACTTGTCCTTTGTACTTCATCTCCACAGCCTTTATTGGGTCTGCTTTGTTTTTTTTGATAGCTATTACAGCCTCTTTGCATTAACTTATAGTTCCCTTTCTACTGTCCATGGTACATCTTGAAGCACTCAATGTGCAGTGGTGCTTTGCATTTCTCACATGCATAGGTAGTGTGATTGTCACAGTGACGACATCTCTGGAACCGATGCATCGTGTTGATTGGCCAGTGAGATGATTTGTCATATCTTGCCTGATGTTCAACAGTAGCTGCCAGCAGAGATCTCCTGCCCTGGCTCAGTGGTTTTGTGCCAAACTTTTGCATAAGTGACTGCGCCACTATCCTTGAGAAGGTGAGCAGATCAATGGTCCCTCCCATAATGTCTCTGTAAAAGAAATGGCTGTTCACAAGTGCACTGTTGAGAGACCATGCAAAGATGGGCCACCACCACTTCTTAGACCTGATCGAGATATGGTATCTTGATACCTGTTGGTCATGAAGGTCAACACCACCCATGTGCTCATTGTATAGGTTGATGCTGTTGTGGGACTTTGTCAAATGTACGTCGCTCCTTGTTCCATCTCTTGACAAAGGTCTCACTGTATTTCTCCTCCATGTTTGTTGCCACTGTGACAACATTATTGTCTCTCCAACGGACCAGCAACTTGTCTCCTTGGGTCAAAACCTCAGATGTTCCCCGAGATAACTTCATGAATTCTTTCTGGGGCTTGAATGGGACATCAAACAGACGATTTTGCCTCATTGTTCCAGAGCTCCCATATCTTCTTTTTGTCATTTCATCAAGGAGTCCAAGAGAAGTGAAGAGGTTGTCATGGATGAACTTGCAACCTTGAGGCACCTGAGCTTGCTCTGCAAGACCAAGGACAACACTGGGTCCCTGACCTAACCCCGTCTCAGGGAGGAGAGTGTGGGATCCACCATATGGCTCCATGTGATGCATGTAACCACTGGATGAGGCAAGGCTCCATAGTTTGTAACCAAAGCGGATTGGTTTACCTCTTATGAATTGCTTACATCAATGGCGACCATAGTATCTGATCATGCTCTCATCCACCGACAGCCATTCCTGAAATGGCATGACTTTGTATGACTGATTGAGCTCGGAGAAGATGGGTCTAACTTTAAAAAATGGGTCATCAGTGATCTTTGTGTTGTCAACCACATGAATTGAGGCCATTATTTCATCAAAGCGATTTCTCCGCATTGCATCTGAAATGCTTTCATTGTGTACATCACTGTCAAGTGACCAGTACATGTGTCTTCTTGGAACAGAGCTGTACCCAGAGGTGATAAGGATCCCATAAAATGTGAGGAGCTCCTCCATACTCAGATACAGTTGCTGGTCCTTGGTCTGTGTGGAGTAGAGGTTGGACATTTCAATGGTGATCGCTCTTAGGGTAGGTGGATACATTAGTAAGAAAACATCCATTGGATCAGGGCAACTTTGTTTTATACATTCTGCAGCATTTGGGCTGTATACTGTGTTTTTTGGAATAACAGTGGAGGCGGGCCTCTTCGATCGTTTGAACACTCGATCTTTATTTTTGACAACCTGCAGCTTTGCCCTTGGCTTTTCTGACTGGACCTTCTGGCTCATAGAGGCCACTGGCTCTTTATCATGAACAGCGGAGGGGGGTGTGGAAGGGGTAGTGGTGAGGGGGATGTCACAACACATCCTCACTCCCAGGTCGGCCTATGTTGACGTTATGTCAAGTCCCCTGTCGGCTTTTTCCAACGCAAGGGGGGGGGGCCTTAGCGTCCATTTTCAACGCAAGGGGGGGGCCCTTAGCGTCCATTTTCAGCTTTCCGGGATGTCCATATGCTTCTATGGACGCTCATGGAAGCACGGCGTTCGTTTGTGTCGACTGCCCTTAAAGGCAATGTGAGCGTCCATTCTCATTGGATAACGGAGAATTGTACACCCGGAAGTAAGTATTCCCCTTACTGTCGATTGATTTTACAGTGATATCTGCACTCCTCATCGACTAAAAAACACCAGATTATCCTTGTTAATTACACAACATTGATTGGTTTAAATTGTGTGCAATGCTTTTGTATTTTTCCCCTTCGATTCGGAGAAACAAATGTTTTTTCGGAGTAAAGGATGGCAGAAGACACTACACTACCCAGAATCCCCAGCTATCGTTTGGACTACACCATGTGCTCTGTTTGACAAACCCCGTGATAGTCCTCAAGCTCTGTGATTGGAGAGTGTGCTCCGAGGGTTACGCCGAGCCTCGAACAGCACTTGAAATGGGATGGAATCACGGCAGACTGTCCAAAACTGGATTTGGACGGGTCCACCGCGTCCCCCCTCCCCCACCCCGTCCCCAGAACTACAAATGCTGGCTATTCTGTTTCGCAACATGTTCTGTATCTATGGCACGTCTCTACTGGGAGTTGTAGTTTTAAAAGACGTTTTCGTATTTCCCATAATAAGAAGTTGCCAGTATTAAACTGTGTACATCCCTGGAGGTTTAGGGGATAGGAAACACTCACATTTAAAACATATAATTAATAAATGGGTGAAAATTGCTTGTGCCCATAATGGGCAGCATTAATATATATATATATACACACATGCCAGCTAAGGTCAGAAGAGCTTTATTTAACAGCTGGTCTTATGTTTGTGACCCCTGTTGTTAATTGATAACATTACATTACATTACATTAATTGATAAGCCTGAAACATGCACTTGTTAAGGTTCAGAGGCACATTTTGCAAATATGGCAGTAGCCATCGATCAGCTTAAGATAAGATATACTTTATTGATCTCAAGTTGGAACATTTGCATTACATCAGCATGTGTAACAGTTAAATATGCAGTGGTGTTTATTTGTAAATCATTTAGTATAATCACACAAATTCTGTGTTTTATATTCAACAATTCTGTGTTCTTTATTTATTGATTGTTCAATACCTGACAAGGTCGTTGATGTAATATCTACATACATCTTATAAGAGTATAATACATTATGTATAATATCAGTTAAAATAAGTGCTTCAACATAGTTAACATTGCTGGAGGTACGCACAAATATTGATAGATGTCTTGTAATGCACTATTGAGGAACCTGCGACCCAAGTTTTTCATTCAATGCATAACTACACCATAGTTGTGTAGGCCTATATGATATGTCAATAAACCTTAGAAAATCTTGAAAGGGATGTGCAAAATAGTCATTATATACAGTCTTTAATTAACTATTAGTAGAGAATAACGAGTAATTAATATACTTTATAGGGATCCTATTAATATCTAATAATAAAAATAATGAAATTCAATAACATGCTTTAACCACTAGGTGTCCCTTTATATCAGCTGTGCACCTTTATGGTGTAAATACAGCCTATCTACCAATTGGATCAAATATAAAAGTCAGCCGAATTAGTGTTGATACTGCAAGGAGACGTATTGTGTGAAAAGAAATGTAAGATGTTGTTTAATGGCTGATATATGTATGATCCACGTCACGTTTTCAGTTCCTCATGTTTGTCTAGAAGTCTTCTCATCAGGGCTATATAAATACAGAACTACGGCAGATATGTAATATTTAATGCAGCCGAACCGTGTATTACAATGCCGGTATGTGATGACTTCCAAAGAGAAAAGCAAGCACACTCGGAATAAAGTATTATTGTATTTTTTAAAAATGTTTTCGGTCTGTTTCCGTTATTTGTTAATGACGATGTGCTGTGAAATGTGAGACTGGAATTGCACAGGGGAAAATAACGTAGGCTATCTTTAGATGCGGATTTTGTTAAACTAATATGTTTGCGCTGTGGACCAACACTATACATTGACGGGGAAGGGGGTAGCAATAAAGATAACACCATTAAACAGTTACACAACATAACAGAAATAATATCGATAGCAGCGTCCCTAGCAACCACCTTGGTAACAATGAAAACGTTATGGACGCAATTTCCTGAAGTAATCTTCGTAATAACTAGCAAACTAAAGATCATGTACATCCACTGCACACATAATCTGAAATAACAACTCATATTTCTCGCATCAAATTACATCAAAACGCATTTTAATGGCCAAACTAACTTTAAAATAGGCATTTTCCATCGAGAATAAAACGAAGTTCGGCCATGTTTTTTTTTTCTGCAGGGAGAAATTTGAAGATCACGTGACGTCAAACAGAGCACATGGTGTAGTCCAAACGATAGCTGGGGATTCTGGGTAGTGTAGTGTCTTCTGCCATCCTTTACTCCTAAAACATATTTGTTTCTCCGAATCGAAGGGGAAAAATACAAAAGCATTGCACACAATTTAAACCAATCAATGTTGTGTAATTAACAAGGATAATCTGGTGTTTTTTAGTCGATGAGTAGTGCAGATATCACTGTAAAATCAATCGACAGTAAGGGGAATACTTACTTCCGGGTGTACAATTCTCCGTTATCCAATGAGAATGGACGCTCACATTGCCTTTAAGGGCAGCCGACACAAACGAATGTCGTGCTTCCATGAGCGTCCATAGAAGCATATGGACATCCCGGAAAGCTGAAAATGGACGCTAAGGGCCCCCCCCTTGCGTTGAAAATGGACGCTAAGGCCCCCCCCCCTTGCGTTGGAAAAAGCCGACAGGGGACTTGACATAACGTCAACATAGGCCGACCTGGGAGTGAGGATGTGTTGGATGTCATCATCATTGATAACGTTGTTCCTGTCATGATCAGTTTGCTGAAGTTCAGCATATGCATTCAACAGCTTGGCTGGCAAATATCCTGACTCACTTACTCAATTGTTGACTGTCAATGGGAACAATTATCATAATCCTGATCCCATTCATGCGTACTGACTGGAGGTATTAAACACGGTCCCCCTACACCAGGGATGGGCAAATGGCGGCCCGGATGCGGCCCCCACCTCCTCTTTTTGCGGCCCTCAGATTAATTTATAAACAACGTAATTAATTTTAAAAAAATGTTACTTTTAGTACAGATACCGTCCACTAGACTCCTAGTTACGTCGCGAGCTGCGTAGATGATTTCAATTACCGCGAAATAATCTGTGACGCATTTGTGTGTATTGTGTTTGTTTCCAGGGGAAACCCTCACAAGAAATACCAGCTGTTGTTATGCCTGCTGTGACGTTAAATTGCCTCTTGTAAATATGCCTTTACAAGCTTAAAAGTTGTTTTTATCATCTGAATTTGGCGAAACAAGTTTAATATTCTTAAAACCAAGACTTTTTTATTTGAAATCAGATGAAAACAAACTGTCACGGACCCTGCCGTGTTATCTATGATTACTACGCTTTTCATTCATAATTTCAGCGGGAGGGAGCGGGAGTGGTGCTGAGGAACAGCAGAGTGCGGGCTGACAGGTGTCTGTGTTGACATTCCCCTAAGGCAGTGTTTCTCAAACTTTTTCATACCAAGGACCACTTAACCAATAAAAAAACACTTGCGGACCACCTAACTCCACAAATATCCAAAATCACATCATTTTTCTAGAACAGATTACAAATCACCTGAAAATTATTCAAACAAGTGGCAACATGTGTGATGAAGGTGTTGCGCTGGGCTATATCATGCAATCGAAAGTGAAACATAAGCTCGCTCCATTGCGGAGATATTCCCACGAGAGTGCGGAAAACTTAAATGTATTTATTTATTTCAAATGTGAAATGTTACCAATATACTCACGGACCACTAGGGGGCGCTCACGGACCACCAGTGGTCCGCGGACCACACTTTGAGAAGCACTGCCCTAAGGGGAATGCAGAGACTGGCTACAAGTGTTTTAGGTTCAAGTTAGACAACTAATGTCTGGGTTAGTGTTCATGACTTCATGTGCATGTAATCTAATGGTTAATCTCAATACACACACATTTTCCGTGCTTTCCAATAGTTTAAAATAGTTTTATTCCACTGTTTAATAACCTGTTCAATACAAACATGCCACTTGTAAAAATGAAAAAAAAAAGTCTGTGAACTGATATTTGTTTAGTGAGTTTAGAGGATGTTCCCATTTTTTGGGGATGTTCCCTTTGATTGTAAAATGTCAATGAAGATGTCAGACTTAGTATATTTGTTAATAATTACATACAACACATGGAATATTTGTGTGTGTGTGTTCCAAGTGAATCTGCGGCCCCCTGGTGGCCAGTACATCAATGATGTGGCCCCCACCACCATCAAAGTTGCCCATCCCTGCCCTACACAGTTTCCATCCATTAAATCAGTGCATGACAAAAATAAATGACGCACAAGGTGTGGGATACTGCCTCTTGACACGATAACTACATGTTCATAGAAAAAAGAATCCTCCACCACGACATTACCCTTTGAGTAGAAACATTTTTTTAATTCTTACCGTTCAGCACAGATATCTGGTTAGTCCTGTTGGTCTACGTCATAGGGAGCCGCCTCAAATCTGTAAGATTAAAACTGACTGAACAGCATTTTGCAGAAACATAATTCGTTTGACATCATGGAGGCAGGAGTGTATTACCTGCTGCTGTTGGCTTTGACGGGGATTTCATCGACGCTTAGCTTTTATGGAGATAGCATTACTTTCCAGCCTGCACATAAGCAGAAGGATGGGACGTACAAGGTATGTATTCTTTTTAAATCACTATCTGCCTAAAATATTCATGCTGTAATATATTGTAATATAGAACTGCAAATAAATCATAAAGTTGAATGCTAGAGGGTTACTTATTTGAGAAGTCTACTGTAACAATAATTGTATATCATCATCAAGTTTTGCCTTTAAAATAATTCAAATAAAGCATATATAATATAAGGGAACTAATATGGACTTAATGAACCTGTGTACTTCATTAAGTCCATATACAAATATTTTTATAACATTTGCATCTCAAAATGTGTTTATTGAACATGAGCTTATCGGAGTGTGAAAAACCTGAAAGTCAATCATATCTCTTACGCCATCTTCAAAGTATTCACTGGCTTGACTTTGTGGAAACAACCTGCCAAGTCCAGAAAACAGTACAAAAATCTGGTTGAACAAACATGAACATTCTTTTCATCCAGTTTTCTCAGTTTCACAGAGTTAACTGTTGATACGTGGTACAGTATCAATGCTGTTTTTTCCCCTGTAGGTGACTTTTCATCACAGACAGAATGGCAGAAGCAGCTGCCAGAACAAGCCATTGCACACATGCGAGAGTGAGGTTTGCACGAGCTTCGTAGAGTCCAGTGTCCTGCAAACGGACCAGGATGATACGGGCCAGGGCAGGTGGTGCCAGTCTGAAATGCACGCAACAGCAACCGTCCGGAAGAATCAAACATCCTTCTCTCTGAAGTAAGCCCAGCTCACAGCAATCCAACTACTCTGACTTTATACTTCCTGTGTTTCAACTGTGGTTGTTACCCAAATGCCTATGTGGGACTCAATGATAGTCAATGTGTAACACTACATAAGTAAACCAAACCTAAGTAATGACATTAAACATAGCTGTAAAGACATTTAAAAAGGATGAGGAATGGATCCCTTAAACAGAGCTGAAACGCACAAAAACGCAGGTTACACTTACATGTGGTGTTAATTATAACCTTTAATTGTACTGAACTTTTGAACAAATTCCTCTGACAATCAGTCAAAACATACGTAAAAATGCCATAAAGAAATATAAAAATATAACTTAGACAAATAGAAATAACTTAAATTTGATTTGTATTTATATATTTGTATTTTAGAAAATAACATAAAAAATGACATTAAACTGAAAACATTTTTAAATGAATACTGGAATAAATAATGAATTCCATTTTGCTGCTTTGATTTCACGGTATCATTAGCCCTGGTTCACTGCCCTTAATGTAATTAGCAACACTGTGTGTTTCTGAATATCAGTGATAGGAAAATCACAGGTTTTAATAATGAACTATTCAAATGTTGAGTAAGCCACTAGGAACACATATGTATGTTTAAAATCCATTAATACATGAGTTTTGCATACACCAGGAAGCTGAACTCAAAGCAACTAAATGGTATTCAGCCATCAGTCACTTTATTTCTAAAAGCTAGGCCTTTGTAGTTGTGACAGGTCAAAATGTCTTCAGTGGAAAAAGGCCTATCCCCTGATACATATTCTTGAAATGGTGTCATTTAAAAAAACATGATGGCCTACACACAAGAGTCCTCGTCATGTTTAAGATATATGGGTTCTGTATTCGTCTGTATGTATATACAGTCAAGGGCGCCGCCAGGGATTTTGGGCCCCGTGAAAATATATCACATTGGTTACTTAAACATTTTTTTCTTAATGTTATAAAATAGTTTGGGCCCCTGTCAGTCACGGGCCCTTAGAATAGTCCTAACTTTTCACCCCCTTACGGCGCCCCTGTATACAGTACATATGTATTTTTAGATTTGCCATGGAACAAAGTAACTTTTTTTCTAAATCCAATTATCCAATTGACTCCCTTTATTATTATTACAACATGTGTACACTTGTATTTGTTTCATTTCAAATATGTTGTTTATAGGGTCCAATATTTTGTATGTAAAAATATGTTTTTGTTTATTTTAATCTTCTGGCCTATCAGTGGCATAAGGAACAGAACATATCAAATAGCTATGCTATGAGGAAATGAACATTGCCAAAAGGGTGTGGTTATGTGCAGGGATCAGGTAAACAATGACAAAGCTGTTTTTGAAACAGTTGATGTGGTTTCGTTTTTAGTACTTCCAAGTTGCATCAATGTATTTCAGATTGAGACTGTATCTTCTTGTCTTCAGCCATTCAAGCTGCTGCTGGAGGTCTAATGTGGACGGAAAAACTAATTGGACGTCTGAGGCAGAGTTGGACCTGGGAAGTCGATCTGACTCACACGCCCTCAACAGCTGCCCCTTAACGACAACGGTGTCTTCTTTACGGTAAAAATATAAAAAAATGTAGAAACAAAGACAACGAAAAGCACACATAGCAGAGCTCTGCAGGTAAAGAAGAGTACAAACACCACCTGTAAGATATATATATATATATATATATATATATATATATATATAATGGAATACCACTCCCATAGCCCTATCCTAATCCCTTATACACGATAAAATAACACTTCTGAGATGTTGCACATAATGTTACACATGATCATCAGCAGATCATGTGTAACATTAAATTAAAACAAATTGTGATGAAAATGTTTTTATTTTTGTATTTGTCAGTGTGAGAAATATGTGTTGGTATTTGTGATTCTTCATCTGTAAATCCTAAAGGAAAAGAAAACAAACAAACCAAGATGCAAAGTGTTTTTAACTAAAATATGATTCTGTGTACAAATGTGTTTCACTTATAGTAAACACAAATTTAATTTTGTTTTCATGCAGGGTGCCTCAGAACTGCTTCTCACCGATTCATATCCTGGCACACGATCCCGATGGAGATCACGTGAGATGTCGCTTTAGTTCAGACGCTGCAGCTCCAGCAAACTTCACTCTTGATGAGGTAATGCATATAAAATGTTAAATACTAACAGGAGCTGTAATGATCATTTGCAACACTAAGCATTCAACAGTAATATCATTTTTCTCAACTTGTATATCATTTTTTATTTTAGTTTAATATATTTAGCTTTATCATGGATGCTAACGTCATAGTAGGGGTCCTGGTTACACATTTACAAAATATATTTACCATACTGTATTTTAGACAAAGTTTAAAAAGTACTTATTACTCATGCACATTTTTGCCAAAGCTTTTACATTTTTAATGTTAAGAAATAATTTTCTTCGACTCTTTTCTACTTAGATGAATATTCAGAGAGATACAGTATAGGTATTTCATTTAAAAGCAGTGGTGGAATGTAAGAACATGTACTCAAACTCTGCATTTAAATACAATTTTGAGGTACTTGTACTTTATTATTTCCTTTTCTGCCATTTTATACTTCTTCTCCATTTAATAATAAATACATAATATTGAATTTGATCTCCACTACATTTATTTGACATGTGAAATTACAAGTGACAAATGTACTCATTCGTACACAAAGTATACAACATTTGCTCGACATAGACACATTTCAACATTGCAAAACAAAAATTAAACATGATAGTGATAAAAACATAATGATATTTTAAAATAAAAATATGTTAAGAGATATTATGCATAATGGGATCATTTAAGTACATTTGACTGATAATAACTTTGGTTAAATTACGTTCTGAACTCTTGATTTTGACTTGTTTTGGGTTATTTTTGGTGTGGTCGTTTTAAATAATATTATAACTCTCTGTGTCCTGCCAGAGTAAATGCGTACTCAGTACTAAAGGTGAAGTGGATGTTGGTGTCCACGTGTTCGAGCTGATGCTGGAGGACTTCTCCAGGAAAAACATCACTTTGACTTACGCAGACGGGACCTCCGTATTTCGGGAGGGCTCCGACATGAACTCCCCCCCTCTCTGCAAAGTGAAGCTGCAGTTCTCCATGGAGAGTGAGTTCATGTTCATTAGAGAGACACATCTGGACCTAGGTCTGATTCTAAAGACACTTGATATTTTTAAATTGTGATATTATGATGAAAAGGGTCATGGAGTGATTATAAGAGAGATGCAATTGTTATGTCACATTTCCGTTCAATTGCAACATTCTATTTTGATTGAAAAACAGTTCAGCGATACTGTTAAGTTGAAACCATTACCTCAAAATGCAATTTCTTTATTTCCAAAGCGCTTAGTCGTGTCTATTTTTAAAAAATAAATTACCAGTGATGCCTTTTTTAATCACTGTTAATGAATTATCCCTTGACTTGTTTAAAGACTTTATACTTTGTTTGTTTTAATTTGTAAATTAAACAAGTCTACAATGACCCTCATATCCTAACCCTAACCCTAACTCATGACTGCCTTTAAAATAAGCTGATAGATTGTTATTCTAGAGACATGAAATGGACAACACATGACTTCATGAAGTTCAGAAACCCCTACAAAAAGCCCAGGTCTAAGAAAACAAAAAACTGAATTCCTCTTGTATCTGTGTTTCAGTTCTTCCTCCACTATCAAACTGTGAACATGGCCGTGTGCAGCCCATGTTCTTGTCTAAGACTCCTTCACATGGTGATGTTCTTCATGCCACCATGGGTCAGAAATTCAAGCTTTATGCTCAAGCAAAGGCTACAGAGGCCAGGTATATAATCTTAGAGAAAGACCCCGTATTATGGACATGCAACTGAGAACATGTCAGGATTTTAAGTTGTTTCTTTTTGTCTCCATTCCTGAAGCATAAATGACTTCCAGGTCAGTGGCCCTCAGAACATGACCAAAGAGTTCAAAGCTGGTGAGCAAGGAACAGCTGAGTTGATTCTGAGCTGGACGCCACAGCACAGCGACCTGTACCGAATCGTCCCGGTCTGCTTCACTGCAGAGACCAATCAAAGGTGAATGCTCTTATCTACTTAATGTGTGCTATCATTTCCTGCTTATGTATGGTGGACTGACCGGCGGGGACAATTCTGGGGATTTATGTTTCTGGTTACATCTTGTAACATGATCTTCCACTTAAATAATTATTATTATTAACTGATTATATATAGGTATATCTAACTTTTTTTGGCATATTGGATGTTACCAGATACAGTATATAAATCATTACCATTACTTATGTTCTTCTTCGTGTTGCATTTTGTACTAAAACGTATTTTCTGTTTTTGCAGCCAATCAGATATGAGGTGTGTTGTTGTCCTGGTGACCCAAGCAGCTCTCATTCAAGGTTTGTTGATCAACATGGCTATCTCTGTTAAAGTTGCTTTGGAAATCCTCCTAATGAGTCTGGGTTTACTTTGCGATGTTCATACTACTCACTCGTCACCGGCTTGAGTTTCTAAACAGGATACATGTATTTATTATCCTTGCAAGAATGGAAGTCATCACATACAGCATATGATACAACTAGTTCCCCGAACAGTGTCCTTCACATGCTTATATACAAGTGAGGGTGTTACACAAGATGGAGAAATACCAGTTTAGTATACAATGGGCAAAACACAACAATATTCACAAAACTGTGTCCCAGCCTGAGAAATGTTAAGAAGCCCTGAGACTCTCAGGGATTCTTAACATTTAACAACCTATTAATGTGTTATACCCACTTAATGGGAAGAAACTCAGCTAACTGACGATATGAAAAATGTTTACTGAAACAAAACACAAGTCTAACGCCGAGTCTCTGAATTAGCACTAAGCGAAAAAATGCTAACGCACTTAGCACAGAACTCACGGTAGAAATATTTTATACTTCATCGGTTCTGCACAAACAAGATATCATCTGAAAGCTGAGATTCCACAGATTCCAATGGTATAAGTATCATCACTCCACGACCAAAACTCTACACTACCGTTGCTGTTTTCTGATCAAAAGTTGTGTTCAAGGGCATTAAAACGCAGATAAACGCTGCTGAAGGTTAATCCAATGTCTCTGTGTCGCTTTGAAATGATTACTGATAATCCATCGTCATATTTATGGCAATAAGCCTAGTTTTCAGTTTTCAGTTTTCAGAGCATAACATAGCTTTAAGTTTGGGCAAACTGTGTGCGCATCACTCTCACTCCTCATGGTAACGTGTAGGTGGATTTAGGAACTTCCCTCTCGATTCTATTGGCTCTAATGGTTCAAAAGAGGTGTCAATCACCAAAATCGACCAATGGGTTCCGGAGATATGGCAAATACACCCAAATAAACCTCTCTAAAAAGGTCAAATTTCACCTGTTTTGCATCAATCTTGATACAGGGTACTTATTATATGTTATATTTTGGATTCCTAAAGCTTTTAGTCTACTATCCCATCATTCAAGGGTGGTTTTCACTATAAGTAATAATGGGTTTGTTTTGAAACGCAAACTATAATTTACATTTTTTTACTATGTTCAATCTGAATTTACTTTAAAATAAAACAATTCTATATTGATTCTGACTTTTCTACATCCAACTCACTGGTTTATCATTGCTTTGAGAAAAAAGATTATTAATTTACCCCTTTTAGAAGTTAAGATATGGTCATTTGTTCTGGGAATGTCATTTTCAAGCCTGAGACTTGAAAAACAGGCTCGGGGCTTAACAGGTTTTTAAAGTCTCTACATTTCTGGGGATCTTAAAATTAAGTCTATGCGAATAGGAATTTTCCACCTCAAGTAGTCATTATTTCCCCATTACATGGAAATGTTGTAGTTTATAGTCAATTTGCAACATTAACATGACGGTGCGTAAGGTTTGAAAAAATGCACTGAGTGTGTTGTGAGGGTTTAGCAATGTCCAGTCTACCGATATACTGCCAAGATGATGAGAATTCTAGTCAGCGTTGGACATTTTGGTTGGTCTCCCAGACTTTAATGGCAAATCCTGAATGAATCAGTAGTTTGATTCAAGTTCTTGCTACCTTATTATTTAAAGATCTATGCTGTCTTTGAATTTGATATACCTTGAACCACTTTTTGACACTCTGGAATCTGTCTATCCTTTGTAATCTAACCAAGTACTCTCAGAAAGTAGGTTATCCGAAGTGTCTAGTAATCCTGATCCAACCATAAAAAGGGGTGTATTGTCCTCAAAAAGCAAATCACATTCAGAAAATAACACGTGTATGCATTTTACAACTTCAGATGAGTAAAACTGTTACATAGATAATCTTAGAATGTGGAGAAAAATGTTGTGTCACGTTTTATCCCCATTTACAACTGGCTTTAATAATATAAAATGTACATCTGAACATCTTTGGTAGCCCTTATTAAGAAATAAGTTAAGTTAACGTACTTGTGATTTATTAACAGGGACGGCTACTGTTACTTGCTCACCAAACAAGATGACAGTGGCTCTGGATAGATCTTCCATGCCTGGCATCGACGTCAACTTCCTTCAGTTGATAGATTCGTCATGCTCTCTCACCTCCAACGGCACTCACATCCTGGGCGTCATGTCGTTCAGCACCTGCGGCACCAAACTTCTGGTTAGGAAAAACGTTTACATTATGATAGAGAGGCTGTGGCTCAGTGGATAGTGTGCTGGACTTCGAATCAGGGGTTAGCAAGTTTGAGTCAGCAGGTCGTTGTGTCCCTGGGCAAGACACTTCACCCCAAATTGCTCCTGTGAAAGTCGCTTTGGATAAAAGCGTCTAACAAATGATACAAAATGTTCTATCTGATACATTTGCAACTGGTTATAGTTATAGGTGTTTTGCATGGCGATTAGAAGAACACTATAACACATATTAAAATGTCTGCATTGTGTGAACTCTAAATTGTTGTTCATTTCCTTTTCAGAAACTAACGTGTTTATATCACTTTTATTTTCTTAAATACAGGACAAAGGGGACTTTCTGGTTTTTGCAAATGAGATTCTGTCCTACGAGCTTTCCAGCGAGGTTATTATCCGCAGGAAGGCCGTTAAAATCGACTTCTCTTGCCAGTTTTCCAAAAACCGTCAGCATCTCCAGCTACTACAACCTCCAGAAGTCTAACTACATTTTCACTGAGTCCAACTTCGGCAGTTTTGGATACACTTTTGAGATATACAATGACAACAACTTCACAAGTAAGGTGAAAGCCATCAACTATCCAGTGGAAGTCATGCTGTTGGATACAATTTACATGGGCATTCAGGCCGATTCGGAACTACCAAGCGTGACCTTGTTTGTTGAATCATGCAAAGCCACTCCTAATATCAACCCCGAAAACGTCCTCTCCTATGACCTCGTCAAGAACGGGTGAGTGCTGATGCTTTCTGGGAATCACAAACCGTTTGATTTAAGACATGGGCATATCATAATAAGGATATTTCATATGCAGTTCCTTAAACTGTGTGTGTGTTTGACATGCTACAATTTATATTTCTCACAGGTGTCTTAAGGATGAGACAGTTGTGGTCTACCCATCCAATAAAAAAACCTACAACTTTGAAGTTCAAGCCTTCAAATTCAATGGAAACTATGAACAGGTAATAATATTGAATACTTAATTATTGGGGAAGAGTCTAGTTTTTTTTTACTGAAAGATCTCAGTAGAAGCTCTATTATTAGTTTTTCCTGTCGCTTTCATTTAATCAGTTTCAATGTGAGCCTCTTAACATGGTATCACACACATGAATGCAATAAATAACTTACAGAAGATACGATGCCCAGTTGAATTTGGTGGTAAACTTGAAGGATGATCTGAAATGAGGGACTTTTCAAAGCATTTGGTCAAAGAAGGCTGTACTTAATTAAAAAGCAACTGTAGAGTTGATTATGACAGGGGCACTGGAGAAAACTGTGTAGTATTATCGAATGAAGAGGGCGAAAAAAGGGAATGTTTTACAGGAGGGATAGGTCAAACTAACAACTTTAGTACAGAAGACCTTACATGAAAAAACAAGTCACAAGGTTTTATCTTTAAGTTAAGGACGTCCACGTCCTTTAACAAAATGAACACATTTATCAATATCATTTGATTCTGAAAACAAAAAGTGATCCTGCAAAGATCTGCTCCCAATGTCTGTTTTTAAAATAATATAACATGTTTATCCATGGGTTAAAAAATGGAGAGACAATTGGAGACGTAAAAATATCAAATGTATCCCCATCGTCAGTTATCACAACCATTTATCCTCATGCACTGAAAAACTGAAACGTTGACTTAATGAAATGTATTACACCAACACATTTCTAACTAACTGTATTAGGTTAGGTGTGAAAGAAATAATATTAGGTTGAACCTATCATTTAGTAATTTAAACGTAATATTATTGCTTTCATCTAACTAATACAGTTTTGGTGAAAGCCGTCGACATAATACATTGAATTGAAGTCAGCTATAGAGTATATATATTTGTTGTTGTTGTTGTTTATGTTTACACAAATAGAATTTGGCAAAGCTGCAATATTTACCTACAATTGGTTTAGAACTACAAAACAAGTAGTAGAGGTATTCATTACATTACATTTAGCTGATGCTTTTATCCAAAGCGACTTACAATAAGTTGCGTTCGACCACAAGATACAAACTTGAAGAAAACAGAATCATATAAGTACATCAGGTTTCATAGAGCAAAAACATTTCAAGTGCTACTCAACTGGCTTTAGATAAGCCAGTCCTTTATTAGTATATAAGTGCTTTGTTAGTAATTATATCGCTCGAAGTGGAGTCGAAAGAGATGAGTTTTCATTCTGCGCCGGAAGATGTGTAAGCTTTCTGCTGTCCTGATGTCAATGGGGAGCTCATTCCACCATTTTGGAGCCAGGATAGCAAACCCACGTGGTTTTGCTGATGGGAACTTGGGTCCCCCCCCGCAGTGCGGGTGCAGCGAGCCGTTTGGCTGATGCAGAGCGGAGTGCACGTGCTGGGGTGTATGGTTTAACCATGTCCCTGGATGTAGGAAGGGCCAGATCCATTCGCAGCATGGTAAGAAAGTACCAGTGTCTTAAAGTGGATTCTAGCAGTTACTGGAAGCCAGTGGAGGGAGCGGAGGAGTGGCGTGGTGTGGGAACATTTTGGAAGGTTGAAGACCAGACGAGCCGCTGCATTCTGGATGAGCTGCAGAGGTCGGATGTATTCCTGTTATACTTTCTAGTTATTAAAAGTGAATCCACTACTGGCAACAAATCAGAGTTGAGAAGTCTCAGTGGCCATGGTACGACTACTCAATACAGACAAAAGACCGGATAAGACCAGATGAAATGGGATGAAAAACAACCTGAATATTGTGAAAAGACATGTTTGAATGCAAATAACTGTACAGCATGAACCATAGTTCACTCTTCTCGAAGCATGAATTGATTTCCTTTTCATCTAAACCCCCCCCCCCCCCCCCCCCCCCCCACTCACAGGTGTACATCACCTGCTCTGTCATCCTGTGTGAGACTGGGACTCCCTATTCAAGATGTGCCCAGGGCTGTCTGTCAGATCCATCCCGCAAACGCAGGAGATCGCTTGTCAAGGAGACATTCAGCCACTCAATTACCCAGGGTCCTTTCCGGTTTATCGGGCACGCTGATCCCATTGCAGCCATGGATCAAAACCTTGCTGTGGTTAAAAAGAGTCCAGCCATGGATGTTAAACCTAGTGTGATGACGAAGAGCCGCCCAACTGCTGAAGGTTAGTGTGTGACCTACCTGCACTGAAACATCTGAAACGTTGACTTTAATTAAATGTATTATGTCAGCAAATTTCACATAACTGTATTAGATTAGATGAAAGTAATAATATTAAGTAGAACTTACTTATTGAATAACATTGCTTTCAACTAACCTAATACAGTTATCAATCAATGTTTATTTATATAGCCCAATATCACAAATGTTACATTTGTCTCAGTGGACTTCACAGTTTGTACAGAATATCAGTATGGCAATACGACACCCCTCTGTCCTTAGACCCTCAAGGAAAAAACTTCCGGAGGAAAACCCATAGTTTAAAGGGAAAAATGGGAGAAACCTCAGGGAGAGCAACAGAGGAAGGATCCCTCTCCCAGGACGGAACAGACGTGCAATAGATGCTGTGTGTAAGGCAAGGCAAGGCAAGGCAAGGCAAGGCAAAGGCAAGGCAAGGCAAGGCAAGGCAAGGCAAGGCAAGGCAAAGGCAAGGCAAGGCAAGGCAAGGCAAGGCAAGGCAAGGCAGGCAAGGCAAGGCAAGGCAAAGGCAAGGCAAGGCAGGCAAGGCAAGGCAAGGCAAGGCAAGGCAGGCAAGGCAAGGCAAGGCAAGGCAAGGCAAGGCAAGGCAAGGCAAGGCAAGGCAAGGCAAGGCAAGGCAAGGCAAGGCAAGGCAAGGCAAGGCAAGGCCAAGGCAAGGCAAGGCAAGGCAAGGCAAGGCAAGGCAAGGCAAGGCAAGGCAAGGCAAGGCAAGGCCAAGGCAAGGCAAGGCAAGGCAAGGCAAGGCAAGGCAAGGCAAGGCAAGGCAAGGCAAGGGCAAGGCAAGGCAAGGCCACAGGCAAGGCAAGGCAAGGCAAGGCAAGGAAGGCAAGGCAAGGCAAGGCAAGGCAGGCAAGTTTATTTATATAGCACTTTTCAACACAAGGCAATTCAAAGTGCTTTACAAAAATGAAGAGATTAAGAAAATATGGCATTTAAAATCAGTCATTAAAAAGAAAAGCTAATAAAATAAGATTAAAGAAAAAATACATGGATCAAAGTTACAGTGCAGTCAATTAAACATTAAAAGAAAAAAAGTACATGGATAAAAGTTACAGTGCAGTCTAAGATATGAATAGTTCAATTAAAAGCAGCGACAAAAAGAAAAGTCTTCAGCCTGGATTTAAAAGTAGTCAGAGTTGCAGCGGACCTGCAGGTTTCTGGGAGTTACATTGAAAAGATAATACATTTGCAACATAGGTAGACCAAATGTTTGGAAATGCATGTGTCTATAATAAGAAGATGAATCCACGAGGATGTCAACAATCCTGTGGGAGCCATCAGGAAGTATGGTGAGAGTCAGGCAGGACCACAGAGACAGGTTCAGCCACGACTCGAAATCCAGGACTCAGATCAGGACTCAGGATCCCGGCGTATATAGACACCAAAAAGAAAGACATTTGGGGAAGCTGGGTTAATCGGAACATGAGAGTACACAGGTATAGACAGAGAGAAGGAAGAAGTAAGGTGTCCCCCGACAAACTAAGCCTATATCAGCAAAACTAGGGGCTGAATCTAATCAGCCCTAACTATAAGCTTTATCAAAAAGGAAGGTCTTTTGCGCACTCTTAAAAACAGAGTTATGTAAAATCTGTTGACATAATACATTTAATTAAAGTCAACGTTTCGGTTTCAGTGTATCTATCTATCTATCTATCTATCTATCTATTTTATAAACTATAATAACATTATACTGTTGTCTTTCAGTGATTGTACCGTCAGTTCTTCTGGAAGACACTGAATCCAGCTCAGGAAGATGGGGAATCGAGGAGATCCTCAGCGCCAACATCAGCACCTTGGTCTTTGCCAGCGCCTTCTTTGTATCCGTGGTGATGTTAGTTGCAGTTGTTGTTTACTTCACAAGGAAGAGAAATGAAGAAGACTGCAAAGTTCTCTTAAATTCTAGCTATGATAACTAAACCCAAATAATCTCAGTTCTACACTGCATGTTAATCCTTTATTGTTCTACGTACCACAGGCTTAAAAAAATTGCAACCCTATCCAAAGTTTAAAGAGTTACTCTTTTGAGGCTGATACAAATTAAATAGAGAACACCATGTTGGTCTTGGAACAATAGGCTCAGCTATCTCGCTATCTATCTAGCTTTCTCTTGTGTTGCCGGTCTTCGACCACTCCCAATTTATTTTCTAAACCAGTTTTAGCGTAGGGCACAACTTAAAAATACTAGACTGCTGTCAAAACAGAATTCCATTCAGTCTGGTTTTGCTGGATTATTTTCCGCTGCCACTGTCTTGTTGTCAACTTCATGGGAAAAGGTTTCCAGTCATTTACTTAAGGTGTTTTAGAGTTGTTATGGTTAAGTAAGAATTAGCAGGAATAGTTAACAGTTGATACAGTGATACTTGAATGTGTAGGAATTTGGGATTTATGTATTTTACTTCTTTAGGACCCAAACAAGAATCTGTCATTTTATATCTTACATTAACTTGAAGTACATTATATACATTTTTACTCTAAGTGATGTACATTAAAGACCAGTTGTTTAGACTTAGGCACATTTGTATCAAGATTTGCCTTTAAAAATACAAAACAAATGTACCCAAAACAGTGTAATAATCTTTAGCTTGATAATATGTTGCAGTATATGACATACAGTAATGAGATGACTTTTCATAGACATTTAGATTCTGTCAGTGAACTGTCTCAATAGACCAATACAGCTATATCTTTAACGGTGAAATCATGTGTTTGTATAATCAAAATGGGCTTTTATTTACAATAAACGGGAACATCTGCATTATATTGACATTTCTTTTGAAGAATTACTGATATCGCATAGTAAGTTTCTATTTTGTGTATGTGTTGATGCATTTCTCAAACGTAATTGTTATTTGGGGATTTAGTATGCTAACATGCTCACAGTGTCAAGTTGATGTTCAGCAGATTTGGGGTCCAACATGTTCAACATTTGAGTTGAGACAGTAAGCGTGCAAAGGTTTGCTGAATCGCACTCAACGCAAAGTATAGCGACTATGATGGGAATTTCTTAAAATAAAAAATGTTAGCTGACGAAGGCAATACATTAAAAGTTGAGGTATCAGGAATACTTGGACAAATGAGAAAAAGCAACAACCTCTAGGTGTGAAATGTGAAGCCAATGCCAAAGTACCTTTTGTAATATCTAGCAGGATCGACTCATGGTTAAAAAAAAGTGTGACTCTATAGAAGTCTATGAACAGATTTATTAACTTATTTCCTAAAAAGCTGAAAGTTCTCAATCGCTAAGTCTTATTTAATAAAGCATGATGTAATTCTTTTAATATTAGGGTCCCATTTAGAGTGAAATATACAAAAGCAGCTCAAGCTTTAGGACCGTTTTTACCTTGTGATTGACAGGTCACAACCTCCATGTTCAGGGGCTTTCTGTGATTTCGTATTATAGCTGTTACCTTAGACTGTTCAAAATGTGGACTCTCTCGTGTCAAAACTCAAGGCTTCAAAGTGGTAATCCACAAGCCAATGGGTGATAAAATTACTACGTTTACTTCTTGTAAACAGTCTGTGCCTTGAGAAAACTCAGGTTGGCACTGATGATCAGCACAGATGATCAGGGGCCTGTACTACGAAGCTGGTTCAACCTAACCTGGATATGTTTGAGTTAGCCGGTTGGCCTAATCCAAAACATACGCACTCTCGCTAAACTGTACTACGACGCTGGTTATCAAGTGGATCGCTCAAGCCAGCCGTGTCCTATCTAGTTAGGTGCGCGTTCACATGAAAGTATCTGTATTTCAAATATGTCTTATATATCTTAAATTATATGATGAATTGGAAATGGGGGACCCTGATGTAAACAAGACGAAAGTCTTTCTCTGGTCTGCATCCCCTTAACAATTGTATGTTTTGAGCTGTACTGTACTGTACCCAATATACAAGCTGTTAATAAACTTTTCAATCAATCAATCAATCAAAGGGGTGGTATTTGGAGCATTCGACCAATCACAAACATGGAGAAGCATACTGACAGCGCAGCGTCATTCTTCCTGAATGAAAAGTCAACTATAATATTAGACATATGAAGAAGTTAAACTTTAAACATCCATGACTTAAACACTTTATCCAGGATCAAAGCCACATAGCTGCACCTGCAAGGTGAATACAGAAGTGTTTGAATGCGTACATTAACAGGTTTATGATATCACTGCCCCGTCGAAGACACGAGTGGATCTGACTTTAATTACATTTGACTCGAGTGTTTCGTCAACTTAATGTGTTGCTTAAAATAATACTTCTGCATACAGTATGTGACACTGTAAGTGTTGCACGGCCAGATACGGCTCAGCTGACTCAGATAAGGAGATATATGATACATTATGATGTGATATGCCGCGGACTGTACTTAATGTTACTCTGATCCGGTTACTTATGTTGTGGCAGATATTTAAGTACGCTTTCTTAACGCTAATGTTATAATATTCAGATTGCTCTGAAGATGGAGGTGATATTCTATTAATTTTCACGTTCACTCAGTCGGTGATTTTTACCGGCCGTCTTTCCTGCAACGGCAGTTTTTCTGTATTTCCTTTCTCCTGTAATATGACTTGATTGCTTTAAACTCTGCACACTGAGCTCTGATTGGTCAGCAGGCGGTGCTTTCACTGAATTGAGCTCTGCCTGCAACCTAACCTGGGGCCTATACTACGAATCTAGTACGAATCAAATTTTCGTTTAGCAAGATAACTTCTGGGCTTTTCCGGTCCCTGCGAAGCTGGGTTCACTTTTTTAGCGGGCTAGATAACTTATCTGAAAGGCTAGCCTGTGCCGGAGAAGGATAGGTTCCAGGAATAAGAGATCAACTGTGCGGAGTTGTTGTTCTTCTTCTTCTTCTTCTCTTCTTCTTCTTCTTCTCTTATTCTTCTTCGTTCTTCTTCTGTCTTACTTCTTCTTCTTCGTCTTCTCTTCTTCGTCTTATTCTCCCATTCTCTTTCTTCTTTCCTCTTCTTCTTCTTCGTATGCTTTTCTTCTTCTTCTCTTCTTCTTATTCTCTTCTTCTTCTCTTCTTATTCTTCTTCTTCTTCTCTCGCGTTTTTTTGGCGGATTGCAAACAACTTTAAGGTGCATACCGCCACCTCCGGAGTCGGCCTTGACTCGGTTTGCACCAGTTTGCATTATAAAGAATGTACACATGTGTTTAATTGTTAATGTCAGACAGGGCGGACTGGCCATCGGGACGTTCAGGACGAATCCCGATGGGCTGGTGCCAGGGCTGGACTGGGACAGCAAATCGGCCCTGGCATTTAGACCCAGACCGGCCCAAATCCATAAAACAAACGAATAGTAGCGGTTCCTGACAAGAAGAATAACTCAGTATAATTTAAAAAACGCTATTATTATTATCCTTTTTACGTACCAGGGGCAAACTAAACTAATACATACCACAAGTATGTGTAACTATTTAATCATTAGAAATTAGACCTTCAAACCCTCTCACAAAGCGAACAGTGACCGAAGCACTAATAGGGGGGTCTGATGGTGGTGAGGCGGGGAGGGAGCGGATCAACAGCTTGAGCAGCTGTCAACTCAACATTGTAAATAACCAACCAAAAACGATCACCGGTTCATCTTGTTTTTGGCGTGAGAATAGTTTGGGCAGCGTGAGAGCATGAGATTGAGAGTGAAAGCGTGTGTCACACCAGTAGCGTGGCGTGGGGAAAAATGTAGGGGAAGCCCATTTTTTGGGTCGGGGGGCGGTCAATAACGTAACCAGATGAATGATTACAGCGCCCGGTATCATTTTACACACATTTGTATCACACAGATGCAGGACTTGCACACGCCTGTTATCTAACCGACAGGTCCGCACGCACTCTCCAGCTGAAACTCTCTTCTTATTAATTTAAGCATTTTACTTATTAATGTATGCAGACAATCACACAATCTATGTGATTTTTGGATTTACCGTGCCTCTCAATTGCCCGTGACAGGTTGGCAAGGTCGATGAATCCTGAAGTTGCCCAAGGTATGTTCAGGGAGCACGAATCCTTGTCAAAAAGAAGACATGGCCAGCAAAATAGACGCTGAAGTTTTAGCGCTTCCAGTTAGCCACTCCGTGCGGACATAATTGTCCTCATTGAACGTCCGATTCTCTCCCTTTTTCCTCTGTGTACACACAGCTCGAGTGCGGGCATTGGCCTGTCATCTGATTTTAATTTTTAGTTGCTGCTGTAGCGGAAGTTTAGTAAAGTTATGTTTGATTAAGTACGCCAAATCTCCACCCTCCATAATGCTTCATTTGCTTGATAATTTCTAACGGCGGGTGATGACAGTTACAGTATTAAAACTGATGTTGATGTGATTTGATTGGATGGCAGTGTCCAATCAAATCGCCAGCCGCCAGCCGCCCCTGAAGGGAAGCTAGAGGCGGCTGGCTTCCCTTGGCATGGCCCTGACCAATCACAGGTTGGCAGGGGCATCACGTGGGCCTCATTCTGATTGGTCAATCCCTCCATTTTTTTTTCACCAAAGGAAGCCAGATTCGGCTGGCCTCCTCTCGCAACAGAGAGTGCAATCTACTGTTTCACCATAACATCTAGAGGGGCGCTGTTTCACTCTTTGTAAAGTACTCAATGAGAATGGGGGAGAGCCGGCCGGCAGCAACACACAGCAAAGGAGAATTATCGAAACAAAACAAAGTGTTTTTATTTATTTATTTAAATTATAACTACAATCCGAAAAAACAGGGGAAGCCTGGCTTCCCTTGGCCTCCGGGAGAAAACGCCACTGTGTCACACGCCAGATGCGTGAGAGTTGGCAACCCTGGTTTACCTGCTGCAGGTGGGGCCAACCAGTTATACAAGAGGGAGATAATAGCTGTACTTATTTTTTAATGAGCCACATGCCATGATGCACCAACTTCAGACTTCCTTACAGAGCCCCTCCTCCAACACACACGAACATGACCAATGAGGGCACGAGATAAGTTTGTGCACAGATGGAAGGCTGACAGGCAGGTAGGCCAATCCAAGTTCCCATCAGCAAAAACACGTGGGTTTGCTATCCTGGCTCCAAAATGGTGGAATGAGCTCCCCATTGACATAAGGACAGCAGAAAGCTTACACATCTTCCAGACTGAAAACTCATCTCTTTCGACTCCACTTCGAGCGATAGAATTACTAACAAAGCACTTATATACTAATAAAGGACTGGCTTATCTAAAGCCAGTTGAGTAGCACTTGAAATGTTTGGCTCTATGAAACCTGATTGTACTTATATGATTCTGTTTTCTTCAAGGTTGTGTCTTCCTGGTGGAACGCACTTATTGTAAGTTGCTTTGGATAAAAGCCTCAGCTAAATGTAATGTAATGTAATGTAATGTCTGGGAGGGTATGCCCCCCCCCAGAAGAAAAGTTTTAAAAATAACCCCTTAAATGATGACTTCTAGTGAATTTAGGGGAGGGGGACCCTATAGTGCTCTGCCTCCAATTTCTATGACAACGCAATAGAGATAGGACCAGATGAGTCTACAGGATGAGTCGACGGCATCTTTCTTGGGCTTGTTTCTCCCACAGATTGACCCTCTGATATGACTCCCTGATAAACACTGCTATGTCATTGATTAGGTTGAAAAGTGTTCCACATTCGATGACAGTTTGGGTAGTTTCAGCCAGCACAAGATTAAGAACATGAGCATAGCACCACACATGGACATGAGTAGGTGACTGGGAGGTCATCAGTGCAGAAAATCCTTTGTACCGGCCTTGCATATTGGATGCTCCATCTGTTGCATTACCTATACACATGCCCGTGTCCAGTTTCAGATGCTCTAAGACCTCTGAGAGCAAGTTCACAAAGTATTGTCCAGTAGATGCATGGCACTTCACTAAAGCCACAAGCCTCTCTTGCACAGTCTCATTGACATATTTTAAGATTACTGAACACTGATCCTGAGAAGTTATGTCTTGTGTTGTGTCCAGCTGAACAGAAAACATTCCGGCCTTCTGGACATCACTGGAGATACTTTCTTTGATTAGACAACAGTTTCTATTATGGAGTTAACAGTAGTTTTGGAGAGTAGGGTGATGAGAGACCCTCTACCTTTTGTTCCACTGGATTGGTGCAATTTCTTGCTCTTCTCTACGCAATCATCCAGATGCTCTTTTAAGCAGACATCATACTTTCCTAATAAAAGGATGAGCTCCAAAAAGTTACCGTGGTCCACGGTGTTGTCAGCTAGCATATATGCTCCCTCATTCTCCACCTGCCTGCACTTTCACCACATCCACCACACGCTCCAAAACCTGACGTCTCTTTCGGACTTGTTCCCTATGAGCAGACATCTCACTGCCAGCAAACATGCTTTCGATGTCTGCTTTAGAGCACCGTAAGAAAAAAGCTTCAGCACAGGTTGAATGTGTAATGCTCTTTTCGTGCTCCTCTGTACGCTGGTGTGCGTGCCTCCAATCTGACATTCCAGTTATAAATGTGCCAGTGTGTCCCTCTTCCCAAATGCCAGACATACAAACAAAACAACATATGACGTCCCTTGCAATATGTAAGACACTTTCTGTTGGTGCCATCTTTACAGGTGAATACCTTCTGCACAACTGGATTTTAGGTATGTTGTTGTGGGTGCTGTTCTAAAAATATCTGTAACATAGATGGCTCGGGGCGGGCAAAGTAATCTATGTCCTCCTGCTCTTTGCTCTCCTCACGGCCCGTACACACAGCAGCTTTTGGCGATTTGTCCACCGCTTCCAGCGCGGTCTCCGCCCATTGACTTTGAATGGGGATGACGTCACTTTTCCCTCGCTTGTCGCCGAACTGCATTGTGGGGGGGCGAGGCGAAGATTTCCAGGATGTTCAGGATTTCCAAAGTTGAAACAATGTTCAACTTTTGAGGCTGAGCTGGAAGCGACAGCCAATCAGATCCGTTTATGCAAATCTGACAGTTCAAGCGCTAGCCAATCAAATCGCGTGCAAGCTGGGAGAACCAGACCCGCAGTTCATTTCTATATTCCACAAAAATGGAGGAGAACTTAGTTATTGCGGTAGAAAATCACCCGGTTCTTTATGACCAGTCCCTATTTACTACCGGGATACAAACCGGAGGAACCAGGCATGGAGGGAGGTGGCAGAGACAGTGGGTGAAACTGGTAGGTTTTCGCTTGTTTGGGGATTTTATACCCAGTTTACTTCGTTGCTAGCAAGCATAGACAGTATCATTAGCCAGCATGGAATGTAGCATAAAATAGCACCATAAACATTAATCTCATAAATGTTCAAAATGTTAAAAAAATAAATGTTCATCATAGCCCTTCCTATTTGACAATAGTGTAGAAGAACCGGGTTTTTTTGCTTTGTATGTCGGGGGCGGGATATTCATGTGATATCATGTGATTGGTTGTTGGTCGCGAAATCCCCAAGCTGTCAGACACGCCCAGCTCCAGGATTTTTAAGATTTGGTCAAAGCTGCTGTGTGGACACACCGTCACTCTCGCTGACACTCTCCTCCTCTGGGGATGCTACCTGGCCTCAACCACAATGATACAGAATGAATGGATTCCCCTGATAGAGGTCCATACAAATAGGCATTGACGTAACAATACCACACAGTTAATGGTCAAAACTACATGTGTGCCTCAATTTTTTTATCTATTTCTATATTATTCATTCTATATATTGTCAATCAAAACTACCACAAAAAGCTGACTATAAAAAAATTGTTTCAGGTCCCAAAGACCACTGTTGCCCTTATAACCAAATAAGTAAATAAACTAAAAAAAACAAGCTGCCAGCTGACAGTAATTGTTCATGAATGTTGGTTAACCTTTCAATGAGACAACGTATCAGAGTCCCACTAAGCTATATTTTAACTTGCCAGGGAAAAACCTAAAAAAGCCAGCTCTACTAGCTTGTAGGCTAACGAATGTTTCTCTTATAATATGTGTCTTATTAGTGCTTCATCAAAGGGATATTAATGGGTTTCCAGAACTACAGAGTATCATAACCTTAATAATAATCTTTTCCTAATTTTCTTAGCTTCTGCTTACCGAGAGTTCTCCTCCCTCTCCCACTCGCGCTGATCTCTCTCCCTCTCATCAAGGTTTGAAATGAAATGAATCATCTTTCCTCACCACCAATATCGGCCACGGGTTAGAAGAAGATGGACCTGCACCTGTACTAAACATGTCGGTTATTTTTGACACAAGCGGCAGCATCAGCACGAAGGGCCCTGCTTTTTTTCTTGCCCCGCAATTTTTCTGCTCCCCCTTTTCGCTTGGCCCTTCGCCTTCGCCTTCCGCCATTTCTAACTCGAACTTTTTTTTTTTTCTCGAAAAAAAAGGCAGTTTGGCTTCAACGGCTGGGCTCACCTCCTGGGGGCGTGATTTAATGATGCACACCGATGCGGCCCAAAGGAGGAGGTGATTAAAGATTTGATTGGGCCGGCCCAGTGTCAATTTACTAAAAACATTTAAACAGAGGGCCAATCTACCCGTCTTATGGGCTTGGGACTTCAGAAAAAAAAAAAATGACGTGTCGGCCCCACCGGGAAAATGCCCGGTATGCCCGATGGCCAGTCCAGCCCTGGCCGGTGCTGAAGTGGGCCGGTCAGACGATGTGGGCCGGCCGGTAACCGGCAGGGCTCGACATTAAATGGCCCACTGGTCCGGAAGCACTATTAGACACCCCAGGCCAGCATTCTTTCACACACATACGGGTATTGGGCCCGAGGGCGACACCGTACTTCCGGTATCCGCCATTTCACACGAGGTGCAAGCAGAATATCATAGCCTTAATCAATATCTAGTCAACTCTAAAATACCACATATATGCAATGGCATGATAATATTATTGTGACAAGTGGGGTATTCACCTGGTGTTTCCAGAAATTAGACGGAGATGCAGCCAAAATCGACGAAGGCCACTTTCGAGGGTCGTTTTCCCATACATCTGCATACTAAGGGAAATCCGACAACCCACACAGCTCTAGTTTACGCTGGTAACGACCTAGAGCACACCCCCTCAAGTCCAGAGATGTAATCCGAAGACATGCAGCGATTTCTCTCGGTCGTTAATTCAGAAAAAAAAACCTAGTGCGCTCTGCCTGGCTACGTTAGCTAGCTGTTTATATTTACACCTCCAGGATATTTGCACCTCCAGGAAAATGGCGTTATTTATATATATATGGCGCGCGTTTGCATTGTGGGTAGCTCGTGACGTCACTGTGTGTGAAAGAATAACGTACTTTCCACTTGCCCGCTCGGGCCACTAAAAATATTGCTTTAAAAAATTGTCCTGTGGTATTGGTATTTAGCAATTTTGTTAAATTGTTTCGTTTAATTAACGCATACAACATAGCGTTTCGTGAGTCGGTTGTCGTTGTTGGGTGAAAAGCAAACAGCTGTTTGCTGCGGAGCGCAGTGCGAGCAGGCTCCCGTGAGCGCGCTCCTTCACTACAGACTCAGTGGCGGCGCCAGAGATTTTCTCTAGGGGGTGCTGTTGGGGTAGCTTGACGTTTTCATAGAGGGTGCTCAAACATTAAGGGTTTTCCATTAATGCACCAGCGCTACAGTTGAATTTTCTACTGCAACACTCCCCACACGCACACACAGTATACCCGCGACTGTTACAATGAAGGCTCGGTAATCAGCTCACGGCATATAGGTGTAAGCAGGAGTAAAGTGCTATTTTTACAAGTGGTGTGTGGACCTCACCTCCTCCCAGGAGGGTCCTCACCTTCTCTAGTGGGGTCCGGGGAGATTTTTTTTTTAAATATTGAAGTTAAAAGCATCAATCTGGTTGCACTTTGAGAGCAAAATGAAGAGATCTATGGATATACTGTATCTCTCAACATACATATGAAACAGAACTGTAAACAGATTTTCTATTTCTTTATAGATATTTTACAAATCACTCCCCTTTTAAAACAAACCGTTTGAGACCCACTGAGATAACTAGACTAAAGTAATTATCTAAACACTGAGAGTCCTTTACTTCACCTGAGCTGAGGTTATCTGAGACTCTTCGTCTGACAGGAGATAGTTCTCCCTCCACTTTTGTTGTTTGAAAAAGCTCCTTATATCCGTTAGCTTGGCTAGCTAGCACCAGATGCTAACCACAACGATCTCCGGTAGATACCCACCGGTGCGCGAGCTCTCTCTCTCTCGCTCGCTTGCGCACGCACACAAAATGGCTCGTGCCACACACACACACAGAGCAGAGCTTGAATGAAACACAGAGACCCAGAAGTAAGCTACTTGTACTCACGAGGCCTATTATGTGCAGAATCCCTCTCGCTTTCAGGTGGTTTTGATTGAGTGTCCACATGTGGACGTTTAAGGACTAAAAAACGATCCATTTGTCACTTTGCTGTTAGCAAATAATGTGGGGCTCCAGCTAACAAACAGGAAGTCACTCAAGTGTCACAAAGTAATTTAGCCTATGGGTAGGTCAAAAATCGAATGGGTGCTGGCCATTGGCCTAATCATATCACCTGTGTTGGCTTTATGTTTTTGGTCAAACATTTGTTTGTTTCACATTTGCATTGATGTAATCAATAATTTTTCTGATTTAATTTAATAAAAATAATAATAATAATTTTCGAAAAAAAAAAAAAAACATTTCTTGGGGGTGCTTTGGCAATCCTGGGGGGTGCTTCAGTACCCCCTAGCTCCCCCCTGGCGCCGCCCCTGTACAGACTATCGCGCCACCTAACCATTCGCCAAAAATGTTTTTAATACCAGCGGTACCCGGCCAAGCGCCAGGCAAAAAACAATCTTCAAATAAAAGAAAGTCACCGGAGGAGTTAAAGGAGAGTGACAGGGAGCATGAGAAGAAGAGGGAGAGAAAGTTTCAGCCAGCTGATCGATGGAGTTGGCTTCTAGTGGTTGCAGTGACGCGTCCTAAACCCTTTTTATAATCTATCGATTAGATTTATGATTTGAAAATTATAAAGTAGGGTAGACATGTGGAGATTATCCGGCTGAACAAAACGTGCATTTATCAAACAGGTTTGTTTTCCACAGACCTTATTTCCAGCTATTTTCCAAAACCCTTTTGGAGAAATCCCATTGATTTTTGTCGAGGGAACCAGCAGCTTACTTCCTGGTTTTAGGATGCGTCACTGTATGCATGTATGTATATGTATGAATATAAATCCGGAATTACATTTGTGTATCCTTTTGTGTGCCTTTATTTATTTTTGAGACTGAACTGATCCCATATCACTGCACCTCTCAATATGATGCCAATATAAACAAGGGTTGCGTTCCAATAGTCCATTTAGCTTAGGAACCTTCCTAACCAAGTGAAATTACCCGGAAGTACGTCAGTGGCAGCCATGGTAAGTGCCGTTCCAATTCTCCAAATGAAAGGAAAGGAAGTTTCAAACTTCCTTTATAACCTCCTTTAGCGTAGGAACCACTGGACCTCCCTTGACGAAAGGAGAGGAGAAAATGCTGCCCCACAATGCATTGCAGCCGCAGCATTTGCCGTCACTCAACAGTCGGCGGTTCACAGAAACAACCGATTATGACCGAGAAATGATATCATGAAAGTTACGGTGCTTATTAAGCATTTTAAAACGTATGTGGTAAGTTGCCAAAGTGCTTTGTTTTGAACGTTCATCAGTATTATAATCAAAAAGAGAAATATGAACGTTAGTTTTTACTGAAATTATCAAATAAAGTCAACATTTCACAGTCTTTACTGAGCTGTGGGGTTTGTTCAACTTTTAAAATATGTTTGAATGGTGATATACACTGTTAAGTGTAAGTATTAATATGTCTGCATGTAACTGCACTATAACTGTTCCACAGTAAGAGGGGCGCTATAGGCGTAAGGAGGCGCAGCTATTGTAGCTGACGTCAGGTATCAGATATAAGGGATTGTTCCCTCCCCTTCTATCTCTCTAGCTCTCATGGAGAGCAGGTCAAGTGGTGCAATGCACATATGAAAATAAACCACGCCAGTTAAGGCTAAATAAGACCTCGTCGTCATGATCAGTTTATTGCTACATGTGACTGTCAACATACACATTGATAGATGTTAAGGACTAACGTTTATAATAAATACATTTGTATTTATTTTAAGATCTTTTCATAGTTCATACGTATTGGGATCATTTGTATAAATGTGGACCGGAGGGAGAGGGTGACGAGCATAAGTTTCACTTTACTTTTTTATTTCAATTCCAACTTTGGTCATGAAGAATATGTTTCTCTGTTGTCCACGTTCATAACGCATAAAGCAACAGCAACAGCAGCAGAGCACGGTGCAGAGTCTCTAGATGAGTTTACAGTAGTCCCTCTGTGACGAAGGTAACTTCGTCACTATGGACTGACTGCTTCAGGCCGGGTAATTGTGTGCACCTGGTGTCCTGTGTTGTCTCCTCCCCCCCCTCACCTGTGTCTTGTTGTGCTGATTAGTGTGTGTATTTAGGCTCTGTTTCCCTGTCTGTTGGGAGGCTAGCAGGGAGTGTGTGTGTGAGATCCTGGTGGCTGCAGGCGGGGCTCACGTGAACAGCAGCAGCAGGATTGAGGCTGGTGGCTGTGTGCACAGGAACAGCAGGATTGAGGCTGTGTCCTGTGCTCAAGTTTTAATAAATGCCCACACCGGGTTATATTTTTGGACGTTCTGCCTCTGCCTCCTTGCTTGGTCTGGGCCGCTCGACGGTCAGCGTCACACCCTCCTTCTTATTATACATCCATGTTGTAGTCCGCTGTATAGAAAACTGTAGTTTCCATAGTTTTCCCACAGCAGCAGACGCACACAATGACGTCCGCTGGCGCATCATAAACACGTCGGATAGTGCATTCGGATTCTCTAAAGTACCGGGTTGCGTTCCGATAATCCAAAAATCAGCTCCTAAATTCTAACCCTATCTCCTATTCCTTGACCTCTGAGTGAAACGTCACGGGGTTAAGGGATAGTGGATAGGAGAATTCAAAAGGACTTAGGAGAAGAGACTGCGGTACTTTAGAGAATCCGAATGCACTTTCACTATCCGACGTGTTTATGATGCGCCAGCGGACGTCATAAATGTGCATCTGCTGTTTTGGGGAAACTATGGAAACTACAGTTTTCTATACAGCGGACTACAACATGGATGTTTAATAAGAACGAGGGACTACTGTAAACTCATCTCGAGACTCTGCACCGTGCTCTGATGCTGTTGTTTTATGCTTTATGAACAGGGGTGCACATAACTTGTTTGCCCTGGTTCTCAAAGGAGCACCTGGAGATGTTGCTTGGTGCTCATCCTTAAAATGAAATAAACCGTAACTTTTGAGGGGGTCTTGACTTTATTTGCCAGACACACGGCACTGAACACACATGCAGAGGTGAACACAGAACACACATGCAGAGGTGAACACAGAACACACATGCAGAGGTGAACACAGAACACACATGCAGAGGTGAACACAGAACACACATGCAGAGGTGAACACAAGACAACATTAGCACAAGCAGTAATCCTACAAGCTGTCATCACTACCCTCCTGACTGTTCTCCTCACTGTCTTCCTCTCTGTCAGACATGGTAGCTGATGATGTAGGCCTACTTCTTTCTCTCTGGTTGAGTCTGCGATTAGCATGCTTGCATCCACAAGTCAACAGCTGGTTTTGGGTCGAAAGTCTCTGTTGTCATCTTAGACAAGTGGATGTAATCAAATAAGTATGTGAACATAACCAATAACCTACCATAGCCAATAACAAATGAATGTAACTTATTTTATTTGTGTTGTTCATTCATATCTTATTTTACCTTAACATTTATTTATGCATTTTTTTTTTATCTCTCCAGTTTTAAAGGATATTTTTGGTTACTGTCCTATTGTATACATTGGAATGATTTAAAACCTGTTTATCCCAATAATTATAAAGGAGTGCCTTGGAAATATGTGTTTACATAAATTGCGACCAAACCGTTTGAACTTAGACTTTACCTCACTGAGCTGTAGTTATCAGTCTGACTGGAGAGGACTCTCCCCTCCACATTATTGTAGAAACATCTTCTTCTTATATCCGTTAGAGCAGCTAGCACGGCACCAGATTCTAATAACAACAGCGCTGGTACCGGTGCACCCTCCCTCGCTCACTCGCATTTTGGCTGTGAGCTGCGGGCGCCAGATAAGCCAACATCCCCCATTTTCATCACTTACAGCGCCCATCGTACAGGGCAAATGAAACGTGTAACCGTGGTGAAAAGGGTGTTACATTTACTTAATTATGAATATTGTTACATCAAGGCCGAAAATTAGGATGAGCCCCAACGGTCAAAATGTTTTTTTCCCTCCCAGAACTGCCAGCGCAGCGCCTCCACAGATCTGGCGCCCTAGGCGAACATCTAGCCAGCGCTACGGGCCGACCCTGAGTTCATATCATGGTTCATACATGTATGCAACTCGCAAATATCTTTCTCTCTCTTCTCTCTCTCATCTCTCCTCTATTTTCTCTTTTCTCTTCTCCCTTCTCTCTCTACCTCTGCGCACCTGCGCACCAGTTATGTGCAGCCCTGTTTATGAACGTGGACAACAGAGAAACATATTCTTCATGACCAAAGTTGGAATTGAAATAAAAAAGAAAAGTGAAACTTATGCTCATCACCCTCTCCCTCCGGTCCACATTAATATAAATGATCCCAATACGTATGATTGATGAAAATATCTTAAAATAAATACAAATGTATTTATTATAAACGTTAGTCCTTAACATCTATCACTGTGTATATCACCATTTAAACATATTTTAAAAGTTGAACAAACCCCACACAGCTCAGTAAACACTGTGAAATGTTGACTTTATTTGATCATTTCAGTAAAAACTAACGTTCATTATTTCTCTCTTTTGATTATAATACTGATGAACGTTCAAAAACAAAGCACTTTGGCAAACTTACCACATACGTTTTAAAATGCTTAATAAGCACCCATAACTTTCATGATATAATTTCTCCGTCATAATCGTTTGTTGACTGTTGTGTGACGGCAAATGCTGTGGCTGCAAGGCATTGTGGGGCAGCATTTTCTCCTCTCCTTTCGGTAAGGGAGGTCCAGTGGTTCCTAAACTAAAGGAGGTTATAAAGGAAGTTTGAAACCTCCTTTCCTTTCATAGAGAATTGGAACGGCACTTAACATGGCTGCCACTGACGTACTTCCGGGTCATTTCACTTGGTTAGGAATGTTCCTAAGCTAAATGGACTATTGGAACGCAACCCCGCAGTCTCTTCTCCTAAGTCCTTTTGAATTATCCTATCCACTATCCCTTAACCCCGTGACGTTTCACTCAGAGGTCAAGGAATAGGAGATAGGGTTAGAATTTAGGAGCTAATTTTTGGATTATCGGAACGCAACCAAGGTCTTCTGTCGGCTCTGTACATCAATGCCGACCTATGCTGACAACAAGTAAGTGAAGAGACAATATAAAGGTATTGGCGAAATGTCCCAGCAGTTTAGGATAATGAAGGTTCTAATCAAATCAATTACATAGCCATTACATGTCTAACTCCTAATGACAGGAAGGCAGAAAGCGCATTATAATAATACTCATAATAGCAGACATTTTTTAACAATGACCACAATATCATTATTTTAATAAACCAAATATGAACAATTGAGGAAAATGAGGAAGAACTGATGATTCAGATGTTGTAGTTCAAGTAGTAATGTAGTTAGTGCATACATTACTATTGCAACAAATGTGTTAATGTGTTAATTGACACAGTGGCTTTTGGCAAAGCTCAAAAGGAAAACTCGAGAGAGATGAGTTATTGTTATTACAACGTGACTTCACTATTATTTAACAACTCTTTTTATTGGGTTATTTTATTTGGGGTTAAGTAGCCTACATTGTCGGAATAAGTGAGAAATGAATTTAACTTCTGTTAGACCATACGCCATACATTTTTGCACACATTCACAGTAAATATGTATTCAGTATGATAGCTGTCTAACAGAAGTTAAATCCATTTCTCACTTATTCTGACAATGTACTTAACCCCAAATAAAAGAACCCAATAAAAACAGTTGTTAAATAATAGTGAAGTCACGTTGTAATAACAATAACTCATCTCTCTCGAGTTTTCCTTTTGAGCTTTGCCAAAAGCCACTATGTAAAGTGTCCATCTTGTGTTGCCGTCCGGAGTTGTCCAATATGGCGGACATATTGCGCAGTACCGATTGGGCAGGGGGACACATCGGGTAGTGACACCGAGGAGCGAGGAAATGAAAATAATCGACCTGAGAAGGACCCATATACTTCACATCTTGCAGCAGGGCGCCCTCTAGGGTTTTAAACTGCTTCACTGATCAGATCCTGCAGCAATACTGCCTCATTTAAAACTGCACAGCTTGTCCACTTTGAATTCTGATGTACTGCACATATTTGATTATTCAGAGTAATTTTGTTTCATTATTGTTGCACTTAAATGTTTAATATATTTTTATTTCTTAAAATATTAAATTTAACCTAACATTAAATATCTTTGCGATTTCTTTTTTGTACACGTTCAAACAGCTTTTAAATGAGTTTCAACTGAATTAATCTCATTGTGTTGATACATCATGCACCATTATACACCAAACAAATTATTTTAATTTGATTCGGATTGTAATGTTGATTGTGCAATCAAGAGTAAACATAGGATCTCGGCTACTTAAGTACACTTATTAGACAAACCAGAGAAAAAATGCCACAAAGTCCCTCAATTTACGTTACGTTTTTAAAATACAAACACGTACACATTCATTCTAAATATTTAGGCAGACAGATTTTAAGACATGTTTTACACAGTCTATACACAGTCTCACAGTTAATATTAAAGTGACCCTTAATCTTTTTTATTATAATTGTTTTGCTACAACAGTGCATTTTAAGCCAAAGCATGAAGTTTTGGCAAATCTAATAAAGTATTTCTGTTGCATTAACATAACCTAGTAGTATTGTTGCTCTTTTGTTGTTTCAATTTAAATTGCAGGAAAAAAAACTATCCTGTTGTATAATGATATTCTCACGTAATACCACCAGTGTGCAGCAGGTGTCAGAAATGTACAAATCTTGCAAGGTTATGCCCATATTGAGTGAAACATAATCTATAGGTCTGTTGTTGCAGATTATTGTCAGAAGAACAAATGACATATTGCCCATAACGTTTTTAACAAAGTTGTCTTAACAAGCAAACTGGTTGTCCTGCATAATGGGTTTGGCAATTTGGTTTCAACTGTTGGCAAAATAATACCCCTCAATTATATCTCATTTTGAGATTTCTTGCACTGTCATCTAAACTGACTGAAATTAAATTCCGGGTTACATTCATCCCAGAAGGATATGATTTGTCAGACTACTGTTAGTAAGCAAATTTAGCAAAACATAAATTACAGGGCAAGAGTCAGTAACTTTTTAATGGCAGAACAAGTGACGATTAAAACATGAATACTAAATACAAACTACTAATTAAAAATATACTACAAAAAGGTTACTGGTGCAGCAATTTTCATCTCTTTAGTCCATCCTTTTTTGTGGAACAGATTCAACGAATCATACACCTCCAAATTCAACTCTGTCTCTGTAAGCATCTGTTTTTGTTTTGTTTTTAATTACAATTTTGTTTTCAATAAACTGGCCATACAGACCATTACAAAATCCACACCAGCCTCTTTTACAGACATTTCTTGAGTCAATGGCCACAGCACACAGCAAATCATAAATGACAAAAATCCTTTGTTTCGCGAAAGGAAGTGACTCTACTTCCGGTGGGGTTTTCTTTTCAAAATAATAGCTGATTCTAGTCGGTCATTAAAAATTACTACGACTAAATTAAGTATCTTTTGGACTGTTGCTCATTTCAACCAATGTTACAATGTTATATGACTAAATGGCAGATGTATTTGTATTGTTTGTTGTAGAATATGTATATATGGCAACATGCATGTATTAAAATCTAATTGCTTTAAATGGTTGCAATTGTTTGTTAGTAATGTTTAACTGATTTTTTTATTTTGGGGTAGATTCTGTAATACCGGCACATTTTATTGTCACAAATAAGTTTCATATATTATCATATAAACATTTGGCTTTAAATGGGACCTATCATGCAAAATGAACTTTTTGATGTCTTTTATACATAAATACGTGTCCCCGGTGTGTCAGGGAACTCACGCAGCGTGAGAAAATAAAACCCTCTCTCTTTTCCTCCGTACCCAAATCTCTAAAAACGGGGGTACAACGGAGCTGATCCAGATTTGCGGCCGATATGACGTCAAATCGGCGGCGGACCCACAGCACTATCAGAAAGTTGCTATCAGAAACAATGCCCGACTGTTTTGGACGTAATGTGGCCGGTGTTTACATTAGCATCGCTAACACTCAGAGCTAACCTGTACTGGAGAGCATGTGTGTGAAGAAGCAGGAAATAAAAAGGAACTCGCCTTGTGGTATAACCGGCAAGAGAGAAAGCCTTTGAGCTCCATACTGTTTCAGAAATAATCCTTGATCTAATAATCCTTTTGTTTCATCACCACAACATTTTAGACTAGGGTGTTTCTCAATGTCGAGGAAGGCTCCTCCAGAGCCACTATTTCAAAGATGCTACGTCATCGAGTCCCGCCGAAGGACTGTTCCAATGTCCAGACCAGGATCCTTGGAATTCTACAGAGGCCGGCGTCCTTCGTTGCAGGAGATTTCGAGGCTGCACATGTCTATCCTCCGCGGTCTTAAAATCCCCACAATGCTTTGCACAAGGACCAATTTCCCAAATCTTTGGCGGAAATCGGGCTCCATTTAAGGCGGGGCCGCGGCGGGGCCTCGCATATGACGCACACATGTTAGCCTGTTCCACCATTCTTCATTTTCCGAGGCGAATTCTTGCCAGCTTCTGAAGGACCTGACTAGGAAGACATGTCCTACCAAGGAAGCGTCCTCGACATTGAGAAACACCCAGGATCTGCCAGGTCCCGCATGAGCCGGCATAAGCTCCGCCCCCTTATAGTTTTAAAGTTTTATTTAGCCTTTAAAGTTTATTTATACAGCTGAAAATCTCATTGAGACACAGGGTCTCATTCTCAAGAGAGACCTGTTTATACCCAGAATCAGCACTTTTGTAACAGGAAGTGAAATAGAGGAATATGAGGCATGGCTAGAATGGGTGATCTGTTTGGTTTTTTGATCAAAACACTTCATAGACATGTTTTTTATATATTTTTTATATATCTGAGACCTATGCTATTGCCTAAAAATAGCATGATAGTTGACCTTTAATGTGTTTTGGCTGTGCACTAGTGTGAGGTGTAATGCAATTCAATTAAACATGACTGACTAAATGCCACTGAATTGAACTGCAATGTGACCTTTCAAAAATTAATTATCAGGTTTTATTTTGAAAACTAAAGTGGGAAGTTGACGTTGGACAGCGGAAGTGTCGCGTGACTGTACTGACTGGGGTCTTCAACACATCTGGTAACAAAGCACATTTTACAAATATCTTCTAAAAAACAAGTGTTACGTTCGTTTTTTATGTAGCCAGTTTCTCCTGCATGATGTGTACAATTGTCAGTGGACTTAATAACCGAGCTGGACCGGCACTTTTAGTTTTTTGCTAACTTGACGTTAACGGTCCCCGGCTGGGCATGTCCTGCTGTGTTAACGGTCTGCAGCAGGAATAACGTCTCAACTATTAACACAACAATAGAGGGATGGAAACATGTCGACTGCTCATTTTGACGACATTATTTGAAGAAGTCAATGTAAACAGAGGGTGTAGTTTATTTGATATTTGGTCAAAATACCTTCATGTGGTGTGGAAGAGGTTAGGCGAGGCGTTGTGCGGTGCTAAGGACTTTAGCTAACTAACACCAACATTTGCTTTTAAATCCGACTTGAGCCTTTCAGACTTTAACAACACGCCCAGTTTATGGTCGTTTTATAAAAAAATTGTATTGTGTAAGGTGTGTGACCAGAAGAAGCGGACGTATGATTCGCCGGTGTTTGACAGCGGTCCCTGGCATCTGTGCTGGTTTGTTTACCGTTAGCGTATAGTTGTAGAACAATACGTATGCCTTTCATTAAGAAGTAAAGTTAAATGCTATCCTAAAAGCTACCCCTTATATTGGGAAATAACTGTCACGTGCCTACGTGGATTTCTGAGTTTGACAGGAGTTTACATTTGCGCTTTTAATTTGAAGAATTGTGGCGGAAGGGCGGATGCTGCTGTCTGCGTTCAGCTCGACAGAGGGAGGACATAGTGGATTCCGTTGGGAAGAAGTAGATCATCGCCAGGCAGGTCTCCGGGGGCTCTCTCTCGGTTTTACGTGCAGTATAACGGTGTCACCTCCGGGATGAGTCCACCAAGGTCTGTAAATCGAAGGTCGTGTTGTTTCTGGTGATGTTATGATGTCAAACGAAAATAAATAGCTACAACGTTAACTCCGTTCCTGCCGCTGCTGCCCTTCAGTTTGCCTGGCAAATTAGCTGGCTAGCCCGTTTTTTGACTTGCAGATGGCTTATGTGTGCTCAGTCACATTCACCAGCTGCTGTAATCTTACTCAATTTACATTTCTCCTTTCCCTTTCAGCCTCCACGCCTCTGTGGATTTAAATTAGCCTGGAATATGAGCAGAAGACGAAGATAAGCAGCAGCAGCAGCAGCAGCGGCGGCGGCTGGCTTCCTGCAGAATTTCTCCCAGGCTTTTTGTTTTCCCGTGGACATGCCTGGTCTATGGAGCGAATCTGAGCGGAGCTAGCTGGCCGACAGTCCGACTAGCGCAGCATTTCCAGGCTTTTGGATGATTGTTTAACTGAGGAGCTGATTTATTTCTGGATCAGCCCTACCTCCCCTGTAAGGACTCAGCATGGGGGAGTCCAGCCTGGACGATGCCAATGTCAAGGTGGCTGTTCGTGTACGGCCCATGAACAGGAGAGGTGAGTGGGCTTCAGTATGCTGTGATTTGGATTGTTATTGGTGCTTTTACCCTCAACGTGATGCCATGGAGAGACTGCATCTGTCTTCATTATCTGGGATCAGGTTTACATGATATATATATACCTTGAGGCTATGCATATACTTGATGTCAACATAGTATTATGAATATACCAAAATTAGATGAACATTATTGGTTATAGATTATCTTAGGTTTATCTAATGCATAGCTATACACACACTGCATTTCACTGGATTCACTTAAATACCCACTGTTTAATTTCCCTGAGAAAGTAATGCCAGTCAGATATCACCGCCCATTAGATAAATGAGCTTCTGTAGATTAAAAAAAGATGTGGTCTGGATGGCACATGTTTGTACAGTGCTGCCATAGGGCCTTCCTTATGGCTGCCTGCCATCCAGCCAGATTTAAGGCTGAGCTGCTGTGTGAGATCATCTGTTACAGAGTGTACACACTTTGGCTTCTTCTCCGCTGGCTGATACAGATGCCAATAGCTTCTTGACTTCATCTGTCCCTTGCTGCAACAATGGGACAAGTCAGATGTTTTTACAGAAGAGCTGTGGATTGGTACTCAATGAGGGCAACAGAAGTATGTCAGAAAAACATCAGTGCAAAGTACCATTTACTAGAAATGAGGTTACTCTGTGATGTTTTATCTGAGAGGCCCCTAGCCTCACTGTTTCACTTCATTATAGCAACACGCATGCATCTTCATTCGAATAATCTTCCCTGGGCGGCTATATGTCCACACATTGTTACATCCTGAGAGAAACCTGGTTAACAAAGGCACAGTGTTCCACAAATCTGCCTGCAAATGCTCCCGTCCATTATATTGCAAATATCCAGTGCAGCATGCATTAAAGGGCGGATGGCCTTTCCTGGTTGATTGCCAACCTGTGTTTTTGCCTTGGGAGACCATGTGTCCCATGAAAGAAGGAGGAGGAGGAGAGCTGCTAAGACAGAGTAGTTGAGTGACAACTGGTAGAACATATCACGTGTATCTCTCTCTTTCTTTTTCTCTTTCTCTCTCTGTCCTCCCTATGAGCTGGAGAAGTCGGTCACAAGACCAAGGCAGTGGATCACCGCACACTTCACGCAGGCAGGGATTTACTATGAACTGTAAGGGAAACTCAGAGATTAGGATGTTCATTCTTAGTAATGTCATACTGCTGGGCTGAACCTTTATTTTGGACACAGAGATTCCATGTATTTCTGCTTTTGAAAAACCAAACATTGGGTAATTTACCCATCAAGGTTGTGGTTATTTAGATGGTGACACAGAGAGGCTACACGTTGGCTCTTGTGGAATTCAGCCTCAGATCAGTTACATGTAATCCTCTTTCTCACACAGTTCCTGGTCAATTACTGGGATAACCTTTCAAGCATCTCATTTTCACCTTTTAAACATAAACTACATTCAGGGCAGTTTCTGCCTTTCGCTAGAAGACAGACATTTTTCTTTGTGTCGATTTAAGAATAAGATGCGGCAAGGCAGGCCAGATATATGTGTACGAGGTGGAAGACATCTTATCATTTTCAGAAACATGGCCAGCGGGTAATATTTTTTCAAAACAAAAAATAAGCTTGTTTGCAAACCAAATAACCTTTATTGCTTGTTAGTTTTTTCATTTACCCTTGAAAGTATTTATGTAAACTTTAAACAACTCATGGAAATGGGGATGTGACCTCCCTTCAATTACAATATTGAAATAGCTTTTCTTTTATTGAAAATAGTTTGTTAATGTTTTTGGTGTTGCTTTCTTCTAACAAATCATATCTTAATTAATGTCGATCAATGAAACGGGGTGTACAACTTATTTTTCTTTGTCCGACAGCGGTATTTGTGTTTATATATTCCTTCTGGTCTCTGATTGGTTGAACCCACATTTGATAAACCCTAAAATATGGGTTTTTTCTCTATAGTCGGCAGGTGTCAGAGCCATGCAGATCACTGGAACAAAAACACAGCAGTATGTTAATAACACCCAAAACACATATTACTCATATTAACACAAAAACAAAACTACAGACTAAGTTACCCATAGATATAGATTAAAATATGTGATCAGTGGATTTCTTTTAGCTTGCTCCATTTCTTTTGACAGACACTATTTGGTACTTGTCTGTGCAATGCAAGTGCTTTAATTTGCATAAATCATGCCATATTGGCCTTTTTGCTGAACTGTGACAAGGTCTTGAGGTGGGAAAATGAAGGTTTGAAGGAAATGTTCCTTATATTTCAGATAGATTGCAAATGTGAATGAGGCTTCTTAAGATTTACTGTAAATTAATTATTCTCGCTACTTCTCAATGATTGTTGAGTTCTGTTCGCAATGGGCTCCTGTCCACTTCCCACTGTCAGTGTGCACTCATTTAGTCGGTCAACATTCTCTTCATCTTACTTGACAAACGAGGAGATGACAAACCACTAGAGGTACTTGACTGAAGCGCCACTTCCTCTTTTCTGTTATTGTTTATTTTAAAATGTAAAATATTGCACTAATAAAAGCTGCACAGCTTGCACAATTTCAAACATGCAAAACATTTTCTGCTACCATTGTAAGCAAATTCCTGCAGGTATCCAGTACTGCTTAGTAAGGAAAAGTCAATAGGAATTGGCTAAAGGAGAACGAGAAGGAACATTTTAGAGTGAGCTGTGCCATGTTTCCAGTATTAAGAGTTCTGATTAGTGGTGCACGATAATTATCGGTCCGATATTAGGAATTATGACGTCATCCTGATAAACCCGATACCAGTATTAATAGCCCCGATAATATACAATATATTTTTTGGGTAAAAAAAAGCAAAAATACTGCGGTGTGGGTGGATTGGGATGAGGGGCGCTTGTTTTTCACTTGGCTCCTCCCGTTTTGCCAGTACTGTGGTATTAGTGGTTTAGGAAGAGGGGAGTTCTTCACAAATCCAGCGCTCCCTAACTCATGCCTGGCTGTGACGTAAATGGTGTGCGGCCGTGAAGCCAGGACAGTAAACAAACATGTCGTCGGTGGTATGGGCGTTGGAGCTATGTGCAACTCAAGGCATATGCTCGGACCGGAGCTGCCTGGACGCTGCAATCATGTTGCGCACTATCCGTGCTGAGTGTGCTGACTTTTCGTACAATGTCCCACTGTCTGGCTTCCTGCATAAAGTCAAGTGCTCGGCGCAGTTGTGGCGAAATGTCGCTCCTCTGTTTTCATTTAAACTGCTCCTTATATCCGTTAGCACAGCTAGCTAGCACCAGATGCTAACAACAACAATGCACGTAAGGTCTCTCGCTCGCTCGGGCCACACATACACACACCCTCCCGGTCCTCCCAATAGCCAGTCGGTGCCTGCCGGTGAGCATGGAAGTGTGGTCTGCCACAAGCGGGCAGCAGGAGCGTGGCTGTCAGCATCAGCTTGTAGATGGTATTTTAAACTCGATGCGCTCTGAAACTACGGGGCGGCCGAGAAAAAAAAATACACATGCGTTAATCGTGTTAAAATAATTAGTGGCGTAACATTTTTTTTATTATTGGTTATCGGTATCGGTATCGGTCTTGAGAAGCAGGAAGTTATCGGTATCGGTTTCAAAAAACCAATATCGTGCATCCCTAGTTCTGATCCCTGTCTGAATGGAGCTTCTGTCCATAACTACCCTTGTTCATGTGAGGCTTTTATGATTGCAGATAGCCCCCAAACAACATATTATCTCAGAGAGGACACAGAGTTTTTCCATCAAATGTTAGTTTAGTGGATCCTAACCGCCTCTAAAGAAATTGCTCTACATTTCCTTCGCTAAAACATCATTTGCTCTTCAGTGTCTCCTGCCAGACATTTGCTTCACTTGCAGTTAAGGGAAGGCAAAGAAATACACATTCTATCTCCTCACAGCTGGTGCTACGAATCAGACCTGTTGCTTTGAAGTAATAACCAGGTTTCTTTAACCTGGATGGCACTGTCCCTGTGGCTCCCAGGTTGAGGAGGAGAGGTGCTGTAGCAGCAGCCCAGCTGGACAAAGGCAGGAAGGGAGTGAGTCTGAATGAATATTTGCTAACATTGCGTAATGCTCCATGTTCCCATGGCTGTGGCCTTCGAAGAACAGAGCAACCCCAAGCATAGCAACGGCAACACTGCGGCCAATAGGCTTCCTGGCTGATGTGCCAAACCTCAGCACCGGTAGCCTGGGCTAGGACCTCAGAGAAAAAGCCAGCGGAAAGAGGGAGTTGGTAATGGAGCAAGAAGAGGCAGATAACAATGAGTACACTTATCCTCATAACCACAATGCATCACACTTTCCCCTCAGCTAACCAGCAAGTAAAGATGCAGCAGTAAGAGCACATAGGTAATGAGGGAGCAGCAGGAAAAGACGTAACATTCATACTTTCTATTGCCTTATTTCCACTGCCTGGTTGGATTAACTCGCTTTTGGTACCCAGTCTTTTTCTCTATTTTGTCTTTCACTGCAGGGAATACCCCCTAAGGATAGGAGGGATTCTCCGATGATCTCATAGTGGGATTTCTCAGTTTTGCTACAATTTGCACGGAGTGAAAAAAAGCAGTTATTATTATTGGCTATTTAAGAAATGACTGTTTTGTGCAGGATTTCCTGTTTCCCGCTCTTCACCAATCAGAGGGTCTGCTGTGTATGGACTCCAACTTCTAGTATCAGCTCAGCCCTGTTGGACCCTTGCCCAAACTTTATATTGCACTATCGCTCTCACTGTGGTTTTGTCATGTACTTAGATCACCCTGCTATTTTGCTTTGTAGTTTCCCAGACAGCAGAAGAATCAGATGGTGACTCAGCACCTCTGACCTTTGACACCAAGTTTCAATGGCTCTACCCCCGTGTTCCTACCAGAAACAGCAGTGAGGCTCTCTAAACCGACTTCTAATCCCCAATGTTTCTGGTTTTCACTGGCATAGCTCGCTTCTTATCTGATATATACCTCCTCCGGTTGGGATTCCCTTTTTCTCATGGCAGGAAACCATAGCAGGGGAGTCAGAGTAGTGTCCTTCAGAAGACACTTGTCGATAGAGTGAAGTGACTTGTGTTTTCTTTTTGCAAACTACCATTACAGCCAGGGGTCAGTTGCATATGTTTGTTTTGAAAACACAACCAAACTAAATATGATGTGTTTAAAACACACACAGCCTGCTGACACCCAACAACACAGTTGAAAACACTGCAAGGTAAATGGGGCAGGTATTGTCAGGTAAGCTACCTTGAGTTGCTACATGGTAAAGTCATCGCACAATAAGAAAAGGTTTATTTGAAATGAACTTTTCACTTTGATGTAATCTCGTACCATTTCTTGATCAAGAACATAATGGCACCGCTGCTGACTTAATCATGAAACTGTTTGTGCTCACCCCTCCTTTAGAGAAGTCTTACCTTGGTTAGGAAAAGCAACTGAAGGCATAACTTCCATAAAAGGACACAGTTTAATACTGCTCTAGAAAGTTCTTGTAGGAGAAAGGAATTGAAACCACAGAATGATTTCCCTGTCTTAACAGATTTGCTGACGTTTAAACTAGTTGCAGGCTCTTGCATGCTTGCTGTGTAATGGAGAAATGGCTATTGGCAGTCGTCTTGGGCATGATTGTGTCTTCTAGCATTCTGTAGGTAAATACTGGACCAAATTGTGATAGTCAATACACACTGATAAGATTACAAGTAAGCTAATGGTTCCTTTTTAAAGGGCTAGTTGAGCGGCATGGATGCTTGTTTACATGGGAGTCTTGAACCAGGCCTTACATTTGAAGGACATGATTTATTATCTGTAAGACTCTGAAGAGTCCTTGAACAAACAATGATTTGCAAATAGAGAAGTGCTGTTCTAGCTTTGACCTCTGACCTCCCTGTTGAAGGGGGCAACATAGAAGAGGAGCAACCCATGGGGGGCAAATAATCCCACCCCTATCTTATCAGGTTAAATAGCATGCATAGTCATTGAGTTTTGTGGCTTGCTTTGACAAACAAGTGTCCTGATTGCAGAGAAACTCATGTTGGTGACCTTATCCTGTTTTATAGATTAGCCTACAGGCCAAGATAAAGACTGTTTTCATGATTACTCAAATTATGTCACATGTTCATTTGATATTTAAAACAATAAAGTATGCCAACATCTGTGGCCCAAACGGTAACCAGCAGTAAAAGGCTGGTATTATTCTACCAGTAAATGTGTCTACTCTGCAAGAAACCACAGTCAAATGCCGCCTTTTCTTTTCTTCTGAAATGCCAGTTCTTTCAAAAACTGGATGCCCAGGACATGCTGGCAGCACCTAGCCTGTGGACAACCCTCCTTACCTCTCATTGGCAAGAAAGATGAATGGAGAGACTGACTAGCCTCGTGAATTTCCAGTGCGGTTCATGCTGTTATTTTCCAACACTTCTGCTGGTTACTTTCACAGCAAGGCTTCTATTAGACGGTTGAAGGACCGACTCAGCTTTGAAAACAAACATCATATGTAGCACTTGTGACTAAAAAGAGATCAGATATATACTCTGTAGCGCATTCCTTGCATTTGTAGGGAAAATTACTTTATTTTTTGACAGGACAGAGAACCTAGACCAAGCTTTCTTTTGCTGCCTTAAATGGAGAATTGTTGTGTGTGTGTTCTCTACTGGAGCACAGTTTGAACAGCACCTGATGTTTTAATTTGACTTAAGATCAAGCTGGTTTACAGGTCAAAGTTTACTTGTACGTTTCTTCAGTTGTAATATTTCGATGACAACAGAATTATGATGTCATTGTTTCACCTTTATATCCTATTTTGTCATTAAAAAGAGCTGTAGGTGACAGATAGACTTACAACTTGAAACTGAGTGTTGAATAACTGTAGAAACCTGAAGTTGTAAGGTTGCGTGCTGTGGTGGTAACTCTTTGTTCTTTTTTGATCCACAGAAAAGGAATTAAACACTAAATGTATTGTGGAGATGGAAAATAACCAAACAATACTCCATCCGGGCGGAGCTAACCTGGGCAAAGCAGACTCCAGGTACGTTTCAGTAGCTTGACTACAACCTGACAACAATCATTCACGTCATACATGTCTATAAATGTACAAACATGTTTTATTCATAAGGTAAAGTGTATTGTAGTTTACATTTTATGCAGCACTGATCAAGAAAATAATACTGAGAGATGTGAGGTACCAATACTTTGAGGTGACAGGATCACGCAGGTGTTCTGAAATCAAAGGCAAGCTAGTTTCTCCCTCTAATAACACATGAGCAAAATAAAGAGCCTTTTGAACCTTAAAGCATGGAGACTTGTCACAGTAGAGGCACAACATACATGAGGATAAAAGGGCCCCTTTTCAAATGTTATCGCTCCTGAGTCATAACTGAAGTCTGAGAACACTGTCATGGTGCACATATTTATAGAATCATTAGAGCTTTCTGAGGATATTATTAGCTCCATCATCCCTTTTATCTTCCATCTCAAATCAAGAACTTGCCAGAGAATCACATTTTTAAGATGTCTCTAGTGCTGATGTAATCCAGGGATAGTTGACTGCATGGGTATTTTGCAATCAGGAACTGCTTGTGGCTAATTCTGCATACTTTCAATTGTGAAAATTGTAGCATATAGTCTCAACTTCCTTTGCATTGCTCTCACACAGATCATCATTTTCTACAGCTGTTATATATTTATTTGATCCATACTGTGCTGTGAGCAATGTTCATTACCTTGGGAATTTTCTTGTTTCCTATTTCCTGATTGCTACTTTTGAGAAGCTTGTCTCAGATTGGTTTGGAATGTTCCTTTGTCGACGCAATGTCGTTTTTGTCCGGAAGCTGTTTCCCCGTTAGAGACAGGTGTAATTCAACTCAAACCACTTGACTTATTCCCCTTTGGATGTTGCTCGGGATTCAGCCCTGTTAACCAGCTGCTGTCGGTGGGAAATGCAGTGGGGAGTGTTGAGTGTCTCTCAGGCATTAGGACGGAATAGATTTGGCCTGACAACGGAGAACAGAAATGTGTGTTGGGGTGTCTGAGTGATGGAATGTTTCTGTAGGATCAGGCCCAGCTGAAATGTTTCAAATATAACACCCGGTGGACCAACTGAGAAGTTAATCACTTCATCTGTAATGAAACCGCTGTAATAATTACAGCTGTTCAAAACGCTTCAAAATCAGCCAGTAGGCCACACTTGATCACCGACCCGCCATCTTGGAGGAAGCCGGCTGGGTCGTAAAGAAAGATCTCCTTGTGACCGGCGGGGCTGACTGCAGACTGCCAGATCAGAAGCAGTGAATAAGGCTGGCCCGTGGACTGTATAAAGCAGGGCCGGCCTCAGCCTGAGGTGCCCAGCAGATAACAGCAGCATGTGTCTCTGTGTGTGTGTGTGTGTGTATGTGTGTGTGTGCGTGTCTCTGTGTGCGTGTGTCAGAGGTGCCTCTGCCTGGAAGGAAGATGGCAGTGGCGAGACGGAGGCGGACAGAGACAATTACACATGAAAAGTAAGACTCCATTGCGCTCCCGTCCTCCTTCACTTTGCCGGGTCGTAACTCCCAGCGCCCTGGCTTCCTCCCTCTTTCCTCAGCTCTTCCGTTTCCGTGGCAACACAGGGGGAGGTTAACTCCGGGTCGCCGCCAGTGACCGTGGAGCCCCTTCCTCGAGTGGGCAGACGATTGAAGCGGGGGAAAAAAAAAACCTGGTTTACTCGAGCATCTGTCGACCATAAACTTTCCCGGTGACTTTTATGGAGGACAAAACAAGAGCGGAGGTGTAGTCTGTCTCTCCGTCTCTCGGTGACAAAGGAGCGAGGAGGCAGCAGCAGGAGCACGGACTGACTGATGGCTGCCCTCAGCGTGCAGATGCTATTTTTATTTTGTTTGTTTGTTCTCCATTTTTCATATCCATGCTGTTTGCATTGTAGGGATATCTTCCTCTCAGCTTTTACAGAGTGCTTTAAGTGCTTAACAGTTGAGACGGACTGGACCGGGTGTACCAAGGGAGTAAAGTTAGGATGATGCATGGTGTTTGCTTAGCTGGCTGGATTACCAGGATGTCCTTTGTTTCTCTCTTGGGAGATATATCTCCCAAGAGAGAGTGAAGCTTCTTGACTGAATCCCAATTAGTTTCTTTATTTTTATCTTCAAAAGCCAACTGGGGATTTGCAAGATGATGCCTACATTATACTGACTGGCAAGACGACAGTATTGTCTTCAAAACAACAGAAAACTAGTTCTGTAATAACACTTGAGGAATAACGTAGATAGGCAGAAATACAGTGCATCATATTGAATGTTAAATCTCTTGTATTATTAGCTGTTGCCATTTGCAAATATTCTCTTCTATTTTAAATGAACTATCTTAAAAAGATCTCTATTTCCTAGAATACCAACATCAAGGCTTTTGATCAACTTGCCTCCATTGCATTGTCTGGTAGTTCTTTCATCCATCTTCACTTGAATCCATAAATAGCCATTCCTAGTGTCCTTGCTCATACAATCTGAACATATCACAACTTTTTGACAAAGATTTCAAAAGGATTTGTTAGCATTAAAGTGCTACAGTGCAGAAAAACGGTGACAATAGAAAAGCACAGTGTGGAACAGATGATAGACAGGGCATTAGCACTCCAAACAACTCAACTCTGGGAAGGATATCCTGGGTCAGAGGTCATGTGACCCTGCCACATAGATGGAACAGATAATCCTGGCCAACTTTTAGCTGCCACAGCAACCAGCAAGGTGCTGCGAGGCGAATCAAATGCATGCAAGCGCACATTCCTTGTGGATTACTTTGTAATGTGAAAGTTCACCTTGTGAAAGTCACACTTAAAGGTAAAGTCCTGTCTCTGAGCAAAACAAGCCCCTGTGCAGTGTTTTGCCATCCAATAAGCCTTTCAAATTCTCATATCTGCCACACGCTCAAGTTGGACTTCACTGGATTGTATTTCATTTCAATGTAGCTGCTTGCATTGTTAAACGCTGCCTTTTGTGATGCAGTGAAACCTTTCTCTTCATCCTCTCCTATGGAACCTTTACCTGCGACATGTATATGCACCTTTTTTAGCCGTAGACTCCTTATCCACAGTCTGACATGATGTTCAGAGCAGCCAAGGATTAGTCCTGTTTGAAAATAGATGAACGCTTTTCTGTTTCTCTCGGGCTGTGAGTAACAGTTTCCCATCCACATAATTAGTGACACCCATTGGGGTTCATCTGATATCTATCCACTCAATGGTTCACTGCAGCTCTCAAATAGAACTTTCCTCTGTAGGTGTCGATTGTCTCTGCTGTAGAGCCTGCTCCTGAGTAGTGAGTGGACTCTGGCTAGCTGCATGCACTACAGATTTCCATCAGCATCGATCAGATGTTTTTGTTTTGGAGTTTTTGGACATATAGTGCCACATCTAAGCTATTCTCCCTTCCTTTTTTAAACTATACTTAAACATAGACTGTGTAATTATCCTAAGAGGGTTAAAACGTTGTCTAATTAGCCTTTGAAAACTAATTTAAATTAAATTATATTGGCCAGTGTTTGAAGGATGTGCAGATAGATTAAAAGGGTAGAATACATTAGTGAGTACATGAGTCATGCATTAGTGAGGTTTAACTTAACATCCTGCTCTGAACATATGCTGTAGGTCTCATGTGGCTCTCTTGCCTTCCTAACTTCACATTCTCCTACTATACTTAGAAACCATTAGACCCTCTCGTTTACTGAGCCATGGGAGAGAAAATGCCACACATCATTGAGACAAGGCCATGTACAGGACTGTTTAAACAGAATTGAACAACCCTGACACACAATAGACCTTGTCCACCCAGTGTGTCTGCTTATTCATTGCCTCTCTACCACATTGTCATTTAGCCTAAGCAGTAGGGCAAGAATATTTGAAATGATTTGAAATGGAAGATAAAAGGGATGATGGAGCTAATAATATCCTCAAAGTTATAATGATTCTAAAAATATGTGCACCATGACAGTGTTCTCAGATTTCAGTTATGACTCAGAGGAGAGATAACATTTGAAAAGGGGCCCTTTTATCCTCATTTCCAGGTTCATATCAGTATGTAGTGTCTCTACTGCGACATGTCTCCAGGCTTTAATGTTCAAAAAGATCTTTATTGTTCTCATACTGCCTGTGCCCCAGCACCTCTTTTCACCCTCTGTCTGAAACCAGAGCCCAGTCTGCTCTGATTGGTTAGCTGGCCGGCTCTGTTGTGATTGGTCAACCTACTTAGGCTAAGGGGCGGGACATCTCTATCACGTATAATAGAATTGTTACAAAGAAATGTCATTATGTTATGGAAGTAAACAAAGAGCGCAGCCATTAACATGCACTCAAATGTAACACACGAGTACAATAGGGCCCCTTTAACATGAGTTCTATTCAACATTCAGTTCCTTCCAGAAGCTTAACAATATAAGTTTGAGTGTTTGATGTCAAACAATGTTCACATTTGTACAAACTACTTTAATGAATGTTTATGTATCCTGACATCCAAATTAGGCCTGATTTACATCTGTTGTTTATCCAATCAAAACATCCATAGACAACTTTTGAATTCTCCCCTATGGGTCATTTGAAACTAGGCCCTCCCTTGCAGGTCATTACTTTCTTTTATTTGTCTCCCTCCCTATCCGTCAGTTCTGTGCTCTGCGGGTGTGTCTGATTCAGTTTTTCCAGCAGCAGTGCACTGGGCAGCAGGTCTCAAGTTCCTCACTCTGCCTGTCTCAGTGACTCACTGCGGTGTTGACATTAATCTTGTTTCATGAAGTTTGAGTATGTTGCTTTTTATAAGCAATGCTTACAGAGGATCACCAGGAAAACATCTAAGCTACAATTTACTAGCTCCCTGTGCTTTCTGACAGCGATGGTAACATTTAGTTTTTGCTGTCTGGAATCCTTTGCTTTTGCACCCGCCCTCCCTGAATGACTTGGTTACCACTAGAGATGTCCTAACCTCCAGAGTTTGAACTGCTGGACCAGGGCACTTTGTTCTAGTCTGTCAGATAAGCAGACAGCTAACCTCCCTGCAGCCGTGTTGTCAGACCCTACACGATGACCGAAGGCTGTTTGCTTTAGATTGGTGAAGCTGGATGTTGACACACTCTGACAACGATCTGTCTCCTGTCAGACATCAGTGAGGCAAACACAAGTGGCTTGGTTTCCCAGGGGATTCACGAAAGAGACTGTGCGGCCACTTTCTTGGAATGTTGTTGGACATTTTGTGTATTATATTTGCTGACGTTTGCTGTTTTTGGACGTAAAGGATTTTGGAGGTGTTTTGATGCAGGATGAAGGCAAAGTGGTTAAACAGTCCTGAACCATCCATGTGATGGTGGGAGTTTCTAACAGCCCACTAGCATAATGACAGGCTTAGAACAATGAAGGAAAGAGGATGTCATTCATCCACTGCTACACTGGAGCCTTTTCTCCACCATTTTCCAGTTTCAGACCACTTGACCAGGCTTAGGTACGGCTTTGGACAGTTACAATACTGATTTAGCAACATGGGATGAAGTGCAACATATTCTTTGAAATGTGTGCGGTAACTCAAGTATATCTTAGATCAGGTGACACACATCGCATTAAGAAAGTAGAATGTAAGCCATGGGAGAAAGAGTTTAAATGAGCACACACTAAGTTTGTCTGGGCTGTAGTGAGAATATACTGAAACAAAATGCAAACACATCAGTTAGCTCCGTGACCTTAAACCAGAGTTAATATTAAGAGAGTCAGCATTTAGCCTGAGAGCTGAGGAGGAAACAATACATGTGCCATTCTCTAGCAGCATAGTAGCTCCAAAGAAAAGGGAGGATAGCAGACATTATGGTCCATCTCCTAAATACCGTATGTGGGGAGGATTCCATAGTCGCCACTGCCCTTGTTTTTTTGTACTGCACGGCGTAGCAGAACAAATTACAGGGAAATAAAACAGAAAATGAACCCAAAATGAAACTGCCTTTGCGGCACCAGTAAGCTAATCTCAGTCCAGGCAAGAATATCCTTTTGTGCATTTATTTTCTTGTATTTTATTAACCAAACATCATCAAGTACAGTTGTTTCACCTAGACTCTCTCCCTGTGGCTTATCCTCTCTGGTGCCCCACCAAAATAAATAAATACAAAATCACCAGGGGCCCAAAACCACCTTCAAAATAAAAGTATACTAAATAACTTCAAATAACTAAAACAATTACACTAAATAAGAATACAATTACCAAAGCAAAAACAGCAAGAAAATAAACGTTTAATTTACGAAATAATATAAATCAATATATAGCTCCAACACACGGATAACATCCAAATACGCATGAGATGGTAGGAATGTATGAAATTGGCCTCTTTACAGGAATTCATCGTGTCCTGTATGGTACAGGAAGAAAATGTCTTGCTTACGTGTGAAATAGTTCCTTGTTGTTGATGGCTAGATGCAGAAGAATCAACCATGCAAACTATTTCTATTTCTAGGTCAGCTTTGCTTTTTAATTTCTTTGAAGAGTATGCAAACTAGCATGAAAGCGCTTAACTACACAGGGGTTCAGTTAATGTGCATCACATGGATACAAAGGGAAAATATGGGTTCCTTTATGATGTGAGGGCTTAATGTCATGCACATGCATACATGATTCTTGCTTGCTCCACTCGCTATAAGCTAGCTATGGTCAAAATCAATCAGTCAAGGAATTATTAATAAACACATGTTTGTGTTACTGCCCTTTTTGGGAGTGATTATGTTTTAATTTTCAGGATTAACTGTCAAGCAATATATTATAAAGAGACCACATCATATTTGTATCTAATACATATAGTTGGATTTAGTTAAAGCTTTCCTCCTAAAAAGTAGTTGTCAGAAAGGAGATAGGATATGCTTGGCTGTCTGCCATTTTCACAATATGTGGGGAACTAAAGCCCCATACAACGTTACTCAGTGCTGCCATTAGCCTGTTCCATGTCCTGCTCCATCCGGCGTATGTACTGTGTTACACTGATGCCGTTTCTCTCAGCTTAACATTCCAGTCTCAGGTCCAGCCTCTTTCGTCCCTAACCCCCCTGGCTACCTTCAGCCTCCTTTCTATCCTCCATTCCTCATTCCTCACTCCCTACACAGCCGTGGATGGTACAGTCCCGGAGAGATAAAAAAAAGAAAAGAATGCAAGAACAGTAGAGAAGGCGAGAGGGGAGGGGGGGGAGCAGCCATGCATTAAGTCATCTTTTAAATGACGGTGATCAGAGCGGAGGAGCATGCCGAAGGGAGGAAGGACGAATGGAAGTGTTCGAGGACCGAGGGAGGCGGGCTCTCGGCTCTCCTGACTACCTCATTCTCCCATTTCATTGGTCGCAGGGCTAGCTTGCGGTAATCGGAGCAAGACATGGGCGACCCTTCTCGCCTGCAGCTTTTGAAGCAATCGTGACGGCTGTCATCACTATGTACGTCAAAACCTGCCGCACCAATTTCACCCCTAGAGTGTCAGGAGGTTGGAGAGATAGATAGAAGGCATGAAGGATGTACTTAAAGAGCAACTTGCAGGTTAGAGACACCAGGAATACATGTGTAGGAAAATGATGAATTCACTAGATTTTCAAAAAAATATACAGAAATATACACGACAGTGACATCTGGCGTCGTTTTAGTAAGACATTTTCACTTCCGCATAAAAAAGCCTCCGCAGGTGACGTAACATGGGGGAGAGCGGCCGGTCTAACTTATGAATAAACATGGTTTACAATGCTAGTTTTGACACAGAAGAGGTTGAAAATATATATTCGAATGCATATGATTATAATTATGAGCCTGCTATGCGTCCAAGAGACCAGGAGCAGCCAAGGATTTGAAAAAATGACGGCCATCGGAGAGAAATGGAGCTGTGGTGTGAGGAGAACCAGTGGAGAACAGAGCAGCTGTCTTGGTGAGTGACCGGCGTTAGCTACAATTAATGTTAGCTAACGTCACATCACAACATTGTAAAGTTAGCAATCATATATCAGGCTATAACTAAAGTAGTATTGATAATATAGTAACGTTACTGGCAGGACTGTTGATACTGATCCATAACAGAAACTAATGCGCAAGTATCAGCCGTATCTCGCGTTACCTATCAGATACGGCTGATACTTGACGATCTGGCGGAAAAAGGTTGTGGAGCCTCCGTTGATATGCAGTTGTAAATGGCTTGATGGAAAGCAGGTGTGTAGTCGGGGAGGGTGCACAGCTGATTGCAGCAGGTGAGTGGAGGTTGAGCCGGGAGCCAGGAGTGACAGCCACCACGCCCACACAAACAACACAGACAGGGGGAAACAAACAAACACAAAGGAGACGGCTGGAGCAGTACAGCGACCACAGCGTTACCTAATGCAACTCAGGGTTTCCCACACATAGACTATACTTGGGCGGGCCGCCCAGGTATATTAACGGCCGCCCAAGTATATTTCGCGACCCATTTAGGTTTTTTTAAAAAATTTATTTATTTATTTTTATAAATACGTCCGTGACCATGACGCCATCTGCGATCGATTAACTTGTAGACAATGATCCCTCGCTCCCTTGCTCTGATCTCGCCTCCTTCTGGCCTGTTAAGTGGCCTGCCTCACACAGGGTGACTGGCTGTCCACATGATGTGGCCTGCCGACATGGCCACTGTCATACAGATCATAAATCAAAGCCCTTGATTGGTCTCTGTGTGTTATTCAAGCTCGGGATAACCTCAGCTCAGGTGAGGTAAAGCACTCTCTGAGTGTTTAGATAGTTAACTTAGTCTAAGTTCTCAGTGGGTCTCAAACGGTGTGGTCACCATTTATGTAAACACATATTTCCATTTGAGAGGGTAGTGATTGGTCTAATGGATAGTGAGGTGGGCTGAAGATCGGAAGGCTGTGAGTTCAAATCCCGCCAGGAACACCACCACTAGTGTGCCCTTGAGTAAGGCACTTAGCCCTTAGTTACTCCAGGGAGAATGTCCCTGTAATCGGTCATTATAAGTCGCTTTGGATAAAAGCGTCAGCTAAATGAAATGTAATGTGATTAGTAAAATATGCATGAATAAATAAATAAAAAGTTAACTAGGTGAAAAAAGGTAAGATACACTTTTAAAACTTGTTGAGAGAAGACTAGTCTTTGCTGCTGCCTCAAAGAGGAGCAGGGGGAGAGGAGGGAGACAGGAGAGGCTGATTCAGGAGCACAGACACACTCACAACTATAAATGAACCAAAAATAAATTAATAAACAAGTTTCAGTGTTTTTTTCATATTGGAAATGGTATGTTATTGGTTATGGCCATGATTGTATGATTATTGAAATGTATACAGTTCTGTTTAATATAGGTGTTTCCATAGATCTAGTCTCTTTATTTTCCCCTCAAAATGCACCAGAATGATGCATTTAACTCCAAAATAAAAAATTAAATCTTACCGGGGGGGCATGCCCCTGGACCCCCCCTAGAGGATTTGAGGTCGACCCCCACTAAAAATCACATGGATAGGTTCCTAAATACATTAAATACATTTATTTTTTAAATAGTAACCCATTTCCATATGTTCATGTGTGGGTAGTAGATTTAAACTATAGGGCTATCATTATGGGCCCTGCCTGTACCTGTTCGCTCTGCCATCGCGTGAAGGGTCTGCTAACAAGCGACCAACAGAAAGGTTAATGTTAATGTTGTTGCACGTCACCTCAACCCCCCCGCTACCACCACCCCCCAAAGTATATTTCAGATCTGTGGGAAACACTGGCAGTTAATGGACCAGCACCAGAGGCGTTCCCATACACACAGGCGTTGGAGCTGTTCTTCATGAAATCCCAGAAGGATGAAGTGCTCTGACAAACAGTGCCATCTTTGCGCAAAATGATTATACCGGAATGAAAAGTCAAGAAATAAACATGTTGTTAAAACTTTTTTTTTTTTTTTTTTTCGCGCACCCCCCCCCCCGCCTGCTGCCACCACCCGCCCAAGTATATTTCATATCTGTGGGAAACACTGCAACTCCACACTACGTCTTACGGTGCCGTGTACCGGAGGGGAGAGAGAGAGCAGCGAAGGGGGGGGAGAGAGAGAGCAGCGAAGGGGGGGAGAGAGATGTAATACGGTTTCCTGATAAAGCTGTGGAGAGTATGTGCTGCAGGGAGGTGGATGCACAACGCACCCAGGAACGAACGCTAGCTCCGGTCCTTTTCCCGTGAGGGAAACTGTGGACTCGATGTCCTGACAGGCTCGAGTTTGTGCAACCTGCACAAACTCCAGCTCACCATGATTACAAATGGTGACAATTTGCAATGTAAAATTACCGAAAAAATACCAGCTCACTAAATCACAACCGCTCAAACCAACTACAAACTACTACCGCGGATTGGGCAGAGAAGGAGTCCGAGAAAGTTGCTCCCCCATGTGACGTAATATGACGCATTTGACGTATGACGTTATAAAAAGCAGTTTTTAGTAGCAGAGCTCAAAACGGCTCCTTTCCCCTCTGAATTCCTGCCCTTATGTCTTGTAAAACATATCAAATCCTGCATTAACATTTTTAATTGTAATTTTCAGGCAAGGTTAAGCATAAATGTAGTAATAAAAAAAAAAAACCTGCAAGTTGCTCTTTAAAGACCCAGAGAGGATCGTCATGGAAACAAAAATAATGGGAATTAGGGATTCATAATTTAATATTAGAAATTCTAATTCTGGATAAGGGATTATTTTTTACACAACTAAGATATCCTTTTTTATAACTGACATTTTGACAATGAAAACCCACTAAGACACCCCCTATAGAACCCAGCCTATTTCAATGCTTCTCTAGAGGATGTCCTATTTTTGCATCGTGGTTTAAAGAGAGCTGCTAGAATCAGTAGGGCGTCAGATAGTTACTCTGCATGCATTTTCTCTGTGAATGTAGCACGTCAGCAGTGGAGTGTCAGTGAAATGTGAAGTATTACAGATTGGACTGGAAGCTGGCTGGTTCGTGAAGAACTGTGGCTTGGGCGTTTTGTGAAGAATGTGCATGGTTAAAAGGAAACCGGTGTGTGGATGTCTTTGTGTGTGTTCCTGCGCTTCTATCCTACCAAGAGCTAAGTTTAAAAAATGTTTAATGAAGGTTTTTTTTTGTGATGCAGCTTAGAGCTCAGGGTCAGAGCTAGATAGCTCAAGCTCAAGTTCAAGCATTTCATATTGATGGTGACAATATTAAGACATAGAACAACTGGGTTTAGGGTCCTCCACGGATAGTGTGAGTGAGTGTGTCTCTAATCATCCCCTTCCGCTGGCCTCATCATCTGACTTGATGTAACTCTCTGACTGACAGCTGCCCTCTGGGCCAGCTCCGCACAGACAGAAGAGGAGGAAGACTACGGGTGGCCTGTAGTGAGGAAGATCAGAGCAGAACAAAGCAAATAGAGAAAAGCATCAATTTTAGGACGAGAATGTTTTCATCGAAACGCTGGACAGGAATTGTAATTGTAATTGTACACATTAGAGAAATTCATTAGGGCAATGCGTGTTTTGTATGAGTCAATGGGGAAAACAAGCCATTGTTATGGAATCTGTTCCCTCGGGCCTGCTGGTCATGACATTGTCATATTGCAGTAAGCCGGTTTGATTAAAGCGCTGACCAGATGGATGAAGTTAATACCCAAGTGATGATTTTCACTTTACAACACGAAAAGTATGTTAGTTGGTTTTATTCAAATGTTGCTAGGAATTGACTTTTCATTAGTGCAGTTACAAAATAACAATGGCACCTCCAGCTATTGTCACTGTCAAATAGTAAAATACTTAGATTTTGAATAAATTGCCTCAGCTGATTGCTTATGTTACATAGTATGCCATGTCTACTTAAAGAAGATGATGAAGCAGTGCAATAATAAGCATGCTCTATAAACATATACAAAATGCAATTTATAATTGCTATATGGCGTTGGAAAATCTTAAAAATGCACTTTAGTTCTAGAATTTGACTTTTGAAAAGATGGAGAATCTGTAAATCTGTTTGGTATTATCTGTAATATGACGTTTGCAACTTTCTACAACAGATCATGTTGCTTTTAATGCTATTATAGTATTTTTTCACAATACCCTTATTTATTATTACCAACTTACTTTTATGCACATTTCAAAAACATGCTGACCATCAAAGTGATTTCATGTACAAAATGAAAACTTGCTGTCACTGTAGTTAATGCATTAACAGTGTGATTCATAGGCGATCTAGACCTTCAGTGCTCATCAGCAGATCTTTCTAGGAACAGATCTTGAACTTGAATTGGGTGTAAAAAAAACGGTGCTCTTGTAATTTACATCTGGTATTGTTTGTCTGTGTTCTGCAGAGGAAGGCTATATTTCTGTAACTCTATGCTGTGGTTTTATTGTTTTTCAAAACATAACTATCTTAAATCATTAGCCTGGTCCTGATGCGCTGGCATTCCTCCAATGCCAGAGGAGTGACTGCTGAGGAGATGGGTTTTAAAGGACATTCTGTCATGTTTGCATGTGGGTATATGTCTGCAGTGTAAATACATATATTTATTCAGTTTTTACTGTAAAATATCACACAAATATTAGAGCCAATCCCCCTCTCGAAATGTCAACTATTTTTAGACCATTTGTGAGCATGACTCCGACCCACTGGCGACCCAGTGACCCCTCTCCGCCACCATCTGATTCTGCCACCCACTGCCTCCACCCTCTGCCAGCTTCAGTGCCCCCCCCCCCCCCCCCCCCCACACACACACAACACACACACACACACACACACACACACACACACACACACACGCACATATGCCCACACACAGACATTCCCACAACAATCCACCCAGTCCCAGACATTGTCCCCGTCTACCCGAGCCCTCAGATGTGAAAGCAGAGCCCATCCTGACATCCAGACACTAACCCTTACCAAATCCCCTAAGGAGTTTTTTTTTACATATGACAAATTCACAAGATGTAAACAAGCTATTCAGGCACAAGGCAGAGTTTAAATGAATTGTGTACTAAAGCGACCGAGCCTGAGGCCAGCCACTCCAGTTCAGCCTTTGTCTCTCATTCCGTCTCTGTTCGTCCGTGTCGTTATTTCTCTCCGTCTCTTTTCTAATAACAGGGCCACATAATAATTAGCTTGAACAGTAATGGATAGCTAGGAAAATGATTTGTATTCTGTTTAAATTGCCAAAGCATGCTCTGCAAGGCTTAACATAATGCATCCTCTGTAACATGTGCACTTAATGTCATCTTCCTATCTCTCCACATGGTGCTGTTGCCCCCCCGACATCATCAGGAATCAAACCAAGGTAACAGCATGCTCACACACAGAATTTCACAGACTATTTTAACACTGAGCCAATTCAATAGTTGTGAATAATCTGCGTCAACAAAGAAGACGCTGTATTATCTGGCTTAGTTTGTCAACTGGTATAAACCCCAAAACAGTGTTACAAAGTAATGATTTCTAAAACATGTTTTGCCAGAAGAGTGCTTTTTTATGATTAGAGCTTCATTCTTGTTGCTAAGACACTTTTTAAAAAACTTGTTTTTGACTCAGCGTTTGTCTTTTATTCTATCAGAAGACAAAATCCCATTTTAGGTTGCACAAAGAGGAAAATAAAGAAACCATTTGTATCAAACTTTGTTCATCAATTGAAATTGAATTAAATCAAAAATACGAGCCTTTTTCATATTTGACTGCTATTTAAAAACACTTTTTTTTTAAGGGACTACATGAATACACAAGCTACCATTTGAATTACATTTCACCCTTATATATTTATTGATGTTTTCCAAGAAAATGTAAAAATGCAAATAAAAGGTAAAAATTCCCATAATATGTTAACATGGCGCCATTATAGTCCGTCATAGATTCCTCACGTGCTGCCACTGTTTTCCCTCCCCAGGTTTTTGCCTATGATTACTGTTTCTGGTCAATGGATGAGACGGATAAGGAGCAATTTGCCGGTGAGTCAATTAACTGATCATTAACATTATTAAAGTTTTCATTTTTCATGGATTAAAAGCCAATCAAACAAGTTAAAAGACTACATATTACTGTGCAATAAACTACAGTACCTCTTGTGTCTGTCTCCAGGTCAGGAAGTGGTCTTCCAGTGCCTTGGGGAAAGTCTTCTCCACAACGCCTTCCAGGGTTACAACGCCTGTATCTTTGCCTATGGACAAACTGGTAACTTCCCATGAGACACAACTATTCTATAACAGAACATAGGGTCGGGTGGACAATAGGCCTTCAATTACCAAGTGTAACCGGTGTCGTTGAGCGGTCTCTGCGTTGTGTTTTGTGTTGTTCACGGATGAGACCCGAGCCAGCATACAATTTAGACGATCTCCGTTTAATCAGTCAATCTGACATCGATATAACAAATCAGTCTTATATTAGGTTTCCCTCACACTGACTCCTCTCAGAAAAAAGGTGGCTACATTAGCTGTTTTGAATCAATTGGATATTTGAAAAATAATCAAGCGTGCGTGCTTCTCCAATTTTACCTTCGCAAGCTTTCAATAACTACAGGACAACACATTTGAACAATTGATCTTTTCCGTCATTAGCACAGTGCCCTAAAGCTCTTTGTAAAACGATTAAGAGAGGCGTGTCAGTGAGGATGTGTTGAATTGGAAGGTTGAAAGCCTCTCCTCTGTCAAGTACACAGCACATCTTTCCACACACTTGCTAGAGCTGTTAAATCAATCAACTGTATACACAAAAGCCACTTTCTAATGCTATACAATAACATGTTGTCTGCCATGGCTACTGCAGTCATCTTAATTTAATTATATTATTATTCTCCTCACCTTTAGGTATGTAAATAAGAAAGAATAATGAATACATTTACACATGTTTGACAATGTAAAGAAAACTGACAATGTAAAGTTATGTCTAAGCCACAAGTTTGCATCGTGCTTGCATGTGCTCTCTTAGCTTTGTTAGTCTTATTAGTATACAAAAAAACACCTATTTTTGTTATTAATGTACAAACTAAATGCAACCATACACCTTCTGAATCCAGGTTGTCTCCTTGACTGAACCACCAATTGCTTTGTAAGCTCATTCGTAAAACAGACTTGAATGAATCTGGACAATAACCAAATCAAACTCACTAACACCATCTTGGCAAAGACTCAGTGGAATTGGCATAACTTGCTTCAATTGTGTTCCTCGAAGTTCATCATTACATCACCAATGTTCTGTTCTAATTGGATTTGTGTGTGTGTTGTAACCAGGCTCGGGGAAGTCGTACACCATGATGGGTTCAGTTGACCAGCCGGGTCTGATTCCCCGGCTATGCAGTGCTTTGTTTATGCGAACCCAGAAGGAACAGCGGGAGGAGGAGAGCTTCACTGTTGAGGTGTCCTACATGGAGATCTACAACGAGAAGGTCCGAGATCTGCTCGACCCCAAAGGGTATGACCCCGAACTAATCTTCTCACCCTTTTGTTGTGGCCCATTTAATCCTCTCTGTAGACCTCTTTGGGTCTATGTATAAAATATAGTTGTTGCAGCTTCTTAACGGTAACCCATTTTTCACTGAAGTGATCAAATTATGACTTTTAGTGTGAAGCTCTAACGGAAAATGTTGAGTCAATCGTGATTAATAAGCTCAATTAGATTGATTTCCAAATGCACACCATGGGAGCCCTGATATTTGGACTGAAACACAAATAAACAACAGTCATGGGCTGCTGGATCAACATTAAATACAAGTACATCCAGTTTGTCTCTGCTAAGTTAGCCTACTTTTGACTTGAACAACCAGTATCTTGAGTACATTTGACATGAAGTAAGTTGTTATCACTAGAGAAAGTTGCCGGTGGATGTGGTCCCACCAGCTGCTGTAGTCAGTGGGAGAAAAGATGACTCCTCTGCCTTGCAGCCACTGACAGAGTCCAGTTCATGTCCAGCAGTAAATCAGCACCACGGGCCTGTGTTTGCCACCCCAGACAGCATGACCTTTGACCCACTCTCACTTTATGACCTTTCACCTCAGTAAAAAAGGCCGAAGAGAAGCAGGCCATCTGACAGCCATATGTGCTTTGCCGTGAAGCAGAGAATGATGAGGTGGTCCGGCCTGGAGCAAGTTTAAACCAGGGTCAGAGAGCCAAGTGCTAACAGAGTCTGTATGAACTGGGGACAGTCGTAGTGATGGCAAGAACCACCTGAGCCTATACATCAGATCATTTGTAAGACATGTTTTTTAATCTGGGACAATTCATATCATTTAACAGGGACAATGGACAGTCATTGACCATCCCACAGTTAGCTAGATAGCTACATTTCCTTAGCAGTCCATGGGGAGTATTATAGTGTGACGTTTCAAAATTCAGACGACGGTACAGAGGATAAAATGTCATTATAGAAAAAAAAATGTTGAGTACTCTATGGTAATATTTAATTTGTGCAAACAAGAGTTGTTTGTCTGTGTTTTAAACCTGCTTTATTTTCTTTCCAGGGGTAAACAATCTCTGAGGGTGAGGGAACATAAGGTTTTGGGTCCCTACGTGGATGGCTTGTCTCGACTAGCTGTGGCGTGCTACAAGGTAAAATAGTTTATAACATGCTTTTTTGTCATGCTGATTCACTGACGTCTAATGCTGTGTTGCATCCTGGCTGCCACATCCGATAGCAGCAGTTTGCTTTGTAGTCCCTCCAATCAAACTGGAAGGGGTTAGTTATAAACACGTCCAAATTAAATACATTGTGTATTCAAATTGGGCTTTCCAGGAGACTAAAGTTACTCACTATTTAAACAGTCATTTTTGTAATTCTATGCATGATTCCTGTGTTCTTCACAGTCTTCAAAGTTTTTTTTAGAATTGTATATATGTAATAATTGTTGAATTTCTCTTGTTCTTACAGGACATCGAGGTGCTGATGTCAGAGGGGAATAAGTCTCGGACTGTTGCTGCCACCAACATGAATGAGGAGAGCAGTCGATCACACGCTGTCTTCAACATCATCCTCACACACACACTGAAAGACGTGAAGTCCGAGGTAAGAAATGACACACACACAGGCTGGGCTAGGGCACAGTTTTAGACGGAACAAATACTCTTTTAAGGAGGGATGCACAGATTTGATCACCGATTGAAGTTGCCTTTTCTGACAAATAAATGTTGTGCCAGCGAAACGTTGTTTTATGTGAAAGATGCCCCTGTGTATGCCTCTAATCACTTTCACATTTAATTACATTTAATTTAGGCTAAACTTTACTTAAAAATAAATAAAATTGAACTGTCAATAATCGATCACTGGTTAAATCCTCTAGATATTTGGAGTATACAGCATGGTATTACGTTCGTTGTTAGAGTATGCCTAAATAGGTCAATCCTTTTCAATGTCTCCCATCCACCCCAGTGCACTAGATTGTGTACGAGTTTGATCAAAACAAGTCATTAAATGCCTTTACTCCCTTACCTCCTTCTTCCCACAATCAATGTGCTACAGTGGTATAGTAAAACATATTATTGATGGTGGAGGGCTTTGTAGGTGAGGGCCAGTATTTTGAAGTTGATGCAGTGGAAGACGGGGACTCGGGTGATGTGGTGCCATGATTTGGTGTGTGTGTGAGTTGGTGTGTGTGTGAGGAGTCGGGCAGTGCATGTTGTACCAGTTAGTCTATTGAGGGAGGTTGAGCTGATGCCGTAGAGAAGTGAGTTACAGTAGTCAAGGCGGGAGGACATGAAGGCATGGATAAGTCGTTCAGTCGTGTGTGAATTATAAATCGTGAACATTTAAATATAAATATTTCTTGTGTGTACCAAAATATTTTACAAGTGATTATTCTTAACCAAAATGACAAAAATGGCATAAAAACACATATTATTCTAATATGGGTCATATTTGACTCACTTATGGAAGAGTGTAGGGCCCAATCACTTGTACATCTAAGCTAAGCATAATAATGACCGTAGAAAGAGGTTAAAAGACGGAGCGCTGGACGTCAGATAAATCAACAGAAGAAGGCATACAGGAAGTAAACACTAACGGGAACACGGTATGGGCTCTGGCATTGTTTAAGGACTTAGTGGAATAGAAACTGTGAACAGACTTGGACAGCTACAGAAAACATCGATCAGTGTTGCCATGCAGACATTTTGTCTGTAACACAACAGAAGTGTATGTGTAATCCTGTACATTTGACTAGGGAAACACTGTCTATCAATCAGCCCCTGCAGCCTGTAGTTACAAAACGGGATGATGTCAGCTCAGCTGTCTGAACAGGCACTCCAAGAAAAGATCGAAATGACTAATTCTCCATCCTCGCTGACACACTCCAGTTCTCCTGCTCCTTACTCTTATTTCCAGACCAAGTCACCATCAGCGGATCCTGTTAATAATTTACAGGCATGACTTTGAGTCAGTCAGCTGATACAGCCTGCTCTGTTTTCAAGGCACACCCAGAGTCAATCACTCAAAGTTAGTCAGTCAGTCATTCAGTATGTACATCAAGTCAAGACCTGATGCAAAGAATAGTCAGTGAATGAATCACTCGGCTCATACATCCTGTCTCTGGATCATTTAGCTCTTGTTGCTTTGTTAATGCAAAATGTTGAATGGGCAAATATCAGCACATTTAAGTTCAATCTGATTTGTGAAAATTACATTTCTTATTTACAAACAATAACAAGTGCTGTCCAATGTTGGAATGTTGGACTTATGGTCTTAAAGAGTTATGATTTAATCAATATAGTAATTTCTAGATCAATCAATAATAAAAAGTAATACATTTTGGAACTTTGCATCATTTAGTCACTTTAGCTCAAATAGCTGGACATAGCGTTGGCGCTCATCAATGGCTCAGCTAGTGGGAGAAACATGAAGGTAGATGAATCACTCGGTGCTAGATGATTCATTCTGACGCTCATCACAGGATTTCCTTTCAGTATCATGCACTGCTCAGACTTGTCAACCAAACACTCAAAGTTCAGTCACTTTGAACTTTGGTCCTATTCGCTGCCTGTTGTTTGCTTTTCTGGTCTATACTTTCCTAAATCCAGTCAAGCTTTGGTGACGTAGTTTAGTATAGTGCTTGAAAAAAAAGAGAATAGTTTTTCCTTGATGCCATCTTGATTGTTTTCCACATGTAGCGTGCGTTAATGCCCTGCTGACACTGGTTCTGTGCTTTGTGTCTTAACGCTGCGTTAAAGATTCTGACATGCTGATCTGGTTTCTGACCCAGGTATCATCTCTCCTGCTTACAGAATCTCTTGTTAAGAAAGGAAACTGCTGCAGCTGGCTGGTGTTTCCTCCTTTTCACTACATCTACCAGTTAGATGTTAAGAATTGAATAGGACCAAAGAGTTTCCTGCACATTTGGTTTGCTGCCAGGACAGGACAGGATAGGACATGGCCCTGTAGATTAGAACCTACTCATAGGTCATCGCTATTGAGTGGTGCAGTGATTAAGTACTTTTGTAGGCTGACCCTGAAGTTGGCATCGCAAAGGCTTCCTCGATTAAAAAGCTATGGGATTTTCACTTTGGATTTTTGGAATATTGCAGAAAAGAAAATCTGTGGCAAACACACATTTGGTCCTATACTTACACGGTACGTTAGCAGGATTATCCCCACATATTAATACCACTTTTAATAACAGTTAAAGTACAAATGCAACTTCCAGAGGTCAATAGCTAGTATAAGGCTATAAACAAACTACACCAGGAATCGCATGTCTTCACGTCTCCACCACTAAACTAAAGTCTGATTTGTGATGCAATTTGTATTCTCTTTGAGTAACTTGTTAGTAACTGCCTTTTTTAAGACAGGTAAAAGATTGACTTTCACGAGTGGGGTATTTATTGACGTATATGATGTCATAAAACACAATGTCAGAATCTCTTCAGCTTGTATTAAACACAGACCTTATTTCAGACTAGCCAAAACATCATTCAAAACACCATTCACTTTGAGAAGAGGGCACCCGTTAGTGCTAAAATGCTTACTTATCACAGAGTTACAGTTACTGTATATGCTGGTCTTTCTGGTCCTATTCAAAGACATGATTTTATTATTTTTTTGTATCTATTCTGTCCGTGTCCCAGATAAATATCTCTTGTTAGTTTAACAGTTTGCTTTACTCTAGGGGTTTTGGAGCACTACAGGTCTGAGGCTGATCTGATCAGTTTGTCTTGTGACCGGGTCTTTTCATGGTTCTTTCTTTTTCCTTTTACTGAGGTTTTGTTAAATGTGAAGTGAGGAGTGCGGTGGCCTTTTTTATGTTCAATACTATACTGTTTTTCTCACAATACAAACTCCTCGTGATGACATGACTTATTTTACATAGGCATTGAGATCCATTTCATCACACTGGGCTCCCCCTGTTGAATATGATATTTTGAAACATGACAACCAAAGAAGTCAAACTTGAAGTATGTGGACTTTCAGAGGTCACAGGGTTCCTATTCTGTTTGTTAAAGTATCAGAAAATGTAGTAAACTAGAGAACAACAGAAAGCACTGTACGTCCGAAACCCCCTTCTTCAATGTTAGAAAGCTGTGTTTTCAGTCAGTGGAATTTAGAAAAAATGTGAACAAAGGTCAAAGGTCACATCACTGAAGAAGATAGCAAAAACACTTTGGAATCCAGACTGAGGTTTGAATGTGTAGGAGTAGCCTGTTTCCTCAATAAGAAGTGCAATACATCACAGGATCTGGGCAGTGTCGGGCACCTCATTGTTTGTCTTTCCTATAAAGTTACCTCGCAATTGAGCCTTAACACCAGACATGTGTGAAGGGGTCCTATTGTGCTTTTTGGGGGTTTCCCTTTCCTGTACTGTGGTATAGGTTTTTGTACATGAAACCTCTGCAAAGGCTGAGATCCTAAAGTTCCCTTTTCCATAACATATTGACATAAACATGTACTTGCACGTTTATTGGCTAGTTCACAAATACATTGTACGTGATAGGCTAAGGGGCAGGACATCTCTAAGCGGTTGACCAATTACAACAGAGCCAGCCAGCTAACCAATCAGAGCAGACTGGGCTCTGGTTTCAGGCAGAGGGTGAAAAGAGATGCTGCAGCACAGACAGTCTGAGAACAATAAAGAGCTTTTTGAACATTAAAGCATGGAGACATGTAGAGACACAACATACTGATATGAAACCTGAAATGTAGTATAATAGGCCCCTTTAACTACCAGTTGATGATCTGATAGAAAACAGTGGCTGAAGAGGCAGGCAGGCAGGCAGGCAGGCAGGCAGGCAGGCAGGCAGGCAGGCAGGCAGGCAGGCAGGCAGGCAGGCAGGCAGGCAGCAGGCAGGCAGGCAGGCAGGCAGGCAGGCAGGCAAGGCAGGCAGGCAGGCAGGCAGGCGGCAGGCAGGCAGGCAGGCAGGCAGGCAGGCAGGCAGGCAGGCGGCAGGCAGGCAGGCAGGCAGGCAGGCAGGCAGGCAGGCAGGCAGGCAGGCAGGCAGGCAGGCAGGCAGGCAGGCAGGCAGGCAGGCAGGCAGGCAGGCAGGCAGGCAGGCAGGGCAGGCAGGCAGGCAGGCAGGCAGGCAGGCAGGCAGGCAGGCAGGCAGGCAGGCAGGCAGGCAGGCAGGCAGGCAGGCAGCAGGCAGGCAGGCAGGAGGCAGGCAGGCAGGCAGGCAGGCAGGCAGGCAGGCAGCAGGCAGGCAGGCAGGCAGGCAGGCAGGCAGGCAGGCAGGCAGGCAGGCAGGCAGGCAGGCAGGCAGGCAGGCAGGCAGGCAGGCAGGAGGCAGGCAGGCAGGCAGGCAGGCAGGCAGGCAGGCAGGCAGGCAGGCAGGCAGGCAGGCAGGCAGGCAGGCAGGCAGGCAGGCAGGCAGGCAGGCAGGCAGGCAGGCAGGCAGGCAGGCAGGCAGGCAGGCAGGCAGGCAGGCAGGGCAGGCAGGCAGCAGGCAGGCAGGCAGGCAGGCAGGCAGGCAGGCAGGCAGGCAGGCAGGCAGGCAGGCAGGCAGGCAGGCAGGCAGGCAGGCAGGCAGGCAGGCAGGCAGGCAGGCAGGCAGGCAGGCAGGCAGGCAGGCAGGCAGGCAGGCAGGCAGGCAGGCAGGCAGGCAGGGCAGGCAGGCAGGCAGGCAGGCAGGCAGGCAGGGCAGGCAGGCAGGCAGGCAGGCAGGCAGGCAGGCAGGCAGGCAGGCAGGCAGGCAGGCAGGCAGGCAGGCAGGCAGGCAGGCAGGCAGGCAGGCAGGCAGGCAGGCAGGCAGGCAGGCAGGCAGGCAGGCAGGCAGGCAGGCAGGCAGGCAGGCAGGCAGGCAGGCAGGCAGGCAGGCAGGCAGGCAGGCAGGCAGGCAGGCAGGCAGGCAGGCAGGCAGGCAGGCAGGCAGGCAGGCAGGCAGGCGGGCAGGCAGGCAGGCAGGCAGGCAGGCAGGCAGGCAGGCAGGCAGGCAGGCAGGCAGGCAGGCAGGCAGGCAGGCAGGCAGGCATGGCAGGCAGGCAGGCAGGCAGGGCAGCAGGCAGGCAGGCAGGCAGGCAGGCAGGCAGGCAGGCAGGCAGGCAGGGCAGGCAGGCAGGCAGGCAGGCAGGCAGGCAGGCAGGCAGGCAGGCAGGCAGGCAGGCAGCAGGCAGGCAGGCAGGCAGGCAGGCAGGCAGGCAGGCAGGCAGGCAGGCAGGCAGGCAGGCAGGCAGGCAGGCAGGCAGGCAGGCAGGCAGGCAGGCAGGCAGGCAGGCAGGCAGGCAGGCAGGCAGGCAGGCAGGCAGGCAGGCAGGCAGGCAGGCAGGCAGGCAGGCAGGCAGGCAGGCAGGCAGGCAGGCAGGCAGGCAGGCGGCAGGCAGGCAGGCAGGCAGGCAGGCAGGCAGGCAGGCAGGCAGGCAGGCAGGCAGGCAGGCAGGCAGGGGATCCTTCCCACTGTGAATGGCAATGTGATATCCACACCTTCAACAGCTTGTGAAAATAAATTCAAGGAACCGTTCAACAAGCGATTGAAAGATGAGAAACCAAAGTCTAAACTGAGCAGTTTGGCATCACCTTGTTGGTAGAGTCAAAACGATCAGAGACAGCATAGAGAACAGTTGACAAAAGTATCCAGCCTAGCAAGATCAAATCGATGAAAGGAGCCTTCTGATGAAGCCAAACACCTTGTTGTTTATTTCTGAGCTCGATTTGTCTGTTGCTGTCATGGAGCCAAATTGGAGTAAGGCTCAGTTGGAAGCAGCTGAAACCCAACGGGGATTGCTTTGTTGTAGAGCCTCCTGTAATTAGTGAGCCATCAGAGTCCTGTCAGACCTCATGAGGATGTACAATTCTGCTTACAGGATTGTCAGCATGATGAAATCTGTATAAATGTTCTAGACCACAGCTCGGAGACATGTGTTTGTCCTGGACGACACAAAGAAAATTGGTACATGTGTCAAATGGCTGCCACCCACTGGATTTGACAAGCTGGTGGACAGTCGTTTACAAGAAAGTAGGAGAAAGTACTATTTGTAGTAGAAAATAGTGAAAATGAACGCATGCATTGCTTCAAGTTTACTGTTAAAGCTACAGTACATGTCCACCAAGCCTACTTTGGCTTCATGATGCATTTAGCCAACAGACAAAGGGACCATTATCTGTTTATGACACACATGAATGGCATATGTCATAAAGAGTCATTGTGGAGTTTGTTGGCGTATTTCAAGGAGTACAATAATACTTAATAATACCCGTAATGGCCAGTAATAAAATGATCTGGGCAAGGTTCATTTTATGGTTCCGATTCTTCCAACAAGGCGTATTATTGTAGTGTAGAAAACATAGGGAGGGCTGAACCAGGTCATACAACTGGTGGTGATGTAGTTTAGAAATGAGGTGCCTTTTAGGGTAAATATTCTACTAAGAATTCAAAAACAGCGATTGTCCGATTTCTTACTATAAATGAAAGTGTAAGGCAGTGGTTGGCCGTCTGAAAACCATCCAAGCACTTAGATTGTAAATTAAAAACGTAAAGAATACCCAAGTGGTTGGTTTATCAGTTTATCTAAAAAGTGTAAAGATTGAGACAATAATCAATCTTTCTTTCCTACTGTGTTTTTTTTTCCTTCTCTGTAGACGAGTGGGAGAAGGTTAGTCGGCTGAGTCTGGTAGACTTGCTGGAAGTGAGCGAGCAGCAAAGACTGGAGCAGCCGGGGGGAGCGACTCAAGGAGGGCAGCAACATCAACAAGTACGGGAAAGCAACACTGACGCACTCAACACACACTTACACACAAACCCATTTGTGTCATTTAAACTCTAAATTGTCTTAAGATGTTTTCAACTTGGCAGTGTTACTTTCTTTAGCAAGACATTTCTTGTGTTGTCACGTGCCATTTTTTTCATTTGCACTTATAGCTGGATGGTTAATGTGAAAAAAGCATATCTTCCTGGTTTTCGGTTACCCTTTTGTGAATTTGGTGCCTCTCTACAGCAACTTTCCTATACTCCTTATACCTAAATCATAGTAAAACACTTGACAGCATATTAGGAGAACCTTTTGTTTCCCTTGCCACCTGATAACCACGGTAAAAAATCAAAAGGAACGCATTTACCCGTAGTGTGTTTTTGTTGGTTTGTCAGGTCTCTGACCACGCTGGGTCTGGTGATTTCAGCGCTAGCTGAACAGGGAACAACGAAGAACAAAAACAAGTTTGTTCCTTACAGAGATTCTGTTCTGACATGGCTCCTGAAGGTACAGACACAATAAATGTGTTCACCAGAAAATTAGAAAAATATATTTCCTTTGTTTGACTATAGAGTGAATTTTCTTTCAACTTTTTTTTGTCCCTTTTTTTCCTTTCATGGTCACCTCTCTCCAGGACTGTCTGGGTGGCAACAGTCGCACAGCCATGGTTGCAACTGTGAGTCCAGCAGCAGATAACTACGATGAGACGCTCTCCACGCTGCGCTATGCAGACAGAGCAAAGAGCATTGTTAACCACGCTGTTGTCAACGAAGACCCCAATGCTCGCATCACCAGGGAACTCCGGGAGGAAGTAGATAAACTACGAGTGCAACTGACTCAGGCAGAGGTGGGACATCCTCGAAACTTTCAAAATCAACTTAAACAAATATCTGCCAGGGGTCACCAACCTTTTTTAGGATGAGAGCTACTTTCAAAAAATAAAACAAGTCGGGGGCTACTTTTACTACTTTTAAGTTTTTTGCAGTGTATGCATTTAGCACATTTTAACTTTATTATATGCTTACCTTTAACCTTTGTGTGCTGTTTGGGTCTGTGGGACCCGTTTTCAGTGTTTACTCAAAGAAAATGTATGCAATTTAATTATTTTACCCTGCTTTATTTGGGGGTGGACCTCACCTCCTCTAGGGGGGTCCGGGGGCATGCACCCCCAGGAAGATTTGTTTTTTAAATGTTGAAGTGAAAAGCATCAATCTGGTGCACTTTGAGCACAACAAGAATTTATGGATACAGCTCTCAACACTCAGATGAAAGGGAGCTGTATACTTTTCAATAAGCCAAACATCTTTAGAATATGATCACAACCAATAACAAATCATTTACAGTAAACTTATTCTTATCTTATGTTACTAGTTAGCATTCTTTCTTTCTATCTATGCATATTTTACTAATCACTCACCTTTTAAAACTGTTTTTTTTATTTTTTATTGTCCTATAGTACACATTGGAATGATTTCTTACTTTATCTATATTAAATAGATAAAGGTGTGCTCTGTCTGTCTGTCTGTCTGTCTGTCTGTCTGTCTGTCTGTCTGTCTGTCTGTCTGTCTGTCTGTCTGTCTGTCTGTCTGTCTGTCTGTCTGTCTGTCTGTCTGTCTGTCTGTCTGTCTGTCTGTCTGTCTGTCTGTCTGTCTGTAAATAATAATAAACATATTTGTAAAGTGGGGGGACACAAACGGGATTTCGAAAAGTGGGGGGACATGTCCCCCCTGTCCGCAGTGGAAATTACGCCATGTGTGTGCGTCAAGTGCAATAAATAATATGCAAGTTGCAACACACAAAGTAAAGCTCTGCCCCTCATGTGCTGTATAGGCTGGCACGACTAGGCTGTGTTCAATGGGACTGATGTGTTGTGTAGATTCTGCCAGAAGGAAAATCACGGTCACACTCCTTATGAAGCGGTGAGCTGCCGCTCCACATTGCTTTTCTTCCCGACTGCAACGCTGGTCCCGCAAATCAAGCAAGAACGTGATTGGTCGATATTCATTGTGGGGGTGGGGGGAGGAGGGGTGTTAGATAGATATAGAGTCGTAGTAAGTAAATAGAGTTCGCTATGATTTAGGTTTAGTTTATGCATAGGGTAAATTATTTTAATTACATTTCCTTTTTTGATGTGTATTTTTTACATTTTGGATTTTCTTGGCGAGCTATTTTTAGATCATGCCCCGCGGGCGACTCACGTTGCCCTTGTGGGCGACTAAGTGCCCGCGGGCACCGTGTTGTCTACCCCTGGCCTATACTTACTCTGATCTGTTGTTTCATTCCCCAGTCTTTGAAGGCCCCAGAGCTGAAAGACCGTCTTGAAGAGTCTGAAAAGTTGATTCAAGAGATGACCTACACCTGGGAGCAGAAGCTGAGAAAAACTGAGGAGATTGCACAGGTAAGACACAAGAGCTGGGAAAGTTATGATTATGAAACCAAACAGTTAACTTTGATTTGTATTGATTTTGTAAAACTGCCCCGAGCAAGAGTTTTAGATATTGTGTGACTACTAGTATATCATATTTGTTTCTGTGTCTGTAGGAGCGTCAGAAGCAGCTGGAGAGTCTGGGTATTTCTCTCCAGTCATCAGGGATTAAAGTTGGAGATGATAAGAGTTATCTTGTCAACCTTAACGCCGATCCTGCCCTCAATGAACTGCTGGTGTACTATCTAAAGGTACACACATGCATACATACACTCTCCAGACCATGCTTTACTATGCCTTGTAACTTATTCCAAATATTTACACTGAGTATTATCACAAAGATGGAGTTCAATCTCACTATCATGTAATCCATCTGCCGGTTTAAACATTACTTAAGTCTTCACACATGACCATTATTTGGACTTGGAGTTGTCATAGCTTACTGGCTGATCAGGAGTCAGCGATCTGAACAACAGTGGGCGCTTTTGGAAAACAGTGATGTGTGTGTTGGGAAGCAAATAATTATACCCATTTACCAAATTTAAAGCACAACATGTTTCCAAGAAAACATGAACAAGACGGCGTTTGGTGAACAAAATAGATTAAGTCAATACAAGAGATTCTGTAAATTCATTTCTAGCAAGAATTGATGCACTTTATTAAATTGTGTGTAGGCTTCACTCCAGAATACATAACATGTATTCAATTGTCCCACCATATATGCTAAAAATGCTTTACGATATCTTGAATGTCCTGTCTTAGGAACACACGAAGGTGGGGCTCGGCAGACTCTCAGGACATCCAGCTGTGCGGCATGGGTTATCCAGGCAGAGCACTGTGTCATCAACATTAATGCTGATGCTGCGGTCATCCTCAGCCCGTACCGCAACGCTAGGTAAGGGATGCACTGCACTGACAGTGGTTAAGAGTTCCTAATATGTCAAGAAATAGTTAAACCAGTTTTCTAACAGTAAATCCTAATGTCATGCTGTCTTCACTTTGTTATAGGACGTGTGTAAACGGTTCTCCAGTTACCAGTGCTCTGCAGCTTCACCATGGCGACCGAATCTTCTGGGGAAACAACCACTTCTTCAGGTAATTGTATACCCTCAAAATATTTGCATGTGTTTATTTATCTTTTTCATTATTCTATTGCTATTTATTTGATAAAATCATCTCAGTATTTCAACATATAATGTCATTTTATAAAGTTTGCAACTGCTATAAACACATACAGATTTGTACTGATTAACATCCAATGAATGTGCTCTGTACCAGCTTTATAGCATATATGACTTCATATCAGTGACAATTAAGATATAGCAAATCAACCAGCTCATTGTTAATTAACTGGACATCCTCCCTCCAGGATCAACCTGCTAAGCGGCGTGCTCGGGGCGCTGAGGATGAGGAGGGCGAGGGGGCCTGATGAAGAACAGTGGCAGTAGTGAGCAGCTGGATGCAGATGGTGACACAGGCAGCGAAGTGTCCAGTGAGGTCAGCTTCTCCTACGAGTTCGCTCAGACAGAGGTCATGATGAAAGCCCTGGGCAATAACGGTAAATAGTATTAGTCTGCATTGACAGAGTATTTGTTAGTTAAGTCCCTGTCATGTTTTCTGACTTTTGTTTTGTTCCCTCAGATCCAATGCAAGCAGTCCTCCAATCTCTGGAGAGGCAGCATGAAGAGGAGAAGCAATCTGCTCTGGAGCGGCAGAGACAGATGTACGAGCAGGAGCTCCAGCAGCTCCGCAAGAAGCTGAACCCGGACCGTCTGTCGTCCGGCTCCTCTGGAGGACCGCCGTCTGGACAGCAGGCCCCAGGACAGCAGTCCCACTACCGCAGCCTGGAGAGACTGAGCATGGGAGGGATGAGTCACTCAACCAGCGCTCAGAGCAGACTGAGGCAGTGGAATGAGGACAGGTCAGAGTGAGACCACAAATATATTTACACTCCAAATAACAGACTTCTCAGATCCCCACCAGGCGTAAGCCTCTTATGTTGCATGTTAATGTCCCATCTGCCTTTTTGTACTGACTTATGACTCGATGATTACACGTGGTTGTGGTCATTCAAAGCTGTGAAAAACATGTGTACACTTTTTTGATACTGTCATTGACTGTTGACTCCTAAATCCTCTTAACAGGCCACAAGTGCTCAACAACTGCCTCAGTAGCAAAATGCATTTAAGGCCATTATCCAGGCTAAGCCTTACCGTGTCTGTTGTAGGCCACATGTTGCCCTTTATTGTGTCTCAAAAACTGAAATCACAAAAACATTTTGAACCTGAGCATTTTGCAAATTAATTTGATTTCTCGAGCTTCTGATCCACTAAGCACTAAGCAATCTAAGCACAGATTGAGAGCAATACATCCCTGTTTGTGTTTCTGCTAAGATATGAATGCAAACTAAACACTTGCTCCTTGTATTCCCTCCTCCTCACCTCTGTCCACCCTTCTCCCTCCACCCCTTCAGGGAGGCGGTGTTGGTTAGAGTCTGCGGCGGTTGAGGGGAGCAGATCGTGAGAGCCAACCTCCTGGTTCAAGAAGCTTGTTTCATCTCTGATGAGCTGGAGCGACACACAGAGTACAGAGTCACTCTGCAGATCCCATCAGACAACCTCAACGCAAACCGCAAGGTCTCACACACACAAGCAGCTAGTCACTCATGCAAAGATACAATTCTTCTGCACAGAAAATCCTCAATGATACCCATGTGTGTCTGTGTGTGTATAGAGGGACGCTGTGCTCAGTGAACCAGCAATTCAAGTTCGACGCCGGTGTCGAGGGAAGCAGATCTGGAGTCTAGAGAAGATGGAGAACCGTCTGGTGGACATGAGAGAGCTGTACCAGGAGTGGCAGGACTACCAGCTCCATGACCAGGACAACCCTGTGAGTTGACTTGAGATGTATTCTCGGAAAGTCTTACAATAACCCTGCCAGGACAGCAGGACAGCTATGGAACCATCAACGATGCACTGTGCTGCTAAAAACATGCAAACTGAACAAAGTTCTCCTGTGTTTTTAAATCAATGTTCTTCTTTATTCCAGGTGATGCGCTCATATTTCCGTCGGGCAGACCCGTTTTTTGACGAGCAGGAAAACCACAGTCTGATTGGCGTCGCAAACGTCTTCCTTTCCTGTCTCTTCTACGATGTGAAACTCAACTATGCTGTTCCCATCATTAACCAGAAGGGGAGGTAGGCATCCAGAAAACGTGTTGGTTATCATGTTCATTCTTACATCGCTTATCATCCTTTTGTCATGAAGTAGTACCATTAATGGATGGAAAGTCTGAGCTTGGGACAAAATGTCTCTAGACTTGGTGTAATATGATGTAGTTTCTGTCAAATTTCAACAGCTACTTCTATTAATACTTTTACATTTTTCTCTGCCATACCCAGTATGTCTTTTAAATCCTGCACAGTCATACATATCAGTGTCAAATGTCAAAGAATATTGACCATTTTGCTAGATTGCTATAAAAGCATGTAAGAAAAGATTTAAAAGAATTGTCCAAGCTGGATGTTCACAATATAACTCCCAGTGGTGGATGAGACATCCACAGATACATGTTCTAGGTATGGTTGGGTTCAAATGTTATTTTTTTTATATATTCCCCTCTCCTCTCCTGTGGTCAGGTTGCAGGGCGTCTTCATGTGGAGGTGGTGAGGGTCGGAGGGGGTTTAGAGGACAACATGGCTGGAGGCGATGAAACCGACAACAACCAAGACGCTGAAGTCCCAGATCGCAAACTGGTCTGCATGGTAAGAAGAAAGACAGATCATCGGAGAGTTTTACATTATCGTTATTCCTACCTGGCTCTGTTGGCAGTTCAAAATCATTCCAGGACCTTTGTTTTATAGTGAGTTTTATAATGAGTGGGTTCTAGAGGTCTAGGTTTAGATACACCTAGTGAACAGTCTTGCAATACAATCTGTATCATGAAGGTTCAGCTTTTGCTAAAAAGTTTTAGAGAGGAGTTGTTTCAACCCTAAAATGATTTTGAAGTTTGCATTTAAATGACTTGTTTTGCCCCTGTTTATCCTCCACAGCTTAAGATCCTGCAGGCCACTGGTCTTCCCCAGTACCTGTCCAACTTCGTCTTCTGTCAGTATTCCTTCTGGGACCAGCCTGAGCCATCATCGTGGCTCCTGAAGTAGGACCCATCGTCTTCATCGCCCAGCACAAAAGACCCACACTGCATGGTGGTGTTTGACAGCTGCAAGGTAAAGCCAGGGAGGGAAGAGGTGTGTAGGGGCAATCATTGTTGTGAAACTGACACATAGAAAGTTGGAGAGCAAATGTGTATATAACAATTGGTGAGGCTGAAGCTAGTGGTATCATCCTGATCTTTCTTTGTTCCGTAGGAGGTGGCAGTGTCCAGTATCGGAAGATTTCATCGAATACCTGACTGAAGGATGCGGTCGCCATTGAGGTAATACGGACACAGACAGGCCGACGCAGGAAGAAACCCCGCCCTGTGGGACCTCAGCATCATCCAGGCCAAGACACGCACACTACGAGACAGGTAGACACACGCAGTCCTCTTTGTATTTCTCTTTTTTTCCATTACCTAAACAAAAAAGAATTGTTGTCTTGCTGTGCTGACAATAATCATTTTCGTAGGTGGAGCGAGGGTAACGCGTCGCCTCGAGCTGTGGATTCAAATCCTGGAGGTAAACGAGAATGGAGAATTTGTCCCAGTGGAAGTTGTTCCTGCTAGAGATGTTCAGACTGGGGGAATCTTCCAGCTTCGTCAGGTAGGGAAAAGCCCCGACGCACACAACCACAGCCAACCTGCTCACATGTGGAACTAGCAAATATAACCAACCAACAGAAGCCAACATCTAAATATTTTTCTAAACTTCTGTGTCCTCCAGGGTCAGTCGAGGCGAATCCAGGTGGACGTGCGTTCAGTTCAGGACTCGGGCACCATGCCGCTGATATCAGAAATCCTGCTTGCAGTGTCAGTTGGATGTGTGGAGATTAGAAACACCACAGCTAACCAGGAAGTGGATGAGATGGACAGTTATCAGGTAGATCAGTTTAACACAGCTCTGTTTACAGTCTTTGACAATAGGTGAACTGAGGAGGAAGATAATGAACTGACTGGTTTGTTGTTTAGGAGACAGACCTGGAACGCTTGCGACGGCAGTGGTTGGCCGCTCTCACCAAGAGGCAGGAGTATCTCGACCAGCACCTGCAGAGCTTAGTCAGCCAAGCAGGTATGAGTACACCCCACACATGAGTATAACAACATACATAAAACACGCTAACACTGTTGTTCATGGTTCTGCTCTGTTAAAAAAAGGCAGGAGAGCATATAACCCTCCATCACTGTAACATTTGATGTTAAAGAAAGAGTGGTAACCATAGTTGTTGCTTAGTTTAATACTTTCAAAATGACACGATGAGGCTTTGGACTAATAATCTGAAATGTAAAAATATACACTTAAGCTTGTGAAACTAGCAACTTCTATTTTGAGTCTCAAAATGTAGCTTTTCTTCTTCCCCTTACGGGTTGTGAAGCCCTTTTATTAATGCAACATCTTTTGCAAAGACAAATGTAAAGTCTTCTTTACAATAAACGTTTCCCACAGAAAACGTTTAATATGGATTACTAACTTATAAACAACCCTTCAAAAACTGTTCCATCAAAATAAAGTCACAACATTCACATTTAACAATCCGTAACACTCCCCTCTCTCAGGAAAGTTATGGTCTCTAGCTTGTAGGCATCTTCTGTAGCAAGGGTTACATGTTTGAGGCATGTTGTGTGTTCAGAAAAGACAGAAGATGACATGGAGAGGGAGGCCCAGCTGCTGGAGTGGCGCTTGACTCTGACCGAGGAGAGAAACGCTGTCATGGTGCCCTTCCCTGGCAGCGGCATTCCTGGAGCTCCTGCTGAATGGTATGACACATGGCACGTTGAGTGTGTGCGTCTATCATTTCATATATTTAATATAATATTACCTTGTGATTGCCTCAACATCATTTCAATAAGGCTAGTATATTTGTTTAATATAGTGTCTGCCATGTTTTTTCTTATAGGGTTCCTCTGCCGGGAATGGAGACTCATATTCCTGTCCTCTTCCTGAACCTGAAACGTAAGTCACCTCTAAATAGCCTACGCTAAATCACTGCTAAATAATATATGCTAATGCACGCTTAATAAAGTATGCCAAGTCATCTCTAAATACATATGCCAAGTCAACACTAAATTGCTTAGTCACATATCAAATATGCCAAGTCACCTCTTGACATCATATGCTACGTGACTGCTAAATAAAATATGCTATGTCATCTCTAAATAACACATGGTATGTCACCGCTTAATTCATAGCCTGTTTAATGTGTTCTTCAACTGGCTGATTTATAAAGTTTGTTATTGATTTCCCAGCTGATGACCTCAGCTCTCAGGACCAGTTTGAGGTTACTGATGCTGGAGGCTGGGACGCCACTCTGAATGGAGAAGATGAGGACGACTTCTTTGACCTACAGATTGTCAAACACTACGACGGAGAGGTGAGCAATGACCCGCATGAGGAAGTCCATTTTTATTTATATTTATTAATATTTATATCAATATCTCTGTCAATTTCATATAACTCGCACCTTCTTTTTTAGTTGCTGTGACCAGAGTTTCCGTTAGCCGGTAATTACCGGACTATGACCGGTAAAATATGCTGAAGACCGGCAAATCTAAATCTCTCCGGTCAAAATGTCCGGTCAAAATAATTTCCCCTTAGCACAATACCGCATCAGTTGCGCCACTTATGTGACGGACAAGAAGAGTCAATACGCTACATGCACAGTCACTTCCTTTCTAATGTCTGACATTTAATGTGGAGAAAGAGATTTATCCTCCTGAAGGGGACATTTTGACCCCTCATGTAAATTTGTTTTAAAGCTCAATAAATAACAAAGAATACCTTTGACCCATAGGCGGCGCGTGAGGCTCATTATGGCTAAATCACTTTTTTTACCTGACGCTGCCCGCCTCCGGTGTCTATAGAAAATAGATCAACTCAGTGAAAGCACCACCTGCTGACCAATCAGAGCTCAGTGTGCGGAGTTTAAATCTATCAAGTCATATTACAGGAGAAAGGAAATACGGTTTAAACTGCCGTATGCAGAGAAGACTCCGACGTGTCGCACGTGTCATTCATATCACATCATCAATCAGATCATTGATCATATAATATATCACATTTCCTTATCTGAGCCAGCTTCTCGAGCCGTGTCTGGCCGTGCATCACCTACATGGTCACATATATGCAGACGTATTATTTTAAGCAACACATTAAGTTACTTAATGTGACTTACTTGTGTTGTTACTTAAGTGTTACGAAACACTCAACTCAAATGTAATTAAAGTCAGATCCACTCGTGTCTTAGACGGGGCAGTGATATCATAAACCTGTTTTGTACGCTTTAAAACACTCGGTAGTTATTTTTTAACCAGTTGTTCTGTATTCACCTTGCAGGTTCAACTCTGTGGCTTGTATCCTGGATTATATGTTTAAGTCATGGATGTTCAAAGTTCATATTTGTCTAATATTAGTTTACTTTTCATTAATGAAGTATGACGCTGCGCTGTCAGTACACTTGTCCCTGTTTGTGATTGGTCAAATGTAGCTAACCCCACTCCTTTAACGTGAACGCGCTGATAACTAGCATCGTAGGACCGCTTAGCGAGAGCGCGTTTGTTAGGGTTAGTTAAGATAACTCAAACATATCCAGGGTCTGTTGAACTGGCTTCGTGGTACAGGGCACAGGTGGTTGCGTAGCAGCGCTAATGTCAAAGACACAAACATTATACATTATATTTTTATTTTACCAGGATGCAGTGACACAAATATTTGGGAAGGCTTAGCCTTCCCTAGCCTACAGTACCCGCCGCCCCTGCTTTGACCGGCACTTTTCTCATTTTGTCGGGAAGATTGAAACTTTAACGGACATGTTGACTGGCAAAAAAAAAATTCTAACGGAAACTCTGGCTGTGACTTCTTTACAGCGTTTCTTTATTTGTTTGGTTAAATGTAACTACAGCATTGCATAATTGTAGAGTACCTAAAGAAAAGGACAATAAAGATTTGTTTCCCTTTAACCAATGACGTTTGTCGACCCTGCAGGTGAAAGCAGAGGCATCATGGGACTCTACGGTCCACGAGTGTCCACAGCTCAGTCGTGGGGGGGCGTGGCCGGAGCAGCGGGTCTACCTGACCATCCGGGTGGTGGTCCAGCTCAGCCACCCTGCCGACATGCAGCTGGTCCTGAGGAAGAGGATCTGCGTCAACGTAAACCCGGGCCGCCAGGGTTTTGCACACAACTTCCTGAGAAGGATGTCCACGCGCAGCACCATACCTGGCTGCGGGGTCACCTTCGAGGTGGTCTCCAACATCCCCGGGGTAAGGCCAGGGGAAACAAATAGTCATTTCATGCTTTGCTCAGCAACAGGGTGAATTATTAAACACAATCTTTTTTTCTTCCCATCAGGACGCCCCTGGCTCAGAAGACAGGGAGATGCTGGCCAACCTCGCTGCCAGCGCACACAGCAACCAGTCACCGGATGAAGAAGCTGCTATTGAGAAATACCTCCGCAGTGTCCTCAGCCTGGAGAACATCCTGACTCTGGACAGACTCAGACAGGTGGGTGGAGACGCTGGGAAAATATAAAAAGTCTAAAACAGATAGAACTTAGACCTTTGAATGACAGGAAGGTGTGCAGTTGGTTTTAACACACATAGAAGCTCAATAAGACGCAGGATATAAAATGTATCAAAGTTGTGATTTGTGTTTGTTTTTCCTGATTGAGTGCTTTCTAATATGTTGAAAATGTTCGGTTGCTTTATAGGAGGTGGCAGTGAAGGAGCAACTGACTAGCAGAGGAAAAGGCAACAGACGGAGCATCAGTTCTCCTTCTGTCCACAGGGTAAAACACACACACAATGACATTATACTGCACTCAATGATAATCCAATATAGAACAATATGATATGAATCATCTCTCTGTCCATCCGTCCTCAGCTGTCTGGAAGTAGACAAGACCTGTCCACATCTTGCCTGGAAGATAAGGTAACATACCTGTGCTGGTTCTTGTTGACTGTTCTTAAAGTAATGCGTTCAAATATGTTATGATTAATTGAGGATCCAGTGGTGATTGTCAGTCTTAAGTGACTAAATACCAAACAACACCTCCCACCTAATATATCTGTTCCTATTTACCATTGACATGTTTTTCAAACCAATGTCCCATCATCTGTTCCTCAGGGTCGATGGGAGAGTCAGCAGGATATCTTCATGCCTTCTCAGTTTCACCGCACCCTCCCACGGCCCGCCTCCTCCCCCTCCACCTACTCCACCTCTCCTTCTTCATCCCAGTCTCCCTTCGGTATGACACCCCCACAGAACCAGGAGCCGGAGCAAGGTAAACCCCCTCTCTTTACCCCCATCACTGCTCCTTTCTTCTTTTCTCTGCCAAACATTCCTCATCCCTTTTCCTCCATATTGCTAACTTCTATTCTCCCACCTTTCATTCTTCTTTCTGGGTTCATCATTTCTACTATATACTCATATCTAAATCACTTAGCTCAACCGCTCAAAAGGTTGCTCTGATGTCGAAGAGGAATATGTAAAAATCGGCCATAAAATATTATTATTATTATATATAAATATATTTATATTTAGATTATCCTCCACTTTCCCTAGTCTTTTAACCAACTTGAATGTTTATTCATTTTCAGAATTGTAACTATTAATACCAGTTTATTTAAAAAATGCCACTGGTGTTCACAATAAATTATTTTCTGTATAACAAATACTACGTTTTGTTTTCTACGTCTAGGATATGTTAATAATTAGCAACCAGAGATTTTGATGCATTTCTGTGCAGTAAAACACTTGGAACCACATTGAGCCACATTTCCATTTGAGAAAAGTAATTGGTACAATTTTGAATCCAGGGCTCTAGATTGAAAGCCTGATATGATGGAATACATTATTTACTGGTTTTCAATATTTGCATTTAAACAGACAAAAAGCAAAGTTCCCTACACAACCTAATGTGTCATTGGTTACCTAACAAACTACGTCTCCGCTCTGTTCCCTTTGTTTACCAACGGCAGTGATGCGTAATGTCTCTAGTTCCTACCTGCTCCTTTTAGTGTTGCCTACATCCATTGCTGTAACATTCTTTGTCTAACGCATTCTTCTCTCTCAAATTCATTAACAAAGCATTTCTCTGTGCCATAGTGATTTGGTGTCAGTGTCAGAAATCATGTTCCTGTGCTTTAGGTTAATTCCGTTCTGAAAATGAACAGAATTAATATATTTTCTTTTAGTAATTTCTGTTTGTAATCTTGTTTCGATGGCTCAATCAACCGTCTGCGTGTTTTACGGCCGGCTGATGTCTTCTCCTGTCAGTCTGTCACTGTTGGGGTTTTTGCCATTTCCTGGACTCGCTTTCAACTTTCTGTCTTAATCTTTCACACCTCCTCTACCTCCCACACCTGCTCCTCGCTTCCTTCCTCTCCTATCCTCTCTCACCTCCTCACCCCCCTCCCCCAGGTCGTTCAGGACTTGCTGCCTCTTATCTTTCAGTTAAGGCGCTGGTTCCTCAGATGCCCAAACTGCTCAAGTCTCTGTTTCCAGCGCGGGACGAGAAGAAGGATCTGAGACCCTCGCCACACAGCCAGCAGGTGAGCAGAGACGCTGAAGTAGAGCTCCCCCAGGACTTATGTAGCTGTGTGAGAGGTGGAACCAGGGTCCCATTCATTTAGCCTTGCTGGAGAAATAAATATGAAATACAGGTTGCATACAAGTGTTCCTGTCATGACCTCGTGTGTTGTTACTCAGCAGCATGTCCCTCGCATCGTGACATCAGGAGGGGACGAAAATCGACTCAAGGCTGAGACGGTGAGATAATGCCCCGGTCTGCTTTCCCCTCTGTTTGTTGTTTATTTAACATTTGAAGTGCATTTGTAATCTGATCTTTGTCCGTGGATATCCGCTGCAGTCTTCTTCACAACCCTGTCATATTCCAGCTGCACAATGTAGACCCCGTTTTAAATCTGTGCTCACTCTGGAAATGAAAGTGCCTACTGTTATTTATTTGTTCTCAACATAATTGTCTGGGGACTGACGGCAGCCGAGGCTCAGATCATTGTGAAATGTTGTCCATAGTGTTTGCTAAGCTTCAGAAACAATAGATCTGACCCTTAAACAATGAATCCAATTCCTTTTTGTTAAGCCATTTCCTCCTAAAAACCCACGTCTTCCTCTGCTCTCCCAGTTTCTACTAGTATTCATTTAGTCAGACAGTTTAGATTGATTTTGTCAAGTGACCTTGATGAGTCAACCGCCTGAGCTTTTAACTCAGTCCATTTTAATCTGATCTTATTCAAAAAAAACCATCAACAGAGATAACACAAGTAGCATCAGTAGCACCATTTTCCAGTCGTTGATTATTTGACTGATTATTGTTTTGTTGTTTTGCCTTGCATGCTCTCGTCTGTCCCCCTGTTCCTGTGGCAACCGTTGGTTTCCTGTAGCCTGCTATTCTGCGACCCGCAACCAAAGACCGACGGGCAGAGTTCCCAGAAGTCCCTCCTCTTCCTGTGCATGACCCGCATGACATCACCCCCCTCAGCCCCCTCAGCCAGTCGTCGAGCGGCTACTTCTCCAGTAGTGTTTCTACGGTTACCCTGTCTGACGTCCTCCAGCCCTCCTCCTCGTCCTCCTCCCTCCTGGCTGCTGACACTACGTTACCCACAAACCCCCAGGCGCAGGGTGCTGACAGGAACGATGTTGTAACCTCTCCTTCTCAGTGTGGCGCCAAGATGGCTGTCGTCGCTCCACCCACTTCCCACAGCTCAGCCAATCACAACAACGTCTCCTCAGAAAACTCCGTCTCCGAACACAAGCTGGTCAACTCGGGAGGAGGAGGAGGAGGGGGGGGGGGAAGGCTTTGAGAGGCTGGAGATCTTTGTGGACGATGAAGAGCGTAGCAATAATGACGTACTGCCTGATTGGCTGTCAGAGGGAGCGTTTGTTACAGTAGGAAGCAATAAGGCCGGGACAGTACGCTACGTGGGAGTGACGCAGTTGCTGATGGAGTGTGGGTGGGGGTGGAGCTGGACACCCCTGTAGGTAGGTACACTATTAAAGGGTACATTTACCCAAATGACGCAAATACATTAAAAATGACTCGAGTATTCAAGCTTAATTAATAAAGTTGACTTAATCAATTTTGTAATGCTTTGCAGCTTTCTCTGTGTTTATTTATTGAAAAATGTATTGTCAAAATTCACAATGTGTTTTGTTCAATTATAAAATATTCTTCTCTAATCCATCTAGCCTTCGCCAACAGTTTGTCCAACACAAAGATAATTACAGTTGTACTAACGGGACATTCAAACGGCACCATAAATTACATTTATACAACCTCAATAAGAACAAATCTATATTTCTAGGGTGATGACTTCATTAAGAAAACTTCATAATAAGGACAAAATAAAAAGACTGTATACAATTCTACACTGTGGTTTTGTAATAGTCAAAACTTCTCTGTTAATGGTGAGGCTAGCTGAGACTTGATTGGCTCCTCTGTCACAGCCCTGCCTTTGGTTGGTGGAGCTGACTACAGCTTAATGCTAAATGATTTCCTGTCCTGACCTTTGTTTCTTCCCTACAGGTAAAAATGACGGGTCAGTGGGAGGTCATCGGTACTTCCTGTGTAAACCGGGGTACGGGGTGCTGGTCCGCCCGGACCGCCTGTCCTGCCGCGACCGGACCAGCCGGCGCACGGGAGACTTCCCCGCCCCCCCCCACGTCCCCGTCTTACGAGGAGAAGCCATTGTTGCGCGGCGGGGCGAGAACCGCAAGTCCTGGAGCAGTTGAGACAGGGAGGGTGGGATGAATCCCCCACAGCCCTCCTCTTCCTCCTCCTCTTCTCCCAGCTATGCAACAGGCTCACAGTAACATACTGCCTACCCTCCTTTAGATTGAAACTACATCCATTCACAGGTAATGGGTGGAACTAGAATAAAGACAATGATGAGACCTTTCAGAACGAGTGCAAGTAAGTGGACGAAAGACTATGCAGAGAATATAGAAGTCCGTGGAAGGACTATTTACCTTATGGGAAGATAATTCTCAATGAACAGCGGTCAATGGGAAGACTGCTGAAGTGAGTGAATGGAGGTCAGTGCAGACTCCTAATTTGGAGTGTCGGAGCTCTGCGAGGGGGGGGGAATGTGGCGCTGCAGCCTGGAGGATGTGCTGCAGAATTTCTCTGAGCTAATATACAGGGATGCAAATGGGTCACATTTTAGGAAGGAATCACCTTTTTTGAAAAAACAAAAAGACATCTGAGAATATTTTTTTAACTTTTTGAGTGCAAAAAAAGACCATTTTAGATTAAAAAGCAGTCATCTTTTCCAGTTGGTTCCATCATAAATGATTTCTAGTGGTCATAGCTACTAGAAAATAGAAATACTATTCAGCCTAACAACCACATTCTAAAACAGAGAATATTTAATGGCCATGTTTGGCATTTGTTATCCTCCCTACACACTCAAAATAATGTGTTTTGGGATTAGTAAACCAAAATAGACCAAATCTGATTTTAAATTATGTTTTAAATTCAAATAGGTCAAAGTGACATACAGCTCACACTAAGGCAGTCAGACTGTGTGACAAAGTGTTTGCATCCCTAGATAAGATGTCTCCCCCTAGTCACCCTGAGACTTCATGTCCCAGAATCCCCTGCTCCAGCTGCCACTCCGCTGAACTCTCTACAGACTCATTGTTTGAGCCTCGTCTCCTCCTCCTCCTGGACTCCCTTTTCTTTTGAAGATAGATCCTCCCAGAATGTGCCTTCACCGTGGCTTGGTTTGCATTGGTTTCATTTCTGTGTATTTAATTTGAATTCTTTGTGTTTTAAAGAGAATGCCTTTTGCTAAGTGTGAGGTGATCTCAGGGACTGCAGAGGGGAAAGGACATGGAGTGTGTGTGTGTGTGTGTGTGTGTGTGTGGTTGTGGTTGTGGTTGTAAATGTTGTACAGTGTTGCCCTGTGTGCAAAAATAATTGTTGTAGTCATAGTTGAACATTCTACGTGTAAAGCAGGAAAAGGTGTGTCCTTGTTGGACAAAGCCACTATGGGAGCAAGTTGTTTGTAGTGAGATGCTTTAAAAGTCGATTTTGCACTGGAGACGTCGGAGAAGAAGAAGCATCTGTATGTTAGCAGAACGTGTGTGGTGTTGTTAGAGAGAGGTAGAAGAGTGTACACAGAGTATATCTCCATGAGGGGCATAGTGGACGTCTGCTCTTGAAGGATGTGCTGGTTGTGCTCAGTGTCTGACATTTAGACGCTAAGGGGCGTTGTAGCACTCTGGTGTTGTTGGGGGGGGGGGGGGAATAGGCATGTGCATGTGTCGAGGAAAAGAAAGTGAGAAGGACACGCAGAAGCTCAGCTGGGTATTTACCGCTTGAGAAGAGAATTGATTTGCTTCTATGCATTTGATCAGTTTGAAGATTCTAGTTTCTTTTAGGGATTCTGACACAACTGGGAGCTTCACAGGTTAACGCAGTTCTGACTGATTTAACATTCCTGGCACGTCTGCAAGGTGATGTGGCAGACAAATGAGTTTTCACACTCCAGAGGGACGTTTTACACAGACCTTATTCTTTGTGTATTCATTGTGGAGGAGCATTAGCAGTGCAGCACTGGATCAGGCTTTATGAATACCATCGATTCATGAAGAATGCAGACAGAATGCTCATGTTCTACCAATGCTTCTCCACCAGTCACTAATGGGACACATGAAGGTTTACTCATCATAGGGAGTACTACTCTGCATGAGAACAGTCTTCTGTAGTCCTTAACGCCCGGGCAACAGTCTGTCATAAATAACATTCATATATATCAAATGACCAATGGCGTTTTTATTAATCCAAGACAGGAAATGGATAAAAAGCACTAATTTTACAAATCTAATACATTAAAAGCTGATTATTATGACATTGTGGTGTGCAACACTGTCCTGCAAACAGGTCAGAATTAAAGTATGAAAGGATTTTGTTCACGAGGGCTTTTATTTTGAAACCAAAACAGGAAGTGCTATGGTAAAAATGTATTATTTTCATGTCTGACATTTTCTCCAGATATAGACATTAACACTGTAGTGCTGGCAACATACGGTAACAATGACATTTCCCTAAAGCCGAGCAGAGAGGAAAAGGAAGTTCCGGCCCCTGATGATGTCCTAGAGGAGAACCCCTTTAACAAAGTGCAGTAAGGTCTGTGTAAAGGGTTTAGTTGAGTTGGATCGATGCTTTCTCACCAAGTGAGAAATAGGCATGTAGGTGATGGAAAAATAATATATCACCATCACTAATAAGTTCATATCCTGATGATGACAACATGAATATGCTATTAATATCCTGTTACTATAGTGACATTAAGTTAATCTATGTATACTATAGGAGTCTATTTAGATTTCTGATGCAATGATACATCTGAATACATTATCTGGAAAACCACGTAAATGGTGTTATCATCTTTATGATGCATTATGTTTTTCCATTCCTTTTTTATCATGCGTCTTCTTATCTCGAGAGGCCTGAATTTACTATTTATATTTCAATTCTTGTACAGATGCATTTATCGCATGAAATAGATAAAGCCTTTTCTTTTCTTTTTTAATATTGCACAAATGATTCCATGAATAATTGCTGCTATTAGCATTGTATATCTTCCTGTAAATGAATCCGCTGATTTATGGACTCTCTGTATCTCTTACTGTAGATTGGAAATCAGTCGTTTGTTTAAAAAATAAATAATTGCAGACCTGGAAAGCTAAAGTGGTTCAATGGCCAATATATATATTTGAATATGAAGTAGTAAAGTTCCTAAAAACGAGGCACTTTGTCATGGAAGCCTTGAAGAAGATGTGGGGGTAAAAGATGGAGTATTTTCTGGGTGAGAAAGACAGAAATATAATATAGTATGAGACAACATACATCACCATAGTCTAGTTATAATGTATTTATTATCTGGCCTTATAGCACGGGACCTTCTGATTGGTCGGTCGGTTACTATGGGTGTCTCGTATGTGATTGGTTGGAAAGGTTGGAATCCTGTTTGTTTTTAAATATTGTGGTTCAAAACAGTTATGTGGTAATGAAGGAAGCAGGGAGTAAAGTGTTGTTGTGTACTCTGTGTGTTTGTGTGTGAATGTTGGACCCGGTTGTGTTTGCGAGTTCTTGCCAAGATGGGAAATGACCAGCAGCTGCCACTTTACTTACTAAAGATAAAGTGAAAGTTCCTGCCGTCTTTCCCGTCCTGGCCTGGCTCTGTTTTAGGGGTTTGAGATCACTTCAGGCTTCTGGGCGTCCCTGTGTGTTATCGTGCCTCAGAAACCACGTGTCCATGACTTATTTCATATCGTTCATTTTGCACAAAGTCTCCAGAACGGGAATCGAAAGAGTTCATTTCTGGAATGCTTCTAAACATAGGAAAAATACAACCTGATTTTATTTTATGATTCTCACGTTTTTTCTTCTTTAAATTATACTGAAAATGTTTAATTTGTTATTCATTTCATATTCTCCATCTGTCAATCACTGCTCAACTAACTTTCAAGTCAAAGGATGTCGATTGGTTTAGGGCAGTACCAAATGTCTAAAAACGTCATTCTTAACGACATTGAATTATAAATCAACATTTATTTTGCACGTCTATACATTTGGTTCAAAGCTAGTGTTTCTGTAGATAAAGATTGGGATAAACAAATATTATTAGTGTTATATAAACTCATATTTCTTGTTTATTTTTCCAAAATATCTCATTCTCACCATGATGGATGAAAAATGTGCTCTCTTGCTTTCCATTCACAAAGGGAGGCACGCAGTGACACGTACTATTCATTAAAGGAAGTCTTTTAAATCAATAAAAATACACATTTTATCCAACAACCTTTTGGCAATATTTATTTATTTATTTTTATATTATATATAATGTTAAAAAAAAACATTTGGTACAGCCCTAAATGAAATTGGGATCTATTGTTTTACATGACACAAATCATGCATCCTTAATACATGACTTTATCAGATGAGGCTAACATAGATACAGGTAGCTGATGGGCTGCCTGCCATTTCAATAAGGAACTGTAAAAAGAGAAAAGTAGCATTATAATAAATAGTAATAACTGTTTTGCTCAGAATGGATTTAATGTTGTTTATCTCCGTGTTCTCCATCTCGCTGTGGAGATCAGAGCAAAGCCAGCAGTGTTATTCCTGTGACTGTATCAACCAGAAGAATTTTGTGTCCAACATATTCAAACTGATCTGTATCAATCTTCAGACAGCTTTTTTTGTTTTTCTTCTTGTCTTAAGTGCTTTTATTTGTCTCAAAATGGTCCCATATCTGTTACATTTGTGGGATAGCCCTGCCTCAATGTGGCCTTCAACCTGGAGCCAGGCTGCTGTTTTTAGCAGGAACAATCCCATAATCCCTAACTAAACACATCACTGCTGTACTATACAACTCAAATGTGTACCTTGGTATTATTCAACAGGATCATTCAAAAAAAAAAGTCCTTTCTTTTTAGAGACCAATTGGGATGCTGTACGTGATTTTGGAACAAGATTTTCACTCCTGTATTACTGACTGCCTCACAGGTCATTGTGATGCCTCCTTGGTGAGAAAAGACCCAGACTTCCACACAGGGAATTTTATAAACCACCATTATAAAAAATGACCACCACCACTACCAGGGAGTTTACGCCACATGATCTGAGGTGGTGTTTTGTATTTTCCGGGCACTACAATACATTTTCCTGCCTCGGTAGTGAGTGGTCACCTTTTTTTACTACCTCCTCTTCAACAAATATTCTGCCAACATCTTCTTTCCCTGAGGCCTTTTTAGCTGCATCAAGTTCCATTTGTGCATATACTAAAATATTAGAATAAACCGAGCAATAGGTGATGCAATGCGGCCTCGTTGCGAGTTAGTTTTTTCTGCAGTTTTAAAGGAAAGAGATTCAGAACTTCTCTTGGTGCATTTTAAAGGCAGTTGGTATCAATGCAGTGTTTGCATTAAAATGGTGCTCGATACCAGCGGCCATATTGAAGGGAGCTGTGTATAATAAGGAAGCCCTTTGACCTTTGACACATTCAGCTAACGGAAAGTTAGAATAATAAAAAATGGGATTTATGTCAAAAACAGTATTATGACGGTAATAATGATTCTCACTTGTCTGTTGATCCTGTGGCACGGGTTTGCCTTCATGTGTTTGTGTGTGAGTGCACCATCAGAGTGGTTGTTCTGTGTATATGTATATATGCGCATATTAAGACTTATATAAAAGAAAAATCTCAGCACAAGTTTGGGTTTTTGATTAATTTAATTGGTTTATGTAATTCTATGCTGCAATCCAAAGAATAACAATGTATTAATACATTTATAATTTTTTTTTTTTTTATCATCTGAACATCTGGGTAAGAAAAAATAAAAAAGCAAGATTTAAAGAGTATTTGTTCTTTATTTCTACCAAGTGTTCATAGCACTTTTTTTTGATTTTATTCATATTAAACTAGGCCTATACATATTACATATTCTTTAAATAATTTGTTATTGTGCATACAGTACTACGTTATTTATAATTAACAATAATTACATTTTAAAAATAATAATAATAATTACGAATTTGTATGACGTGATTATTTTTTCATGCTATAAATCGGTATTTAACGACATATTATAGCATAGTAACTGTTCTTGAATTACCTTACTATAGGAATTAATTACATTTTACGGGTATACTAAGACTTTTTTGATTCCAAGTTCTGCCATTTGTTTTTCAAACTATAATCTTTAGCTGTGACTATATAAAATGTTTGAGAAGGAAAAACAAAAATGAACTTCAACCAGATCTAAAATAGTTATTTGTGTAGTCGACTTTAACGGCTACACACCATCAGACAGACAAGAAAAACAGACACACTGCTTTGACTCAGATCACTTTTTATTCCCTGTAATAGAATATTAATAAAAACACACCTTAAAATAACAAATAAGGTTTATCCAACAGATGAAAAAGTAACAAAAGGCATATGTTAGATTTTCTACATCGCAATTACAGAACAGTCTACTCGTCCAAAAAAGGCACTAAATCTTGAAATAGAAAAGAACCCGGGGGTACAAATCAAAGTGACCACAACAAATGTCCTGCTGAGGTCCGACAGTTTCATTCTGTACACTTATTGAATTGTTTATTGCAAAATGAAAGGCTAACCCCTCTTTAGGTTTTCTTTTTTTACATTTGAATCAAGTTATATTGACAGTCATGAGCTGATTAAAGAACATTAAGACTGGAACATCTCATTATATGTTGAATGATTTCCACCAAGTCAATCCCGGGGGTCGGATCTGAAATAGCAGTCAGCTTGACCTTTTCCAAAAGAAAACCGTACAGCAAGGCAACTGAAGGCTCTAAAAACATACAACAGTACTGTAAGAAACAAAGTGCATCAGCAGCCTGAATCTAACTGGAAGAGCATATGCTTTTCTAAACCGTTTAAGGATAAGGAACAACGTTTTTTTTTATTCTTTATATAATCAACTACAATTGAGTCACTTTCAAAAATTAAAGTACAGAGCCAATTTAGGGTCAAAACTGAAAGGCCAAATGAAATGAAGTCCAGACACAAAGACCCAGATATTAGGAATGACACGTGGAAAATGATAAACAAAAAGGGATTACTTATTTTGTTGTTTTTTTTTGGTCTTATTTCAATTCTCTTGCTGTTTTTCATTTCTTCTTCCTTTCATATTTTTGGCTCTAAAATGACACTTTTAACCTCTATTCATTTCACATCAGTTTGCTGTTTCAGAACGGCAAAGTACAACTTAATGAGAGGACCACGAAGGCAGCACCTGACATGATTTAAAATCCTGAAATAATCTCATAACAGCACGTTGTCTACAAGGAACCCCACGGATTCACGTCAGAAGGCTTCTGCTTGGCAGATTTCCAAAGACAATAAAAACCATTTCTAATTTGGCATGACAAATGAAAACATGATGTTTTACAAACGCTTAAAGCAAAAGACAGCTGAGCTGCCGTACAATAAACACATATTCCACCAAACCATTTTAATCTCTTAATCTGAACTCATCAGATAAAGAGAAGTCTTACCAGGATGAGAGGACATTTTCTATATCTATATTTGGAAGTTTATGAATTATACTTTTTTTTCTGAGGTGGGTTTTCCCTGTTTTCAAACTTTATATTTATTGGCTCGAGTTCAAGAAGGACTTTCCCTTTCTTCAGCCGGGTCACAGTTAGTCTCCTCTGAAAATCAGCTCCACAGTCTACACGTTCACATTGGAGCAGCTGTGGAGGAACCTTGGGGGGGGGGGGAGTTAGCTTATAGCTGAGCGGGGTAACGTGAGGTATTTGTGTCAAGTTTTTAACTCTCAACTAGTAGCTTAGCCTAAAAAAGCACCAGGTGATGAAAGGAAGCGCTCTGCTGTTACTGCATTGGCTTGATAAAGTGAAGGATGTACAGCCATTGTGGAAGTCCTTATCATGCACCAAATCATTAAGGCACTTCAACCTTAAAAACATACGGCACATGTCATGTGTTGACTTAAAGGAAATATTCTAGATCACCTAATAACTGACCTTCTAAATGCAAGTATGATTTACTTGTTTACGGGTGAGGAATGTTAATATGTCACAATACAGAGAAAGGTATAAGCTCACTACACTTACACAAACAATAAGAGGCCTGTGTCACTGCCATAGTAGATCATATTTCAACAACACTATTTCAAAAGTAAATATGTAAAAGATATAGTGCATACTTTAGTTGGAAGTTTCGAAATGATCTCTTTGAATTTAAATTATGGATCAGATATGTTGAGTATTTTAAATTATAATTCCATATTTAGTTGTATTTTGAATTTCGTGCTGAATGGTGCTGACCACACAAAATTCCGCTAAAAGTTTAATTTAAAAGAAGTATTGGATAACTGAGTTATGTTGTTGCCATTTGGATTTATCCTATAGAATATAATATTTGTTTCAGTGTGAGAATTGTGTTTTCTAGATGCTGAGGTTAAGCAAAGTGCATTTATACTAATGTATTACTAAAAAGTATTTTCTTAAGAATAAAAAAAAGGCGGTATCAGATTAGTATTGGTATGCAACATCAAAAGTTATATCAAGCAGAAGCTGACTTCTACAATGGCTGTACTGTGATAAATAATTCTTGATTATTACTAGACTATTTTTTTTTTAAAAAACACTTATTTCTGTGTTTGTTTTCAAGAGAATCCCCTCTCTAAAATGTCTGAACGATAAGCTTTCGTTTCTCTCCTATTCTCTCTCTCGTCTGTCATTAATTCATACTGATCACTCTCAGCACCATGATATTGATCAATAAAAGTGCATTTCAAATGAAAATACAATTTCAAAACATGACAGTATGTGTTTAAAACACATGGCATATCCAGCTAAACACAGATATACCTTCACAAATTAAAAAAGAAATGCATTTTCCCTTGCCAATAATTTGACACATCTGATGCATCTCTTGATAAGCACACTATCTGTAATACACAGCTCCATCCATCACACACACACACACTCAGAAAACACACACAATTCAAAACGTAATACTTTGGCTAATGCCTTCACTCACCTCTCACCAACATGAAAGACTGACTGAAGCTAATATGTCATTATACTGTAAATAGAAATGGATCAGGATAAGTATATATATATACCCCAGTTGATATGATATACTGTATATATATATATATATATACTTATGAGAGTGTGCACGTACATACACGTGTACTTTATGTATTTATTCACTTGAATCTGTAGTAATACCTCCCAACAGACTGATCTGGTAGAGATCGTCTCACAGTGATCAGCCATCTGGGTTTATAGTTTCACACTAAACACAGTTTTAGCTACCATCAACGTTTATGTGTTGAGGAACTTTTTTTTAAATGATTTGTTATTAATGTAGAAGCAAAGAGGCCTTAAGAAAGTCAGGACTAATAAGATCAAATTCTAATTGCAAAATCTGATCTCAGAATCGGACGCAGAACGCACATCCTGGTATTTTACGGCGTCCCGCATGTGACATACTTTGCACTGTGATATAATGCTTGTTTACAGAACAGTAGATCTGTATGGGTATTGGAACACACCCCTAATAAAAATAAAAATAAAAAAGACAAAAAAAAAACTTGAATTTCTAAACCTTTTAAAAACTCAAGGGTCGAAATTCAAGTTAAGTTAGTCAATTTCCTAAATGCCTCTAGTTGTATAATTATAATTAAAACATTAACGCATTAAAGCTAAGTAGTGGCTAACCCACTACAACAACAAAAAGCCTCTTCAGTTGTCTTTACATTTTGAGAACTTGAAATACCTACTGAGAATTGGAAGCGGGAAAATCTAACCCCTCAAATGTAATTTAATTTAGGTTGTCCTTTTCTTTAATTCCTTATATTAAGCTTATTTATACCAGGGCTGCAACATGAGGAGTGAGTCATTTAGTTTCTTTCTGCTTTTTCTGTTGTTAATTAACATGCCATATTAGCAGTAGATTGGCTCTTTATAGTCATTATAAACAACTTATTAATGCCTTATTCTACATGACCATAATTCGGACAAGTAATAAGCCATTAGTTGAGAGTTTTTCCTCAATACCCCTCTAATTAGTGCTGATTTATGCCAAGTAAGGAAGTTGTTGTACATGAGTTTTGGTCTTAATATGCTCTGCTCCATATGGGCCTAATAAGGCAGGAGTACCACAAGAATAGTAATTCTCTCCCTTAATAACACTAACAAATATGATCTATTCTTATGTAACAACACATGAAACCATAAGTGTTAATTAGTCTAAACAACAAAAATTATGTATTTCTATCTAAGAACATGTTCCCTATTTTAAAGTGAAGTCTTGTTCATAACCAATAAGCTAGTAGTTTGACTCTAATTAGGTATTTCTATCTAAGAGCTAGTAGTTTGACTCTAATTAGGTATTTCTATCTAAGAGCTAGTAGTTTGACTCTAATTAGGTATTTCTATCTAAGAACTAGTAGTTTGACTCTAATTAGGTATTTCTATCTAAGAGCTAGTAGTTTGACTCTAATTAGGTATTTCTATCTAAGAGCTAGTAGTTTGACTCTAATTAGGTATTTCTATCTAAGAACTAGTAGTTTGACTCTAATTAGGTATTTCTATCTAAGAACTAGTAGTTTTGACTCTAATTAGTCACGTGTTATAGCAGAAGTTTAATACAGCGTATTTCTGGTATATTCATTTAATGTCACCTGATATATAGGATGTGTTAAACTTGAATGGACGAGTCAATTTTTTCCTCTTAATTATAGAGGTTTTTTATATATATAATATTCCTAAAATGATGTCCCATTTTAAGTAGAAGTAGATTAGCGCAAATGGTCTTTTCTTCCACTTTTGTGTTATAAGGTGTACCCATGTTAAGTAAATTGGTAAGAGGTCAGAGGAACTCCAAGAGAGGGCTTCCTCCGATATAATACAGTTAAAGTCTTGTTAGTTAGTGGTTCATATCCAGCATGCATTAGCTAAGAAACGATAAGGATGTTGGTGTGTTAGTTAATATAAAGAAATGTATGTGCGCTCATGTGCAGACGTATATATAGTTTGTTGTTATGTATTCATTTTGAGTGAGCTGGCTTCGAGGTTGGAGGAAGTTCAGAGAGGTGATGACATTTGGAGATGTTTAAACACAATGAGAAAATGTGTTAGCATACACGCTAGCATTAGCCATACTAGCCTGTATACATGCTTATTGCACAGCTAGCATTAGCTATATTGACCTTGTTTACACTTAGCAGTCCTATGTGTTAATCTGTGTATGTTACACTTGCATGTATGAGATCATTAAGTGCCTTATAACTTATTTGTTATAGTTTCACTCCGTTTGAATGTCACTGGACTGCAAATAAGTCAATAAAGGAGCATGGCTGCTCATTCCCTGGCTCTCAAAAGAGTTTGGCTGGCTGTTGAATCTATGTTCACACTGAGACAACACAGAGAGAGAACAGTACACCCTAATTGTGTGAGAACATACAAGCAGGGTCACACAGTATGATCACGAATACATAAACTCTGTTAAAAAATCGGCTGCATGTGTTCTCAGCCTTGGTGAACTTGACATGTTTTGGTACATGTATGTGTCCTGAACCTCTCTTTAGTGGTTCATTAATAAAACAGATATGTCAACGTGTGCCTACTTTGTTCATGTACTGTTGAGGTTAATTTCAGTAGTTGTGTGCTATAATGTATTTACAAAGTGTGAAGAGGAGGCAACTTTAGAATAGGGAACCTGTTCAGGTCAATGAGAGTCAAACTACTAGCTTATTGGTTATGAACAATACTTCACTTTAGAATAGGGAACCTGTTCAGGTCAATGAGAGTCAAACTACTAGCTTATTGGTTATGAACAATACTTCACTTTAGAATAGGGAACCTGTTCAGGTCAATTAGAGTCAAACTACTAGCTTATTGGTTATGAACAATACTTCACTTTAGAATAGGGAACCTGTTTCAGGTCAATGAGAGTCAAACTACTAGCTTATTGGTTTATGAACAATACTTCACTTTAGAATAGGGAACCTGTTCAGGTCAATGAGAGTCAAACTACTAGCTTATTGGTTATGAACAATACTTCACTTTAGAATAGGGAACCTGTTCAGGTCAATTAGAGTCAACTACTAGCTTATTGGTTATGAACAATACTTCACTTTAGAATAGGGAACCTGTTCAGGTCAATGAGAGTCAAACTACTAGCTTATTGGTTATGAACAATACTTCACTTTAGAATAGGGAACCTGTTCAGGTCAATGAGAGTCAAACTACTAGCTTATTTGGTTATGAACAATACTTCACTTTAGAATAGGGAACCCTGTTCAGGTCAATTAGAGTCAAACTACTAGCTTATTGGTTATGAACAATACTTCACTTTAGAATAGGGAACCTGTTCAGGTCAATGAGAGTCAAACTACTAGCTTATTGGTTATGAACAATACTTCACTTTAGAATAGGGAACCTGTTCAGGTCAATGAGAGTCAAACTACTAGCTTATTGGTTATGAACAATACTTCACTTTAGAATAGGGAACCTGTTCAGGTAAATTAGAGTCAAACTACTAGCTTATTGGTTATGAACAAGACTTCACTTTAGAATACAATTTTTGAGTTGTTTAGACTTAATTAACACTTATAGTTTCATGTCTTGTTACATAAGAATAGATCATATTTGTTAAGTGTTATTAAGGGAGAATTACTATTATTGTGGTACTCCTGCCTTATTAGGCCCATATTGAGCAGAGCATATTAAGACCAAAACTCATGTACAACACCTTCCTTACTTGCAATAAATCAGCACTAATTAGAGGGTTATTGAGGAAAAACTCTCAACTAATGGCTTATTACTTGTAGAATATGGTCATGTAGAATAAGGCATTAATAAGTGTTTTATAATGACTAATAAAGAGCCAATATACTGCTAATATGCATGTTAATTAACAACTAGTTGATGGTTCATTTGTGTACCTTAATATAAAGTGTTACCCAAAATCATCTTAAACCCACCGAAATATCCCCTACCTGCTGTGATTCTGCTGACTCACTCATTGGAAGGAGCCAACAGCGAACCATATCAAAGAAACATAATTAACTGGGATGAAAAGCGCAACATCAGTTAAAATAACTTGTGTTTTATCTTTTGAGGCTGTTCAGTTGTGTTGTGATCACAGTGCAAGACCCTGAAATGATTTGAACTGTGTCAAATGCAGTGATGCCCTTTCCAAAGAAATGGCATCACTTCCTGTTAGTCAGTCTTTACGGAAGATTTAAAATGCCTAAAACAAATCAGCAAAGAAATAACGTGAAAAACAATACACACTGTGCATTTACTATTTGAGACATAATTAAATCATTCCTAATCTATTTCACTTTCTCTGTTTGATTTGACTTATTTAGGCATGTTTTGTCTTCCATAGCTGGGGAGCAAAATAAAAGTAGTTAGTTATTTTTCGTCATTATTATAATATACTAGTAATGCCTATAAGAGTGTAGCAGAGCAGGTTGGAGGTAGGGTTGGGAGGTATCTCAGGGTTGGAGTTTACACGACTTTTGGTCTTTTATTTTTTTCTACTTATTACATTCCTATAAAATCTGCTTGCATATTAACACACCTCTGATCCTTCTCCATTCGACCAATTAAAACGTCCGCTGACCGTTTCAGTCGTCCTCCAGCGTTTCCGTCTTGATGTCGATCCCACCGCTGCAGCCCGCCCCCTCCACCTGATTGCTGTGATTGACAGACGCCTTCTCCAAACTGATTGGGTCCTGGGGCTCGGACAGCGTGGGCTCGTCCTGCAGGGAGGGGGAGGGGGGGGGACCAGGACACGCCTGTCAATCTGGACGCCTCCGCCTGAGGGCCAGCCGCTGACACTAAGGAGCGGCCAATCAGAGTCGTACCCCTCTGTCCTGACAAGCTTCCTCTGCTCAGAGCGGAGAACCAGCTGGGGAGCAGCGTGGGGACCTGGGGGGAGGGGGAGGGGAGGATGAGTAGATTTTTAAAATATGTTATTTCTTAAATTCCGAGATTTTAGTGTAAAGGGCTCTATACAGTACATTTGTCTCTTCACTATTGATATTATAAGAGTGTTTCAAACTCCATCCGAATTCACAGGTCGTCAGGTTCCTAATAGTAGATAAAGTTGAAGAATGGAAAGACTCTTGCCTACGGATGATTAATATTCAATGTAATGCTGTCAAAATTATCGCGTTAACGGCGGTAATTAATTTTTTGAATGCAGAATGGCCCGTCCCATACATCCCACCAGTGGCAGCGCCAGGGTATGGCTGGGGTAGGCTACACCCATACCAAGAAATGGCTTAGCCCCACCATGAAAAATGATGTTAAAGTAAGCACAATAAAGTCCGCCAACTCGCGCGGGGTAAATTGCACAGACAGCAGTTAGTAAGATTGATTTCAGTAGCCACTTGTCTGGAAATACCGAAGACCAGAAACGGTTTTGAAAACTTTTGTCACGTAGTGATCGTCTTCTCAATAGAACATCTTTGATAATGTCTTCTGGCCAATCAGAATCAAGATAATGGCGTGGTGTTGTTGCAGGAAGTCCCGACGGAGAATACTTTTGCTGTAGTACAGGGGTGCACATAACCATAGCCGCGGGAAGTAGGGGTGCTGGGGGTGCTGCAGCACCCCCTGTTGGCGAGTGGTGTACATTTGAAAAACTGAGTGACCACCTAAATAAAAATGATTAAACTACATAAAATAGTTATGATTTTACTTTAAATAAAATTGCTAGGTCGTGGGAGAGTGACGTAATTGACGTAATTGACGCGACACACACACTGCGGAGTGACAACTTTCTAAAATGGCGCAAAAAAGGATTTTGGATTTTTTTCTCCAACAAACAACCCAATAAAAGAGTGGACCACCAGCTACTCCTCAGCCCACCACCTCTACAACACGACGCTGAAGTTGGCTTCCGATTCAGAGCATCCGATTCGGCAGTTAAGGGGAAAGTTAAGGGACATTTAATTTACAGCGCTGAGCGAACAATCCTCCGTGTTTGACTCTTAAATCGCTGCATAGTAGTGACACATGACATGTCATCATGATGCAGAAGAGACTGACACATCTGACTTTGATGCATGTCCATAGTAACATGTTGGACAATGTGGATGTATCTGCTCTAATGAGGGTCTTCATTAGTGCCACCCCAGGCTACATTTGGAGTTTTGTGAAGCCCCAACACAAGGTGAAACGTTATTTCTCCTTTAATGCTGCTGCCGCTGTGCAGTGTTTTGCCTTGTCAATCAGTTAAAATAGAATTCATAGTTTTATTAATATTGTAAATAATATTTTCTGACTATTTGTAATGTTATGTAGGTTTGTAAGAGCCATAGTTAGCATGTGGGCATGTGCAGCTGTTGCTAAGTGATGTAGGTCTATAAGCCTAACAGTTAAGGCGAGACACCAGGTGAATAGGGTAATTTTTTTTAACTTAAAGATATCAGCTAGAAATTTCTCCAGTTAATTACCTACAATAAGGCAATTGTTTTTGAAAACAAGTTTTCTGAATATGCAAATGAGCCATTATCTCATTAAATGTGCGCATATTTTAACAAATTTCAGGAACCGAAATCTGAACTTTGGATAAAGCCAGGTTCAAAATTCTCGTTTCATTTTGTAGTCATATTAGCATCTAAGGCTTTTACAGAAGGGATTTTGGATATCTCTCTTTATCACTCCATAAATCAGAAAATACTGTCAACAGCCCTAAAATATCAATTTTCGCCATGTTTCTAGGTATAAAATCTTATATAATTCAGGCTATGAATGACATATGAACAAACCCTTCAATAAAAGCCTTCATAATATTGATAGGAATATAACTGGAAGGTTTGGTGTCTCTATGTGCTACTGAAGTTGAAATTTCGAACTCAGAGTAGGATACAAACCTCATTTTGAGAAAACGACCTTTAAAGATTGCAGTGAGGCGCTAGCTAAACCCTCCTGTTCTTTGGATGATAGCTTGTGCATCGACGCACTCCGTGAAGGTATTTCATGTTCGGGGTCATTTGTTTTTTGTATAATCTTGCTTCGTGCAAGTGACAATTGTTGTTGTCTTCTCTGTGAACGGTTTTTTCGCCGTTCTTTTGCCATTTTGAGATTTCAATTTCTAGCGGAAAGCTAACCAGGAAGTGTTTTAGCACACCACGTGACGCTTCTGAACGAATCACGTTGTCAGAAATTGACACCAGCAATGAGATTTCGTTTATTGGTTTAAGACCCTTTTGTACTTTCACGATTGGTTGCTGATACAAAGGAAATGACCATATTTGGATCCGATGAGATTGTGCAGGAGAGACGGAGCTTTCCAACGATATCTCTGTTGACATGGTGCACACAGCGGTCGCGGTACTTTGTGTTACGTTAGAATGCTAACTTTTGGTGAATTTAGGAGAAATATACAGACGCAAATAGACAAACTATAGTAAAATAAACACTTAAATGTGTATTTTGTACGTTTTCCTTCCAAAAGCCTGAAAGAAAACATGTTATGGAATCAAAATAGCACAACATCTCAAAATTGACCAGTGCATGAAAAACGACGTTTTTGCCTGCGGTGTCTCGCCTTTAACAAACAATGTATGCTGCTCGTATCGCTGACGGCCGGGCCCGGTCCGGCACCGCCTTTTTTATTTTATTTTTTAAGCGGCCTCCTCCCCACTTTTGGCAGCACCCCCTGAGCAAAAGGACTTCCCGCGGCTATGCACATAACTGGTACGCAGGTTATTTGCGTAATCTGAAATGCGTACCGTCACTTGTGTCACAAAGCGCATTTGCGTACCGACGTACTTGTGAAGCTTTTCCAGAAGGCGGTTAGATCACCGGACGACAGAGTCGGTCTCCGTGTGCACAGACAGGCTGCTGTTAACGTCGGTCTGTACAACGGAATTGTGCCAAAACTACGCCAACCGGCTGCGGAGGGAGACTCCCCCCCTTCACTGGAGAACTGCGCTAAAACAGCTAATCACAACGTTCACACTCTGTGGTCACGAAGTACTCCACTAGCGCCCCCCCCCCCCGTCGACTTTCCTGAAGTACTCCCCCGTTGATAGAAATCAACACGTAATGAATTAAGACCCCACGGTTTGATGATTGATAGGTGTGTGGGTTGTCTTTCATTTTGACACGCAGAAAAATGTTATAATAAACATAGATACTGTATGTTAAATGGATATATTCGCCTTCTTTCATTTATCTTTCCATTCCCACAACAATATACATAAAGAAATGGCATATTTTGGACATAGTTCGAATGGTGATTAATCATGATTAATTAATTTTTAAGCTGTGATTAATCTGATTAAAATGTTTAATCGTTTGACAGCTCTAATTTAATTACATATCTGGGATTTTCCATATTTCGCTTTGGGCAAGCCGATTCGTCATGCTGGGAGGAACCAATATGAACCGTAAATAGTTTGTGTTGAGAAATGGGAGATTTAACATTTCTTAAGCACTTGATTTAACATTTACTTATCTTATTCTTATAAAAAATATCAATAAGAAAAAAGTAAACAGGAAGCTGCTGCCGTGCATCTTTCAGCAGCACTGAGGTGGTAAAAAGAGAGATGCTCTTGATTTTCATACAATACACTTATTACTAATAGAAAACATTTTACAGATCTCTTTGCTCGTGTTAAACAAATACACCTTTATATTCCTGAGTGCTAAGGTTCATCCAACAGTTAACTATTTCCTTTTGTGTTTCACAGACGAGAAGGTAAATCAAGCCCTTAATCATGTTATGCTACGTTCACACCGGACGCGATGCGATGTTTGGGGGCGGCGCGATTACATGTAAAGTCAATGCAGAGACGCGAATTAGCTCCGATGGCGAGAATGAAGCGGTGGACGTGGCGCGAATCACGCGATTGAGGCGATTGAACTGTGCCGCGTCAAACGCGAGAGTTCAATTTTTTCAACTCCAGCGTCAAATTCACGTGGCGCGTTCTCGCGGAAGCCAATCAGCGGTGAGGATCTCAGCCTGCCGTTACTGACGTTCAACCAGAAAACATCAGCCATTAGCTGTTAGCAGTTAGCACACAGATATCACAGCTCCTCATATCTGTTCAGAAACTGGACAAAAGTTAAACAAGAACAAACCACAGACTGTCTGTGTCATGGCGAATACAGTCGCTGGTTTATTTATGTCTGTAGGCCGTTGTTATGAGTGTGGAGTGAGCATATACAGTGTTAGCTTAGCCTGGTCGACCCAATCTCCATTCAGAAAACAAGCATTCTAAAAGGTTTTTCGCCTGCCGTCTGTCTGCAGACTTGTCAAGTATTAATTCATGGTTTTTACTAACCGGTATCAGTATGTTGTTACGTCGGCATCATTTAGAAACGTGTATTACAATTTAATCACGGTAAAATATGTTCATTTTGTTGTAGTTAGCTCCCTAGCCAGTGCGTCTTGTTTGAATGATGCGAGTAAACACAGCTGGCAGCCGCGGTGAAACTCGAGCGACTAGAGCGATGCGATAGGAGCGTTTAGAGCGAAGCGAATATTCGCATCGCGTCCGGTCTGAACGCAGCATTAGGGTTGTATCTGCCATTTCTAACTAGCTGTGTCCATGTAGGTCATTTGAATAAGTACAAGTGGGCCTTTTTTAAAGTTGACAGTGTCTCTTAGAAGGTGTAGCATGTACTTGGTGCGACTGTTTGAAGAACGTTTTTGTTCTCGGTTCTTGATCTGTAAATCGGCGCTCATCTATTCATCTGAAGCCAGAGCTCTTTTGAGGCAGTGTGTGTGTGTGTGTGTGTGTGTGTGTGTGTGTGTGTGTGTGTGTGTGTGTGTGTGTGTGTGTGTGTGTGTGTGTGTGTGTGTGTGTGTGTGTGTGTGTGTGTGTGTGTGTGTGTGTGTGTGTGTGTGTGTGTGTGTGTGTGTGTGTGTGTGTGTGTGTGTGTGTGTGTGTGTGTGTGTGTGTGTGGGCTGTACCTGGGTTGGAGAGGACAGGTCAGCCCGACTGAATCCGAACTGCCTGGCTGAAGCTCTCTTGTCAAATAAGGACACCTCGCAGCCCTGAGACAGAGCAGCACAGAGGTCATGTTCTGTCTCAAGAACAAGGCTTCTTCACAGCTGGTTACTTATACGGTTACTATATGACTCAATGTTTATTTAAACACGGTTACACTGTGTAACTTCACTGAGCCCAGCTGTATGTTCACAGTTCCATACCTCTGAGCGGCTCAGTGAATGATCATCATGACTCATTGACGTGTGGTTTACCTGGTCGGGGAAGTCGTTGCCGTCCACCTCATCGCTGTTGGACTGACCGCCTGGACTCTGGACCTCGATGCCATGGCTCTCCAAGATGGCTGCTTCTTCAAAAACCCAAACCTCATCATAGCATATCGACCTCAGACAACAACACACTCAGATGCAGGGTCAGGTAAGAATGAAGGAATTGCTCATTAAGAACATTCCCAAATTAATTTGACTTTAGATTAGATGTGATATGGTTATTAAAAGAGATAAACAACAATGATTTTCTAAGCATATGCTTCATGTTAAAGGTAGGATTTGCATCTGTAGATTGCAAACAACTCAATAACCTGTCATCCTAACAATAACGCAGCAACAAAATAGAGATAGACATTACCAATGTTAGCGCGCCTCTTGATGTCTTTACGCCGATTGGCAAACCAGTTGTAGACCTTTAGAGAAGTTACCCTCTCCAAATCAGACAGCTTCTTTCCTGTCAAACACACACACACAAATACACAACTGAAGTCTCCCTCTGTGAATGTTGATCATAAAGTAGCTTCCAGGCAATGGTCAAAGACACAATGCTTCTGCAACATATTTAAGTTGCATGTCTGTCATGATGTGGCTCCTCTAGTTACCTTACCTTTTTTAGCTACATGACCAATTACTAATTCACATGAAGGGGTTATGAAAGGAGCTTATGTGCGAAACTATTAACCCTCACTCTTTCATCCAGTAAAAGCTGCTACCGATACAAGAGCTAGATGCCTACTACCAAGGTGGTAAAAGTAAATGTATTATGATAACCAAGCATTTGTATTTATTATATCTAGCAAAGTACTGTGGATGATCTCTTTAGTCAACGTCTAGAAAGAGAATCCAACGTCATAAAGCGCTGTTTTTACCTACCTGGTTTCAGAATGACTGCGTTGCAGGCGGTGGCAATCTCCTCTCTCTTTGCCTCATCAGGGTACTGATTATCAATGAAGTAGCTGTGCACACACACACACACACACACACACACACACACACACACACACACACACACACACACACACACACACACACACACACACACACACACACACACACACACACACACACACACACACACACACACACACACACACACCACTCCATGTAACAACAACTAGAAAAGGTCCCTCAGTAGAGTGCGAGAACAATGAGAGTCAGCAGCAATGTCGGTGTAGAACAGTCAATAAAACAGGTTAGGTTCTTTCTAAAGTTGTGAATCACTGCAATTAGGCGAGGTCCTTAAATATACAATCTTACATTTTCACAAAAAATGTGAGGCTGATAGGTCCAGCAGTATGTGCTATTAGCTCCGGACAGGAAGACAGTTCAAGGCACATGCAGACTAAACGCTTAATCTCCTAACAGGCCTGGCAGAGATCAATGAAAAGCCAATGTAATATTCTTTACAGTACACCCCTCCCTCACCTCTCCATCACAGCCAGACACTCCTTCCTCCAGGTGAACCGGCTCCCCCGCCGCAGACGGAAGCCCGCGGGAGCCGAGCCAAAAGGAGGCGGGGCTTGCTGCCAGTCTATCATCTCCTCCATAGCCAATGGGGCGGCTCGCATGGCAAGAGTGGCACCTGAAATACCAGACAGCGCAAATAAAAGGTCTCGTTTTATTTTTGTTCATTTTCTCGCCAATTCACAATTTTCTATTCATCACTTGAAAATAACATTTTGAATTGGTTGTACAATGTACCTTAAGTGCGAGTACACTTCATCATGAGGTTGGAGTAATTCATTACACCCTGACATTTATTTAAGAGCATCGAGCCATGAACCAAATTAAAGTCAAGGGACTCTGATTAGAGCATCCTTCAGGGGGAGACACGGGATAAGTAGTCTGTGCTGATCGTACATTCCTCTGTGTTGCTCTCCACTTAATACAGACCACTTATTGTTCAATCACAGGAAAACTGCTGTCTTTACTTCTGTCCCCAGGGGGATTCTCGAAATGCCCATAAAAAAGCAGACTACCCGAAGACTTTTGATTACAACTTATATCAAATCTGTAACTTTCCAAATACCCATAAACTTGGTTTCACCTGAGTACATGTAGACATCACAGCTATGAATACCAATGAGCTAAGGTACAGTACAGGGTCCTACTGAAGGAGACTTTGACAATATGCAATGACAACGTGTTTTCAGCAGATAAACAGCTCTCCCTATTGTGTAGTAGTCGGAAAGCTCAGATTTTTTCTAAGTCAGCCCTGAAAAAACGGAAACATTGACTTCAATTAAATGGATTACGTCAACAAATTTCACAAAACTGTATTAGGTTAGTCTAATTATATTAAGTTGAACCTTACGTTTTTTTAGTTAAATGTAATATTATTGCTTTCAACTAACCTAATACAGTTATGTGAAATATTTTAACATAATAAATTGAATTAAAGTCAATGTTTCAGATTTGTCAGTGAGCGTTCAGAAACTCTAAGGGGTTGTTGAAGTCAAGCATTCAGTGGAGCTGGTTAAGATTTCATAAAACTGTATGAGGTTAGTTGAAAGCAATACTATTAAGTTTGAATTAAAACTTCAAATCAATGTTATTTCTTTCAACTAAACTCATACAGTTATGTGACATTTGTTGACATAATACTTTTAATAGTAGTAGTACAAGTCAACGCTTCAGTGTTTCCAGTGCAGGTGTGATGGTGCGGGCTGTGTTACCGGGGTTGCTCTTCTCCAGCTGGTACCAACGGAAGAAGGCTCGTTTCTTCTGCTCGCTGAGGTCCGAGCCCTGCTGCAGCAGCCAGTGGGAGATCCGGCTCTGACTGATCCCTGGAGGAAGAGGAACGGAGCCACATCTGTATCGAATGCTGGCATGACAACTCTATGTGATTCAATTGGCCCGTTTGAGATCCGGGTGAAGGCGATACTCACCCGTTACCTGAGCGACCACGGCCTGGGAGATCCGCCTGTTGGCCAGGAAAGACTTAATCTCTTCTTTGATCACAGCACTGTCCCTCCTGTGAGCAGACATGGGAATCTACTGTTTACCAAGTACAATAAATGTTTACATCTCTGGCAGGCTGACATTACACATATGGCACAAGATAACAGTCACTACACTGAAACCAGCTGTAAATCTGCCCTATATACACACAGTATGTAAATGGCAGCAGCTGTTGAGCTGAATATGTGCCGGAATCAGAGGCCCATCCTGCTATTACAGTCTCTGCTTTCTGGCATGATTTCATCTTCACACGCCCTCAAATCAATACCACTCTGATTGCTGCTGTCTCACTGCAGACTACAGATGAGAGACACGAGTGAGTGTGTGAGTGTGTGTGTGTACAGTGCTGTATGTGTGAGTGTGTGTAGGCATTTATCCTTGGATCACATTTAGATCGAGTGAGAGCTACAAGCAGACTTTTTCAACCGCCATGCTGTTTGCATCAGAAACTGATTACTTTATAAATCCCGGAAATTGGGTTTTGTAATAATCGCTCCATTTTAGATAAAAATAAATAAAAGACCGATACAAAAAAATAAAGACAACACATTACAATATTTGTATTAGGAAATAATTAGACATTAAAGCTGAATTGCTAAGCTTAGGACCTTCTTTCTGCTGTATATCAATTTCAGTTTATTCACCGTTTAAACTGTTAAAACACAGAAGAGTAAAATCACAAGACCTAATCAACTGAAATGGGACACCTTGATAAGATATCTGCAAGCTATTCGAACGTTTTAAGGCAACCAGCTATCAGTGGGTTCTAAAACAAAACATATATTGAAGTTCTGCCTCTCTTAAATTCAGCCAGCAACAAGCAGGGGATTCCTGGCAGTCAAGGGAAATACTGCAAATCCATGAGGGATCGAGTTGCCTAGGACAATCAAGTTTATGCACCAAAGAAATACACTGGCAGGACATTCTACAGTTGAAAAATGAATGAGATCATTTGTTTAAAAAAGGTAAATAAGCTGGTCAAACACATTGTTTCCCCTAACTTAAACAAGGCGATAACTGTGATGATATTTAGTCAGTTTGGACTCAATTGTAGAATGTAGGGCATCCAAAACAAAAATAAATTGTTGATCAAAAAGAGAGTTCTGGGTTTTTTCTTTGAATACTATTACTACAAAATATCCAGAACTTAGTCTTAAAAATATATATATGTTGACTAAATATAAAAAAAAATGAACAAGGTCATTTAAACACAGGACCTAAAAACTAAATAAAAAATAGCTGACAAAATTGACACGACATGACATTATTGTTGGGCTAACTATAAAAAGGGGACACTGTCTCAAAACAGATCTGATATCATTTATCTGCTGACTGTACTAGGGATCGACCGATATGGCTTTTTCAAGGCCGATACCGATTATTAGTAATCAAGGAGACCGATAACCGATATTTGGAACCGATATACATTTGCAGTAAATCAGAAAATCTTGGTGTCAAAATCTAGAATAACAGAACTTCTTTGAAATGCCATTTTATGTTTAATGAACTTTTCAACATCTTAAAACTGGTTTCCTCTCTGCGAAATAAATTAAAAACTACTAAAACTAGTTCTGAACTTCTGATATTTGAGTCTCACTCATTTAGTAGTCCCAATTCAGCAGCACCAGATTGTGGTTCAGAAAGCAGAGTTGCTGCGAGGCTCCACTAGCAGCCGTCCCAGTCCCAGTCGTCCCAGCGCGTCCCAGTTTCTCCGCTGCGAGACGCTACCCAACGCCCCCCCCCCCCGGTCCCTTTGTAACTGGGAAACTGATAGAATTGGATCATAAGTTCGTGGTGTTTTTGCAACTTCAGCATAGGGGATTGGGATGTTTATTGAACTTCGGCTTTCAACTGATTTACCTTCGAAACGCCGCTCACTGCTGCTGCTTGCCTCTGTCTGTGTCTGCGTTCTTCGCACCTGCCTGTAATCTGAGAAAGTCCCGCCTCTCTGGCTGGCTGCAGCCCGGAAAATCTTCTGTGTTGATTGACACTTCAGTAATAGCCTATCAGATAGCGCTGTGGGCGGGACATTGTTCGTGAACAGTGGTGACTGCAGCCAGAGAAACGGCCGCATCAGAGCCAAAGTTGTATCGGCAATTTGATTTAAAAAAAAGGCTGATACCGATAATCTGTAAAATGCGGAATATCGGCCTCGATAATCGGCCAGGCCAATAATCGGTCGACCCCTAGACTGTACACCCATACATCTGCAATGGTGCCTTACCTCATCAAGTCCTCCACCTTGTCATCTACATCTATGTCCTCCTCACTGGTCTCAAACCCGTATCCCGGCGCCGTCACGCTGCCACTGACTAGAGCGAGAGGAAACCGGGGCGGGGACAGCTTCCCATTGCTGACCGCCACCAGGCCGTTCTGGACTACTGCTGCCATGGCGACGGGTGAGGCTACTGGAATGGGTAGAGGCGGGGAGGTTGTGTCGAAGTTGGTACTGGGCGACAGTGTGAGTCGGCTGTTGGGGAAATTTGTCTGGGTGGCGATGGAAGACATGGAGGAAGAGGCGACGACAGCACTGGAAGAGGACAAGGAAGACGAGGCAGGCATGTAGGGAGCTTTGTGGGTGAGCTTGTGTCCATGTTGCCGCTCCAGGTGGTCCAGGGTGTCCAGGGCGTGGAGGACTTCCGCCCGAGTGATGCCCGTCCTCCGGAGCCTCTGGAGGAGGTCAATCTGCTCGATGGTGAAACGAGGCTCCTCACACTGCTGGAACATCCTGGAGGAAGAATCACAAGAGCATTATTAGTAAAGTAAAATTATACTTTGCTTTACTACATACTATGCAGCAGTATTTCTCTGCAAACAGAAGAATTCTATACACAATTTCACTGTCTCTCTTTTTTATGTAATATAAACTAAGTATAATTCCCAAGAAAAAAATTCATGGAGCATTGTTCTTATAATGTACCCGTATAAATAGGACCTAAGGGCTCAAAACTAACCTTTAAGAAGGGCATAGTCTTGCTTGCCGAAACTGAAAATATGGTGGCCATTTTTGGTCACCTTTTTTCACGATGCAGTTTACGTCAGCTTAACATTGATTGTGAGATACAAAAAACAAAAGCTTCATAGTACCTCATTAAATTCTTTGTAATTTGTGTTTTATTTTTGCAGATTTAGTTCTCTGCTCACCTTTCCACTCTATCAAACAAAATTGTCTCTAAAACAGACGCATGAAATGTACAAAGCAAGTGCAGCATTGTCTGGCTCTGGTTATGACCGTAAGAGAAATATTTAAACATCATACATCCAACTAATTATTTAGATTTTTATGGAACGCACATTACAGGCATCAGATACAGTGAAATCCTGCTTTAAAAAGGTATTCTGTAGATTTTTGAACACTAAAGGCGCTAGTGGCCATGTTGTAGTCCTTCTTGTGTTTGTAGTTTGCACAAAAGCGGCGTTGTTCCGGTAGCAATGCATCAACAAAGACAGTGATAAAAAAGACAGATAGCGAGATAACGTGGATGTAAACAATGCATTCTGTAGGAACACCCCTTACAGTACATCTCAAGGACACACATTGCATGTCAGGAAACACTCAGTGTATCCATGATTCAGTTACTGTTGGGAACGGGGAGTACGTTTTGACAAAAGAGGCCACACAGCAGCACTGATTTTGTGTCATTTCTAAAAAACTATTGTCATAATTATAGTCGCTGAGCTGATTAAGAAAACGACCGACCAAAGGACTGTTCGGGGTCACATTCATTTTATAAAGCAGACTAGATAAGACATTATTGTCCAATATGGTAATGCTTAAAGGTGGGGTAGGTAATTTTGGAGAAACCAGCTCGAGTGCGCTAGAATTTGAAAATACACAGACGGAAGAAATCGGCTACTTCCTCACAGAGAGAGCCCCTCCTCCAACACACACGAACGCGCACATGACCAATGAGGGCACGAGATAAGTGTGTGCACAGATGGAAGGCTGACAGGCAGGTAAGCCATCCAGTTACTTTAGCCGGGCCGGCTAAAATGATTGGTCGTGCTTTTTACAGAGCTACGGCTTCCAGAGATGAAGTTTTATTATGGATTTTTTGTCAAAGCACTTCAGATATTCATTGCTATCGGGATGTTAAGAGCATTCCATGGAATATAACAAAAAGTGTATCTCGAGCCGGTTTCTCAGACTTACCTACCCCACCTTTAATTTGTCTGCATCGTGGGAAATGCACTGGCTTTTGTACAACATCACGTCCAGCATGCTTTGTTTTTTGTGCATCATTGGTACACAATTTGAGTTCAACGCAGCAAAGGTGAACTCAACCAATGACAAAGAAAACTAAAAGAAATAAACTAAAGAATGCAAATACATTGAGTAGCTATAGCACACCAGGCTGGTGGCCATACATATTGTTCAACAGGAAGCCTAGTGTACTGAAATAACATCTACGTTTTCTATTTTCGATTAATTGAAACATTTTTAGGGAAGTAATGACATTTCTGTACCCACTGAGCCTAACATCCCCATGCATGAGACAATCAGAGAATACAATAGAAGAAAAGTCACGTCCCTTAGCTTCCTGCCGGCAGATTTACACACACACACACACACACACACACACACACACACACACACACACACACACACACACACAACACACACACACACACACCACACACACACACACACACACACACACACACACACACACACACACACACCCACACACACACACACACAGTCAGTCATCAGAGCTCAGCAGCTGCTATCCAGATATGAAATGCTTTTCTTCTGGATATTAAATAAGGCTTTTATCACAGTGAATGCATTTCCAACCCCAGTAATCATATCATGTTCCACAAATAACGTAGTGTACGTGGTATGTTCACAAACGAAACACATGCCCACCTCAATGTGGCTCGAGTTATTATTTTGATATGTCACATACTTTTGAATGTGCACTGATTTTTGTCACAGTAACAGCGACTCAAACCGAGAGAGAGACAGAGAGGGAGATAAAACGAAAAAATGAGATAACACATCTGTCTCTATGCTTTCTCTCAGATGCAGAGAAGAAAAACAGGCCACAGCAGAGAATCAAAGTCAGCAGACATGTCAACACTTATATAGAGAAGGAGGGTGAGGGTGAGTTGTGTGTGTGTGTGTGTGTGTGTATGTGTGTGTTTCTTGGAAAAATGCCAAATAACATTTACATCTCCGGCAGCCAAGCTCCATATTTTCTCTGACTGCTGCAGAGGATGAGTCATTGTATATATAGCTAGCTAGACTGATAGGATCCATACAGGACTGCTCAATGATCATTTTCAACCAATTCTATTTCACAATAACTGTCTTTTTTATTCATAAATGCTTTCATTAATTGTTGCACATTTATGAACGACTATTTTATTCTAGCATTGATCAAGTCTTCTTTTCAGTCTTCCCTGGTTATTGCAATTCTTAACAAAACTATTATAATTACAGATCATACAGCCTAGCATCTGAACTTGTTCCTTGTTGTAACACACTCTCAAAGTATCTGTGGTTAATGCAACATTCTCTGACCAAAATGGAGCATGCAAGGAAACAGAACATATAGGATATCAACTTGACATTAAACATGTAAAAGATGGACAGATTACAGAGATATGACAGGGATCTCAGAAAGAAAGAACAAAGGTCCCCGGCAGGTGGGTGCTAGTCGAGGGTTATTTTCTTCAAGGTCGGCACCTTAACCCCTCAGCCACAGAGGTGCCTGACCAGATCACTTTGAATTAACCCAGCTTTTAAACGACGACAGCTCTAAGACCTGAGGTGGTTCAGTCATGTTTAGTTTTGCTCTACATGCACTGTGCAAAGTCCAACAAGACAACAACAAATGTACCAGAACTTAGAATGACCAAAGGAATAAGTGGCTTGTAGAAAATGCACTGAAGCAGTTCCCATTAAAGCTCAGAGTGGTGACAATAATGGGTGTAACTCCACAGACACCTGCTCTCTACGGCATTTCTTAACATCTCCAATAACATTTCAAAAAGGGGAAAGGTAAAACTCACTATAGTGCGATATTCTGAAAGGCAGCAGGAATATTTAAGCTTCTTATATTATAGCCTTAAAGAGGCCCTACTATGCTTGTTTGGGCTCTATCTTTCCTGTTGTTTGTGGTATAGGCTTTTGTGCATGCCACACCCCCCCCCCCCCCCTGCCTGAAATGCCTAGTTTGTATTCCTTTGTTTACTTCAGTAACATAGTGACATCACTATGTAACACTTGCACTTCTATTGGCTTGCGCTCCAATACATTGTATGTGATAGGCTAAGCTAAGGGCTGGGACATCTCTCCAGCTAACCAATCAGAGCAGGTGGGCTCTGGTTTCAGACAGATGTAAAAAAAAAAAAAGGGTAGCATAGGCAGTGTGAGAAAAAAAAGACCTTTTTGAACATTAAAGCATGTAAACATGTAACAGTAGAGGCACACAATATACATATTAACCTACAAAGTAGCATTAATAGGGCCCCTTTAAATATCCATACCTGTTTGTCAACTAAGATTAGGTCAAGCAAAAATGGAAAACACTACAAAAGAGTGACTTTTATTTAAAGACATTATGTTTTACTTACACATTTGAGTGCATGAACAAGTATAATTAAATATTTGGACATATTTTAAATAAATGATTAAATCACACCCCAGGGAAAAACAATGGAATTTGGAAAGTCAGTCTAGAGAAACAATCCTTCCTTTAAATAAGGTGCTAGTATTGTAAGAACTTATTAAATTCAGTTTTATGTCAGGAGGCCAACATCACTTTCACTTCCTTATCATGCCTGCAGACAATAGCCAAAATGCATATTTTCTCAACAGCAAATAATAACAGCACAGGAAACGTACGTTGTATTGTTGGTGCACGGTGGCTACTGGATCAGTTGAAATGTAATCCTATTTTTTTTGGAATGAGGATTCAACATTTGTGACCATGTGGCTGCAATAGCGAAAGTGTGCAAGTAGGGATAGAGGCAGCACTAGTAATCAAATAGTGCTGACTGGCACAATTCCTTCAGGGATCTCTGCTAAGCAGCAACAGCAGGACGTATAGCAGTGTGGGCACACATGGAATACACACACAAACACACACTTAAGCCACAACCAGATTCACAGTTGAACTGAAATCCTGTCATTGAGGAAGACACTGAATGCCTCACAGCTCCAGGTGCTGAACTTGACCTGACCTCCCAGTGGATTAGAGGATGGTTACATTGTAATACATAATGAAACAAACCTGTAGGTGAGGCTTTGTCCTCCTTCAAAACAAACTTCACACTAGGCAAGACCAGTATCTCCCTTTTTCAGTTTTTAAAGGTGTGTCATGTTTGCTATAGGACTTGAAGGGTAACTATTTAGTAAATTCTAACAGGTTAATGGTAACTTGCATTACTATTCCTGAACCCAGTGACCCGACCTAAGATCCTAACCACCAGACGTGGCATAGCGTTGAACTGTCTCCTGGTTTACAGACATGTGCCAGCTTAGCAAATAGACAGAAGTATTTTAATTACAGTAGGCAACTTTGTAACTTCCATCGGAAACCCAACATTTAACCGAAAAAGAACCGCTGTTTTCTGTGCCCACATACTACACTGTAGTAGTCCCGATGATAAGGTAGCCCCGCTGCATTGTGTTATATCGAAGGGATTTTACTTTCACGCCAAATCACATAGGAAAATATACATTTTCATGTTGCCCTGCTTCTAGGAAAATAATAATTTGCGACAGAGCGTGTCTTAAGACAGTTAATGTTTACTGAAGGACAACTACTCAATTCGGCACATGTCATACAAGCAAATTCATTCAAAGCACCACATAAATAGTTAATTTAGCGTGTTCGCCTGTCGTGGCTGTTAACCGTAATTATCTCTACTAAAGCACACACTGTGCATCGCGGTAGACCACCTGGAAAAGTTGACATTGTGTTTGTTTAACTGTTTCTTGGTGAACTATGTGCATGCCGAATAAGAGGCTGACTCTGTCTGATTCAGACAACACCGTTAATATCAGTTTAGTTGGTTTTAACATTAACCGCCAAGTATAACGCTGCGGCACAGCGGCGTTTTTAAGGAGTTTTCAGTGATCACCGCACAGAGAGAAGGAAATGCATCGGGCCAGCAGGACCGTTTGAAGACAGCACTAGTTGGAGCTGCAGGACTTTCCTTACCTTAATATTCCAGTCTCAGAGCCTCCGCAGATGTTTGTTTAACCATATATCTATAGCCTCGGGGCGCCAGGGCTCAAGGACGCTGACAGTTTTCCCAAAATGTCTCCTCTGTTTCTAATTGGGTTTCAATCCGCCGTCAGACAGATTCGCCTTTTGTCCTGCAGACAGGCGCCATGTTGACACAATGACGCAAGGAACGACGGGAGTCGCAGTTTACAGAACTTACTGTACACAGAGGTGCCAGTTCATTATGCCCGACTGGTTACATATGATATTCATACATCTTTCTGAGAGGTGTTGATTTAACTCTGTCGATAAAGGGGAGGTGGCATTCTAGGACATTGTAATATGACATGTTTTTGTGTTATGTGCTTATGTCTCAGTCAGGGGGTTAAAAACAGTTAGTTCTCTCACCAACAATATTAATTACAGGCCACAATGCAAAAGTAAAAACATATAAAGGTTTTACTGTCATATGCACAGTAGCTACAGTGTAGTTATGGCAAGGACCATCTGAAGTCCCATGCCCCTTCAACAGTGCAACATAAATACATAAAATAAGACATAAAACAGAATATAAATAAAATAGTGCAAGAGAATGTTGCAATTGACCAATGTGCAAGTAATGCAGGAGAAAATACACACATGCTGGAAACATGGAACCAGACAGAGGTGGATGCAGCATTTCTCCTGACATTTGAGTAATTAAAACCACAAGATCCCAGTTTTTATTCATGAACATTACTAACTTAAAACATTCTCGTAAATGGCAGCACTCAGAACAAAAAGCACAGTGGCAGTTATCCTACTTGTGACTATGTATAGATCCTATCAGCGACACAAGTGCTCATCACACAGAGTCCTGCTGGTTTGCACTGTAGTTGTTGAATCAGTGACAAATTAACACCCGGGAGACTTTAGGGATACAATTATCAACCTGCAGTGCTGTAGGTCCTGATAACCACTGCCGCATGTAAGGAAAAGTGTTAATAGCAAACTATTACCGGCTATACTGCATGTCCTTGCAAGTCCATTATACATTAAATAAAGTTGTGTGAATTCAGTTTTTATCCACGGATGTCTGGGCTACAGAAAATTGGCTTTTTCTTGCAGGATCTCAGGTTAACTCAGTAAAATGCTGAATCTGCTGCATTAATCCAAAAATGACTAATTTAAGGACAAATGTCTTCTCTCACTGCAGATAATTCGGCGACATACTGCGTACAAAAATATTAATACAATTTATAAAAAAAGAGTCACTATTCTTTCACACACAGTGACATCACGAGCTACCCACAATGCAACGCGCGCCATATATATAAATACGCCATTTTTCTGGAGGTGCCAATATCCTGGAGGTGCTAATATAAACAGCTAGCTAAAGTAGCCAGGCAGAGCGCACTAGGTTTTTTTTCTGAATTAACGACCGTAGAAATCGCTGCATGTCTTCGGATTACATCTCTGGACTTGAGGGGTGTGCTCTAGGTCGTTACCAGCGTAAACTAGAGCTGTGTGGGTTGTCGGATTGCCCTTACAGACTGCCTGCAGATGTATGGAAAAACGATCCTCGAAAGTGGCCTTCGGTCGATTTTGGCAGCATCTACGTCTATCTTCTGGAAACACCAGGTGAATACCCCACTTGTCACAATAATATTATCATGTCAATGCATATATGTGGTATTTTAGAGTTGACTATATTGATTAAGGCAATAGACTATGATATTCTGCTTGCACCTCGCGTGAAATGGCGGATACCGGAAGTACGTTGTCGCCCTCGGCCCAAAACCCGTATGTGTGTGTGAAAGAATGGGGAATAATAAACTATTTTATATAATAATGATTTCTCAAATAGGACCAATGAAAAAAAAAATGGATATGGCATCCTGATGTTGAAATCTTATTTATTGATAGAAAACATGACAAGTGTACAGTATGGTATAAAATATAAAAAACAAATGCTACGGCAACTAACACCTAAATATAGGCAAGTACTAAACATAATAAACACCAAGTATGTTGGTGTGTGTGTGTGTGTGTGTGTGTGTGTGTGTGTGTGTGTGTGTGTGTGTGTTCAGGAGGGAACCCAGATGTTGCCGTGTGTGTCGGGAGCCTGGTTGTATGGAATGTTCCAGATCCAAGGCTGATCTGAAAACACAGAGAGTTCGGAAGAAAATGAAATGCAAATACATGATTTGATAACTAAAAAGGGACATTAGATTGGACAAATCGGCAGCATATATGCCCACTGTGGTGTCTTTAATGATTGTTTAAGTGGAAGAACATGCCCCACTCAAAGATTAACATCTTAGCGGCTCTCATAGATTCTATCATTTTTTAATTAGGGCCATCATCTGCATTGATTTTCGAATGTTGGCACAATAGATTGAATGACTCTGACTTAAGATATAAATCGAAAGGATTTGAAATGATTAAATAAAAATTATTATTACATTGTAAATGTTCTGTTTGGAATAATTATTAGAATATATTACTGGCTAACAGACATTTTAACCCTTTTTTAGCAACTTCTCCTCTAAGCAAGTACAGAAATCTGAAACATCAATAAAGAATAAAAGAAAATTACAACACAAATATGTGTAAATAGTAAATACTATTAAATGGTGTATACAATGCCTATACTTAAGTGAGAGCGCTGTGCGTTTTTTTAGCAGTGGGCAGAATTGTGCAAAGCAATGGGCGGAAGTTCACAGTATGAAGTATAACAATCATCAGGATTGTACAGATATAATCCAATATCCAGATATAGTCTAGTTAGGATGATTTGGACAGATTTAAATTAATTCAAAACTACACATTTGTTGTTTTAATTCTAGCATATTAAAACAATTGGTCCTTTCTTTTACTATAGCTTCAAATTACAGTTTAACAAAACATATGACCCCTATAATAATGAGTTGACACAAGTCAAATGTACCAATATGCCATTGAAATAGTTTGGTTTTGAGACAAAACTAAAGCAATGAACACATTTGTTTTTAAATACCAGTTTTTTATTCTCCATTAAATGATGTGCTTTCTTTAACCTCTTTATGCTCTGGTTTAAGTATGAACTCCTTCTCCTGAATGCCACTAGAGGTCACTGAAACTGTAGATTAAACTCTACCTGTTGTTTAACTGCAGTTAAAGACCATAGAGTTAAGTATAAAGCTTAAATCAGACATCAAGACACTGCAAAAATGTTTCTACTTTACATTATGCCAAGAGAAAAGAGTAGTAAAAGCACAGCTTTTGTAGTATTCTAACCTGGAGTTAAACTAAAGTTCAAATGCTAAGCAAAAGAGCAACAGACTCAGTAAATAGTCCAACCTGTACATAAACACTAGGGCTGCACGATATATCGTGTCGTGACGATAATCGCGTTATGCGCATGTGCGATATTGACATCGCAGGACGTGCGATGTCGTGTTTTTTGTTTTTTGTATTAAGTAGGCAAATGAACTCAAACACGTCATGTTACAATTATTTTGCAGCTTGCTACAAAAGGAAAACTTGCGCGGCTCATGTCAGGGGTACTTGAGTGAGTGACATGCCGGCTCTGCATGCACAGCAAGCCACCAATCACAATCATTCTTGATCAGATCACAGCAGGATAACCGAGCTAGCTCAGCTTGTTGCTCTGATAATGATGATCCAGAAGTCTGTGACTAAAATCCTTCATCCGGTTAAATATTGTTAAATAAATTCCAATTGTATAGCATTAAAGTTCAAGAAAGGATGGCTTGCGGGGGAAAAAACGGTCTTTTCTTCAATTCCTGTATTTTTTCATATCGCAGGGGAAGAAAATATCGCATTGTCAGTTTTTTTGCAGCCCTATTTAATACACAATCACACACTCTTGTTTACCTTTAGGAGAGTAGCTTGTAGGGGGGAGGTCAAATGGCACAGTGAAACCAGAGGAAGAAGAGACAGGAAATGGATTTCCGCTAACAGGGAAGGTCTTCATGTTCTGGAGGAGATAGGCATAACACCACATATTATTAAACTCATTTATTCAGCACGGTGAATTCTGCCTGCTCATCTGTGTCTGTTGTTCTTACAAAGGCGGAGGGCACGTAGAGGACTCCCAGCTCGTATGAACGGACCATCACCTGGGTGCTGTTCTTCTCCATCGCACCCCATGCTGCTTTGGACAGGTTGGCACTGAAACACGTACACAAACATACACTTTAATGTTTTAATACAGCTGTGTATCAGTGCTGCCCACACAATTATGTTGGTTTAACTGTCAAACTGACATATTGAGACTTGAGTCTTTCTTTTCATTCTCCATAAGGAAATGAGTGGGGTTTTCATAGAGAAGGAGAACTTTCTCTATGAAAAAGTAGAAAGAAGAGGATTTATGTTTATACATTTATTAAGGTTAATCATAATGAATTTGGAAGAGGAAAACAATAAATTGGATGCCTGGTTCATTATATTAAATGTATACATGTGTACAAGTTTAAGGAGTAGGTGACATTTAATAAGATAGCAAATTAGAAAATCACACATACATAATAAAAAAAAAGTAAAAATATGAAGATCAGCAAATATAAAGCTAGCACACACACCTTGTGACGAAGAACCAGGCAAGCCGAGTGAAGTCTGGGGAAGCCCTCATGTATGTCTTGATGTGTGGCATGGCATGACTCCTTCCTGTTGCATCTGCCTTCCAACGGCTAGACACAAACACACACATATATTATTAATCTGTTGCAGTGGACTTCATGTTGTATAACGATAGATACAGCTGTGTGAACTGCAGGTTAATATACTAAAAGCCTCCTGCACACAGCCCTGTTTCATTGTTTTGGATCAAATTTCAAATACACATTTTAATTATGTGTGTCGAACCTTGTATAATGTGCCCAGTTACATGAATTACTTGATGTAATAAATGAAAGAGAAGAAGGTTATCATGACTATCTGCCCAGTTTAACAGTATCAGTGAAGCCCTACTAAGAGTTCTGATACATAGAAGTGAACTTACTGGAAGAAAGAGTGGAGCCAGAGTTGTTTCTGAGCCGTCTGGATGCTGTAGGGAAGAGAGCCTCCGGCTGGAGGACAGAAGAGACTAATATTACAACCTAATACACAGCAATTACTGTAAGGGAAACTTCTGCAGCAATGGAGAGTCAAGACTCAGAGAGACACGAGGAGAGTTGGAGCTTTGATGTCAAACAAAGATAGTTCATTACAAGTCAACGGCCGGAGAATTCATATCACAAGTCACAGCAGCAAACGGTTCTGACTGCACGGGTGGGTTGTCATGTCAATTCTGCCCAGCATATCTCTCGATAGACCTTTTAACTAGTTTACAGAGAGTTAATCAGCATATTGGGGGAGGCGTAAACATCTGTGGAGCTACAGGAGATATCCCCCAACTGGAATACTCAATCACTTGTCAGTGGTGTTTAGAAGCCAGCATTCTCATAGTCGTAAACCCCCCTATCAGGCCATAAAACTGACACTTAAGTGCTGGAGCACATTCCTTAAAGCCCCTGTCACATTGTCCCGAAATTGACACCCGATGGACACATGAATATGGAATTGTGAATTTCGCACGAAGATGGCCCCGAACCACACACGAAGGCAACATTTACATTACATTTAAGACATACAACTGCAACGAAAGTACCACAAACAATTATGTACAGTACTATGATACTGTACTGATATCTTCACTTTGTTCTTTACTTTATCCGTCGTTATATGTAGAAAATATTACGTTTTCTCCGTAATGTTGTTTCCATAGCAACAACAACTTCCTGTCAACTGTCCTTTAAAATAATATATTATATCCTTTTTAGTTTCACAGAACACAAATTGGGTTATTTACATAATATATTTACATGATTTTGTTGTGCAATAAAACAACCCGATGGACACACGATAAAGTAAATGTTCAAATTCGGCTGTGATCGTAGCAACATCGGGCCATTCGTGAGGGCATCTTAAGCCATCGTATGACCGCCGGTGGAGTTTCTCAGGCTCCGGCAGCAACTTCGTGAGCGGAGGCAAAATCTTTGGCATGCCAAAAAATTGCCGAAGGACCTTGCGAAGGTTCATTTTCGTGTTGACTTTGTGTCAATTTTGCCCTTCATAAGGCCATTGTGAGGGCATCTTGTTATCATCGGTGCCATCGGGCATTCGCCCCGATCAGAGTGAGGGCGAATGCACCGATGATAACACGAAGATGACACGATTTGACAAGATGCCCTCACGAGTGCCTTAGATCTATTAGTCAATAACTCAAACACTGATAGTTGGAGGTGGATAATTAACAGGGCCCTTTTACGCTCATTTTCAGGTGCATATTTGTATTTTGTGCCTCTACTGCAGTGTTTCTCAAACTTTTTCATACCAAGGACCACTTAACCAATAAAAAAACACTTGCAGACCAGCTAACTCCACACATATCCAAAATCACATAGTTTTTCTAGAACAGTTTACATATCGCCTGAAAATGGTACAAACAAGTGGCAACATGTGTAATGAAGGCATTGCGCTGGGCAATATCATGCAATCAAAAGAAACTTAAGCTCGCTCCATTGCGGAGATATTCCTGCGAGAGTGCGGAAAACTTAAATGTATATATTTATTTCAAATGTGAAATTGTACCAATATACTCACGGACCACTAGGGGGCGCTCACGGACCACCAGTGGTCCGCGGACTACACTTTGAGAAGCACTGCTCTGATTGATTGATTGATTGATTGATTGATTGAAAAGTTTATTAACAGCTTGTATATTGGGTACAGTACAGTACAGCTCAAAACTGGGACATGTCTCCATGCTTTAATGTGCTCATACTGCCTGTGCTGCAGCACCTCTTTTCACCCTGTGTCTGAAACCAGAGCCCACTCTGCTCTGGTTGGTTAGCTTGATTGGTCAACTGCTTAAAGATGTCCAAGCCCTTAGCCTATCAAGAACAATGTGTTGGAGCGCTAGCCAATAAAAGCACAAGTGTTACATAGTGATGTCATTACTCACCTGGATAGCCTTCTAAACTAGTCCTCACATCTTCAACTGATGGATACACCTGCAAAAGACCAACCATCACCGCCTCGTTAAATACATTCAGAGCTTTATCATCATAAAGTGAGGTTGTGTACCTTTACTGTCACTGCAATGTGGCAAAGTGTAGCATCAACCAGATAATGCCAAGAATAGCAGCACAAATAAACAAAGGTCAGCAGGTCAGATTAACATCAGTATTCATGTTTATTGTTATGCGTTTAACTTATTATTATACAATCTATGATTCGGCCCAGTTTCCACCATTTTGATATTAAACCAATTCATGGACATTATATTTTGTCAAAAACGTTTTTTACCAAATCAAATGTCCTGCATGTAACCTCAAAATAATAATGCTATGAAACTAAAAGCAGCAGCAGCAGTAATCACATTAATTCCAATTTGTATTGTATTATTTTGTACAATGCACCCTGCAATCAGCAAGAAACAGACCACCAATTGTGTTTTGGAGGAACGTACCAAGTGCAGGGGGGAAGCTGAGCGACTAGAGGATTTCCCCAGTGTGGTCATGGTGCGCTGAAATTCCCCTGTCAACCATTTGGTCTGATCCACTCCCAAAGAGCCGATGCTGGAGAACTGGCCAATCACAGGCCACCTTTCTTCCCCAGAAATGGGTTCTGTGTGCTCATACAACAGCTGATAAAAGAAAGAGATGAGAAGAAAGAGATAAAGAAATCCCAGTTTAAAGTGTTATCATTGCATTATGAAATAACCAGGTCTTTTTACATTACCTAGGCAACATATAGATATTAATCTAATTCGCCTGATTATTGTGCTCGTGCTGAACTGGGACTTTTTCCTAATGCACAATAAACAAGCAAATACATTATTTGGTTAGAGCCTTTATGTAAGAGGCCGGTTCCTAGCAAATTCCTATTTTCCTGGTTTCCCGATGCCATGCTTCAAACAGTTTGTTCCTGCAAACTGCTGAAATAACTCAATGTCAATCCTAAAATGTTGTAGTTACATTACATGTGATTGTGCTTCATCCAACACTCTTGAATACCATGGATTTTGACTTTTGTTTTCTGTCTTGAATAGCTTTGTGTTATCAACTAGTTAGAGGAGAGGAGCGGCTAAGAGAGAAATCTTTACCTTCCTCAGCCTCAGGTGGCCCCAGCGCTCCATGTCAGGGCCGACATATCTCCCTGGGGTTGAGCCGACCAAATAAACCCTAATAATAGAAGAATAGAAGAGATACTTGTAAAAATTGCATCTTTATTCCCCAAACTAACAACTTTACTGAATGTAGATGACAACCATTGAGTAGGCGATGTTCTTAAGTCTACTTGGGGTTTTCACAAAGTTTGGTGTGAGTTTTCATTTATCACTAATGCAACTACATGCGTAACTGTACATGCGTGGTGTTTACTTGGTCTCTGACAGGTCATGCTCTCTGATTCGTTGGATCCACTCCTCCAGTTCTGGTGTGCGGTACGCTGCAAGGTATTCCAACAGGTCCCTCTTAAAGAAGGTCGCAGACTCACCTTCGTCGTCACTGCTGCCCTTTGGTAACCGTGGAAACAGGGGGCTCATCCACATCCTGGTAAGGAAATAAAATATTTATGAGAAATTCCATAAGCAAATATCAAGGTACTGTGCAACAATAAATACAACTTAAACTGGTCTTTCTATTGAATTTTATAGATTTTGATTTTAAGTTAAAAAAACCTTGAAAATGCAGCAGTTCCTTTATCTTATCTTTTGATATGGCAGCCCAGATCAATCGGTGCAGCCTCACCACAATTCAAAAGTTAAAAAAGAGACAGACTCACCCTTGTGATTTCTGGTACCAGTCAGCTCTGATGAGGTTGGAGGTCGTTATAACGACTCTGAAGCCTTCCTCATACCACAGCAACATCATCTTTCTGCACAGACACCATTTCATGTTTTATATAACATCAGCAAAGACTACACCCCCAAGATCAGACAAAGTGTAAATGTATGCATAGTACAACAATGTATTCCGCAATTTGCAACAGCACTCTTTCCTGCTAGTTGATTTTATTCAGAAAATACAAGGAGTATAAAGCTTATTTATATTATGTATGCATTTTAAAAGGTTAGTAACCCCTCTATTACAAAACATACATTTTCCATTTTCATCGCAGGAAAAGCTAAGGAATATTAATAACATTAGTCAATATTTATTTTCTGGGAAACATAAAAGTAATATAACATACAAAATTACTTTAGCCATGCAAGTATAAGGAACTACCTTTTTGTCAAGTAAGCATCATTTTCAAGCCATGTTCATAATGTTAGTCAATATTTAAGGTGAATATTAGGAAAAGTCAGGGAGTCACCATCACATTTGTAGGATTGCTCCTCTGTCTACCATTAATATCTGTACAACATTGTATTTGAATCTTTCTGTAAAAACATCCCAAACTGATCAGGTTTATGAATATACAGAAAACAAAACAACATGTATGATACCAGGCAGGAAAAGTGCTTACGTGTGGTGCGTTCCAAAAGCAATATCCAGCTTGGCCTGTTAGAGAAAGTCACCCGATAAGTCCCATTTAAAGGCAAATCCAAATCTTGTTAACAGGCATTTCTGAGTATGCCTAGATATACTGGTGGTAAATGTTTCGGGTGGTGGCGAGTCTTTACCTGGCAGAAGTGAACATGAGGGTAAGGCTTGGCCTGCTGCAGCAGCCGGGCCTTGGCCTCTCTTTTGTCTCCATGAACAATCAGAACTGGACGATCCCTGTAAACACAACAAGACAGGCCTTATTTTCACCAGAATCATTACTGTCCTCCACTTGTATCACATCTTTGAGATAATCATGTATTGCAGCAGTTCTTCAGAATGTCCTCATAAAATAATAGTAATAATTATTATAAAGTAATTCCTGGTCAACTGTAGAATTGTAAATGCAAACTCATGTTGTAACAAGAAGACATTTTTGGGTATTTTTTTGTATTCATTATTTGGAGTCACATAATATTGATACATCTTGGAGACAAAGTTTGGGGATTTTTCAGCTATTTTCAGTTTATTTATGAGAAAATATTCCACATACAACAATATATTAGAAACCGTATTGTACAAGCCATATCATGCTAGAGAGGCTACTAAAGAGATGTATTTATGATAGTAGGTAGTGAGGAAGAAGTGTACTTACCTAAACTCTGATGGGTACTGATCAACCATCCAGGCAATATCAAAGCAGTAGTTAAACTATAAAGAAAGAGAGCATACCTGTATTAATGGGTATCCTTCCAATGCTCTCCAACTGCAGTACAAGAGACTACAGCCATGCTAGCTGTTTGAATGTACTTGTGCTAAACGCCAATATTAGAATGTTTACAATGACAAGCATGGCTTAAAAACAGGACATTCGTTTGTTTCCGCACTTCATATGGTGACTCACCTGAGCTGACTCTTTCAGGGTCCCAAAGAGTGGAGAGAGAATGTCTAGTGGGAAGAAGAAAAAAAAGATTACAAAATAAAATCATGTAAAAAGGCTGATGACAAGGGCTGGTATATGTACTGCACAATCTGTCTATATTCAAATCTAAACTCAGAACTATGAATTTTAGCATGCAAAGTGTCTTTAAGTACCCTGAAAAGCGCGCTATGAATAAAGTGTATTATTTATTTAGCCTTTATTTATACAGGTGTAACATCTCATTGAGACACAAGGTCTCATTTTCAAGAGAGACCTGTCAGTGGTAACACTACCACACAAAGTTACAGACAGATTATTATTTGTATTATTATTAACATATTATTAATACCAAGGCATCAAAGCAGAGAACTCATCTCATTGCGGATGAAAATTAGCATCTCCATTTTACCCAAACTCATTCAACAAAAACAAGTACAGGTAAAGGGGACATGTCACGCTCATTTATTTGGGGGGGGGGGGGTTCTACAAGAACATGCTCCAAATGAAATACCATCCAACTCCTCTCACCTCTGATGTGCAGAGCTCCACTGTTGTACTTCCTGTCCAGGCCAGTCACTTTGTTGAGGTAGAACCTGTAGGGGTCATTCAGAGGAGGAATACTGGACTCAAAGAAGTCCTCTGGCTCGTCGATGTAGTCGAGGCGGCCGTAGGGGCTCGGGGGCCGCTCGTTCTCCACCTTCACTTTCTTTGTTTTGGGGCTCGGAGGCGCCCTCTTTGGGGAGTTACCGAGACTCTTCCCCTTCACGTCTCCATCATCATCATCCTCACTATCCGAGAGAGCCCAGCCTGAGCCGTCCGACACCTCGTTTTTCCTCTTTCCAGCTAACGACGGACTACTTTCGTACTTCACTGTATTTACCTGGTTGGCTGCTGCTGACTGTCTCGCCTCAGAGCCAATCACAAGTGAGGATACAGGGGCGTTAGCTGGTTCTGGTTTCACCTCCACAGGGGCTGCTTCTATTTTGGGGATGGTGGGAGTGGGAGAGGCAGCCGGTTGGTAGCTGGGACTAGACAAAGCGGGCTGGTGAGGTTTGGATGTGGTCGTTCCAGAGAGGGGAAGATCATCATCTTCATCACTGCTGGAGACGGTCCACTTGCCATGGTGACTGTCCTGAGACATGCCTGAGTGGATATACAGAGATCAAACAGCCACAATATGATAGTGTACAACAGCATTTGAAAAGACAGGCACATTTTTACCCTGTTTTTTCTTGCTTTGACACCCCCCCCTAACCTGTTATGAGTGTTATACCAAACATAGCATAAACACATACAACTTGCATATCAGATAGGCTTTGATTCCATTCTACTTAACTGTCCAATTTGGTGGTGATCTGTGGCACCATATTCTCATTTAAGAATCTAAATGAGATTATTTTAAATGGCAGTGGATGTTTGCCATTGCACCAATCTGCATCTAGCCAAATTTGAATATTGCTTTAATTGGCTTAATGCAAAGTCAAAAACATTGAACAAAACTGGGACTATATATAAATGGGTGAACATATGAACGAGATGCATGTGTTCCATAGACTGTATACATGCACAACGACATAGAAGCATGCTTAGACAAAAATGTGCACAATGTGAATTGTATCCAAACATACAGCGCTAATAAGATGTTATAATAACGACTGACAAAGTTAACAAAATGTTGCAAGCAAAACTAAGCATGCATGTTCTGCAAGATGAGATGATACAATGCGTTTATGATTAGCGTAAATAACAACGACTGAGCGTGATAATAGGTTTACCCAGAGAGTAAGGGAGCCGCAGCACAGGTGAGAGATGGTGTGAATGCAGAAACTCTTATCAATCCACCGCCAACCAAACTTAATACAATACATGAAACAAACAACAGTACAGGAGGTGCGCACGGAACAAGTGTCCGGGCGGAAACCAAACGCATTGTCCTGACTTTTCCTGTAGTTCCGCCACAACCGCGGGATACCAATACAAACAAAAATAGCAGACGTTTAGAAAATATTCACGGATTCGAACTTACTCAAACAAAAAACGTTCTTGAATCACGAACGACGTCCAAAACAAGTCAAAACGCGTCGTCCACTGAGTGTGAAGTTAAGTCACGTTGGTGAATATGTTTGTTAAATAGAACATGTTTTGGCCATTGGTGTTTGTATAATCGCATTTTTGAAAATGCAGCGCGTTTCCCTTGGAAATGTTTTTGGCCCTTGTAGCGCCTTTGCACCTGTAGGCCAATGTAATGAGGTCCAACTCGTGCTTTAAATTATGAAGTTTCACTTGAATGCGGTCACACTTTGAACTTTACTGCTTCTTTCTGGTTAACCACATCATTACAGCGTCTTTATGACAAACAAATGAGTGTGAAGTGAGTGAGCTGCATTCTTATTATAGTGACGGATTTGTGAGGAGAAACTAGTTCCTGGAGAGGTTGAGAACTTTACTTAAAACACAACTACTAGTCATTTTATTTTGTTTATTTCTTTAAATCATTTATTCAGGACACATTGGGTGTGGCTTAAATATTGAAGTTTAACATTCAAAAAGTCAACATTTAAAAAAGTAGAAGTCCACAGGACATCTCATCTCAAAGTCCAATTAGAAACTGCTCTGGACCAAGAGGTTAATTCACATCCGTTTAAAATGTTTGAGATTCTAATGGTGCTATTTCGAAAACAATAAGGAAATTATTATTTCCAACCATAGAGTTATATCCCTTAATTATTACATTACACTTAGGTCACTTTTTTGAGGCTGTAATGATTTAATTTCCCCACTAGATGGAACTGTTTAGTTTGGACTGAAAACAAAAAGTCATTTTCATATTAAACTATTAATAATAATGTCAATTTTCATATTTTTGAAGGTAAAGGAAAACAATTATTGCAATGTATGTATAGCAGTAGCCTATGTCTTTACAAACTAAGTTAAATTGGCTTGTAAAGTAAGTAACAGTTATACTTTTAACTTTGCTATGCTTTGTAGTAACGGTACAATTGTTAACATTTTTGTGAATAATTTGTGAATTTTTTTGTTCACAAATTATTTTTATTTCATTATTTATGCATTCAGTTAACACATCCAATACAGTAATGGGTACGTAAGGACTCGAAGTATGTTGCAGAGTAGCGGTTTTTCCGACGGTCCTGTAAGGCAGCATAAAGCCTTGGCAGACAGTGAAGGGTTAACCTGTGTAAGAGGATGAATGGATATTGTGGTGAGCAGCATCTGATTACACACAGACACCAGCAGGCATCGGAGGACGGAACACACTCAGTATCTGCCGGCCGAGACTGCCTCTCATTCCCCTCCAAAAAATAAACTGTTTACATATCACTCTGGAAACTTCACTTTTTTAACCGACGAAAGAAAAACATTGTGGTCAATTTGCCGGGTCTTCTCACCGTGTAAATGGCTCAGGGGGGTCGACGGGAGACTGCGGAGTAAACTTGCAAGATGTCGCAGTTTGTGGGGGTTTAAAAGAGGACTTACGGCTGTGTGTTATTACCGGGCTGCACATCCATCGAGGCGGTCAAACTTCCGGAGGACCGTGTGTTTCTTCCTCCAGGTCGGAGAGAAACAGGTAAGAGACCTCACCTGTCTGCAGAGCACATGTTGACAGTCACTCGTGTAATCCAGTTTTAACCTATGTATTACTGCGTAGGCGTATGCTATCTAACATCACTATTTAACCAACCAAACTGTTAAACTCCGGGTAACGTAGCAAAAACTGTCTTAAACTGACAGTTGGCACCTGAACTAAAGTTAGCTAAAAGCTAGTGCTCTGAAGTGGTGGAAAGTAACTAAGTATATTTACCCAAGTACGGTACTTAAGTAAACATGTTAAGGTACTTGTACTTTACCTGAGTATTCTCAGTTAATTCTACTTTACACTCCTACTCTGCTACATTTTAGAAGCCAATAATAATGTAGTTTTCACACCCCTACATTTATTTGACAGCTTTTAGTTACTAGTTACTTTTTAGATTATTAGATAATACAAATTAATTTTTAAATACACATTCATTATAGGTTAAGATATCCAGCAGTAGTAAATACAGTTATTCAAATGAGCTCCACCTTAATTAGGTCTTTCTTATGATAAGAAAGACCTAACTCCCCATAGATACATTCTAATTATGGTATTTTTTACAATAAGGTATTGCTATAGTTTTACTAAAGTACAAGGTTTTGCATTGTGAGAATCTTCTCACCAATTTTGATATCATCATCAACAACAACATCAACAACAGCAACATTTTGACTTGCCAGAGTAGGAAGAGAAGTACAGGTGTTAAGAATGCAATACTAACTTTGATGATAATATCGGGAGGGATGAAACCCTCTTTAATGGTCACACATGCAGAACACACAGCACACACAGTGAAATGTGGCCTCTGCATTTAACCCATCCTAGTACCAGGAGTAGTACTACTGTAGGAGCAGTGGGCAGCTATTGTACAGCGCCTGGGGAGCAATGGGGGTGGCGGGTTGTCCGGTGCCTTGCTCAAGGGCACCACGGCAGGGCAGGAGGTGAACTGAGACCTCTCCAAGTAGCAGTCCACACTCCATTTTTAGGTCTGGTCGTGGACTTGAACTGGCGAACCCTACGGCTCACAGTCCAAGCCCCTACTGACTGAGCCACTGCCACTTTAGAAATGCTGCTAGCTTAGTTGCCGCTTGTAGGCTGAACATAAGGCCATCTCTATGATCAGATACGGACACATAACAACATACGGAATGTACTGGGGGATTCATTATTACATTTCTCTGTGATGTTTGATCTGTAGAAAAGCTACAAAGCAAATTGACAGAAGCACAACCATAGCTGGCTTATCAAGTTGTTATGATAATATGTAGGTCGGCGATAGGATAAAAAGGACAATTTACACCCCCTTTTAGCTCTGTTTTTGGTCTCCACCATTAGGGATATCGTAAGCATTAGGTATGTAATAAAGGCTAAACTTCAAATGTACCGGAAAATCTAAACAATGAACTAGAAAAGGCTGAGAAGTATTACAGTGTCAGAGTTGGTTGATACATCTGTACATGTAACCTTTTTCCAGCACACAGTGTCACCTGATTACATTTACTAGATACAAAAGAACTTGGTAATGGAGGATTGAGATTGGAAGTCCTGAAAAGCACTACAGAATACGCTTGTATTTTCTATTTTTCTTCATAAAAGTGTTGGTAAATGTCACTGATAATGCCTTCAGGACTTTCAATGTGGAAAAACAGAGTTTAGACGTCCAACCTTAAAAAAAAGGAGTGTTAACTCATGTGTGCATCTGACACTTCACGATGGTAAATGAGCAGGAGTATTCAAGTAGAATCCCTGAAGGGGGGGCAGACAGGCTGAAACGTTCCCTTGCTTCAGGCTTCAAACCCTGCCAAGCAAGTGGAATTTCCTGGAAACATGTCAACGCAGAATGTGAACTTCTACCCCGTCCGTCATCTCTGCTCTGGTTGGCTCACGTATCTGTGCTTTTTTTTTTTTAATTAAAACTTAAGTTTGTGACATCAGGAGTCGAAAGCTGAAGAGGGCAAGTCAGGCACTTTCTGTTTTTCTATTTTGTCAGCACATCTTGAAACAGTTTAAGAAACACAGAGGATTGGAGTTTACACCAGGTTCATCTAAAACATAAAGATCGCTTCTTCAAATAGCTTTCTTTTTGTCTGACCACATCAAAAAACAAACACATCAGTGTACTATACAAGGCGTGTGGCGCAGTGGGTAGAGCGTTGGTGTTCGGATCAAGGGAGCACAGGTTCAAACCCCACTGCAGTCAGCATGTTGTTGTGTCCCTGAGACACTTCACCCCAAACTGCTCCCGTGGGGATCGTCCACAGGATTGAGTATGTAAGTCGCTTTGGATGAAAGCGTCTAACAAGTAACATGTCATGTAATGTACAAGAGGAAAAAGCAAGAAATCCTCGAATTTGACAAAATGTAACCATCAAATGTGTTATGTTGTAAAAAATGACTATCAAAATAGCAGTCCATCACTTTGTCCGATTGACATTTTTAAAAAGCCTGCTCTCAGGATCTTTTTGTAAAGCTGTATTTTGAGAATATAAGTCCTGGGTGTTCTGTGTAGAATTCACTAGACAGCACGGCTTAAAGCAGGCACACTGGAGACACATGTGAACAGCAAGGGAAAAACAGGTTCATCTTTGCAACAGATTGTGCCAAGCCTGCTCCAGCCAGCGTCCCGCCTTCAGGCTGCTGCAGAGCGAAGGGAAGCTAGCTTGGAAGGTTCCCCTTTAAGCATCATGGCCTCTCTGATGTGGTTCTGGTCAGAATGAGCTGGGAGATCAGCTGTTTGAGTGGGAACAAGGCTGAGTTGCCCTTTTCCTTCAGGCTGCTGTACTCCGCCTCTCTGTGATCTGCTTTCGTTTTGTGTTCTGTCCTCGCCTCGCCCCCGTCCTCGCACCATCACATGGTGAGCTGTCAGTTAGAGCTAGAGCCTCGGGCTGTCAGGTGTTACGGGAAGAGATTACCACATGGGCGGGGGTGTGACATGTTAAAACTGCTGCTTAAAATACCTGCAATTATATCAGGTTCACAATTTAGGAGGGCAAATGTCCCTGAGGCGTTTCGGGAAAATGTTTTCAATAATGTGATAGGGACTATTTCATGTGGATATCACAGGATATTGACAAGAAACTTGAGATAAATCATATGGATATTATAGATTTAAAAGCTGTCATTTTCACTCCAAAGTCACTTTATTGAGTCTAGGGATTTGAAACATGGAAAAACAATGAAAGTGTTATCATAATATTGCAACAACATATATTGTATGTAGAGGATACCTTTGCCTGAACATTGATTTTTCATGTATAATTGGAATTTACAAAGTCAGGACCAGTTTTTTTTTTTTTTTTTGTTCAGTATTTTAATCATCACTACACTATAATAAACATTAAACAAACCAATGGGACAGGTATTATCCCCCTATAAGGTGATCATTATTTTTTATATTTCATTTTGATGTTCATATTGTTTTATTTTGAAGCCACAATCCTGACTCACCATTTACACACAATGCACCAGGGCAAAGAATGACCACTAACATGAATGAGTTTGTTTTGCTCTTGGGTTTCTTGCCTCTCGTTGTACCTTCTCACACTGTTCTTCATATCTAACCACCGTGTCATGAAGCACCTTGTATGTGTTTCTGGTTCTTCATTATTTGATGTTTATTACTAGCCAGTTGCAACCTTTTTTTCTGTTTAAAAAAAAAAAAGGGTGGGGCTCTTAGCTCTTCATTCAAACAGTGGAAAATGATTTTAGGACAGTAACTTGAATCAACCATTCGAATGGGAGAAAAGCACCAGGAGAGAGTCTTTCCATTTAAATACATTGGGATCAGGAATTTTGCTCATGAGAAAACTTTCAAATAAACTAAAAGTGGGACTTTTGATCCTACAAACATAACCTGAATATTTCAAAAAAGCCTTTATTTTAGTAGTTGTGAATATGATGTTTCTTAAGTTTGGAACATTTACAATTCTTTACAATTACCCTTATATGTCTTGACTGTCAAGATATGTATTTAAAAGTGATTTGCAGTAAACAGACCGATGGAAAAATATCACTGTTTTCCTTTTTTAAATTCTGACACTCCCTTCCCAACTCCTTTCCCAGGCAGGCAATATTAGAGGTGTTAGCTAACTACTCTGACCTCCACAAGTGGGGGGGGGGGGGGGGCTGCCGGTCCTTGCTGTTTCATTATCCGTCCACAACAGGCATTTCACCATGAGCCCCAGAATGTGCCACCTTCCAGCCAGCAGGGAGACATATAACAGGGGCTCGTCCTCCACCTTCTCAGGCTGCTGGGATCTAACTGCACGCTGCTCCGCTGTCTAACAACCCTCTCCGTGTTCCCCTCTGCTTTGGCATCTGCTGCCTCTCTGTCTGTCCCCTTTTCTGTCTCTCAGGCCCGAGGAGACAAAGACTGTCTTCTGTTGGACATCTGTCCTTCTGTTTTTCGTCTCTGATAAGGTAAGTTCTGCTGGGCTCTACGCTTTAACAGTGTCTGCATGGTTTTGCTCCTGTGTGACATGTGGTTTATGTGTTTTTCTTAATAATTGTTCCTATTGTTTTCCAGTCATTTAGGAGAGTAACTATGTCCAATTAAACCAATGAATGCTAAGTTAAACCATTACAAATCCACTACATGTCGGAGCCAAATGTTGTACTTCTTTATTCCACTAGTTATCTGACAGCTATAGTTACTTTGAAGATTTGACCTCTAATTAGCATATGAAATTCAATATGTCGTTATACAGTCAAATAAACTTTCCAACAGTATGAAAAATGAGTAAAAATGTGTTTTTTGGCAGTCAACTACAATATTAAAATGTTGCATAGTGAGTACATTTTGACATTACAAATACACTTTGGACTTTAACCCACTGCCTGCCATCTAATAACAGTCCTTCATTTGTGAATAATCTAATAGCTTCCCAACATTTTGGTTTACAGTAGAATAATCTATTTAACTTAAAACATAAAAAGTACCCACACAACAATGTATATTACTCAAGTCCTGCTTAAGATACATGTATAATGTTTCTACATTAATGTCTGAAATAAAGCTAAACCTATGTTATATATTTATTCAAGATGTGTTCTTAGATTACCCCGAATGTTTCCAACAATTTTCAAACCGAGCTCAAACCTAGGTATTGGGCGTGTCATTTGGTCTCCTGTAGTTGTGTTGCCACCTTTTCCACACGCGGTAATAGTTGGGGTTGTCTGCGTGACACCAATTAGATCTATTTGATGTGTGCCTTAGTTAAATGGAGGTCCCTGGAAATGTGTTTAAACTTTTGCACCGCGTCTTTTCCACTTCCCCCTCGACCACGTGCCAAATGCAGCCCCACACTGAAATGAATAGGACTGGTGTTTTCCCTCAACGCCCGATCTGATGTGCATGCAGCCTCACAGATAACATGCTACGATGGCTACCAGCTACATGGCTTCCCCTCAGTATTTTCATTTGTTGACTTTGTTGATGGAATCTTGCCTCACAAATCCAGATGATATCTCTTAAGTCTTCACTTTGAAATGTGATTGAGCCTGACCAGATACGATTTCATCAACCAGGAAGTAAGAGGATTTTCTGGTCAATTTCCTGACACACCACCTATCAAAACATCTGAACAGTAGACAGTATTAGTGTTAAGGCAATGCCTACTGTGTTAGAACTGGAAGGAATTATTGTTGGTGTATAATTAAGGAAAAATAATGCAGTGTTGTAGTTTGGTCACTCATACTTAGTGGGTGAAGAAGAGTCATTCACTTGTTCTTTGTATGACATCTGTCGCAAGCAACAGACGTTTCTTGGACTTTTCCCGTTGATGTCTTTAAAGATGATGAGGTGCTGGTTGGTGGATTTGTTTCTCTTTGGAAAGAGCCATGCTGGCTGTTTCCCATGTTTCCAGTCTTTAAGCTAAATGTAGCTTCTGGTTATAAGAAAGCTACTAAGTTTATTTCAGAAGATATCGAACCATTATTTCATATTTGCACCAACTAGGGTTCTACAGGACAGAAAGCTTGTCAACATTTCTCTAACCTGCTGCCATTTTACCCTCTGACTAATTGTGAAGAATATTTTGACTTTTTGATAGTTATAAACAATCAGATTAAGTTAAAAGTTTAGTCTTTTTTTAACCTCTATGATTTTAATTGTTGCATTTTCCTATCACTTGATATCGATCATCGATAAAGTGTGACACCCCTAGTAGGTTCACTGTTTGGTTGCATTGCCGTATTGGCCAATGTTTAATAAGGAACTATTAGTCTGTCATGTTGCTGTTAGATCTGAAGCTATTGTTATTATTATCATCATGCGTTGCTTTCCACCTTCTTCTCCAGTAGGACTCAGATGAGGGTGTTGCACTTTTCTTTTCCTTATACATGTGATGTTTTAGTGTTGTTGTTTTTTTCCCGTTAACCGTCAAGTGGGAAATAAGTATTATTGTTTTGTGTTTCTCTTAGTATCCTAAGATACTGTTATGTTTGGCTGTGAACAAAAAAAAATAAAATTATTATTATGAAGGGCAGACCATCTAATTGTATTTATTTATTTATTTTTTAGAAAGGGGCAGGTCACATAAGATTTTATTCTTCTCCCTGCTCCTTTTCGCTCAATGGTAGTCATGTTTTGTGGCAATTATTGTACATTTGGTTTTGCGTACCATGAGCGGGACAAATGAAATGAAAGCTGTCACTATGTGGAAGGCTTTTCCTCCTCACTTCCTCATAGTCTTCACTCTTCACTCAGCATGTCTGTGCTGGGTAACTTGGCACTTGTGATGAAACGGAGGCCATGGAGCAGTGAGAAAAGTGCTCCTGTTGGCCTTTTTAATGAAGCTTCAGTTACAGCTGAGACGCACACACACTGCAGTGGTTTTTAACATGGAAACAAGGCTAATAAAACAGCTTGAAGGCAAAGTCATCCAAGTAGTGATTCACTCCAAAACTCTAAACATTTGTTAAACTTCTGTGGCCTCAGCTGCCATTTAAAGGGATAGAAAGAGCTGCATGGTGGTGGCATTCAAAGACACTCATAATGTGGTTTAAATCTGCCAAAAGCAATCATTTTGGTATCATCAGCATGGTTTCCTTTCTTTAAACACCCAGTCTCTCATTTTTGAAAGAGACAGCAGCACTCTGGCACACAGCTGTTTCTCAGGCTCTTGTATGATGCCAGTTGTTTCCATAGTAAGGCAGCTCGGGCAGAAAATCTAAAACGCTTCTGTTTCTGGAAGTGCGAGGCGGCAGGCCGTGCTGTGCACCTACAGTACAAACTCTCTCAAACTGCTGGAATGCAGAAGTATCAGAGGAGCTTATGGACTAATTCTCGTGCAGGCCTCCACATGCTCGATGTGTAGAAGCATCGAGACAAAGCCCGGCTGCAGGGAAACTGTTGGTGTACATTAATCAGATTAATGACTGAGTTTTTCCACTGGAGTTTATGAGGTTTGGACCTGCCTCTCTATCTGTCACTCCCCCCTCCCCCCCCCACCCATCATCCTCCTATTTACTCGCCTGACCCATTTCTCTATAAACCAACAACCAGAATCCCCCTTCTGTCCCTCCACCCTCTATCTCTCTCCAGCCATCAGGGATATTAGACAATGCTTTTTGACTATTGTTTAATGCCATGATTAACAGAATTACACGTCTCTGATTATCTTTGCATCTGAGCAGAGAAAATATTGTACATTTGTTCTAGGCTTTGAATGGGAAAAGACTGAATAATCAGCAGGTTTTTTGCATTGTATTTGTAGTTTGTTGTGGACTACAGATCTACAGCTGTACCACTGATTTGAAAACCGTTTTATTAACATTTTAAAAAGACTTAAATTGCCATTGTTTGTTTTTTTTGTAAGTAGAACCCGGGGTAAATTAGCAAACCTATTTACGAACCTGAAGCATGATAAAACATGAGCGTCACATCTTTGCTTTCACAGTAATCTTTACTAAATATTCTTGTGGTGCTTTGTGAAATCCTCTAACCCTTTCATTATCGGGTCACCATTTCTGTTTCTCTTTGGCATAGGAACAGTAACTTGGATCAGTTAACCTTTTTATAATTACATTTGTGTAAGTCAACTCGTGCAGCTGCTTGTTGCCCTTTTTCTGCACACATATTTCTGGATAAACAGAAAATATTCCTTCATGCTCTTAATCCCACTTTTAAAGCGCTGAGTGGCTCAGTTGTCTTTTTCTAAACGGGGGCATATTTCTTCATAATTCAGGGATACAATATAAAATGACTGGTGTTTATGTATTTGTGGTAGGACAGCCCCACCTTAACACACAAGCACAAAGGATTCATTCTTAATGCCATTTGATACCTGATTTATTTATTTGGCTGCGTCTGTATTTTGTCGTTTTTCTTTTTTTTAGCTTGACAAACCAGCTCCACATGCCTGATTTGAAGTTGTTGCTGTGTAACAGAAACATCTTGCCCCGCTTTAGTTTGTAAACTTCCTCAACACCTATCTTAGCTTTAACTTCATTTGTGTTCACCTGCACTTCTCTCACTTATCCGTCACCAGCTTTCCTGTCTTATTCTTCTCCTCTTTCTTCGTTCCTTCCATCACTTCTTCTCGTCTTTCAATGCTCCTCCTGTTCTGTGTCAGTCGGGCCTGACCGTCTGCTGCCCAGCTTCGGATGCAGGACATACCTGTAGCTTCTGGATGCTTTCAAATGGTTTGTGGATATATGAAATAGAAACCAGGGGCCACACGATAAAATAATTCTTGAGACAAAAACAAAAATCGAATAGACATTTTTTACGTTTTTTTGTCGTAAATAATGTCCTGTCAAGAGACCATATTATCTTGATAATTGATGACCTTTTGTTAGACGTTGGTTCTCATGTGTCTTACATACTCTCATACTCCTCTCTGCCCTCTGACTATACTTATCTGTAGCTCCAGCAGGTCCCTGACCTCCAGGACGGTCTTAGGTCAGTGCACTGTGTGTTTGTGGTTAAACCGAGGGGATTGAACCCAATGTAATGTAAACATCCTCAAAAAACACTGAAAAACACTAGCACTTTCACCACGAACAGATGGTGGAATAGTCCTCAGCCCAGCCACCCTTCAACGCCCTAAGAGCCTTTTAAGGAATTAAAGGATTTAAAAGCACATTTTTAATTCAGTATTTCAATTAATATATTCAAATGACTTAAAGGTGGGGTAGGTAAGTTTGAGAAACCGGCTCGAGATACACTTTTTGTTATATTCCATGGGATGCTCTTAACATCCAGATAGCAATGAATATCTTAAGTGCTTTGACAACAAATCCATAAAAAAATGTCATCAAAATGTGGAACCCGTAGTACTGTAAAAAGCACGACCAATCATTTTAGCCGGCCCGGCTAAAGTAACTGGATGGCCTACCTGCCTGTCAGCCTTCCATCTGTGCACAAACTTATCTCGTGCCCTCATTGGTCATGTGCGCGTTCGTGTGTTGGAGGAGGGGCTCTGTAAGGAAGTGGCAGATTTTTCCGGTTGTGTATTTTCAAATGCTAGCGCACTCGAGCTGGTTTCTCCAAAATTACCTACCCCACCTTTTAATGTAAGTATATTTACTCTCCCACTGTGTCATTATCTCCTTAAAAAAACACAAGCCACATCACAGATCAGTGTAAAGTCTTGATGTCTTTCTTCCCTTTTCGGTTGAGTCATACCAGTGCAGTAAACTGTGTCAGGTACACATGTACTGTAACTATACACGTCGTCACAGTTTATGGGACTGTTGGGACCAGTCTATGGTTGGGACTCAGGACAATTGATGTCACCAGCTCTCATCTGCTATATTTCACTATTTGCATCAAATAAGCTGCCTGCTTTTGTTGTAACTTCATACCTTTAAGAAACAAGACCACAACTTACCTCACTTAGGACCTAACCTGGTGTTATTTACCAGGTAGTGAGGTGGGTCATTTGGGTAGTTTGTCTTGGCTTCTAATCCTTAATTGTTTTCCTTAATGGAAATCTTAGCTAGCTCACATGATTGGATGAGGATGCATAACAGATAGATTATCATTAAAGGTGGGGTAGGTCAGTTTCAGAAACCGGCTCGAGATACACTTTTTGTTATATTCCATGGAATGCTCTTAACATCCCGATAGCAATGAATATCTTGAGTGCTTTGACAAAAAATCCATAAAAAATGTTCATCTGTGGAAGCCGTAGTGCTGTAAAAAGCACGACCAATCGCCGGCCCGGCTAAACGGATTGGATTGCCGCCCTGTCTGTCAGCCTTCCTTCTCGTGCATGCACAAATGTATCTCGTGCCCTCATTGGGCATGCCGTCATTGGGCGTGCATTGCAGCAGTACTTCAATGACTCGCCAGCAACAGGCGGCCACTTTCACCAGTCTGCTGACGTCATGTGCGCATTCATGTGTGTTGGAGGAGGTGCTCTGTAAGGAAGTCTGAAGGAAGGGGATTGATTGATTGAAAAGTTTATTAACAGCTTGTATATTGGGTACAGTACAGTACAGCTCAAAACATACAATTGTTAAGGGGATGCAGACCAGAGAAAGACTTTCGTCTTGTTTACATCAGGGTCCGCCATTTCCAATTCATCATGTCATTTAAGACATATAAGACATATAAGACATACAGATGGCTTATTTACAATTTACATACAGGTGGTTTTTTACATACAGATTGCTTATTTACAATTTTCATTTTAGATTCCGTTCCAATACATCCTAACCGGACATTTAAGACATACCAAGTCTACAGATATACAGTTAGTAACAGAGTCTAAAATGTGAGTATATACATAGATGGGGGGGGGGAAGCTGTCCATTGAACGACAGGTTGAGATTTGTACCATTACCGGGGCCAGTTTTGCAATGCTCTCCCCCGAAGGTGCTCTTTAAGAGAGGTTTTGAAGGTAAGTATAGTTTTACTTTCCTTTACAGTTGTGGGAAGAGCGTTCCACCTTGATGTGGCATAATTGCGAAACGTGTATTCCCCCTTTTTTGTGCCAAATCTGGGTTTCACATGATTTGTGGAGCTCCCTCTGGTGTTATGATCATGGTATTCCTTGACCTTTGGGAAGAATTTTGACATGTACATGGGTACCATAGAGGTGTAGTGGATCTTGTAGACCAGGCCCATTGCAAGTAGCTGTACTCTGTCGTCTACTCTAAGCCATCCTAGGTTGGGGCGGATTCTTTTCGGCTGTGTACTTTCAAATTTGAGTGCACTCGAGCCGGTTTCTGAAACTTACCTACCCCACCTTTAACGTTGTGTAAATGTTTTATTTTTAGGGTATAGATTGATATATCATTGTGGATAATATGTTCAGATTGTGTTCCTGTGTCATGAGTGTCAGACATATTTTAATCTTGGGAAAAACTATATTTTGGTTGGCTAAGGACCAACTGGCTGTCACAAACCACCTTTTGAAGAGCTGTGATCTAGTCCGATCATATGTCAAAAGCGTAATTTGTACTACTTTGGTTTGAGGAGTGTCCCGTAGACCCACTTGTTTTTCCCTGATACTGCTACATTGTGAACAACAATTCCGTATTTGACGGTGGAAAAGTTAACGTTAGATGTTAGCAACTGGTGATCGATGTTCCATAAATGATGGTGCGACTCAGTCCACATGTTGTATCTTTGGGCAAGAAAGTTAGCCCGGAGTTGCTCCTGATTGGCATGGTGTGTGAATGTGTGTGTATGTTAGCTTACAGTACCTGAGCAAATGGCAGGTTGCTCTGTGTGAATGATGACTTATAGCAGGGTTGCCAACTTTGGGTACCTGGCTGGAGTGAGATTTTGATATCATGGGTTTAATTACATATGCGCACAAAATGACTGCTATCGTGTCAGCAGCGGGACCTTAGCATATATATATATATATATATATATAGGATATATATATACAAATACACAATATTGGACACAGACTATAAAGGGCACAAAGTTTCATTCACTATTGAAACATGTTTGTTTCCACTGTTTTATTGTGTAGGCCTACCAGTCGCGATAAGCAATTAATTGACGTATCGTACGATAAATAAAAATGAACTCGATAAATTGCCATTTACATGAGGATGTGACTAGCAGTTTGAAAGGATGTACTTGAATTATTATTATATATTATCATTATGTCAGTGGTCTAAAATGGTCATACAACGGTGCCGACAATATTATCGTTTATCGCAATAATTTCCGGGAAAATGTATCCAACAAAATTAATTATCGTGAAAGCTATACATGAAACACACACACATAAACAAATCTACAGACTTACTCCAAACTGCCAAATATATTAACTAACACACAGGGCCGCCCCTTGCCAACTTGGGGCCCCAAGCGACATTGTGAGATGAGGCCCCCCCCCAACCGACAGGAGTGAAAACAAATTGCAAATATAATTCCTGTTTATTATTATTATTATTATTAACAGTTACTTTTTTATACAGTGAGATAAATGGTAAATGTGCATGTATGTCGTTCAGTATGCGTTTACAGGTGAATACGTCTGCATTTCCTGCCAAATACTAGCCTCATAAAGATTCAAATATAATGAATGCAAATAAACTACTTCTACTAATAATCATAATCAATTCAATAATATAAATACTATATATTTTTTATTATAATATAGTTGTAATATAGTCAAGACAAAACATGCTTATGACAAAAATTGATATTTCTTAAATCTGTATTCAAACGTAGTTCCCTCTGTCAGCAATGTATCAACACTACACACACATTTCTATCAGTGTTTCTCTGTGTTGTGGTTGACATGATGATGACTGTTAGGAGTTAAGGGGAGAGGTTGAGCATCACCATGATGATGACTGTTAGGAGTTAAGGGGAGAGGCTGAGCATCACCATGAAATGTGCAAATTGACATAAAAATGAATAAAAGGGGAACAAATGCTCCATGTTTTTTAGGCTGTAAACTTTAACTGTTATGTAAGCCAACTAGACAGACAGTGTATCACTCTTCCTCCTGTACATTAGCAGATCAAAGGCATAACATACTTGAATGAATGGTAAATAAAGAATGCTGGAAAAAACTGCATCTCCATTAGCCTATATGCTATGCAGAGACTGCCTACTTCATGTCGTGAATTGCAGCTGATGTTTTAATATGGCAATTGGCTATTTGACTTATACAACATTCGCAAGTTGTACATTTGACTCATACAATAACCCATCTTCGAGTGATGCTCTAGTTTCTTCATGTTTTGTTTTTTGCGCCGGACTGAAACTGTCTTTTCACCGACATCTCTGTACCTGCACTAGAAAGCCGTTTTGGTCAGATGTCGATACATTACAACGGTGTCGGGTTACAGACATGCTCCCCTTGTCATCTCTCTCTCACTCTCGCGGGGGGTGCGCGGAGAACTGAGCGGAGAACTGCGCACAGCAGCTGAGGCCCTCTGGGCGGGGCCCCCTGCGCAAGGCGGGGCCCCATGCAGCCTGCGTGATTGGCCTGTAGGGAGGGGCGGCCCTGCTAACACACTCTCACTCTCATATACTCTTTGACTTTATTTTGGCCTAGTAGAACAATAAGCAGCAGACTTTTACTTTTTTATCATTTCTACTGGTTCTTAGATCTGAGCATGCGCAATACGGGTCGGCAGTTGCGAGAGAGTATTTTTGTTGGGTAATCTATGGTAGGGCTAACCCATACAGTGGTGGGGCTCATGTCAGTATTTGCAATGTAATTACATACACGCTCCCCTTGACAGTGAAACGCCACGCGTGAGGTTTAGATTATTTCCCTGTCTCAATCCAAATTGAACTGTATGAAATAAAAAGGCACATTTGTCTTGTAGTAAATAAAAAGGGCGACCTGGAGCCAATTCTGCAATTTCTCCACAGGTGAAAGAGTTGACATGCTGAAAACCCAACCCCTGCAGGGGGGTCTGGGGGGATTCTCCCCCAGGAGATTTTTTTTGTTTTAGTTTTGAAATAGGCTACTAACATAAAATACACATTCTGGTACTCTCTTGGGAAGAAAAATAAATAAATCTATTACTACACTACACATTTAAAAAAATGAATGCTATTTTAGTTTTTTGTTACTTTGTTCTGAAAGCTGAACCTGCTGCTCCTCACAGAGAGAAGAGGCTGTGAATTACTTTACATTGTGGATAAGGGTGGATAGCCCCCATTGTTCTGTGTGTCAAAATGAAAGACAGCCCACACACCTATCCAGAAAAAAACATAAGACCTTTTTTTAATGTAAAAGAAACCAAATGATTATTACTAGGGCCGGGACTCGATTAAAAAAATTAATCTAATTAATTAGAGGCTTTGTAATTAATTAATCGAAATTAATCGCATTTTTAATCACATATAAATATTTGACCTAAGAACAGTGAGAAGCAATTTTTTTCACATGGATTTTAGTATACCATTAGGCGCATTCCCACCGCAGTACTTTTCCCACAAAGGTTCATGAGAACTTAGTTCATGAGAACTCTTTGAACCTGGGGGTGGATTAGGCCAGTGGTTCTCAAACTTTTTCTGTCAGGCCCCCCCTTTGGACAAAAAAAAAAGTCGGGCCCCCCCCAACACAAATAGTCAGGCTCAGTGGCGACGCCAGAGATTTATTTTGGGGGTGCTGTGGGGGAGCTTGACGTTTCATAGAGGGTGCTCAAACATTTAGGGTTTCCCATTAATGTACAGTGGAATTTTCTACTGCAACACTCCCCACGCATATACACAGTGTACCCGCGACTGTCACAATGAAGGCTCGATAATCAGCTCACGGCTGCATATAGGTGTAAGCAGGGGTAAAGTGCTATTTTTATAGGTGGTGTGTGGACCTCACATAGGGGGGTCCGGGGGCAAGCTCCCCCGGGAAGATTTATTTTTAAATATTGAAGTTAAAAGCATCAATCTGGTGCACTTTGAGAGCAAAATGAAGAGATCTATGGATGCATCTCTCAACACCCAGATGAAACAGAACTGTAAACAGATTTACTTTTTCTTAATGGATATTTTACAAATCACCTTTTTAAACTTTATTCTTGTTTTACTGTCATATAGTATTTCCTACCTGTTTTTCATTTATTCTCGTATTTTTTTATAACTATAATGATCATATAAACGTGTGCCTTGGAAATAATTGTTTACATTAATGGTGACCAAAACGTTTGAGACCCACTGAGATAACACTGATAGAGTCCTTTAGCTCACTAAGTCTCTCAGTCTGACAGGAGAGGACTCTCCTCCACCTTGTTGTTGAAAAATCTCCGTTAGCGTAGCTTGCTAGCACCAGAAGCTAACAACAACGATCTCCGGTACCGGTGCGCTCTCTCTCTCGCGCACACAAAATGGCTCGTTCCACACACACAGAGCCGAGCTTTAATGAAACACAGAGACCCAGACGTAATAGTACTGCATCATATTATTTTTGAATAAATAATTTTTCAAATTATGACTTTTTTTTTTTTCTAACAATTTTTCCTCCATGTCCCTCGCGCCCCCCCTGGCATGACTCTGCGCCCCCCAGGGGGGGCGCGCCCCCCACTTTGAGAACCACTGGATTAGGCAAATGAAGCCGCTGACGTCACTTCTTCTTCTGCTTTGGGTTTACTGGCAGGCCGCAAACCACTTCACGGCGTATACTACCGCCCAAAGTCCCCGGCCGGAAGTCCCCGGAGTTAGGGACTGGCTTCAGTAGAAGCTGCTGGGAGTCCCAGCAGCCTTCCGAGTAAATCGCCAGAACGCCGACACCTCCTCATCTCCAACCGCTCCCATGTTTTATTTTGTGTTGCCATAAGTTAGTCTCTCTGCGTTTCTGCGCTGGGCTAATGCTAATAATGCTAATGCGAGGATAATAAAATGGCGGCTTCACAAAACTTTTTGGGAGTTTTACGGGGCGTGGTTTGCAATCCACCCAGCCAATCAGAAATATAGCTATTTTCTCACAAGAGAGCCGTACGAAAGTCCCTGCTCTCTAGCAGCTCTCTGCTCTCTAGCAGGGACTTTCGTGGGGGTAAAAAGGTTCTCATGAACTAATTTTAGTACCGGCTCTTTTTGGTGTGAACGCGATAAAAGAGGATAACGTCCACGCTAGCTTCCACGCTAGCTGCTATATGTTTTGCATTGAGGTGATACTTGAGGCTTGATGTGCTGCGGTGATATGCGAATTCCTTTTTGCATAATTTGCACACAACCGTGCTCTTATCGACGCTTCCACCCGTCCGTTTTTTAAAACAACATTTCCCACTGTTGTTCACTGTGGTTTGTTGTTGTCTGAAGTCATGAACGTTAGTTGGTGCTCCAGTATAATCCGTACGCCTGAAACTCATCCAGTGAGAAACGTTCCGCGGTGCAAAAATAAGTGCGATTAAAATGCGTTAATTTTTTTAACGCGTTAATTGTTGTGTAATTAATTAATCTTAATTAACGCGTTAAAGTCCCGGCCCTAATTATTACATCAACTAAATTGAACAGTAATTCACATCTCATAACAAAATAAGCTAAGGCGACTACTTGCATTCGGTGACTTAATTTCAAAAATGAAAATCAGGGACATTTTTTGTTTTGCGGTCCATATCTCATTAAAAGATCTAATGTTAGTAACTATTAAAGACAAAATGGGGACAATTCTGTTCTAATGTAGTTTGACCATTGTAACTGCTGTGCAGTCCAGACATACTGATAAAATAGGGCCTCTAACCAGGGGTTAAATTGTGCCGGGGCTGTCCGGGGCTCAGCCCCGGCACATAGGACGATGCTCTGACGTCATCGCCCTCGCTCATTTGTCATTTGTTTAAGCCATAATGTCAAAACATCTCTCGTTCTTAATATATACTTTATTTAGGGTCGATATGTGTTGACTTTAAAATTTAAAATAGCAGATCTCTGTGACAGGATATCGTTTTTCCGCTTAGTGAACGTGTGTCTCTGCTCTGATCAGGAGCTGCAGCACCTTGGCTCCTTCGTGCAGAGAGTCTGCAGCGGTGTGTGTGTGCAGAGAGTCTGCAGTGGTACCGCCAAACCCCCGACCCGTCTTGTAACACGGAGCCCGTTTCCTACATCATCAGGGCCGGTTCTAACCAATTTGCTGCTCTAGGTGAGATTTTAGCTTGCGCCCCCCCCTACCAGAAAATCGTTCAGTAGAACAAATAAAAGTATCCAAGGAATACACAATAGAATATATAAAAAATAAATGAAAAATCTCTACAAAAGACCAATGCACTACAAAAACAGAAACGTATTGACATAGGTCATATACATAAAAAAGGCTTCAAATTTATTCAGTATTACATGAACATGTTTTAATTGGGGTGAGGACATCACATCCTCTAGGGGGGGTCCGGGGTATGCCCCCCGGGAAGAAATGTTTGAATATTTAAAGTAAAATGCTTCAATCTGGTGCACTTAGAGCACACATTACTAGAGACCTGATCTAGGGGGTACAACTCTAACGGCCCGTCCACACAGCGGCGTGCGTTGAAGCTTGCCGGCGGGCGTGTCTGAAACTCGACCAACCAATCACATGAATCTCCCGCCCCTGACATACAAGCAGCGGTTTGATTGGTTAGAGCTTGTACTGGCATATGATTCGATTGGCTGACGCTTCTGCCGTGGCTTCAAAACTTGAACATTGCTCAACTTTTGCAGCGAGCCACGCCAGCAAAGTGACGTCACACCATTCAAAGTGAATGGTGAAGCTTTCAACGCACGCTGCTGTGTGTAGGGCGGAGTTGTCGGGTTCAGGAGTTCCTCAAAGTGTTCCTTCCAATGCCCTAACACTCCATCAGTTGAGGTCAACAACGTCCCATCCTTACTGTACACAGCTTAGATGGTTCCCTGCTTCCCCCTCCTGAGGTGTCGGACAGTTTTCCAGAATAACTTTGGTGCCGCCCGAAAGTCCTTTTCCATGTCTTCTCCGAACTTCTCCCACACCCGCTGTGTACTAATTGTGGGCTTATCATGTTGATTCGGCCACAACAAAAAAATAAAAAATAAACTCTCGCTCTCTCCAGAGGGGCAGGTCAGCCAAAAAGGCCAAACGGGCCGTTGCCCTGGCAACATTAGCCCGTACCTGTGCACGTCCCTGCACCTATCAATCATCAAACCGTGGGGTCTTATTTAATTACGTGTTGATTTCTATCAACACGTAATGTTGTATCGATGTATATAGAGATATACTACAGCAAAAGTATTCTCCGTTGGGACTTCCTGGAACAACCCCACGCCGTTATCTTGATTCTGATTGGCCAGAAGACATTATCAAATATGTTCTATTGAGAAGACGATCACTACCTGACAAAAGTTTTCAAAACCGTTTCTATAGTCTTCGGTATTCTTGTTTTTGGCGTGAGAATAGTTTGGGCAGCGTGAGAGCGTGAGATTGAGAGTGAAAGCGTGTGTCACACGCCAGATGCGTGAGAGTTGGCAACCCTGCTTATAGTAGGCTATGTAAAGCGTTTTAAGGGGGGGTCATAAAGACTGGATAAAGCGCAATATAAATACAGTCCATTTACTTTGATGCTTTCAAGCTCTACTTAGTAAATATCAATATTGTATTTGTTGGGGAAATATTTTCCAAGGCCCATAACTTTGACCCAGTTTATCAGTTCAAACTGTCCTGACTGAGCACACGCACCTGTAACCTTGGCTGCTGTGCTCTCAGTGTTTTGGCTCCCTGTTCCTGCCTGTTGGCGTCAGCTGATAGAGGTGTTATGATTATATCTTGTTATGCAGCATGTTTATGATTCTCTCTGAACTAGCTAAATACATGGGTCTGGGGTAGAGTTCTTCAGAATTGACGTGGCAACTCTACCGTGAAGTCAGAACCTCTGACTCTTGGATTTGTTTTGTGAATTCTCTGGCCGAAGCTCCTAAATAAACCATCAGTGTTTGACATCAAAGCTCCTGTTCTCCCCGTGACTCCCACTGCATTGCTACACAGAAGTTTCCCCCACAGTATTTAATGGTAGTTTGGTCTGTTGACTTTCATCAGTTTTACTTATTTTGTCAGTTTTTTGTCAGTACTCCAGCAGGTATAGCCATAATACAAGTGCAGGCTTCCAAACGTACTTGCTTATAATGAGCCGCACCCAAATACACTCACACACACACACTTCTGTCTTGTAGGATATAGGTCCAGTAATTAGCGGTCAATGGCATAGTCAGTTTTCTCATACTCACTCATGTTCTAGCATGCTGGTGGCAGATACCTCCACAGGCAGCATACTTACCATAAACAGATGACACACACACACGGCAATCCCTCCGTTGCCTCCACCTGTGCTTTACAGTCTCTAAAGTGCGGGGAGAAAATTAGAGCTCAGGTGTCTAAAGGGGATTAGATGCAGGCAGTGCCTCACAGACAGATGGACAAACACATATTTAACTTGATTTTGTTTAATCAGGTCTCCGCCCAGTATCAGCAATGTACAGTAGCACAAGTAAGTGCAAGTCCTCCTCCTGATTTTGCAGATGTATAATTCGGGATGACTATAGACTTTATTTAGACTCACTCCCACATTGTTCCCTGCAGAGCTCACCAAGGCTACTGTTGTAACCTCCTCCCAGTGCACATCTACGCCCACTGCTGTTATTTTGGGAGTCAACTAGTCATTAACAGTGACACAGAACATTGTGAAAAGATAGGGAGGAGGGAAAATCACCAGGAACGTCTCACAGGCTTGTCAAGAGAAGCTTTGCTGTTGGAGACCAAAAGGCTTGGCAGTGTGATAAAACTGTAACATATTAAGGTTTCAATGTACTCTGTTTAACACTTCTCTGGTAGTTGTTCTTACATGCTCAGTGTATTTGACCATTTAGAGGTATATTCACATTTAGTTTAGATGACTGTTGAGATTCTGACTAATAGATAATATCTATATAGCACTTATATCAAATGTTTGTCATGACGAGTGTAAGCAAATATCACAGTGTGTGGGGCTTTTATTTATTTATATAGTCAGGGGACTGAATATCTGCAAGGAGTTTTTAATTTCATAGAAAGCCATATTTTCTATAGTGAAAGCATGGATATGTAAACTATTATCATCAGTCAGTCATCTGTATTTGTGGTGATTGAGTGTGGATATATTTGATCGTGCTGATGGGATTCCTGCAGTGGAAGTGTACATGCTTGCAGACGGTGGGTGTTTCTCAATGTCAAGGAAGGCTGCTCCAGAGCCACTATTTCAAGCATACTACGTCATCAAGTGCCGCCGAAGGACTGTTCCAATGTCCAGCATACTTGGAATTCTACCGTGGCTGGCGTACTTCGTAGCGAGACATTTCGAGGCTGCACATGTGTAGACTCTGCGGTCTTAAAATCCCCACAATGCTTTGCGCACGGACCAATTTCCAAATCTTTGGCGGAAATTGCGCTCCATGTATGACACACACCTTAACACCTGTTAGCCTGTTCCACAATTCTTCGTTTTCCTATTCTTTCCTCGCTTCTGAAGCAAGTGACTCGGAAGACGTGCTACCAAGCAAGCGTCCACGACATTGAGAAACACCCAGAGGATCACCTCACAGAGCCAGGGCTTTGTTGCGTGCTTGTCCTCCACATTTTGTTGTGTCTGCCACAGGAAGTTGTGTGACCTTGTAAGTTGGTTTTGTCTAATGGGAGGACAGCATGGAGGAAGTTGATGTGTAGTGAGGTAGAGTCGCATTGAACTATTGACAGGGTTCATCGGCAGATTCAATGCAGAGCATTCTCCTCATTTTGGAGTTTAATTAAATATAAATTGTGTGAAAAGGCCGTACACAAACTATTAGTTTAAGGACTACCTCTTCTTTCTTTTCTTTTTACAAGAAAATTACACAGGGCACCTTTAAACGTACAGTTATTTTGAATCTTCTTTTGGCAGTTGAAGTTTTTCAAACATGAAGAGGCAGAGGCGTAATGCAGTTTAACATTATTTGTATCCGTGAGTTAATATCTGAGACTATGCTGTACAAATGTTTGTGCGGCATTTCTCTGATGAATGAGATCTATTGTGGACTGGCTGACACAGATTCCTGCCTCAGTAACAGAGGGTGTGTGTGTGTGTGTGTGTGTGTGTGTGGTGTGTGTGTGTGTGTGTGTGTGTGTGTGTGTGTGTGTGTGTGTGTGTGTGTGTGTGTGTGTGTGTGTGTGGGTGTGTGTGGTGTGTGTGTGGTGTGTGTGTGTGTGGGTGTGTGTGTTGGTGTGTGTGTGTGTGTGTGTGTGTGTGTGTGTGGTGTGTGTGTGGTGTGTGTGTGTGTGTGTGTGTGTGTGTGTGTGTGTGTGTGTGTGTGTGTGTGTGTGTGTGTGTGGTGTGTGTGTGTGTGTGTGTGTGTGTGTGTGTGTGTGTGTGTGTGTGTGTGTGTGTGTGTGTGTGTGTGTGTGTGTGGAGAGAGGAGTTGTTCGTAGGAGGAAACATTGGGCAGCAACGTGGAGAAAGCAGCCATGTGGGCAGCGAGCGGTGAGGTCTCAGTAGTGTCTGTGTCGACTGACGTGGAGCTGCAGTTTGCCAGAGGCTGAAACTGTAGAGCTGTGTACAGTGAGACTAAAAGGGCACGAAGACATGGTTGTTTATAAAATGTAATTTCATATTGTTCCAACTATGTCTGATTGTCATATCTTTTAATTAATGTATATCTTAGAAAGCGGGACTTAATGGTATGTCCTTTGTCTACTTTTGAACTTTTGATCCAGGAGCTTAAGCCTAATAATAAAACTTCCATGGAGTTTATTATAGACCTGGCTGATGGGCTATACTGTGTGGGATACAGTTAGTTATTTTTTTTGCTGCAATGGAGAATTGGTAGACTCCTTTTCAGAGCACAATACAATCCATGTATTGTCTTTTGTGTGCATCATAAAAGTACAGCGAGTCCATATACATCAATATTCATTTATTTGACGGCCAAACAATCATTGCGGTACTTACGAACTCTCGCGCTACGGTGTTAACCATATGCTCTTCGAAAGAGATATATAGCAAACACACCCAATCATGTGACCTGACGCACCTTAAATACCTGTGCCCTAGTTAATAGGACATAGACACCCTTTGGCACACACAGTAACACAAACACACAATTGTGACAGCTTAAACCCAAACATGACCCTTAAATAAGTTGGCTCTTACAAGTTGCAAAGTTAATTTGTGAAACAGCAATTGACAAAAAAGGTCTTTAGATTCTGTGCTAAATTCATACCAAGGCCTGCATTGCGCAAGTCCTCCCATTTATTTCAATGTAGAGTATACTGGCTCGTAACTGAGTAGAAGTTGCTACAATAACAAAAGAAAATAATTGTTGGTGTCCTCCCCTCTAGGTTAACATGAGTCTATGATTGGATTTCAGCTTGTCAAAAGTGTTTCACCTGAAACCAGCTGTATGTACAGTATTTAATGGTATTTTCCCTCTCTCTGCAGTATTTTCTGTAGCCGCCACCATTCCGTGCTGTAAGGCCGACCCCACAATGTCTTCCAATGGAGACCTCAGCGACCTGGGGAGCTCGGACAGCTTCTGGGAGGTACAGTGGAAACACACGTGCACACTCATTTCTTACATCAAGAGAAAACTCAAGGAAAAATGAATTATTTAATTATGCAATTGACTGGTAGTCCTGTGGAGGTTGGGGACATTGAACCAGAGTGGTCGGTGTTCAAAGCCTCTATTGCCGAAGCCGCGGCGGGGAGCTGTGGTCTCAAGGTCTTAGGTGCCTCAAGGGGCGGTAACCCTCGAACCTCCTGGTGGACACCGGTGGTCAGGGATGCCGTCCGACTGAAGAAGGAGGCCTTCAGGGATTTGTTATCCCGGGGGACTCCCGAGGCAGTTGCAAGGGACCGACAGGCCCGAAGGGCAGCAGCCTCGGCCGTGGCCGAGGCAAAGCAGCGGGTGTGGGAGAAGTTCGGAGAAGACATGGAAAAGGACTTTCGGGCGGCACCAAAGTTATTCTGGAAAACTGTCCGACACCTCAGGAGGGGGAAGCAGGGAACCATCCAAGCTGTGTACAGTAAGGATGGGACGTTGTTGACCTCAACTGATGGAGTGTTAGGGCATTGGAAGGAACACGTTGAGGAACTCCTGAACCCGACAACTCCGCCCTCTATGTTAGAGGCAGAGCTGGACTGGAGTATGACGGGGGATCAACACCAATCAACCGGGGGGAGGTCACTGAGGTCGTCAAACAACTCCACAGTGGTAAAGCCCCGGGGGTGGATGAGATCCGCCCAGAAATGCTGAAGGCTCTGGGTGTTGAGGGACTGTCATGGTTGGCACGTCTCATCAACGTTGCTTGGAAGTCGGAAACAGTACCGAAGGAGTGGCAGACCGGGGTGGTGGTTCCCCTTGGTGGGGATCAGAGGGGTGTGCCAATTACAGAGGCATCACACTACTCAGCCTCCCCGGGAAAGGAGGGTCAGGCCAATTGTCGAACCTCAGATTGAGGAGGAACAATGCGGATTCCGTCCTGGTCGTGGAACGATGGATTAGCTTTTTACTCTCGCAAGGATCCTGGAGGGGGGCCTGGGAGTACGCTTATCCGGTCTACATGTGTTTTGTAGACTTGGAGAAGGCGTATGACCGAGTTACTGTGGGAGGTGCTGCGGGAGTATGGGGTGAGGGGGTCTCTACTCAGGGCCATCCAATCTCTGTATTCTCAAAGCGAGAGCTGTGTCCGGGTCCTCGGCAGTAAGTCGGACCCATTTCCAGTGAGGGTTGGCCTCCGCCAGGGCTGGGCTTTGTCACCAATCCTGTTTGTAATATACATGGATCGGATTTCGAGGCGTAGTCGTGGGGGAGGGGGTCTGCAGTTCGGTGGACTAAGGATTGCACCACTGCTTTTTTCAGATGATGTGGTTCCAATGGCTTCATCGGTCTGCGACCTTCAGCACTCACTGAATCGGTTCGCAACCGAGTGTGAAGCGGCTGGGATGAGGATCAGCACCTCCAAATCTGAGGCCATGGTTCTCAGCAGGAAACCGATGGACTGTCCACTCCAAGTAGGGAATGAGTCCTTACCCCAAGTGAAGGAGTTCAAGTATCTCGGGGTCTTGTTCTCGAGTGAGGGAACAATGGAGCGTGAGATGGGCCGGAGAATCGGAGCAGCGGGAGCAGTACTGCAGTCGCTTTACCCCACCGTTGTGACGAAAAGGGAGCTGAGCCAGAAGGCAAAGCTCTCTGTCTACCGGGCCATTTTCGTTCCTACCCTCACCTATGGTCATGAAGGATGGGTCATGACCGAAAGAACGAGATCGCGGATACAAGCGGTCGAGATGGGTTTTCTCCGTAGGGTGGCTGGTGTCTCCCTTAGGGATAAGGTGAGAAGTTCAGTCATCCGGGAGGGACTCGGAGTTGAACCGCTCCTCCTTCGCGTCGAAAGGAGCCAGTTGAGGTGGCTCGGGCACCTAGTTAGGATGCCACCTGGACGCCTCCCTAGGGAGGTGTTCCAGGCACGTCCAGCTGGGAAGAGACCAAGGGGTAGACCTAGGACCAGGTGGAGGGATTATATCTCTTCGCTGGCCTGGGAGCGCCTTGGGATCCCCCAGTCAGAGCTGGTTGATATGGCCAGGGAAAGGAAAGTTTGGGGCTCTCTGCTGGAACTGCTACCTCCGCGACCCGACCACGGATAAGCGGGAGAAGATGGATGGATGGACTGGTAGTGCTTGCTCGCTCACACATAATTGCTGCATTTTCATGTGGGTTTTTATCAAAAGTTCCTTACATTTTGCCTCTTCAAAGGCCAACAAGCTACCATGTCGTTAATGTGCCAACATGCTGGAAGCAATTTGGGGTTTAGTATCATGCCCAAGGACGCTCCACATGTGGAGAGGGAGCAACTTGGGACAATGAACTACCAACCCTGTGATTAATGGACGTCCCACTCTGGTGACCAAATTAGTTACTTACAACAGCAGTAATAAAATCCTTAATATCTGCTACTGGTCTGGAAACCTGGATAATCGTAGTCTTGTGTGTTGATGAGGCCATTGAGAGAGGAGCAGACGGAGGTGGTGTTTAGATAGAGACACAGACACATAATGAGTCCCTACTGACTGGCTTACATCTGGAAAAACGACATACTTTCAACCTTACACTCACTCTCTGTATATCTTTCATCGCTGGTCTACTAAACATCCTGCCCTGTTGACATGTTGCCACACTAATGTGGTAACAAGCATCAAGCTGACAGAGCAACAATGATTAGAATGCACTAAGAAACTTCAGTCTAAGTCTATGTCCTCATTGTGTGTGTGCGTTTCCTGTGCAGCCGGGAAACTACAAGAGGACGGTGAAGCGGATAGACGATGGCCACCGGCTGTGTAATGAGATGGTCAGCTGCTTCCAGGAGAGAGCGAAGATAGAGAAGGGTTACGCTCTGCAGCTGAGCGACTGGGCCAAGAGGTGGAGGGGCGTCGTGGAGAAAGGTGAGCGGAAATCACCCATCAGTAAGGGCTGCAGAAGAAAAGTTATACCTAAAACTACTTTGATATTTTACCTTTGGTGTGTTTGATTTATTTTACTACCAAGGGTTGCAAACAATTGATTTGTTCTAACTGCAAAGTGTCAGCTTTTGCTGCAACTAATCAATTAATTGAGGCACATTTTTACATGAGAATATATATTTTTTAAGGAAAGATTATATCTATGCTTATTTTAAGTTCAAATGTGGAAAAGTACTACTTTTTAACAAAAATATGAACATTATGTAAACATAAATTAGTTTTAAGCTGATTTAACTGATTCACAGGAAGTGTTTTTTTAAAGCATTGGCTAAAACCAAATCAGGGGCTTCACCAAAATCTGACAGATTCACTGATTTGGTTTACAATTGAACCTTGACCAAAATTAACATCAACAAACCAACCAACAAGGATGATTGTTTTCGTTATTTTTTTTAGTTTGAAGCTAAATGAGATGTTGAGTGTCTCGTCTCCCCACTCTTGCCCCTCAGGTCCTCAGTATGGGACGCTGGAGAAAGCGTGGCACGCCTTTATGCAGGCGGCCGACCGGCTCAGCGAGCTGCATCTGGAGCTGCGGGAGCGCCTGGTGGCGGAGGACAGCGAGATGGTGCGCAACTGGCAGAAGGACGCCTACCACAAGCAGATGATAGGAGGCTTCAGGGAGACCAAGGACGCAGACGACGGCTTCCGCAAAGCACAGAAACCCTGGGTCCGAAAACTGAAGGAGGTGAGCGTTGTCTGTCGGTTGTAAGTAAAGCGAGATTTAAAGACTCAGTGGTAATTCTTCTGGGTGGCTCATGCTCAATAGTCTGCAATAACCTTGCTCACCTTCTTTCATTTACTCTGTGAAACAGGGTGACTGCGAGCTACAATTATACATGTATAGTAATGTAAGGAGGTTTGCATTGTAATTGTGTTGTTGACTTCTAACTATAAAGAAGAAGACTACTGACGGTCTTTCCTTAAAGGGGCCCTTATATGCTCAATTTCAGATTCATATTTGTTTCTCTAATCTGTAATGTTTCCATGCTTTAATGTTCAAAAATGTCTCTAATATTTCACGCTCTTTCTGAAACCAGAGCCCAGTCTGATTGAGGCTAGCCAATAGAAGCGCAAGTGTTAGATAGTGATGTCATTATGTTACCGAATTAAACAAAGGAGTCAAATGGAGGCGTTTCAAGAAACTCCTCTGGAGGCAACTTTGGGATTTCAGCATTTGTAGATCATACACAGAAACCTACAGAACACACTTCAGGAAAGGGTAAACCCACAAAGCATAATAGGGCCCCTTTTTAACATTTCAATGTCATCACCAGCATCAAAAATATATATGGGAAAAACACAAGCAGCCAATCACAGTTCTTGCAGAAGCATTGCCCCGATGAAGGTTCAATTTTTCAATGTTACACTTGCAGTGTTGCTCCTCAGCGCAAAACATTCAAGCATGAATCTAGTTTTGCACAGTCCTTAAAAAGGAGTGTGCAAAACAGGTAATAAACACAATTGTGTTGTTGGTAGCTCAAGTGCTGAACCTTTCCTTACCATTAACACATACAATTGCTCTTAATGTGTCATTTAAAAATATATTTAATCAACTAATGTGTTGTCTTATTTGTAAAATGAATATCCAACTAAATCGATGTAATCAACCTGTTCACTTTTCTATTTTCTGTCTTTTTTGTGCCCGGCCCTGTGTGAAATAACTTTGTGATGAAGAAGGGATACAACTTTGAGTGTAGCCACTTACCAAAGTCAATTATTGCATCGTTGTGTGTGTGTGTGTGTGTGTGTGTGTGTCTGTGTGTGTCAAGGTGGAGGCCAGTAAGAAGGGATACAATCAGGCCAGGAAGGAGGAGTGGACGGCGGTTACCAGGGAAACGCACGCTAAGGCCGACCCGACCAAGTCGCAGGAGGAAGTTCGCAAATTCACGATCCGGGTGGAGCGCTGCAACGAGGAGGCAGAGAAAGTAAAGAGCATACACACACACACATTCATACAAAGAGTCCCATGCGTAGCTCCACTAGCACAAGTCTGGGTGTGTCAGAGAGTCCAGAAAAAAACATACCTGTGTGTTTTTGAGTTTTAAAACAAGACTGGGCTTGTCTCTACTGTTCGCTGTTTTGCACAAATACACAACAGAAGAGGAAAAGCTCAGGTCCTGAAGAGGGAAACTCAGAACTGGGAAATGCTAAGACAAAATACACGACAAGGAAATGAAATCCAATATCATGACAAAGTTTGGGAAAAAGAGACCTGAAAAAGCACTTTGTACCTAACTCAATTCAGGAGTCACATAACCAGTCTGCATTCCACAAACATCAGAGCACCTCTTCAGCTCTATTGTTCTCCTTTGTGTTCAGAGGAGACCGCATAGTATTTCTGTTTGTTTTTCATCAATCAAAACTTCAACTCAGTGTTAATTTACTGCTAATCTGGCATGCCGGATGTTGACTGTGCATACTGCTATTCAGATTTCTCATAACCCTTTGCTATATAGCATGTGTGTTACTATTTACTGTAGCTATGTGAAACAACAACAACAACAACAACAACCTCAGTTTGCAAAAAGTGTCCCTATCCTTTTCTGCCTCTTTAATACTTGACAGAAAGCAATCAATATAACATATTATTACTATCTTTAGTATTTTCTTTTGAAAGGAGATGTACATGCTGTACTTCAATAGGTCAATTGCATTCCTAAAGCCCACTTACACAAATAAAAATGTGCCTTAAATTGCTTTTCAATCTTTATATCGTACTAGAACATCTCTTTTAACACCCGTGATTTGGTTAGGGAGAAACTGACCATCTAACAAAGGAAGAGCAACAGAGGACTGGTACACATTTTGTTTATCTTTATTAAACTTTGAGGAAAAGTAACTGCTAAATACTGAGATATTAAATCATGTGGTTTAACACTATTCAGCAACTGTTGGCTGGATCATTAAATACAGTAGACTTGGCTGGGGCAGCAATCTTTTTATATGTTTATTCGTCATTCTTCAGGTTGTCAGAGTGTTGCACATTAGCTGAGTGTGTGCTTTGTGTGTGTTGCAGGTGAAGGAGCGCTACACGAAGGCCCTGGAGGAGCTGAACCGCTGTAACCCTCGCTACATGGAGGACATGGAGCAGGTGTTCGACCTTACCCAGGAGGCCGAGCGTAAGAGGCTGTGCTTCTTTCAAAACGTCCTCCTGGACATCCACACACACCTCGACCTGTCCACCAAAGAAGGGTAAGACTCACACATATTTACATACATACTTTTCCATCAGGAGAGAGAAGTGATTAGCTATTTCATTATCAATGACTCAGAACGAAGGCATTGGAAATGTGTTTGTCCAAACTTGGGTCTATGGTATGTACACAGGAGTTAATAGAAAACTCAGGGTGTTGTCCATTAACTATTGACCTCTTATTCTATTTAAACAAGCCACTGTTTCCACAGTACCCACGATTGGTAAAGTACAGCATGATCTTTGTCCAAATATTGAACAAAAACGTATTTAATTAAGTCTTTGAAGTAAAGATAGTTGAAATAAATGCTCTTGGAACAAGTAGTGTGTGGGAGAGAACTCCCTCAGGAGGGGCATTTGGAAACCTATATAACACACTACAGAAAAGGGAAAACTCCAAAAAGCTTAAAGGGGCCCCTTTAAAGTGACAAGATTTAAAGTCCATCAACTGTGAAGCATACCTTAAGTGGGAATACTGTACGTTTTGACCCTGAACTGAAGGTTATCCTAAAACCTCCTTGAGATATGTAAAGAAAAAATGTAATATTTCAGTGAATTATAAAGTTTACTTTTAGCCTAGTTTGCCTTTTCATAAAATGTTCAAACAGCCATCAGTCATTTACCTGCTGCTCCTAGAAAGGTTGGATGTATATTATAAGATGCAGGTTTTTCCTTCATATCATCTCTTGAGTGTAACAAATCAGCACAGAGCTGATAATGCAGACAAAAAATATGCACAAACCAAAGTCTTATCTGGAATTCCACCTTTTTAAATGGAGGCTTCAGGAATTTAAAGTCTCAGCCCGCAGAGTACACAGTGGCATCAGTACGTCTAACATAAAGTGTATGAGCACTGTTAAGAGCAGGAAATTACGAATAGCAGGAGCAGTTAGAGACTAGCTGGTGAACTTATTGGAGAATTCGGCAGCTAAAGGGACACATATTTAGCCTCAGGAGTTGGTGGAAACCCAAAACGGAGCTAAAAGTGAGGACGTACGTCTATTGGACTAACATTTATCAGATGGACACAAACAAGACTGAACATGAATTAGAAGCTTGCACCGTGTCGGTCTAATGTGTAAACGACAATTTGTTTGCCAACACATAAGAACTTCATAGTGGGATAATATGTCAATGTTGTGTTTACAGCTGGTTATTTAACCTAATAACACGGCAGGCCCGATGATGAGGCTGACCTTTTCTCCACCAGTGGCTCTGTCCTGTGTTTTCAGATACATCACGAGTTGCTTTAAAACGGCAATTATTGTTTTTCAGAAAGAGCGCAACGCTGTCGTTTCCTCACCTTTAACCTTGATCCAGTGAACTTGATAGCAGTTGCTTCCAGCCACATGATCCTTTATTACGAACATTTGTGTCCACCTGCTAAATGCTATTCACAATTGTTCTCTCTTTTTAGCTCTGTTTTTGGTTTCTACCAACTCCTAATGAACCAGTCCTTGAGTTGTTCAATTATCTTCTTTGTTAACCGTCTTTTCTGCTCAGCCTCCCTCCTGTTGAGCGGATACTTTAAAGTTGCCAGCTGCAGCCTCAAACCTTTAAAGCTCCTAAAAGCCAAGGGGCGCTACAGTTTCATGTTATCATTCTCTGCAGGTTCGTGACTGCAATACATCTTTTCCCTTTGTTGCATTGTTTCACTTTGTCATTATACAAAAATACATTTTATTCACTGATAATTCATCAGAGGAACATCCAATCTAAGACCATGAATCAATCAAATATAGAAACCTTATTTTAAAATTAGCAACACAAAAGAACAAAGATTGAAAAAACTGGATAATCTTCCAACAAGAGGGATTTAAATGTGAATTTAAAGTCTACAATGACCTATTTTTTAAGGCAGAAGAGGAGGAGGTACAGTAGATGTGACGATTGACAGTCCCTTTGTCCAATAGGTTCAACGCTCTCTACCGGGACCTCGGTCAGACCATCCAAGTAGCCAATGACACGGAAGATCTCAGATGGTGGAGGAACACCCACGGGCCGGGAATGAGCATGAACTGGCCCCAGTTTGAGGTACGGATACACACACACACACAACACACACACACACACACACACACACACACACACACACACACACACACACACACACACACACACACACACACACACACACACACACACACACACACACGCACACACACACTGTAAATGCACACTTTTTTCACAGTAGTAAAGAGTGGCCGACTGAATATTAAACAGGCTTCCAGTGAAAGCCTTGTTGTGTGACTGAGAGCTCAGAGTGGGGTCAGGAATGTCTGAACACACACACACACACACACACACACACACACACACACACACACACACACACACACACACACACACACACACACACACACACACACACACACACACACACACACAGGTTTATCTAGTTATTTGTGGAAATGTACAGATTCCACTTTTACTCTGCAGGCCACTAAGGACAAACAAATATTTACAGGGATGACAAACAAATAATATAATAATTGTTTTTCGTCACAGTTATTCTACATTTTGAGATGACATACCCTGATATATTGAAAAAAGAATGACAGTAAATATCAGGGGCCTCATTTATAAAGGGATATACGCTCAAAAAATGGCGTACGCCAGTTTCTACGCAATGTTTGCGATTTATAAAATACTAAATTGACGGGAAACCGTGCGGTCCTCCACGCAAACTCTGACCCATGTGTACGCACTAAGCACAACAACGGGAGAGACGAGAAACTGCAACACCGTTGGCAGAAGGAAGAATGGAGAGAAATATGTGGAAATAATACCATAAATAAAATGTTACCTCTCATTTATCATATATGAAGAATTCATTTTCAAACATTGATTAAAGCCAATCTTAAAATGATTAAACAAACGCCTGTTTGAGACTCCTCAGTGCACACAAAAACATAACTTGGAGAAATAAATAAATATGGATATGTTATTTAAAACCACCTGGAATATGTTGTGTTAATGTTATGAAATGTTTTCTCATAAATGATGCCGTGTTGCATTTCTATAGGTTGTAGATACGAGCATGGTTTTATACTACCATGTTTAATCATGTTTTATGCCGTTCGCCAAGACTTGATAAGTCGCTCGTAAAACAGAGGAGGTCTGGAAACTAAGAACACCATATGTGGTAAATTGTACAGCTAATATAACACAACACATTAGTTGTATTTCCTTTAACTGGTGGATATAGAGTTGCTGCAGTGGAGACGCTGCGCACAGCTGATCGACAGCTGGGACACAAACCACCAAATACGAAAACATAATTCAGATCCAGTCGTCATGACTCCACTCCGGAGGGATTCCCCGATCATTTCTTAGTTTCTCATCAAGGGGGGGGGTCTCCTGTCCCCGGTACAAACACCCTGCCTGAGGAAGGTTAGGCTATGTGTATTATTTTTGTCATTAACCTTTTTCGGACCACTTATTTATTTATTTTGGTGACGATCCGACCTCCATGCTGCCACTCTGGTTCAAACTGCATCCACCAAACAATATGATTTATCTCGACCTCCCCAAAATAACCAGAATCTGACACTGTGTGAGATGTCTTTTTTAGCTGTTCTGTCGTCATTTCCTGCGATCTTCTTCATAAAGTCAGTCAGAATGAATGAATGGGCGTTTCTTTGACTATTTATAGGCAAATATGGGCGTTACGTGAAGCCCGAAAAGCTGCACCGCATTTCGAGTCGATTGTGATTTATAAAGGGAAACCGGCGTAGGAAGTGCTGTACGCACTTTCCTCGCCGGTACACAATGTTTGGTGAATCGTAAAATGTCGTAAAATTTCTGTACCTATTTTTTGGATTTCTACTACGTAAGTAACCTTCCCACGTGAATCCTACGCACGGCGTTATAAATGAGGCCCCTGGTCTTTCATAAATCAGACTCTTCATTTCCTGAGAGGTTTTATTAATTCAGCCTGAGGATGATAGATTGTAATCTGTAGCACACACAGGTATTTCCACACCCTCTTTATACTCCACACACTGTTCCAGATTCACAATGAAGGAATTTAGTATTGTGCTATTTAGACCCAATTTTCCTCTCATAATAGAGATACAATCATGTGTACGTGTCTGTGTGTGTGCTGTTTCAGACCCGTTTCCTCAAATTTCAAATCATACAAAAGACTTGACATATAACACTCAGAAATGCAGAAACTGAACCACAGAAAGTCTCTTTCAAGATTTTAGATTTTTCAATTTTTTGTATCTGTGTTTGGCCTTTGTATTTGGTGTTGTATCGCACAATAACTGTTTTTAGTAGGCTAAAGGATTTTTGGCAAATAAAGCTTGACATGTGGTAGCATGATGCTGAATAAAAAGGGAGGTCAGTTCAGAGCTGCATTTTAGTTTATTTAAAGTTAAAAAAAATGGAGGCAGATTTATTTTAAGCAGACATGTACATTATTTACACCTGTGTGTGCAGTCTGATCTTTGCCTACAGGAATATTTCTTAACCTGTTCTACACCGCACCCCCAATACCGGGGGGGAAAACGCGTCATCTGCAGGAAACAGCGTCTGAGGGCATCTTAATATTCAATAAACTATGAATGTTTTATATCCATGTAATGGGAAGAAACTCGGCTAACTGATCTTTTTTTTTTTTCAAAAAAACCCACAAAGCTAGCGCTGAGCCTATGAATTAGCCACGAGCGAAAAATGCTAACAGCGTTTTGCACAGAAACTCACTCATAACACCCATATTACTTATCGTAGCTGCACGTCCAACCCATCGATCTGATCGTGAGGAGACACAGAAACGCCCATTTCCACCCAAATCACCTCAGAGGTGGAGTTATTTTTGCTAAACCTCTCTAAAAAGGTAAAATGTCACTTGTTTTGCATCAATCTTGATACAGGGTACTTATTATATGTTGTACTTTGGATTCCTAAAGCTTTTAGTCTACTAACCCATCATCCAAGGGTAGTTTTCACTATAAGTAAAAAAAGAATTTTTGGACGGACAATATAATTTACAGTTTTTTACTATGTTCAATCTGAATTTTCTTTAAAATAAAAAACATCTATATTGATTCTGACTTTTCTACATCCAACTCACAGGTTTATCATTACTTTGAGAACAATTATTATTCATTTAACCCTTTTAGAAGGGAAGATATGGTCATTTGTTCTGGGAATGTCATTTTCGAGCCTGAGACCTGAAAAACAGGCTCAGGGCTAAACAGGTTAAAGGATTTGAATATAATGTTTCTTAAGGAATCTTATGAATTCAGAACTGGTTTTGATACCCAATCCTATTTACATGGGTAACAATTTATGTCCGACTATTTGACACTACAGACATTAAAGGGGCCCACCTCTTTTCACCCTCTGTCTGAAACCAGGGCCCAGTCTGCTCTGATTTGTCAGCTGTCTGGCTCTGTTGTGATTGGTCTAGCGCTTATATATGTCCTGCCCCTTAGTCTATCACGTACAATGTGTTGAAGCGCTAGCCAGTAGAAGCACAAGTGTATGGAGGTTTCTCAGGCAGGGGGCGGGGGGGGTGAGTGTGTGGGAGAGAAACTCCCTCTGGAGGGAAGACAGGGATTTTACCCTTTGCAGACCATTTACGCACACACAAAAACCAACACACTACAGGAAAGGGAAATCCTAAAGAAGCATAATACGGCCCCTTTAAATTCATAATGCACACTATATTTGTAGTTTTAAATTCAGTTTACAGCACAACAATCCTAAGTGTTAAGCGTTCGAAAAAATTATGGGGGAACATTTTAATCGTCTTCACTCCTGAGAAGGACTTGACATTTGTTCATATTTTAGAATGTTTGTTGAAATGAGTGAACAATATTTATCTTCCACAGTTCTTCCGGAATGGAAAAATAAGGGCATAGTGAGATGTTGGCAGAAAGTAGAGAATCTCTTCTGTCCTCTGTGGAATCTCCTGGCGTTCCCACAGCGCCGCTGACACACAGAGAGCCATTGTCCTAACACACACCCAGACACACACTGTTTCTGTACTTGTGAGGACTTTCTGTTGACTATATTCATTCAGAGGTCCGACCTAACCTCCTCTGCGGCAAAGTTACACTTAAAAGTGACTTTGAAGAGAGAGTAGTAGTAAAATGAAATCTATAATCGTGATTTTTCAGGGGTAACACACTGAGCATGTGTGTTTTTTAATTCTATATTTCTAAGGACTTTTGTTCCACACACACACACACCTCCTGTAGAGCTGATAGTCTGGAGGTTGTTCTGTGCTCCACTGAGACTGTAAATACCGGTAACCGTATCCTACTTCTGTCAGCAGCATGTCATTACGGCCAGAGTGTGTCTGTGTGTTTTTGTCTGGCTGCCATCGAAAAGACTCCATTGATTCTGCTACAGGATAGAAATAAACATTATTTCGCCGCAAAGACAGAAAACAAAGGTACTTTTTCGTATAAGCGACTTATCTTGTAACAGCAGGTGTTTCTGTTAAGTTGTCACTGTACTAAATAAGTTGTAATTTTGTATTTATTATCATTATCTAATAATAAGCTTACAAGTGAATCATTATTTTCTTGATTCTAGATTAGCTGAAGTTTACCAAGGGATTAAACTAGAAATCCTCTAAATGGACCGACAATTTATTGAAACCGCCGATACAACTTTATAAAAGTTAACTGTGAACTAGCTACCAAACAAGTTGAGAAGGAAATATGTTTCTTTCTTATTAATAATAATATATTTAATTTCTATAGTGCTTTTCAGGACACACAAATACGCTTTAAGTCACATTTAACAAGCTCAGTTGTACAAGAAAAACATAAGATGTTTCTACAATAATGTGGAGGGAGAATCCTCTCCAGTCAGACTGAGAGGCTGATAAGTTAACTACAGCTCAGTGAGGTAAAGGACTCTTAGTCGGTTTGGTCACAATTTATGTAAACACATATTTTCAAGGCACTCCTTTGTAATTATTGGGATAAACAGGTTTGAAATCATTCCAATGTATTTTATAGGACAGTAACCAAAAATATCCTTTAAAACTGGAGAGATAAAAAAAAATGTATAAATAAATGTTAAGGTAAAATAAGATATGAATGAACAACACAAATAAAACAAGTTACATTCATTTGTTATTGGTTATGTTCACATACTTATTTGATTACATCCACTTGTCTAAGATGACAACAGAGACTTTCGACCCAAAACCAGCTGTTGACTTGTGGATGCAAGCAGCTAATCGCAGACTCAACCAGAGAGGAAGAAGTAGGCCTACATCATCAGCTACCATGTCTGACAGAGAGGAAGACAGTGAGGAGAACAGTCAGGAGGGTAGTGATGACAGCTTGTAGGATTACTGGTCGTGCTAATGTTGTCTTGTGTTCACCTCTGCATGTGTGTTCTGTGTTCACCTCTGCATGTGTGTTCTGTGTTCACCTCTGCATGTGTGTTCTGTGTTCACCTCTGCATGTGTGTTCTGTGTTCACCTCTGCATGTGTGTTTAGTGCTGTGTGTCTGGCAAATAAAGACCCCCTCAAAAGTTACGGTTTATTTCATTTTAAGGAGGAGCACCAAGCAACATCTCCAGGTGCTCCTTTGAGAACCAGGGCAAAAAAGTTATGTGCACCCCTGCATATAGAAGCAGTCACACCAGACCATATTTACATTTATATTGAATTTAATATTCCATTCCTTATACACTTAAGGTGGGGTAGGTCATTTTGGAGAAACCAGCTCGAGTGCGCTAGAATTTGAAAATACACAACCGGATCTGCCCCTTCCTTCAGACTTCCTTACAGAGCCCCTCCTCCAACACACACAAACGCGCACATGACCAATGAGGGCACGAGATAAGTTTGTGCACAGATGGAAGGCTGACAGGCAGGTAGGCCATCCAGTTATTTTAGCCGGGCCGGCTCAAATGATTGGTCGTGCTTTTTACAGCGCCATGGCTTCCACAGATGACATTTTTTATGGATTTTTTGTCAAAGCACTTCAGATATTCATTGCTATCGGGATGTTAAGAGCATTCCATGGAATATAACAAAAAGTGTATCTCGAGCCGGTTTCTCAAACTTACCTACCCCACCTTTAATGGAAATAATATTCAGCTTATATTGTGTTAACTGAATATTGGCCCTTCAATGGTGTTTTATTCGTCAGATAGTTTATATGTTTTTTATCTTCACAGTCAACTTCTATATTTTCTGTTTTATTTCTATTTTGAGATGTTTAGATTTGTATATTTCTACTCTTAATTTCTACTTTTGTGCAATGCCAAACATTTCCCAATTTGGGTTCAATAAAGTACATCTTATATTATCTTATATAAAGTGACCCTGAGGGTATTTGATTCATTTTAGGGAATACTTTCCATCTGTGACAGAAAGAATGTGTTATTTCTTCCTTTATAAAGTTACAAAGTCTTGCTTTAATTTGATCATTTGATTTGTGTGTGTGCAGGAGTGGTCTCCGGAGGCGAGTCGCTCCATCAGTAAGAAGGTGCGGGGGACACACTCTGAGGACAACGTGGTCACCCTCACCAACATCGTGTCATCGGGGGGGAACGACGCTCCGCCCAGCCCCATCACCATGGAAACCGGCAGGTAGGAGGACACCTCCACATCTGCTGCAGAAAACTAACAACCATCATTACTACCTGGTTTCATTAATGTGTGTGTGTGTGTGTGTGTGTGTGTGTGTGTGTGTGTGTGTGTGTGTGTGGTGTGTGTGTGTGGTGTGTGTGTGTGTGTGTGTGTGTGTGTGTGTGTGTGTGTGTGTGTGTGTGTGTGTGTGTGTGTGTGTGTGTGTGTGTGTGTGTGTGTGTGTGGTGTGTGTGTGGTGTGTGTGTGTGTGTGTGTGTGTGTGTGTGTGTGTGTGTGTGTGTGTGTGTGTGTGTGTGTGTGTGTGTGTGTGTGTGATGCACTCTAATTAGTAGTGGTGGACTTTAATGGAGTAGACTTTCTCAAGTACTGTACTTAAATATAATTATTGGATACTTGTACTTTACTACTCTGTACTTTGCTTTTTTATGCTGGTTAATTCTTCTACAAATTTTAGAAGCACAAAATTGAATTTTTCTATTTAGTACATTTATTTGACAACTTCTTCTAGTAGTTACTTTATAGACTCAGATTATTAGCTAATACCAACAAATACATAAACTGATAAATAAGCTATGATTTATTATTATAGTTTAAGATATCCAGCAGAAGAATACAAAGTAGTGACAATTAGTTCCACCTTTACCAGCTGTTAAGAACACGTTCACTCATCAACAATCATAATCCAATCATTGAATACAAATATATGATTCTGAAATGAGCCATTAGGGTTACACATAGGATATTTACTTTTGTAGTATATTTAAATAGCAATACTCTTTTTTTACTTGAACATAAGTAAGATCTTGAATGCAGAACTTTAAGTGTGAGTATTTTTCAATTAACTATTGCTACTTGTACTTCTTACTAATTAAGTACAAATCACTTCTTCCACCACGACTAGTTACTAGCTAGAAAGCTGAATATCAGATTGAACCGGTGTTCACTCCCTCCCCTCACATTTATGTGTAGTCATAGCATTGTCTCATGGGCTCCATCTGGTAGTTTGAATACTATGTAACATGTATCAGAGGATGTTATCATACAAGCTACTCTGAGGCATTTAACTCTTAAGCTAATACTTATTTTGGGTTGTGCATAAATGTTGTGAGTTGGTTTGTCTGTTATGTCACGCTATCTGAGTTGCAGATAAAGTGGCTAAATATTTAATAAAAACTGTGGAATAAGTTTTTAATGATCATTATTATCTTCCTTCCCTTTGTCTAAGAATGATGCATCTGATGTTAAAGGTCACCTATTGTGCAAAATCCACTTGTTCATGTCTCTTCTACATCAACATGTGTCCCCTCTGTGGAACGAGATTCTGAAAGATTCAGGAAAAAAGACCCCCTCTCTTTTTGTCCTGATCCAGTTCTATAAAAACCTGTCTGAAAATGAGCTGATCCGATTTTGGCCACTTTATGATGTCATAACGATTTTTTGGCTTGGTAACCATTAGCCAATCAGCAACCAAGGGTGTTCTGTCTTTACAAACTGGTTTCCACACAAAGACTAGCCCCCCCCCCCCCCCCCCCCCCCCCCCTATAAACTCAGTGTGGTGCCTAAACCTCCACCCCTCAGACTCCATGCTGACGACAGCTGTGGTTGCCAGGAAATGTGTGACGTCGCTAAAGAGCCTCCATTAGTTTATTTACAATCCCTCAGTGAGGGCGCATTAAGTTTAAAGGGCTACTTGTGATGTACGGGCCTCGGGGAGATGGTGGAAGGGGGGGGTCTAATGGCACATTTCCACTGCAGCGGGGTAGCCCCGTTTAAGCGTCCCTAAGCGTCCTCGCTCAGGCCTCCTCGGGCTGCCTCGCTGGCCGTCCGAGGCCGTGGCGCATTGCCATTACAGTTTAGGACCTGGGGTAGCAACGCAGTGTAGGCGGGGCTCCCGCTGGATTTGATCATCCCCAATGAGATGTAAGAACGTCGTCACCTCCTCGGTCGACCACGGTGTGCTTTTCTTTGACGTTGCCATTTTTGTAGCTCCTCCGTTTACAAAAATGCTGCAAGCTTGCTTCTAGATATATATACGACGCTAGGGATGATCTCACGCGCGATCTTGTGACGATTCTCTCTGACCAATCAGCAGTCGAGTGTTGACGTCACTAGTTCAGCCCTGGTCCTGGTCTGATAGAACCACGGTTTTATGGGGCCGGAAAAAGAGGGAAAAAGTACCCGCTAGCCGGTGCTAGGCTATATGGAAAGGCCACCAAAAACTGGCCTGGCCGCTTGAGGACGATTAAGGACGCTTAAACGGGGCTACCCGCTGCAGTGGAAATGTGCCATAAGAGAAAAACTAAGGAAATCTGGCTGCAGCAAAATACAAGAGCCTAATCCTGATTTAATTTAAATGTTCAGTGCTTAACAACTATGGTTACATTTTGAATATCAACACCTTTATTGATAACAAAATATGTACTTTTGGACAATGATTTTATGTTTCTCGTACTGTTGCATTCAGGTGCCAGTAAAAAAATGTGGTAGACATTTGTATGACTGTTTTTTGTGCCCTCCTGACCTCCTGTTTCCTCAGGGTGAAAGATTATTCGTCAGACTGGTCAGACGAGGAGAGTCCTAAGAAGCTGGCGGTGAACGGCGTGGGGGAGGCGGAGGAGGAGGATCAGGTAGAGGCGGTGCGAGTCCGAGCGATCTATGATTACGAGGGCCAGGAGGCCGATGAGCTCAGCTTTAAAGCAGGTATTAACACAAACTAATGCTTACAGCGGGGGGGGCATCACAGGGAGACTGCTGACTTTTGATCTGATCCATCCGAGTTGAATAACTGCTGTCGTTTCAAGAAATGTGCAAAACGAAAAATAAAAGCAATTAAATGATCAGTTGAAAAATAACAAGTATTGACATCTAAATATACTTAAAGTTCTGAAACTGAAAACAACTAATTATGAAGAATGGCCACATTCAGAATTGTAACTGTAATATTGCATCTAGTTTTAATGACTTTGAATGACTTCATATACTGTCAGGCATAACCCCAAATCATGTATTAGTTGATTACATTAGGTGTTAATTATCTGTTACTAATAGAATATATTTAGTTTGGTAAAAATGATAACATTTACCTCTGAAATGTAGTGAAGTAAATGTACAAGGTAGCAAAACACTGGAAATACCAGTAAAGTACAAGTACTTCCTAATTGTACTAAAGTGGAGTACAGGGTCTTTACTGTTCTATTATCTCATGATCACAACTTAATCACAAGATAAGAGATACATTCATTCAAATGTAAGAAGCCATGCTCATATAAAACACTTCCTGTGTTACAAACAACATGATTTAGTTGTGAAGAGGACAGATTTAAAAGTATGAAAAAGATTCAGCTATAACACTCAATGCAATACAATTTGATCAAAAACAGTCATAAACCAGCGCAATCATTAAAGGCCCTAAAGTGTCGTTTTAAAAGGGAGATTGCATTTATGTAGGTTTTCTCCTAATTGTATCCACCCTAGATTAATTACAAATAAACTATTTAGCCTAAATACATTAACATTTTAAAAAAGCAAAGCAAAACTTTATATCAACTTCACAAGTGATTTGCACATTTTCATGAAATGACAGCTTTGCAAACATAAACATTTATACGTCCTAGTTGAACACTTTTTAAGATGTTTTTTTGTCCACCTGTGATGCCTCGACTTAACACTTCACACACATTCATGACGAACCGATTGGTTCAGACATGAGTATGCAGAGTAAGACTGTGATGTATCATGCTACATTATGTAATATCATGTAATGAGGACACACCCATAAATCATTACATCAGTTACCTCAATCTGCATGTCAGTTTAAATTTGTGAAATTCTGAAATGAATGATTCTGAGTCACAGAAACGTCTTGTCTTTTGTAAAAAAAATGTATAACCCTCTGAAATTATACTTCAGTTAAAATATATAAAACTGACTTATTTCCGTGACTTAAATTGGATCATTATTACAATTGTTTCTAATGTAAGTGCTAATAACATCACAAGTGTTCCTTGTGATGCTGCATCATGTGAGCAGCTTCTCATCCTCTGTCCTGTTTGGAAATGAAAGCATTATGGGAAGCTTTTCAAACAGTCAGAGGACTGATGCTTTTATTTTCATGGAAGAACTGCTCTAGCTTTTCGGCTTTATTAAATACTTACACCATTTTTATTCCTGACGGAAATAAAACTTCTGATTGGATTTATTTTCCTTATGCGCTGGATGTTTTGACAGCTGTCTGAATATTAAGAATGCTACTTGAAAGTTTCAGGTTACTTTCAAGGATTCTCTTAAATTGAAGTGCTTCAAAAGCGCACACATAGTTTATATGTGTATTCTGAATCTTGGACAATTCGTCTATATTTTAAGAGTAGCTTTACTTTTTGGCAACCATGTGATTCATATAGTTCCAACGAGTTGTATTTTATTAGACCATGGTGTTTTGCCTATTTGATCGCACACATACAAGCTAGTTTTGAGCAGAAAGGGTGGTCTTTTACACAAACTACATTGCTATAAGTGAGAAATAAAAGGCTTTATATGTTAATACTACAATCTTACATTGTATGGCCACCTTGAGCATTCAACTGGATCTTGATTTTAGAATAATTTGAACATAGAAAGTCCTATATTCAGTCATTTTAGCTCCACCAAGTCCTGAGAGAAAGATCGGTCTCTTTATTTCACACGAGCTCCACTATGTTCACCAGCTAGTGGTCAATTACACCCGTATGCTGGTTGGTGCTGAACAGGCAATGTAGTAGGGGGTCGAGTCAATTTGACGTAATAGCTACCTAACAAAAGGGCTACTCCTTAAATTGGTGTACCGTGTATTTATCTGGACTTCCTATATTAAACACAGTTGTGTGTGCGTGCTGTGATGCCAGTTCTGTTTTATAACTTAACGGTGTTGCATTGTACGTAATTTGACGCTACATCTGTAAGAGTTATGATCATATTAACTGCTGCAAGGTTTTACAGGTTTCAACATCATTGTTTTACTCTTATTCAAGAGGGAAGGTGTTGTAGTAGGATATGTTTCATGAAATATAATGTTCTAACATATAGCAAGTATAAATAAGTAGTAAAGGACTCAGAATGGGATCATTAGGGTAATTAATGTTAAGATCAAATTGTGTGTGAACTAGGTGAAACACATGGCCTCACAAACTGTTCATTACATTACATTACATTACATTGCATTTAGCTGACGCTTTTGTCCAAAGCGACTTACAATAAGTACATTCGACCAGGAAGACACAACCTTGAAGAAAACAGAATCAGTGACTTCAGACACTGTTCCTCACAGTGTCTGAAGTCAAAGGGGTACGAGGTGAGTAAAACTCCTCTCACTCTCTGGTGAAGGTCAAGGGTCGGTCAGTGTAGCGGAATGTGGCCAGGACCCGTGTGCGGTAGGTCTAAACACAAACTCCTGCGTTAAAATAGTTACAGCAAAGAATCGGGGGGGGGGGGGGGGGGGGGGGGGGGGTGGTGGTTTATCGTCCTTCACCAAGGTCAACCAATAAGTAACAAGAAGGCTTTAGCTATGAAAGTACAAGGTTTGTTGAGCAGCACAATCCTGAGGTCAATCCAGCGACTTCTTCTCAACCTGTTAGAATTATACTGCTGCGTGTGTTGAGGGGAGGTCCGGACCCTTCAACTGGCCCAGGCCGGCAAACTGTTTTGTATTGACTTATTTATTGATAAAAAGCATTCCTGCCCTTGTAGGACATCACGTAAAATGTTGCTGTTAAAAAACTGAATTTGACACAAAAATGACACAGACCTATAATTTGTGGTAAAACCAGACATTGACCTTAAAGAGGTTAAATGCTGTGTGTAGCTGCAGAACAGTTTCTCTCAGGTCTGTCCTGGGCTGGAGGGAATGTTGCCTTGGTTGGTTAACTCCCTGTGGAACTCCAGTCTTTCCTCTGCTGGCCCTCAGCCTCGGGGGGGGGGGGGGGGTTCCTGGGGAACACGCGCTAATGAAATCTGATGGGACCGCAGAGGGAGTTCAGTTTGAAAAGCCAAGCTCAGCTCTGCTTATCCTGAACCCGATGGCCTCCCCAGCTTTACTTTTGATTATCTTAAATTAATGCTTTCTCCCATTTTTAGAATTCAACATTTTAACACAATGCTTGAGATCTAAACTTTCTTACCCTCATATTCCCTCCAGGCGAGGAGCTGCTGAAGATGGGGGAGGAGGACGAGCAGGGATGGTGTAAAGGGCGGCTGAGCAGCGGCCAGGTGGGCCTCTACCCCGCCAACTACGTCCAGAACTCCTGATGGCCCGCCCAGCCAATGGTACCACACTCAAGATGCCAGGACCAATCACAAGCTAGTAATGCTGACATGGAGACGGTGAAACCAGACAGTTTTCTGGTGACTGACTGATAAAACAACTTTCTTTCCTTTTTTTTATCCGCCAGTTGGAAAAAAAGTCCACTTATTGTGAAAGGCTGTTTACTCAACCTGAGGTGAATGACATTGTTTTTTGAAAGAAGCTTTTACAGTCAAGAGAAATCAATGGAGGCCTGCCAACGCTCTGTAGAGAAACATGGACGCAAGTGAACAAACTCTGGATTTTGTTCTGCTTGCTGCCATTATTTTTAGTTGCAAGAGTTAGAAAATCCACATTGAATCCAAGAGGAGACAGCCTGGGTGCCGCAGCGGTAAGAGTCACCACCACGGCTGACAGTGGTTGGCTGACACACATGTCAATCAGTTTCCGTACTGCTTTTTTGTGGAAGAAATCATTTCACATTTTGGGAATTAAAAAATAAATTAAAATGTTTTATGCAGTTAGATCACAGGATAGAAGCAACTCAAAAGTCAGCAGCATGATAGCTTAGCTTAGAATAAAGCCTTCAGGTTCTGAAGACTATCTTTGGAAGTAAAAGCCCAATTGTATTCGCTCAAATTATATCAATGAGCATTCCTAAAACTCTGATGGGCACGGCTAACAACAGGAGAGCTAGGCTTTGATTAGGTTACCTTTATTCAGAACTAGGCTAGTCTTCCCTATTGTTTTAAGTCTGTAGGCTATGCTATGCTAAGCTAACCAGCAGTTGCTGACCTCTTGTGTTAGCTATATCTATCTTCAAATCTAACTCTAGGCATGTGAATAAGCTTATTTCCCAACATGTGAAACACATTTTTTAAACACCACTATTTTCATCATTAAATAAAGTAATCGTCATTGTTGGGGGAAACATTTTAAAGCCATTTTCAGTAGATGTTGGCGCACTTTGATCCAGCCCCTAGTGTCCGCTAGAGGAACTGCAGCTGGTGGCACCTTCAACTTCCTCTTCGCTCAGTTTTGGTGGTTCCTGCTTGGATTAAAGAGATATAAAGACTGCCAGTGCCTTAGTCAGTGAGGCCAAATATGTTACAGCCCCCCCCTGCTGTCTGACCGAGGAACTACAGCCACCTGATCCTGACCCCTAGTCTGATCCCAGTTGAATCTGTGTCAGGACTTTAAAATGTTTTACCTTCTGATTGGTTCATTTAGCTCGACATCGGCATGCTTTGGTTCATTTGTAGTTTTTTAGGTGTGACACTGAATTCACTTTGTTTCCTATTTTGTTATGTGATAGCTGTATGTTTATATTCAGTCAACAGATTTAGATCTTGGGACGGTGTAAACTAATGCTAATTGTTTCTTTTTAAGAATAGCATTTTTACACTCAACTTATTTACTTTCTAATTTATTGTCCTTTTTAATTTAGCAATCATTTTCAATGTTAGGCTGACTAAGGTGGGAAGTTGACTGTTAGCTTTGGGCCCTTTGACCTGTGGAAGGTGGTTTGTTTTGCCGTTTGTTTTGCCGTGCTTCAATCATGAAACACACAGAACACAAACACCTTAAATAATTGATAATATTCTGTCCGTTTTGGGTTTTTTCATGTTTAAGTTTGTGTGGTTTCCTCTGTCCTGCTGATGTGAGCGTTGCTACAGCTAATCCACGTAGACGTCTGAATAATAAGAGAGGTAATAGAGATAATTAACGCTAATGTGCCGCTCCTTTTTTCCTTTTTCTTTACAAAATGATAACATGTACATAACATTACGTGGGAAGCAACAATAAAGCGCTTTCTGGAGTTGGAGGTTTTACAGACTGTCTTTTGTCCTCAAATTCTTTCAAACTGTAGTTATTCAAGTATCCTGCAAATATGTCAAGTACATGCATTAAAGAGTGGGGAACTGGGAGGAGATATTTAAGGATATTTTATAGGCAACTGGTTCTCAATTCCCATTGATTTCTGCTCCATAGAAAATGCCACATGACTGTTAGAGAACTTGTATGGTTCGGTTTTAAATTGTCAAATGTGTTTCATTGTTGTATTTGAGAACAAAGTGTGGCGCTATAGTTGCTGAAATAATCCAACATTTACCTAAAAGGTTTTTTTCCTCAACAGCATAGTCTTTAGCTTAGCAGGTGGTATGTTGTTGCAGTGCATGCTGTGAACCAAATACTTTTCTTGAGGTTAAATATTCAGTCTTTTTCTGGCGCATTCGCTTTGTCAGTATAATGATGATGAGTGTGGAAACAATGGGTCGTATATGCAGCTGGGAGGAGATAGGGTGACCAGATCCCAACAAACCAAATGTGGGACAAGGAGTATTGTTGTGTGGGACAATGTGGGACACCCTCTCAACAGCACCCCCCCCCCCGGAAAAAAAACGTAACAAATATATAACGGAGCAAAAAGTGAAGTCAAAATGCAGTAACAATTTAGTATCTTAATAAAGAAAAGTAAACTAAGGCTAACCAAGGCAGCAGGCATTATTCACTTCAAGTGTTTAGAAATGCATCTTCTTAATTCAACTAGTGTAGTCTGTACAAGTAGTCACAACATAAATTAATAGATAAAATAAAACCATAAATACAAATGAAAACTGGCCAGGAGGGAACAAAAACATAATAATACATATAAAATAGTTTTCAGTTTTGTCCATCACAGCAACAGCAGGTGGGCCCCCCCCCCCCCCCCCCCCTCCCCCACACAGTGTGTGGGCTATTTTGTCACCTCGAACCACTGGTGACTTTGACTCTGTCAAACAACTCTCCACAGAGGCAGGGGCAAGCACATCTGTTATTATGGACGCTGCTTTTGTACGACCACATGACATTTTCTTTACTATCTCAGAGTCTGGAAAAATGCACCAAAAGTCGTGAAAATGCTGTGCAGTCCCGCGCAAAGCGGGACATCTGGTCAGCCTAACTGGAGGATATGGTGAAAAGCTCAGGAAAAACTACGGATTAAACCTTGAATTACAAATATGTTAAAAATTCAAATGTTTTAACCTATATTGGCACATAATTGTTTAAATTCAAGATGTTCTACCTGATGTAAAGCTGCAGCTCTGCTATTGGCCATTTTTTAAATCGATTTATTAAAGTAAGTGTTATTTTAATTATATATATTTTAAAACAGGTATGACAGTCCCTATGGAAAGGTCTTAAAGAAAGCAATACTATTGTCACCTGGGACCTTTTTATAGGGTCACCTTTTAAAGAGTGACCCCTGCTCCAGAAGAACCTGCTGTAAATGACATGAGCCATCTGCTGGTTCAGCCCTTCGCTCAGTTGCATATATGAGGGATCTTTCCTTTTCAAACCCATTTCAAAGTTGTCTGTGAGCAGACTTCTAGGAAGTACTCTTTAACCCTCTGGAGTCTAAGGGTATGTTCTCGATTTTTAGATGTTTTCTTAAATCACCTTTTAAATGTATTTATTCTAACATGGCACCCCATGTGTTACATATCAAAATGCTCAGGACAATCTCTAGTATTGCTATATATGCAAATTACTCACCTTAGAGCACTGTTTGATGAGATAAGTAGCTCAAAAGCTTAACATTTGACATCCGATTTTCGGAAAATCTTCAAAACTTTTGTGAAAACACAAATGTACTCATGTGATCGAATTGTTTTGGTGTTTTAGATTTGGTTACCAAAGTCTTAGGATCACAAAAGCAGTGAAATATTTGAATTACACTGTATATAAATGTGTTATTCATGTCTAAAATGAAAAAAATTCAATACGAATTTTGAGTAAAATAGGTGTTTATCACTCTACTTTCACCACAGCAGGGACTGAGATACATTAGGACTGAATAATGACTTCATATTACATACCAAGGTTCATGTGATGTGTACAAATACAAATTGAGCATTCAACCTTTTTTTTCAACCAACAATTTATTATAAATATGTTTTTTTCAACCAACTATTTATATAAATATAAGAAACTGGAAAATCTCACTATTTACAATATTGAACATCAGAACTTTCAACCAACTATTCATTATAAATGTCAAGACAGTGTCAAGGTCTTTGTCTGTCTTCCAAGACAGTGGGTCTGGCTGCTGTGAAGATGGGGGTGATGGTGCATGGGCTGCTGTGTAGGTGGGGTGTACAAGTGCTATACGAGACCTCCACGAGACCTCCTTGCTGGCTGGGTTGAAGGTGATGGCTGTGGTGGAGCCTTTGTGCTGAGGTGTATCTTGACCTGGTGGCTAGCCGCAGATGGAGGTGGGAGGCAGCTGTAGTGATGCTGGTCTGCTGGTCCTTGGTGGTGATCGCTCTGGTGAAGGCCCTTGAGCCACGGTAGATCTTGACCTGGGGGCCGGCACAGATGGATGTTCTGGCTGCTGGATAAACGCCACCACCTGTGGGCCACTAGGCCCAGACAGCTGTGAAACCTCTCTGTAAAACAAATTAAAATGTAGGACAATAATTACAACTAATTTCATTGAAATAAAGTTCAAGTAAAATGTTGCTCAAGCACAAATAACAATGCACACATTAAAAGAAAGTTTGGGAGTTTGGAGAAGGAGTCTCTCTCGATCTCTCTCTCACACACACACACGCACACGCACACACACACACAGGTATTTCCAGTTACTTTACATTCAGTATAAAATCACAGACACACATATACATAGGCTACATCTGATTACAAAGTCTCATCTGTACAGAACAGTATGATAAAATAATCGATGGCAAAAACATGTCACTGTAAATGTCTCTGTTGTGGGACGAATAAATGATTAATGTAATCCTCTACACATGTAATGTCACTTTTACACACCAAAATAACGTTAACACAGAGTAAACGTTTGCTAATGGAGAGTCTATTTTGTCCCAATAAAAAGTTCATGACTCGATAAAAAATATATATCAATAAACCTATTGTTAATTTTCGCGGTATTCCCCACACATTGCCAGTACACTATTACTGTAATATTTACACTTACCCATGCCCAAATGGATCCTTGTTGTTGTCTTTGTATTCTTCTTCTTCAGAAGAGTCGAAGACTTCACGTTCTGAGGCTCTATCTTCACTGCTGCTAGCGAAAAAAATCTCTAGCGAAGTCGGCAACTGTAAAGTTTTTTTAGCCATTTTCTGTCTCTCTCTCTCTCTCCTCAAAGACGTAAACTGATGGGAGACACGTGGTTTATGTTTTGTTTACTTGGTGGGTAGGTCCTTAGTGATTTCTCGATGTCCATTGGTCATTTCAGACCATGATGGCTGCCGGCCGAGATTTCCTTGACGGACACACGAATCCACCAATCCCACACAGTGTAAAGTCAAGCTGCTTTGAGCGGCCATATTGGCTGCTGTGCCCTGGTTACAGTCTCACAGGAGATACCGCTGGAAAGCTACTTTTCCAGCGATTCCGCGGATATCTGAATCATATTTCTACTCCTTATAATCGAAAATATATGATTAATTATGTAAAATTATGCGCACCTGGACCGACTCCAGAGGGTTAACTTGAACAACAATTATCCCAACTGCAGACAAATTTGAATGAAAATTCCTGCTTTTTCACTTAAATTACAACAATATCAGCAAAAAGTATCAAACATTAAAGTTCTCATTATGCACAATGGCCCATTATAAGAACAATATATATTATATTATGAAACTATAATTATTTATGCCTTTATTTGTACATCTCTGGGGATAATGTTTTATAACTATAATTATTGCATTTATTTTTTTGATTATTACTACCTTGACATCCGCAATGTATGTAAAATAAAGAGCAATATTTTCCTCAATCATTTAGCAAAGTTTGACTTAATTACAGTGCAATTTGACTTTACTACAGTATTTTAGTAAATATTCATCTCAACCACTAGTGACATGTTTTCTTTTGAATACAACAGGATGAAAAAAATGTGGATAAACTCGAGACAATTGAAAATAAATCGGGCTGAGCCAAAGGTAGAAAATCTGCAGACATTTTTATTAAATTGACAAATTTGTATCTGTACAGCAAAATCAAACTTCACAATGATAAATCTGTTACGGTTCATATTACATGGCATATGTAAAAAGAAAAAAATGCACACCGCTAAAGTTTGTTCACATAGAGACGTACAAAACTGGTTCTGATGGTCGCCATAGAGATGGTTTATAAAAGCTCTGAGCAGCGAGCTGTGTTCCGTCTGACCGTCAACCCGCCATCAGGAAGAGGACCCCCCCTCAAATAATCTGCAACTTCAGTTCATTAACTTTTGTAAATGAGGAGCAGAAAGTATTTAGTAAATGCTGCCAACCTCCTGCTTTTAGATCATTCACAAATATTAATATACAACTAAAAGCTGCAAAGCAAGCAGAGAGAGGATACATTTCTATTTTTTTTTTACAAATGAATGAGGCACAATTTCCAGTGATGTCAGCGCCCTGCAGACCTGCATCAAGTTAAAGTGCAAAATTAAATATTAAACAATCCAAACAATGCTTGAATCTCTTTAGTTTAATTTAGAGTTACAAGTCATTTGCCTGCCTAACAAAAGCATGTTTATGGCTCGAGAGTGTCAACAACCTAGCGGGGGTTTTCCATCCGGGTTTAAACATTGAATAATTTGTTATAACGTCAGCATAAAGCCAACATGCTTTGTAACTTTCTTTCTTTAATTTGAAACATGTTCCTCTAATGATTGGAAACTGAATATATGTTTCCTCTGAATGTAAAGTCTACGTTACACACCAATCAATGGGACTTTAAACTAAACACACAATCTGAATGTTTTGAGGTAAAACCCCTCTGACTGCTGCCCCCTTGCCCATAACTCTGCATCAAGACCACGTAAAGCTGCTGATGTTCAGGTTTTGGCCACCAGGGGGCAGCAACAAGCCGTTGGGATAAGAGCTCGAGCAGTTAGCTTAGCGTAAAATCTGGAAGCAGGGTGGAACGGCTAGACTGTCTCTGTCCAAAGTAATAAAAAAAAGTACGCCTACCAATAATTTACATATACGACCAGAAATAGCTATTTCTTGATGCCCCAGTAACACTTCAGGATCTCTCAGCAGTTGTCGTCCAAAAAAGAAAGTTCTATTACCTCGTGATCAAATCGTTACGTTTTTTGATTTATTACATTACATTTTGTATGGATAAAAAAATGAGCTGAGTTAATATAAGGTGTCTTGATGGGTTTCGGTGGCTATTTTAAAGAAAATTGGTATTATCTGTTTCCCTTCTGTGTGCAGTTGCAGTTCAAAACCTAAATGATTACCTTTGACTTGTTTATGCCAATTTCAGACGATGTTTTCTCAGTCACATTTAGAGGGTGCAGCTCAGTCCAGGTTTATTAGTCTGACCTTTAGCGTGTTATTGAAGCAGAATTGAAAAAAAGGTATGTGTGCCAGCTGTTTATTTGCCATATTAGCAATAACTTACTTCCTTACAAAACTGCACAAACTGCTAATGTTTGTGCTCAGGCATGTTGCTCATGGTACAGACTGCAGAAGATGAAGCCTCTCTGAGTGTAGTGTAACAGATTGTGTTCATTAAAGGCAACAGAGGACATGGGACGACGCAGGTCATGATGAGAATATCCAGAAAGATCCACAACTCAACGTAAGGAGCCGTACCCGGCGAGTCAGACGGGGTCCTGTAAGGGAGTGAAGAGGACGGGACTTCACGATTGATGGGGAAAAAAGTCTGAAAGCAACAGGGACGTCTGAAAGAATTCAAAGTTCAGTTGCTGAGTGTGCGATTCCAGCAGCCACTTTGAAAGAAACAACGTCCTGTTGCTCGACATGCTCCAGTCTCTGAGTTAAATATCACAAAAAAGCAACGATTGGAAAGCAATCCAAACCTCAGAAGCAGCAGCCTTCAGTCAAATCATGATCGGTGCTCCTTTAGGAACTCAAAAGATGCCTCACATCCGACCCCGAACAACACCCTCCACAAAGCAGATATATTGGGGGAGGAAATATAATATCAGCGCTCCAATCTGACGCTCAGTCTGGAGATGGCCAGAACGGAGAATTTTCAGGGATTTTGTTTGCATTTGATTCAAATGTTCAGCAGCAGCAAATAAACGGAGCGGTTCCAGATGTGGAAATGGTGTTGGCACTGTGCAGGGTGGCTGGTTAAAGACCGGGAAGCTGCGTAAGGACGAGAAAGAGGAGGAGGAGGAAGGTGCGAGGAGTCAGTCTTTTGTGGGCGCACTCCCTCTCTACCGGTCCTTCAGCTCTCTGGTCACTCTCTTGGTGATGCGGCCGCACAGCAGCCCCACCAGGAAGAGGATGCACACGCTCAGAGAGATCATCAGCAGGATGTAGTTCTTGGAGGGCGAGATCATCACCTGCACCGCCAGGTCTGAGAAGCCCTCTGCTGGCGCCACCTGCAGGACGGGGGGGGGGGGGTTATATACTTCAGATTTATAGCCCTGTGACAATCCAGACCGATGCATTTGGTCTGGTCAAGCACCAGTGGTGGAAGACGTATTCAGATGCTTTACTTGAGTAAAAGTACCAATACATTATTGTCAAAATACTTCATTACAGGTAAAAGTCCTGCTTTCAAAATCTGACTTAAGTAAAAGTACAGAAGTATTATCAGATATTAGGAAAATTGACATAGTATAACAAGTAAAAGTAATCATTGTGCAGAAAAATGGCCTTCATATATATATATATATATATATATATATATACATGTTTTGATAATATTGTTGCATCAAGTAGCATAAAATGGAAACCTCAAAATTGCACTTAAGTACATTTACTTCCCACCTCCGTCAAATGCTACCTAAACTGAAGACCTTTCAACCAGCGTCAGGGCTAATTTACAAATGTTAGCATACATAAAAGGCTAAACTTAGCTTGTTTCCTTTGCTTGTATTAAGCTATGCTAAGCTAATGGCCTTCTGGCCGTAGCTACCAACTACTATCATCTATCTCTTATCAAGAAAGTGTTATCAAAAATTCCTTTACGGGTAATCTAAAAAACTAAACAGTGATAATACATATGGAAAATAGGTAATAATAGATTTTGGTGCCTACAAAGTTAAATTGTTTATCAACCTATACTAAGGGAAAAAAACATTTCTAGTCTTTTGTAATGCCAGTTGAACCCCCTGGTGTTTTACCTTTGCAGCGTAGCTCCACATGTCGATGCGGTCCTGAAGTCTCTTTTTACACTCCGGCTGCAGACGGACCCTCTTGTCCTGTAACGCCTCGATAAGACACGACATTTCTGGACAAAGAGAGGGAGAGACAAGTGAGAACATTCACACACAGTAAGTTCTGTGAATCTTGCTATATTGAGTGAAGCACCCACGTCGCCCCCTCCCCGGCGTGATGGCAGCACAGTGGTGTTTGAGGTCCAGAGCGCAGGCTGTGTGGAGCACCGGGTCCACGAAGATGTCTGCCTTACTCTCCTTCAGCATGTTCAGCACCTCCTGCAACAAAGGAAGGAGGAACAGGGAGCGATCAAGGATGAGGTTCTGCAACTCATCTATTTAGACCTTATGATGAATCATCCAAATGAGATTTAGAGGAGTTAAAAACATGTTTTAATGGTGTTCACTACATAGAGACTAATTATAAAGACACTTGAAACATTTCCCAACAGAACTCCATCCATCCTTACTAACTTGTTTGGATGTTTTACAAAGCAAGTCATAGGCTCTTTGGTTCCACAGACGACACCTGGAGGAGGATGCTCTAACTTATTCCCTGCATTACCTCATAATGAATACAAATATACATTTAACAAATATAGCACGTTGTTAACCAACTCCAGTACACCCTTTTTGTAAATATCAGCCTGCTTTGGAAGAGTCTGTTTGACATTTCAAAGAAATACGATGGTTCAATCTACAACTAACCCTACGACCACCCACACCACAGGTTCGGAGCATTTCCCAGAACAGGGATGCAAACTCATCAGGTATGAAAAAGGTGACAAGGATCCGAGCCCCCCGACCCCACGGAATATCGGCTTTAAAATTAGGAATAACAGGATGTTAGCAGTCAGAACAACTAAAGCAGCAGTGTTAATAAGAACAGAAATGCCAAAGAGTCACATCTAATATAAATATATATAAAAGTATTTATTTTAATTGTGTAGCAGTCAGTTTATCATTTTGGCAGCACTGTTGAGCATTTTGAAAATGTATTTTCATGCCTCTGTGCAAGGCTTAGTCTTTCTATCTTTATAGCCACTGGTGTAAAGTAACTAAGTTCATAAACTCAAGTACTACTTGGGTACAATTTTGAGATACTTGTACTTTATTAAGTATTTCAATGTTTCTTTTGCTACTTTGTACTTCTACTCCACTACAGTTCAGAGGTACATGGTGTACTTTTGACTCCACTACATGTATTTATTACCTTTAGTTACTTTACAGATGTGGATGAATGATGTGAAATCTAATCAAGTGTTGAATCAGACTTTAGTTCCACCTGGAGTAAATTCACCAGCTACCCTGCAGTATACAAAGTCATTCAGACTAGCTGCACCTTTACCAGCTTTGAGAACTCTTTCATGATCAATCATTATAAAACATATCATATATATTATTCTGAAATGGACCAATCTGCACAACGACTACTTTTACTGTCGCTACTTTAATACTTTTACTTGAGGAACATTTTGAATGCAGTACTTTTACTGTAACAGAGTATTCCTACACTCTGGTGCTTCTAGTACAAGACCTGAGTACTTCTACTTTTACTGTCGCTACTTTAACTATATTTTGATGATAATACTTTTGTACTTTTATTTGAGGAACATTTTGATCGCAGGATTGTTCCTACATTCTGGTACTTCTACTTTAACTCAAGTACAAGACCTGGGTACTTCTACTTTTACTCAAGTATTCGAGTTGAGGGGGGATGAGGGGGGATGGCATCCCCCCTGAAATAAAAACGGTCAAAATCATCCCCCTTCTAAAACTGCCATTCCCCCTTTCCATCCCTTATGTAATTGTATCAATGAACGTGGCACTGGTATTACTGCTATTTCAACATTAATTTTGCGAATTTTGAGTAAAATACTGTGGGCGAGGGAGCACGCACACACGCAATGACATTTTTACCAAGTCACTGACGCTATGCTATGCGAGTGCCCTAGAGGGCGCCAGAGCGCCGTGATGCGCCTGTTTGATCGATGCCAGAAGCGCAGGTAACGGTCATCACAATGGCCAAGCGACCAGGAGGACAACGCGATCTGAGGGACTTCATATTTAAAAATACTAAAAATAACATTTCAGGTAAGTCAAGAGTCAGTAATCTTAGTCATTACTCACTACTTTAGTCACCAAAGGTGGAATCTATGGACATAAGCAGCAATAACAACTTAGTTTGGAGTTATACGTTTTTCTCTCGTGTTAGCTAGCTGGTAAGACTCAAAACTGTTGATGAAAAGATACCACCAGCACCAGAAGAGCTGAAACCCCTCCTTCAAGCAGTGAACACTCTGGTCATCTCCACAGCTGAGTGTGAACGTGGGTTTAGTCAGGTGAACATTTTAACCACAACTAGAAGCTCCCTTTTCATGAATAATTTACATAATGATTTAATTAATTATGATACAAATGTAACCCTTTAGATACCAGTTTTGATCGTATACCAGTAACTGCTTTTTTGAAAAAATACATTATAATTCAATATTCTAAAAACTATTTTGACTTTATTATTAGTGTAATCAGTTGATCCATCTGAATAATAAATGAGGGACTGTTAACCTACAAGATTTGTACCATAGACTTCCATTATAACCACATTTTTGTATCCCCTCCCCCCCTTTAAATTAAAGTGAAAAAAAGATTTTGCACTAATTGTCCTCTGCATTTGACCCTAAATGTTAGAGGTGCCTTGGTCAAGAGCAATGAAAGGAGTATCTGAACATCCATAACATGCATGTTGTTTTAGGAGTATAATAATGATCTTTATTCTGGTTGGTCTCCCACCCTCGGCGGGTTATCAGCACAAATTATGTCCCCATATGATCAAATCCACCACCCCCCCTGATTTTTTTTTACAACTTGAGTACAAGATCTATACTTATACCACCTCCATTTATAGCCTATGAAAAAAACTATTAGAAAACGAAGGCTAAAGCTAACGTTAGCAGATAGTGATGCTAGTTTGCTAGTTAAGTTTGCTCAACGATAATATTGCGACAGAAAAACTTTTCAGTGCACATCACGCTCTGCCGCTCCGACAGGGAGCTCTGCTCTGAACACCTGAACGGCCCGTTCTAACAGCTGTTCACCAGCGGTCCAGTCCAGACTCCGGACTAGTGTTGTCACGATACCAACATTTTGGTTTCGATACCGATACTAAGTCAAGAATTGCGATTCTGATTCTTTTTCTTTATATTAACATATAGACATATTAGACAGTTATCATTGCCATTAATTGCCTCGTCAAACTACGAAAACGTTCGTTTGTCACAAAATAAATTACACTTGTTTGACTTAGATTTGAGGACATGGGCTTGAACATGATGTAATTATGTTATCTATCACATTCGCTAACCTGTCTGTCTTTACATTCTTTAAACAGCTCTGGATGCCGGTCGGCGAGGTGCTTAGCCAAGTCTGATGTGTTGGCTCCCTTGGTTTGCAGGGATCTAAAACATGTCTCACAGACAGGCCTCGTGGTGTCCGTAGGCTTGCCCTCACTGTCAGAGATATAGCTCAAATACTTCCAAATTTCGCTTTTGGCGTCTTTTTTGTCAACAAGCCGAGGCGCAAGCGGCAGTTGCACTCTCCACCTTGCAGCCATGCTTCTCGTTTTCTCACATGCTCTGAGCAGCTCGCGGTGCACGAGAGAGGGGAGGGACTTAGAGCGTGCTTGAGAGGGGCGGGACTGCAGGCACGGCTGCAGTGCAGGGAGTGGAAGCAGAGCGCTGAACACACACGGCTCTTATTAAAACGGCGCTTTCTCACCGGAGTACTTTCCCCCGTCATTCTTAAAGTACCGATACTAATGAAACGGAGGAATCGTACCGTTTGTAACGGCAGGGTATCGCGGTACCTTTCAAGTATCGGTACACCGTGCAACACTACTCCGGACCACACAGTTAATATTAACGAACGCACCCGTAGGTAATGTAGCTGCTGAAGCTAGACACTCATCGTGGAGCAGCAGAGCCTTATTATACATCCATGAGCAGAGCCGACAGGCAGGAAGACTCGAGCACACAGCTCGCGCTTCATTATAAAATATAAAAAAAGAACACCATGCGTGTCATGATGGCACATAGCAGCTTGCGGCCGCAGATTACTCCGGGTCCCAGACCCCCCCATACCCCAAAAATATTTTTATTGCAGATCTACATGAATCACACAAACGACCTATTTTGGATTCAAAACGGCGAATTTCGCCGAAAGGTGACAAATTTGCATCCCTGCAGAAATATCAAGGTTAAAAAATAAATAATGATATTTACTTTTTTACAGGCTTCCTGTTTGATCTTCAGCAGGTTGACTTTCAGACACTCCTCCACCTGACCCGTCTGCTCCTGAGCTGCTGCCTCCTCTGCACATAGCCTGGGGATCTGAGGAGAGGAGGGAGGGGAGGAGGGGAGAGGAGAGGAAAGGAGATGAGAGAGGAGAGGAAAGGAGAGGAGAGAAGAGAGGAGGGAGGAGAGAGTTTAATGAAAATAAAGAGTTGGTTTAATACAGAGAAAGACATCCATAATAGTCCTTAGGATTGTGTGTGTGTGTGTGTGTGTGTGTGTGTGTGTGTGTGTGTGTGTGTGTGTGTGTGTGTGTGTGTGTGTGTGTGTGTGTGTGTTGTGTGTGTGGTGTGTGTGTGTGTGTGTGTGTGTGTGTGTGTGTGTACCTCATCAGTGCAGTGCATCTGCAGCTGTGGGTCGAGTCTGTAGTCGAGTGCTGACTCCTGCAGGATCACTCTGATCTGATCCTCACAGTCTGGAGACAGCCTCTGGACCACACCCGCCAAAAACACACAGTTCAGGACAACAACAACAATAAGTTGAAGTCAAATATTCATGAAGTATCATGATAAAGACACTGTACAGCTTATAGTAAACAAGTATTAGTTGTTATTTCAAATCTGTGTTAAAGGATTACACCATTTTATTGTTTTTAACAATTAAACCTACATTTACATTTTATTTACCGTTTATTTGATGCCGTTTCTAGTCCAGTAACTATTTTATCCGTATCTTTTATTTGCAGTTTGTTAAGTTGAGGACTCTGAGGTGTGGTCGGCACTGACCTGGTCGGCGTATTTGAGTTTGAGGCAGGCGATGACCTGGCCCTCCAGCTCGCTGTCCTCGCTCGCCTTGTTCAGGATGGGCTGGCAGAACTTTGGGATGTCGGCCCGGCAAGCTTTCCTCAACACCTGGTTCAACCTGTAGTCTGGAGGGGGGCAGGGGAGTTTGTACGGGAGGTGATGTCGAGTCGGATCAGGTTCAGATTACGAGATATGATTCAGACATATTAAGACATGTTTTACTGACCCGTGTTCTGTGTGATCTGTCTCTTGGTGATCATCTGTTTACATTTGGGATCCATCAGCTCGCTGTTCTTGTTCTGTTTCAGACACTGAAGGACGTTCCTGGCGTCCGCGTCAGTACAGAACCTCTGCAGCAGAGAGGCACAAAACTAACTGGGTAAGGGGTCGTCTTGTTGTTTATTACAGCAGCTGACATCTTGAAACCCTCCTCCTCCTCCTCCTCCTCCTCCTCCTCCTCCTCCTCCTCCTCCTCCTCCTCCTCCTCCTCCTCCTCCTCCTCCTCCTCCTCCTCCTCCTCCTCCTCCTCCTCCTCCTCCTCCTCCTCCTCCTCCTCCTCCTCCTCCTCCTCCTCCTCCTCCTCCTCCTCCTCCTCCTCCTCACCTTGATCATCTGCTTGCAGACTCTCATCAGCTGGTAGTCGAGCTCGGGGTCGGTCATCTCCACCTCCTGCAGTCTGAAGATCTTCTGGTGGCAGCGCTGACTCAGGTGCTTCTTCTGCTCCTTCAGACACTCGATCATCTGGGGAGCAGCAGAGAGGGAGGTGGAAATATTAAAAACGTGACTTCAATATTTATTTCAGCTGTTTGCTGCATGTGCGGTGCGCCTCACCTGAGCGTTACCAAAGGCCACGTTGGGACACAGACGGCTGATGTCCGACTTACAGGGATCGTACAACTCTGGTTCCAACCGGATATCCTCCGACTGAAAGAAGAAGAATCTATGTTAACACAAGTGTGCACAAACTGCTGTTTTCACAGTTTGAGACACTTGTATGTGATGTGAGGTATTGACACACAGAGTAAGGTACCTTTGATAGAGAGGAACCGATGTGAACAGGCCAGAAAACGCTCCGAAAAAGAGCAGATTGCACTCATCTGCAAAACTTTATGGGTATGTTTTCTCTGTAATAATTTATTAGCGCAACATTTTTGTAACAGTAATTCTAATATGTTTTGTTGAAAGGTGGTTTCAATTATGATCATTTTAGTTTTTACTCCATACTGGATTGTTAATTAGCTGAGATAGTGCGCTTTTGTTTTATGTATTTTTGACTGTGTGTGGCAGGACGAATAGACAATGCTCATGCTAGTGCTAATGGGATCCTAATAAAAAAGAAAGAACAAGTCTACGGCCATGCTAACAGCTCGGTGAGGTTGTACTTAAAGCCAAATGCTGACATGTTGATGTTAACCAGGCATACATTCATTCTTTGAGAATTTCAGTCGTTTTGCAGGTATTTAGTCGGTCAAAAGGTTGTGTGTGTGTGTGTGTGGTGTGTGTGTGTGTGTGTGTGTGTGTGTGTGTGTGTGTGTGAGAGAGAGAGTGTGTGTGTGTGTGTGTGAGAGTGAGAGAGAGAGAGAGCGTTACCATCTCCAGCTCCTCCACCCGCAGCTGTTTACGACACTTGAGTGAGACCCGCTGCTCCCTGGCGTCCTGCAGCGTGTCGTTCCTCACCGTGGTGCTGAGGCAGATCACGACATCCACCCTGCGGCATGATGGGAAGTGTGAAGTGTGTTGAAAACAGATCAGTTTGCAGAAAAACACTTTGAACTAACTGGCTGCTCACAGAGAACAACAACAGAGGGAAAAGGTACTTTCCATTCTTAGGGATGTTTTAAAGCAAATCAAACTAACTTTTTCTTGATGTTTGGACACAGTCGCAGAACGTCCTCCTTACACGCCATCTTGAATTTGTAGGAGAACCGGAAATCCTTCATCTGGACCTGGAAGGTGAGCATCACGCATATTAAACAGCAAACATCACAGACAAACATCGTCATCTGTCTCTTCATCTTCCTCTCTTTTTTCCTTCTGAATCTTGTGACATGTTAGGGGAATAATTACAGTGTCACACTCCTGTACACACAAGCTGAGCAATTAAGTATTTACACGAACGACCATCTGTCAGTGTAGAGGAGGGTAAAATAACACAGCCAAAACAAAACATAATTATACGTTTTTCTGCTGTGGAAAGCAAAACATTTTGTTATTTTAATTCTAAAATATCTGAAATGTATTGTAACTATAATCCTATGTGAAACACTAATAAAGAAGTGTGTGTGAATGACAGGGAAACAATGAAAACTAAAGCTGCCGAACACATTCCTCAAAATGTATTTTAAATGTGTGAATAATAGAAAATGTGTAGAAATGATCGCTGGCCAAACTGTACACCAAACTGAAATCTTGATTTAGGTAAAAAAGTAATTGATACAGAGTAAGGAAGAGATAAAGATGTCATGGTTACTGACCAGCTGGAAGTGTGTAACGCCGACTAAACATTTTTCATTCATCTCCTTCTGATGTTTGTTCTGAACCAGGCACTCCATCAGATCCCCTGTGTCCACCTGGTTATCAGCTACATCCTACACACACACACACACACACACACACACACACACACACACACACACACACACACACACACACACGATTATTTACAATTTACACATCATTAAAGCCCTGCTTCAGGAGCATGAAGCGCTCAGTTATATTTAGCATGAATCTGGGCGTTATGCGATAAAATAGAGAAGCCCCTTAGCCTATCACGTACAATGTGTTAGAGCGCTAGCCAATAAAAGTGTGAGTGTAACGTAGTGATGTCACTATGTTAGAGAAGTAAACAAAGGAGTCCCTAACCCTAAAATCTACTTGCCAATAAATTGTAACTCACACATTTCGGATTCATTACACCCCTGCTATATATGCTTGCATTAAATGACCAGCTTTTTTTAAATTTGTAAACCCCATGTATATGTTTGTGTGTACTCAAAAGAAAGTACATGTACTCACATGGCAGAAGGCCTGAGTGAGGGGCTCGCAGGCTCTGATGAGCAGAGCGTCGATCTGGATGTCCTGCAGCAGAGAAGAGAGACCAAAGTTCAGGACGTGCAGGTGAGACAAACAAACACTCCCATCAACATTCAAGCTGCTCAGGCAACAAATTACAATAAACAATTTCCCAATCTGGGACATTTAATCTAATCTCTAAAACTGACCTCAGACTCCAGCTCCGTCAGGTTCCCCACCACCTCCCTGCAGGCAGGCACCAAGTCCTCCAAATGATCCTGCAGACACTCCAGCTCCTGACCCACACACACACACACACACACACACACACACACACACACACACACACACACACACACCACACACACACACACACACACACACACACACACACACACACACACACACACACACACACACACACACACACACACACAACACACACACACACACACAACACACACACACACACACACCACACACACACACACACCACACACACACACACACACACACACACACACACACACCACACACACACACACCACACACACACACACACACACACACCACAACACACACACACACACACACACACACACACACACACACACACACACACACACACATCACAAACCACACACACACACATCAGAAGTGGTCAGTAAAGTCTCCTCCTTTACATCATCACATTATGTCTCTTCCAGTTAAGCCCCATGCCCCACTTAACGGGAAGAAACTCAGCTACCTGACGATATTAAGCCGAAACAAAACACAACTCTAACGCCGAGCCTCTGAATTGGCCCTGAGCGAAGAAATGCTAACGCACTTAGCAAAGAACTCACGGTATAAATACTTTATTACTTATCGGATCTGCACAACCAATATATCAGATTAAAGCTGAGATTCCACAGATTCTAGCGGTATAAGTATCATCACTATGCGACCAAAGCTCGCGGCAGCTCAGGCAAACCCAGACAACACACAGCGTAGCTTTACGGAGCCAAAACGGCAAATAGGTCTTACCTTTGCTGTTTTCTGATCAAAAGATGTGTTCAATGGCATTAAAACGATCAAAACGCTGCTGAAGGTTAATCCAATGTGTCTGTGTCACTTTGAAATGATTACTGATAATCCATCATTCAATTTTTGTCAAAACCCCTCAAAAACTGAGATTTGTTGTTGTTTTCATAGAGCAGGGGTACTCAAATACAAATCTTAAAGGTCCAAAATAAATGTTTCAATAAGACAAAGGTCCGTTTATTACGGTCATTCAAACTTTTAAACAATTGCAACAAGATTCTTAACACGAGGTTGCAAAAACAAAAATAATCTGTATGCAGCAGTTTTCATTGTTATTGTGTCTGTGCTTGACCCCTCAGAGTCGCAGTGTAAGAGCTGCACAGTTATGAATAAAGGCAGCTGCACCCTCTTTCATTCAGCATTCCCATTATTGCTTTATAAATGTCTTGCCCCCTTGTGTGTCCACTGAGGTTCGTCAGGCCCAACACATCTTCAACAAACTCCCCCTTTGCCTCATCATAAAAACTCACAAACACCAGCAACTGAGCATTGTCAGTGGTGTCAGTGGACTCACCCACAGCTAAGGAAATGCACTGTGCATTTTTTATTCCATCACAAAGCTGATGAATCAAATCACCAGCCAGTATTTATGTTCTTCTGGTTGCTGTGGAATCTGAGAGGGGATTTGCTTGATTTGACCTGTTATTTCCTCTTTTTGTTTGCCTTCAACATGGTCTCCATCACTTCAGTCATGCATTCTTTTATACTGCAGTTATTATCCAGTGGAAAGTCCTTACCTACTGGCCTAGTTAAATCAAAGTGGTTACTTTTTTTTGGCTGGGCAGTGTAGTTTTACACACCGTCTTATTTGACTTTCTCAGGACTTAAAACTGTTTTTTGGGGGCAGACCCCCACAAAGAAAACAATATATTTACACACGTAAGGTCATCATCTTAATAGTTGTGTATGCTCATCCGTGAGCAGAGCATCAAGTTGACATGTCTATTACAGCTGAATGCGGCTGACGGGATGCTGAATGTGATTGGACCAATGCGTTGTTCCACATTGCATGTCCTGTTCCACACAGACAGTGGAACAGGACATGCAGAGCGCTGTTTGCAGTCTATGGACATAGCGGATCATTTTGACTCGTTGCGTTGTGGCGATGTCTCGCAGATAACACAGATAGTACAGATAATACATATGAAAAGTATAATTTGCTCAGAGTCCAGAGACAGTTGTGGTTCGGTCCGGATCCGGACCGGAGTCCGGACTTTGAGGATGCCTGTCATAGAGTGTGTGAGGAATACAACCCAGCTTCCGGTTTTGGGCATGCTGGCATGCATTCACCAATGGTAATGTTTAGATGTATTTTAGGAACTTCCCCTCGATTCTATTGGCTCTAACGGTTCAAAAGAGGTGTCAATCATCAAAATCGACCAATGGATTCCAGAGATATGGCAAATATAACCAAATGACCCCAGAAGTAGGGTTTTTTCCGCTAAATCTCTCTAAAAAGGTCAATTTTCACTTGTTTTGCATCAATCTATACACTATAACTTAATTTGTTTTACTATGTTCAATCTGAATTTACTTGAAAATAAAAACATCTATATTGATTCTGACTTTTCTACATCCAACTCACAGGTGTATCATTGCTTTGAGAAAAAAGATTATTAATCTACCCCTTTTAGAAATGAAGATATAGCCATTTGTTCTGGGTGTGAGGGAATAATTTAGTCTTTACTCCTAGATATTTAACCTTATTGCCTGTTGACGTTAATAACCAACCAATATTCTGTTATCTCCTTTAAGGAATGTGCTCCAGCACTTAAGTGTCAGTTTTATGGCTTGATGGGGGGGGTTTGACTGTGAGAATGCTGGCTTCTAAACACCACTGACAAGTGATTGAGTATTTCTAGTTGGGGGATATCTCCTCTAGCTCCACAGATGTTTACGCCTCCCCCAATATGCTGATTAACTCTCTGTAAACTAGTTAAAAGGTCTATCGAGAGATAGGCTGGGCAGAATTGACATGACAACCCACTCGTGCAGTCAGAACCTTTTGCTGCTGTGACTTGTGATATGAATTCTCCAGCCGTTGACTTGTAATAAACTATCTTTGTTTGACATCAAAGCTCCAACTCTCCTCGTGTCTCTCTGAGTCCTGACTATCCATTGCTGCAGAAGTTTCCCTTACAAATTGGCGTTGTCGGCAGGATACCAATACATCTTCAGAACTGGTAAGTGTAATTTCAAATCCACATTTGGACATTGCCTTACCAGAATCTGTGATTGACGGTATCCTAAAATTACATGTGAAACTGAGCGGTTGTGCTTAATTTTTTGGTTAATGAACATTTGGCTGATTGCCTCTGTGCATGCTGCTTGGAACGGAAGTACCATACAAGCATGCACAGCTTATGTTCAGAGTAACCTTAAAGAAATACATCAGTAAAGTGGAGCTTCTGTATGAAAGCAATGTAAAGATTTGTATTGGACAAATCGCCGAATTCTGGGGGTTTCAGCGGCCAACACAGCAGTTAAAAATAAGCAGCCTGAGATATTTCCCCCCATTGCCTCTCTAAACACGGCTGCAGAAGCAGCCGCGGGGGTGTGTGTAAATATTCCCCCGTGTCTGGGTGGCTGCAGCCGTGCAGCTGAGAGGAAGAAAGTCACAGCTTTTTGTCTATATCTTTAACTCACACCACCGCCGTCTCTATTAAAAACGAGATGGTCTAAAAGCACTCGTTGTCTGTGACCGTCTTCTACATTGCTGGCAAGGCCGGGGCAGCGCGAGGTGCGTGCATCACCCGATGCGCCACAGCACTCTACTCTGCTAGAGGAACATTTTCTACGTTGCTTGGAAGCGTTCGCTACGTTGCTGGAGCAGCTGGTGGCGGTCCGGGGTGCATACATAAAATTATAGGCTAATTGATCACGGGTGGGCAGTGGCAAGCAAGTGTAGAACAAAACTGTGTTTCATCGTTGGAATGAACACGATGGCGGGTGTATAGGCTGGTCATGTAGGACTACAGTTAACTGTGCTGTTGTTGGAGAGAAAGGGTAGAGGAAAAAAGTCTATGTTCTCCTGGTCGGGGGATCATAGCGCCACTAGAATAGAGTAGTGGTGTCGCAAGAGGATAAGCTAGTTATCGCTTTTGGACGGTCTTCAGGCACGATCTTAGCACTTGTACAAGGGTGGATGCGCGAGTCAAGGTGCTCCATTTCTATAATTCCCTACCCCCTCTGAAACCTCTTAATTCGGACTAAATTGAGCTGGATGAACTCTGCTGTCGCGTTGGTGTTTATTGCGAGTTCATGTTTGTTTGTCTAATTGTTTGTATGGGGGGTCTATATTGGTTTGTCTACCCGCCGTCTTGTGTATGCTTTGTAACAACTAATAATGAATCAGTCCATAGCCAGGGTAAAATGAACTAAACTTTAGTTATCTCACCAAAAGTAAATGACTTGAGAAAAATAAATAATGTAAAGATGTAAAGCAAAATTATATATTATAGTATAAATGTGCTGCAAATGTGCTGCAAAATAAAAATAAATAGCAAAAGAGTGTTTTTATGTCCTGCATCTGAGTGTGCAGAGGAAAATCTAAACAAGAAGCACACTGTTCAAGGTGTGCGCTGTAGGTGTAAGAAGAAAATAAGATGATATTGCTTTAACAATACATTTTAAATTGTATTGCTGGTATGTTAAGATATCTTTGTGAACTTGTATACACCCTATGCCCGTCTTACACCCTGAGACCCTCAGAGGCATCACTGCTGGTCGTAAATACCGGCCTGAGGAGATCAGGGCTGCAAAAAATCTGTCTGCTCAATTAGGTCAATGTTGTATTATTTGTTTCATTTATTCCTAATCTATGTATTGTATGGTAATAATGAATAAAAACGTAATGTATTGAACACATTCCGAAACAAAGCAAGACAGAACTAGACTCAATACTAATTGTTGTTGAAACCTTTTGCGCTGTTGCTGCAAAATGGAAACTTTGTTGATTGTCTATTCCAACTGGCCACTGGAATCAGATAATCGATATAAGTTGAAGTTCAATTACAGTTTTTAAATATAGTTTAACATTCTTTATTAAACTGTTTCAAATTATTTCTAGTACAATTGGTCTACAGACATTACTACAATTCTAATAGTTGTTAAACTACTGAGCTTATGAACAATAGAGTAAAGGTAGCTGGTTAAGCCAGGATCAATATATTTGTTGAGGTTTTATTGTGTGCATAATAAATGTGTTAAATGAATTTTTAAAGGAGTATAATGTTGCAATCTCTTTAAGATCAGTACTTGCAGTTCCAAGATAGATGTTGTTTTCCCTGGGCCTGTCCTTCACAGGCCTACACAATAAATCATGAGACTTCCAAATCCTAACAGACAGAGATCAGTATCACTTTGTGTTGCAAGCCAAATCCATGAAGGGGTTCTACTTGGCCCAATTTAAATACCATAAAGAGAGTATTCACCCAGCTGTTTTGATTTCCTTCTTTAGAGTTATTAATAATTCAAGATAGAATAGCTAAAACTTTGACTTGATGATTTTGTTCACAACATTAGACCTTGTCCTCTACTAGAATAAGATACGTGTGCATGTTTGGGTGTTTTAACACTCCTGTAATGTACCTAATCTTGTTATCCTTTTCATTACAGAGCTGGGAAAATGGTGTATTGCTTAGATTCTGATCCGTGCAAGTCCAATTTTAACTGACTTTAGTTCTAATGTTAATGTTAATTTGATTTCAACCCATAGGTAATTATTTAAATTAACTCAACATTTCACATGATGATGGATTAGTGTTCCACATTTTTCCCACTCATTTGTTGTGCAATTAGGCCAATGGTAAAGAGAGACATTGATGACCTTGTGTCCCTTTTGTTAGTACGTGGTTCCATTTTGTCTATGGCCTTGGACGGCTTCACTAAGAGTCACCCAGTTCTGCCCTGCTAAAGTCCGGCTGAGTGCAGTCACAGATGCTATGGCTGCTCTACATGACATTAATGGTTTGGTCCGAGAATGGGCACCATTTCCTGCTCCCAGAGAGAATGACACTCCTCAAACTGAACATTACAGCCGTTGATACTGTCTCACGTGGGTCTGCTCCCCCCACCGAGCCATGAACTGAAAGCTTGACATCTGCTTTGAACACCTGGAAGCCTCCCTGTCACACCAGCACCAACCCTTGGGTCAGTCAGATGAGACTAACGGCTTCACTTAGGGCATTTGGGTCAGAAATATGACTCTCGTTACCACAGAGTGGGTTTTTTTTTTTTTTTAAGGCTATTCATACTGCTATGCAGAGGATGCCTGTAAGTTGGCAAGCTGTTAAAAGCCCCTACTATTTTTAGTATAGGCCTAATGTCAGGGGCCTCTTACTGTCTAATTCTGCATGTATTCACATTATATGGACCATGTTTCCACCTGGTAAAACTAGAGGCTGCACGAAACTCAGGCTACAATACAACCATTATGTTCTGCTCTGACGAGTCAATTGATAGATTCTACATCAAAACAGTTCGTTTTTATTTTTTCCTATGATAACGTCACCTTAAGTGGAGGAATGCAAACCTGTTTTCAAATGTAAGGTTTTGAATTTGTTTGACATTTCTCAGTAATGACACCCTCAGACGCCCACTATCATTCATGCTATGCCTTCAGTGGTAACTCAGATGTTAAGGGGGATGAAGCTTTTCCTCCCAAATCGGCTATGCTTTGTTTTTCAACAAAGGTATGCATTTCCTGCTTAATATATGTTTCTCACAATTGTTTTTGTAAGCTGCGCACAGGTGATACTGAGTCTTCTCGAGTAATGGATTATGATCTATACCAGTAGTTCCCAAACGGTGTGCCGCGGCACACTGGTGTGCCGTGAGGCAAGTCCGGGTGTGCCGTGGGATTTTGTGACAACCATACGTTATTATTGCAATATACAACTACACAAAAATAATTACTTTTTAATTTACTATATCAGTACTTTGTAGGTTTATATGTACGTAATCTGCGTGACTTGCGCGTCCACATCTCCACGTGCAATGCTGCATAAACATGGCTGAGTCAGCGATAACTCTCGAGGGGTGGAGGTATGCCCATTATTTTGAGTTCGTCCGAAGAATAGACAGGAATGTGATGGTGAGGTGCAAACTGTGTCCAGGCCAGAAGCTGTTATCCACTGCTGTAAACACCACGTCAAACCTCAACAAACACCTGCAAAGAACACATGCTAAGGTGAAGCTACCGCACAGCTATTTGTTGTTTGTTTATATCACGTAGTCTGTTCTTCTTCTCTGTCTTCCGGTTGTTGCCTGTTTTGAATGACAAATACACACTACCGCCGCCTGCTGGTAAGGAAAGTTATTGCCACTCACGCATGCGCAGTTCGTACGTGCTCGGCGAGTAAAGTAACGAGTTACTTTATGTAGATAGTAACGAAGTAGTGTAATATATCGGCAAAAATATTTACAATAGCACATGTTTCAATGCTGATTGCTGAAATGTTACATTTATAATTTGTAGTTCAGGACCATGCAATGCAGCTTCCTTGCATTGACAGTTCTCTGTGCTGAATTTCTGCTGAGTTTCCTTTGCCTCATTTTTTATTTTGTGACCTGTCTGGTTTAAATGAGTGTGTTGCTGTTTGATGAAGCCTAATTTGATAAAGTTTCAAATTAATTTCTGAAATATTTCGTTAATAAATATTTCACGAGTAATATAGTTGTCTTTGTCACATTTTATTTGGCATTAGTAAATAATTATGCACATTTACAGATATTTTACATGATATGAGTGATAACACGTGTTATAAGGGCTATTTTGCACAATAGGTGTGCCTTGAGATTTTTACTTGTCCTTTGGTGTGCCTTGGGCACAAAAAGTTTGGGAACCACTGATCTATACCATGCTTACATGGACTTGTATGTTTTATTTCATATCTAACATAAGTGAGAGAAGAAAGAGATGGGAAAGTGAGAGAAGAAAGAGATGGGTAAGTGAGAGAAGAAATAGATGGGGAAGTAAGAGAAGAATTAATTAGCACTTATTTATTAAATATTATGAATATGTCTTTATTATCAGGCTATGTTCCACAATCATTCAAAGTAGCAGTGATAAAACCGCTTCTTAAAAAGCACAACCTCGATCCAGAGGTTTTAGCCAACTATAGACCTATTTCTAATCTTCCGTTCCTCTCAAAAATTCTTGAGAAAGCGGTCGCAAAACAGTTGTGTGATTACTTAAAAAACAATGATTTATTTGAAGCTTTTCAGTCTGGCTTTAGAACACATCATAGCACAGAGACAGCTCTGGTTAAAGTCACAAATGACATTCTAATAGCCTCTGACAAGGGACGTGTCTCTATTCTTGTTTTGCTCGATCTCAGTGCTGCATTTGATACTATCGACCATGATATCTTATTGCAAAGACTAGAGCACTTAGTTGGCATACAGGGAACTGCTTTAGACTGGTTTAGGTCCTATCTATCTGAACGCTCTCAGTTTGTACGTGTCAATGATGAATCTTCCACGCAAACCAAAGTTAGCCATGGAGTGCCACAGGGCTCAGTGCTCGGACCTATTTTGTTCACATTATATATGCTTCCGTTAGGCAATATTATAAGGAATCATTCTGTAAACTTTCATTGTTATGCGGATGATACTCAACTATATTTATCAATCAAGCCTGATGAAATTAATCATCTAAATAAAATTCAAGACTGCCTTAAGGACTTAAAAACGTGGATGACCTTAAACTTTTTGATGTTAAACACGACCAAAACTGAAGTTATTGTACTTGGCCCGAAGAATCTACGAAACAAATTATCTAAGGATATACTAACTATGGATGGCATTAATTTGGCCTCCAGTGAGACTGTAAGGAATCTTGGTGTTATATTTGATCAGGATTTATCCTTTAACGCCCACATAAAATCAATTTCAAGGACCGCCTACTTCCATCTACGTAACATTGCAAAAATCAGGCATATCTTGCCTCAAAACGATGCAGAGAAACTAGTCCATGCATTTGTTACTTCAAGGCTGGATTATTGTAACTCTTTATTATCAGGGTGTACCAAGAAGTCAGTCAAGTCGCTTCAGCTGATTCAAAATGCTGCGGCTCGTGTACTAACCAGAGTTAGGAAAAGGGACCACATTACTCCTGTTCTGGCTGCCTTACACTGGCTCCCTATAGAACACAGGATAGAATTTAAAATTCTTCTTCTCGCCTACAAAGCCCTTAATGGGCAGGCGCCATCTTACCTTAAAGAACTCATTATACCCTACTGTCCTACTAGGGCATTGCGTTCCAAGAATGCAGGGTTGTTGGTTGTTCCTAGAGTCTCTAAAAGTACAATGGGAGCCAGAGCCTTTTCTTATCAAGCTCCACATTTGTGGAATCAGCTTCCAGTTTGTGTTCGGGCGGCAGACACCCTATCCGTTTTTAAGAGTGCGCTTAAGACCTTCCTTTTTGATAAAGCTTATAGTTAGGGCTGATTAGATCCAGCCCCTAGTTTTGCTGATATAGGCTTAGTTTGTCGGGGGACATCTTACTTCTTCCTTCTCTCTGTCTATACCTGTGTACTCTCATGTTCCGATTAACCCAGCTTCCCCAAATGTCTTTCTTTTTGGTGTCTATATACGCCGGGATCCGGAGTCATGGATGATCCTGCGCTCCTCTGTCCTGGATCGCGAGCCCTGGATCTTGAGTCGTGGCTGTGGTCCTGGATCATAGGTCCTGGATGGATATCCTCGTGGATTCATCTTCCTATTATACACACATGCATTTCCAAACATTTGGACTACCTATGTTGCAAATGTATTATCTTTTCAATTTACACACGGCATCTATTGCACGTCTGTCCGTCCTGGGAGAGGGATCCCTCCTCTGTTGCTCTCCCTGAGGTTTCTCCCATTTTTCCCTTTAAACTGTGGGTTTTCTCCGGAAGTTTTTCCTTGTACGATGTGAGGGTCTAAGGACAGAGGGGTGTCGTATTGTCATACTGATATTTTGTACAAACTGTAAAGTCCACTGAGACAATGTAACATTTGTGATATTGGGCTATATAAATAAACATTGATTGATTGATTGAAGAAAGAGATGGGGAAGTGAGAAGAGAAAGAGATGGGGAAGTAAGAGAAGAAAGAGATGGGGAAGTGAGAAGAGAAAGAGATGGGGAAGTGAGGAAAGAGGGAGATGAGGATGAGAGAGAGATGAGGAAGAGAAAGGGATGAGGAAGAGAGAAGAGAAAGAGATGGGTAAGTGAGAGAAGAAAGAGATGGGGAAGTAAGAGAAGAAAGAGATGGGGAAGTGAGAAGAGAAAGAGATGAGGGAGATGAGGATGAGAGAGAGATGAGGAAGAGAGAGGGATGAGGAAGAGAGAAGAGAAAGATATGGGTAAGTGAGAAGAGAAAGAGATGGGGAAGTGAGAAAAGAAGGAGATGAGGATGAGAGAGAGATGAGTAAGAAAGAGGGATGAGGAAGAGAGAATAGAGAGAGATGAGGAAGAGAGAATAGATATTTGCGAGTTGCATACTGATACTGAGTCTTCTCGATTAATAGCTTATAGACAATACCATGTTTAAATAGACTCCTACGTTGTTATTACATATGTGACATATGTAAGAAAAGGGAGGGGAGAGTCAATTATATTGAGTAATTGATTTCATATTGGAACATTTATTTCTCAAACTTATGTTTTATGGAAGAGGAAATGTATTTCTGATAAACTAATCTTTTATCAAACGGTATATGGTGAATTAATATAACATTTAGAATCATTGAGAAGGGGTTATATCCACAGGGACGAGCTCACCTTTAACTTAAAATAACATTTCTCTGCTTTGGACTGATGAGTATATGATTCTTGCATGTTAAATGACTAACACAAACCTTACATTTATGCATGTGCATGTGTCAGGAAGGCTCCCAAATAATTCTGAGGGGCCTATCCTATTTTTGTAATTGAATGATAATGTGCTAATCCATTACCTTGAGTTGTCTTCACTCAGGAAAACATCCCTATCAAGTGTTAACCCAATAACTAGGACAGCTCTGAAGGCCAAGGGTCAGAGAGAGAGGGTCACACTCTCCGGCTGCAGAGAGCACCCCAGCCACGGGCAAGGAGGCACGAGGTCGTTCGAGATGAGAGGATTCTGATCTTCAACTTTCTGATGAGATGGGATGCTTCTTCATCTTTCTGCTCGGTGGGCTCAAGCAGACAACCCTGCAGGACGAGCGAGGGCTTCAGAGGCTTCTATAATACAAGGTTCCATGTTTCTTGGAGGAGCAGATGTCTTCTTAACCTCTCCCATCACGGGGGGGGCATCTGGATGTGCCACTTGGAATAGGCAGTTGCACTGCTCTCAAGCAGATAGCAGAAGGAATGCAGGCAGATGAGCCTCCATTTCACTGGGGGGATCAACTACAGTGCTCACTGAATGAGCCACACAAAAGCAGAGCAATTGGGGGGGGTTGAAATATGGCACTCTGATGAAGAAGAGTTTTGAGCCAATCAGCACCTCAGTGCTAATCTATACAGTATCAGGATGCCTTTACACACCAGACATTCTGTGTCATAAAGAGAGGAGGAGAACGAGTCAGGACACTTTCTTCCAGCTCTTGTACAAAGATAACATTTGAATTGAATGACCAGATGTTTACAGATGTACAATTAATGATTGTTTTTATATTTCCGATGAACAGACATGTGTTAAATAGTGGTGATAAATATATTTTGTCAGATCAGATTACACTTTCACACTAAACAAAATAAATGAATTGATATTTTCAGATTATAAAGGTATTGAACAATAAGATATTTCTAATATTATAACAGATAATGTTACTATCCTTAATTGTCAAGCAATCAGGTTTAACAACACTACTCTTCAACGCATTACCCATGCACAGACAGACCTAAAATGATGGTTCAAGTTTTAAACGTTTAAACCTTCCTTTCCAGGTTTTTACAAAAGTCTTTGAATATTTGCCTAACTTTTCCTTTTCAGATTGTTAAACATTTTGAGAATTGTTTAATTTTCCCTTCAGATTTTGAATTGACATGACAACCCACCCGTGCAGTCAGAACCTTTTGCTGCTGTGACTTGTGATATGAATTCTCCGGCCGTTGACTTGTAATAAACTATCATTGTTTGACATCAAAGCTCCAACTCTCCTCGTGTCTCTCTGAGTCCTGACTCTCCATTGCTGCAGAAGTTTCCCTTACACTGGGAATGTCATTTTCGAGCCTGAGACCTGAAAAACAGGCTTGGGGCTTAACTGGAGGACTGTGAATAAAAAATATAATGAATTCAAAAAGAGAAGAGATGATTTATGCCAGATTTTTGGGGGAGTTTTCATGAAATCCATCACAATTAGGTGTAGGAGTTGTTATGATGAAGCACTGAAGGGTGCTCAAACATCCACAACAGGGTTAAAGATCTGTAGAAGCAGATGTCAGCAGTAGTAACTGTGGCCGTTTCTCAATGTCGAGGAAAGCTGCTCCAGAGCCACTATTTCAAGCATACTACGTCATCGAGTGGCGCCGAATCACTGTTTGAATGCCCAGCATACATGTGCTACCAAGCAAGCCTCCTCGACATTGAGAAACGGCCTGTGTGTGTGTGTGTGTGTGTGTGTGTGTGTGTGTGTGTGTGTGTGTGTGTGTGTGTGTGTGTGTCACCTGTCCAGTGTCTGTCTTCTCGCTGCACCACTTGCCGAGGTCGGTCATGCACCTCTTCTGCAGCTCGGGGTCCAGCTTCACATCCAGCGCCCTCTGGTGGAGAATCCTCTGAACCTCCACCTTACAGTCCCGAGATAACTGCACACACACACATAACACACACAATAAAACTTGTACAAGAGCCTCACAATAGAGGATTGTTGAGACCAAAACCAATGTTGATATGTTAGAGTTAAAACTACCAAATCAAACTATATCATGGAGAGAAAATAAATGAAACATATCTTTGGTATTTCTGTAGGCTATGTTTAGGTCACTCGTCGGCCAACATTTGTCAAAACTGATATTTCTGTGAAAAGGTAATAAGCTAATAATATGGTATTACCTAGCTGCTAATGACACATTTAGAGTTACTGTTATTACCAGTTTTCAACTTGTAATTAGAGTTCACTCAACATCTAACTCATACTGTAGTGACAACAGGGAAACGTTTTTCTTATTCTCTGATATATCTGAAGTAATGTACTCTCTGATTTGACTAAAACGATAAGTCAAATCAGAGGGAGTTATCAAAAAATGTTTTGATAATCGTTAAATGTTGATAATTTTCAGGCTATTATGTAAAGTTTCCAGCTTCTCAAATGACGTAAAATGCTGCTTTCCTTGATAGTAAATTAAATATCTCTTCATTTTGGACTGTTGGTTGGACAAATTATGGAAATGTTTCACTATATGATGTTTTATAGACCAAATGATTGATTAAGAAAATATGTATTAGTTGCAGCCCTACATATAGAAATACCTCACGTTCCAAACCATACCAAAGTTAGCTGTGTATTCATAAGAGAGTAGTGAATTAGTTATTTCTGTTAATTTACTCGTGGGCTAACTTTTGTATCTTATAGTTTGTAGTTAAACTGTATTCTTCTTGTATGTTTACTAAATGTACTACCACGTTGTACTTCCTATATTCATTATTCCACAGCTTGTAGTTTTGTGGGTCCAGTTTTCTTGTAACTGATACGGTTGAATATCATTCTTCTATTGTGTTGTTATGATTTAACGGAATTGTTATCCCAATGATGTTTTCAAACTTTAACAGTTGCCGTCAGTAACAACCCTTGTATTCCCTCAGCCTTTATTGGAAATGTGTTTATTACCCTATACATAAAACCTTAAGCCATACAAATCTCTAAAAAGAAGTACGAAGCTCCCAAAATGTGCTCACTCTAAAGGTCTGAAACACAGTGATTATGGGAGCATATAATCATATCAAATCAAGCTCCGGGTGTTCACACTGTGAAGCGTAATCACCACTTGGACGGCCATGTGGACCTTCCCACTGAGACACTGATTACATGGGTAGCGGGGCCAGCCATGCGACCTTATTGCTATCATTTAGCAGAAGCTGTTGTTCAAAGTGTTTCTCGGAAATCCCAAAAATAAGTCGGAAACTATCATTTGTCCGATATTTGAATTCATTATTTCAAAAAGGAAAAAATAAGGACTCCCATTCCCTTCATCTTCAAAAGTACTTCCCGTTGAGTGCCAATTAGCAACTGTTAGCATGCTAATACACTGAATTAAAATGGGCTATGAAAAATGACTTTTATGATCTGTCAGATTTTCCAACAACATTTTTGACAGACAAAATGAAATCATCCCCATTATCATCATCAGTTTATCCCTACACCAGGATCAATACAGATGTATTTGAAGTGATCATCCGACCACGTACCTGCTCCGCTGGGTTAACCTGTTCAATTGGAAAACAACAAAGTGTACAGTTCACAATAGTGATACAATATATCCCAAATACGTTGAAACCTCCTCCTGTCATTACATTTAAAGGACAGCGAGTGTGTTTCTAAGGGGTCCTACCCGGCGGCCCTGCTCCTCGCTGCGGTAGGCGTGGCGGTACAGGCAGGAGAAGACGGCGCCCGGCGGCATCAGCTCGCTGGTCTCGTTCCAGCCGTGAGTGTGGCAGAGCCGAGCGGCGTCACCCTGACACTTCTTATACAGGACGGGGTCCAGCCTGGGAGACACACACAACATGACTCAATTCCTCCTTGATAAAGAGAAGCATTACAGCCATGTCTTTTTAACACTCCTGACAATATTCTGAGATTCAGATTTACATTTCTGAGGCGGGGGAGAGTCACATTGCAGAAACAAATATGAGTAAAGACTATTGTACTATTATTATACGTGTATTATAACACCCTTCATTTAATGAATATATCTAAGACAGCTATATTGAAATTCCCTGGAGTTGACAAAACAAATAAGATATATTTATATACAAAATGCTTTTCTTTTAATACTCTCTCAGTTTCTGGTAAATTAATGGTCACCTACAGTATATTATGCAAAATCCACTTCTTCATGTCTCTTCTACATCAACATGTGTCCCCTCTGTGGAAAGAGACTCTGAAAGTTTCAGGAAAAAAGATTCTCTCTCTTTTTGTCCTGATCCATTTCTATATAAACCTGTCTGAAAATGAGCTGATCAGATTTTGGCCACTTTATGATGTCATAACGATTTTTTTGGCTTGTCTAACCATTAGCCAATCACCAACCAAGGTAACCCCCCCCCTTATCACCATTGAGTTCTTTTTAACCAAATATCTCTCAGAGGGACGTGGGGAGGGGCTCCTTATTTTCATCTAAAGTAACAGACAGAGAATCAGCACTTTTGAAACAGGGCTGAAACAGAGGGGATTATGGGATGCTGCAATGATCTGTTTGGTATTTGGAGCCAAACACTTCGGAGCCATGTTTGTATATATCTGAGACCTATAATAAATTGATGAAAAACAATATAATAGCGGACCTTTAACTCATCTTATCTCAGTTGTGTACATAGCCGCGGGAAGTCATTTTGCTCAGGGGGTGCTGCCAAAAGTGGGGAGGGGCCGCTTCAAAAAAAAAGAAAAAAGGCGGTGCCGGGCCGGGCCCGGCTGTCAGCGATACGAGCCGCATAAATTGTTTGTTAAAGGCGAGACACGGCAGGCAAAAACATCGTTTTTCATGCACTGGTCAATTTTGAGATGTTGTGCTATTTTGATTCCATAACATGTTTTCTTTCAGGCTTTTGGAAGGAAAACGTACAAAATACACATTTAAGTGTTTATTTTACTATAGTTTGTCTATTTGCGTCAGTAGATTTCTCCTAAATTCACCAAAAGTTAGCATTCTAACGTAACATAAAGTACCGCGACCGCTGTGTGCACCATGTCAACAGAGATATCGTTGGAAAGCTGTGTCTCTCCTGCACAATCTCATCAGATCCAAATATGGTGATTTCCTTTGTATCAGCCACCAATCGTGAAAGCACAAAGGGGTCTTAAACCAAGAAACGAAATCTCATTGGCTGGTGTCAACTTCTGACAACGTGATTCGTTCAGATGCGTCACGTGGTGTGCTAAAACACTTCCTGGTTAGCTTTCCGCTAGAAATTAAAATCTCAAAATGGCAAAAGAACGGCGAAAAAAACGTTCACAGATAAGACGACGACAATTGTCACTTGCACGAAGCAAGATTGTACAAAAAACAAATGACCCCGAACATGAAATACCTTCACGGAGTGCGTCGATGCGCAAGCTGTCATCCAAAGAACAGGAGGGTTTAGCTAGCGCCTCACTGCAATCTTTAAAGGTCGTTTTCTCAAAATGAGTTTTTTCTCCTACTCTGAGTCTATGGGCTCAGAACAGTCTCATAATACACACATGCACACAGAAGGTTTCACACTTGTATTTCCGGATCCACACTTGTGATTTTCAATGCAAACACAAATGTGTTCCGTTTCATATACATGTAAATAAAATCCAAATACAGAAAAAAGTTTTACATATGTATTTTTGATCCACACATATGGATTTCCGCTTAAAACTTCTGAACCTGCAAACACAAACCGCTTTCTGTGCACGGATCGCTGTGCATTCGTGTGTGGGTTTTTTGAGACTCCCCTGACGGTCAGCCGATTCGTACTTGTAATTTTTTCTATCTATAGCCAATCAGATGTCTCCTTCATTCTAAGCCAATCACATGAGCGCGCCCCCACGAGGGTATGATTTATTGCGTTCATGACACTTCATATACGCATTTTGCGTATTCAGCTCGCTAAACAGAGGGCGGAGCTTCAGGTGATCATGCAGAGCTGCGTGTCTCCGTCAGACTCAGCAGCTGATCTGAGATCTCTCTCGCGTCCGGTTACACTTCACTCGCGTTTATGTCCATATCGATCAGATCCAGCTCTCCTGATCGGCCTTTATAGAGAGCACCGATCAAACTATTAAGAGTGAATATCGGCCGATAATGACCGGCGGGGCTCCCCTGTTGACAGTTCACTGTCTAGCACTGGCTTCGTAGTGCACTGATCGATTAGGCTAAGCTAACCTGTAGCTGCTCCCTCCACACTCACAACAACTTCATGCAGACTAAATAAATAAAGCAGCTGTATTCGCCATACAGGAAACACACATTTAAAACGGTTTTGCCTGGCATTTTTGTGTACACAAGCATTCATCAATGGTTCGGAAAGTGGCGCTGTACCTTAATAATATAACTTTAGGCTTGTATTTGCGTGCATTTCCGGTTCGGAAAGTGGCAATGTACTGAGAGTGGACTGGAGGTGTCCTGACATTAGCGCCTGCAGGCAGGCTCCATGGACCTGTCAGCTCCCGACTGCGCAAAATGCGTACATGAAGCGCTACGTCATGAACGCAAGAAATCTACCCTCGTGGGGGCGCGCTCATGTGATTGGCGTAGAATTGAGGAGACATCTGATTGGCTATAGATAGAACAAATTACAAGTACGAATCGGCTGACCGTCAGGGAAGTCTCAAAAAACCCACACACGAATGCACAGCGATCCGTGCACAGAAAGCTGTTTGTGTTTGCAGGTGCAGCAGTTTTAAACGGAAAACAAATATGTGAGGATCAAAAATACATATGTAAAACTTTTTCTGTATTTGGATTTTATTTACATGTATATGAAACGGAATACACAAGTGTGGATCCGGAAATACAAGTGTGACTCATTTTGCGGATCATGAAATACAAGTGTGAATCCTTCTGTGTGCATGTGTGTATTATGAGACTGTTCTGAGCCCATATGAGTCCGACATTTCCACTTCAGTTGCACTTACATACACCAAACCTTCCAGTTATATTCCTATCAATATTATGAAGGCTTTTACAGAAGGGTTTGTTCATATGTCATTCATAGCCTGAATTACATAACATTTTATACCTAGAAACATGGCGAAAATTGATATTTTAGGGCTGTTGACAGTATTTTCTGATTTATGGAGTGATAAAGAGAGATATCCAATATCCCTTCTGTAAAAGCCTTAGATCAGTGTTTCTCAAACTTTTTCATACCAAGGACCACTTAACCAATAAAAAAACACTCGAGGACCACCTAACTCCACAAATATCCAAAAACACATTGTTTTTTACAAATCGCCTGAAAATGGCACCAACAAGTGGCAACATGTGTGATGAAGGTGTTTATCTGGGCTATATCATGCAATCGAAAGTGAAACTTAAGCTTGTTCCATTGCGGAGATATTCCCGCGAGAGTGCGAAAAACTTAAATTACTTAATTAATTTCAAATGTGAAATGTTACCAATATACTCACGGACCACTAGGGGGCGCTCACGGACCACCAGTGGTCCGCGGACCACACTTTGAGAAGCACTGCCTTAGATGCTAATATGACTACAAAATGAAACGAGAATTTTGAACCTGGCTTTATCCAAAGTTCAGATTTCGGTTCCTGAAATGTGTTAAAATATGCGCACATTTAATGAGATAATGGATCATTTGCATATTCAGAAAACTTGTAATACAAGAAACAATTGCCTTATTGTAGGTAATTAACTGGAGAAATTTCTAGTTGATATCTTTAAGTTAAAACTAATTACCCTATTCACCTGGGGTGTCTCGCCTTAACTGTTAGGCTTAATAAACCATTATAGACCTACATCACTTAGCAACAGCTGCACATGCACATGCTAACTATGGGTCTTACGAACCTACATAACATTACAAATAGTCAGAAAATATTATTTACAATATTAATAAAACTATGAATTCAATTTGAACTGATTGACAAGGCAAAACACTGCACAGCGGCAGCAGCATTAAAGGAAAAATATCGTTTCACCTTGTGTTGGGGCTTCACAAAACTCCAAATGTAGCCTGGGGTGGCACTAATGAAGACCCTCATTAGAGCAGATACATCCACATTGTCCAACATGTTACTATGGACATGCATCAAAGTCAGATGTGTCAGTCTCTTCTGTGTCATATTACTCTAGTTGTAGAGGTGGTGGGCTGAGGAGTAGCTGGTGGTCCACTCTTTTTATTGGGTTGTTTGTTGGAGAAAAAAATCCAAAATCCTTTTTTGCGCCATTCTAGAAAGTTGTCACTCTGCAGTGTGTGTGTCGCGTCAATTACGTCACTATCCCACGACCTAGATGACTCAGATTTGATTTGGAAAATAAATTCAAGCCACCTGACTGATACAAATATATACTATGACTATTATATGCTACTGTATACAGCTAATTTTATTTAAAGTAAAATCATAACTATTTTATGTAGTTTAATCATTTTTATTTAGGTGGTCACTCAGTTTTTCAAATGTACACCACTCGCCAACAGGGGGTGCTGCAGCACCCCCAGCACCCCTACTTCCCGCGGCTATGGTTGTGTACTGTACTGTACACATTAAGATCATGTGACGGCACCTGAGCTATCTTCATATGTTTATGAAGACGACCCCGCAACAAGCAAGTAAGGGCACCTTAAATTACGATGGTATGTCAAATGTTACCTTTTGTGTTGTATCTGTAAAATATAAATTCTTATGTCAATAATGTTAAAAAGGTGAAGAACATGAACGTCGCTGGATTCAGACTCACTTCCAGTCTCTGGATATGAAATACTGCAGCTCCAACAGCCGGTGCTCACAGTCCTCCACCATCTTCTCTGTGTACAGATGCTCCATCAGGCAAGACAGGATCCTACAAACACACACATTTAGAGAGCAAAGTGGTGATTCAAATTCAGATTATTTGACATAATGTGTGTGTGCCCGGTTGTGTTTGTGTACGGGGCTCACATGGGGTCTCCGTTGTGGATGTGTTTGCAGGCGGTCTGGATGACGGACTCGCAGGCCTCGTTGAGCGCGCGGTCGATCCTGTAGTCAGCTCCGGGGTCAGCAGACTGGATCAATGTCTGCAGCTGCAGCGGAAAAGACAGTAGAAAAACATTTAATATCATAATGGTTGCCATTAAATATCATATCATTTAATTTGCTGATTGAATTTCATGGATTTAATGTATTAATTAACAAACTGTCAACCCCCCACTGACACAATCTGCTGTTAATCATGTAGTATATGATCATTAACACTGCCTGATAAATGTGATCATTTATACAATTCTTTATTTATTTTTTTAACAGAAACCTATATGATTATTATTCATTTTTAACAAACTTTAGTTGGTAGAATATCCTGTAAGTTATTGATTTTCTATCAATAACCTACAGGACTTTTCGATCTATCTCCTGTAAATCTCTTTTACACAATCATGTCTGAATATTCTTAATTAAGTATAAAATGACTTCGCACAGCTGGTATCAAAACTGAATTTAATGTTAATAAATGAACTGAACTTTCAGTTTGCAGCTAAACATGATACTTAAAATATCTCCAACACTTGAGCCTGTCAAGTGAAAGCTGGAAAACTGAATGATTTATGCGCAGTGGTTTTAAAATGTATTCAGGAGACAGTTTTGATATGAATTATTTAGAAGAAAAAGGCCCACTAAGCTGCGTGAGACCACACAGAAAACATCCTGCCTCTCTGCTGTTAGCATCCCTCTAACAGTGAGGCGTCACAGCGGCAGTAACTCACGGCGCTCTGGCAGACGCTGTCCACCGCCGTGCTGCGGTCCCCCCGGCCGATCCTCATCAGGCAGTGCAGCGTGCGGCCTTTGCGGTGCAGGCCGGAGCAGTGGGCCTCGATCTCCGTCCGGCAGTGCAGCACGATCTCCGGACTCAAGGAGAAATCCTCCATCAGCATCCGCCTGTAGTCCAGCATCTCGCCCTGACACTCGCCGCTGACCGGACGCCCTGCGTGGAACCATATCAAACTATTACCGACACAGTTACGCCGGGATGTACATCACTTCAACATTTATTTATATTTGATAAGCATTGTAAAAAAGTTCTTTACTTAAAAAATAAGTTTAGTTTAGTTCATTTTTTGGCTACATGCACCAACACTGACATATTATCATTTTATACATTTGGTATGTACACTTTCCTTTCTACGCATCTAGCAGACATCGAGCTAAGGCTGTGCAATATTTAAATATTATATTGATATCGTGATTCGAGACTAGATATCGGCTTAGATTTTGGATATCGTAATATTATAAGTGGTGTCATTGCCTGATTATAAAAGCTGCTTTATAGTAGGGTCATGTCATTTTCAGAATTGACCAGACTGTTCTTGTAGTTCTATTGTTTGTCTTTACCCGCTTATTTATTATATCCACATCATTGATGTTTATTTATCAAAATGTCTTGTGGAATGTTTTGTGGAAGCTTCAATGAATATCGTCACAATCTCAATAGAGAAAGTTGGTAAAAGAGGCTGGATGTTTGATTAAATGTATATCGCCCAGCCCCATAACTCGAGTCATGTTGATGTTCCCTAGATTAAGGTCAAGTCTACTCTCCCTTTAGCTTCGTTTCGGTCTCCATCAACTTCAGAAAAAAAGACCTGGCTCTTAATTTGACTTTACGTTTCCCAAGCTTTTGTGCTGTAAATAAACAAGGTTTGTCAGGACCCTGATGTGTTCTCCCCCCCTCACCTCGGTGCACAGCAGCCTCCAGGCACAGCAGCAGGTAGGAGAGCCGGGCCTCACGGGCCCGCGGCAGGTTGTTGTCCAGGCTGCAGCGCTGCTTCCTCAGGTCCGCCTTGCAGGCTTTAGCCAGAGAGTAGCTGACTCTGTAGTCCTGAGAGATGAGCTTCTGACGCGTGGTCAGAGCGTCACGGCACTGACAAGGAACAGGGGAGTGTTAGTGACTTAAAACAAGTTCTCTATCATCCAGAGTCTAGAGTTATTTCCTCTAAATATACCTTTTCTGACATGGCCTCCTCAAACTTATGATTGAACAGACACTTGTAGACTTTCCCTTCTCCTGCCTGAGTCTGTGGAGAGGAAAGATAAATGAGAAATTAGTTAGCAATAATCACATTTGAGAATTATAATAGAGTTTCCAATCCCACATTGTATTTGTGCTTTTACTCCAATTTGCTTATACATTTGGTGTAAACTCAGCTGCTGATGATCCCATTACATATTATTTGATATGGTCTGACTGTAGAAACTTGCAGCGTCCTTACGTTCGGACAGAATCTCTCGCGGTCGTCTCTGCAGGAGAAGTAAAGGTGACGGTCGAGGTGAAAGTCGTCTGACGACAGCTCGGCCACCCGCAGGATCGCCTTCTTACACTCCTCTTTGATTGGATGACCGTGATCCTGCTGCTCCGCCTCCCTCACCAACGCCTTCTCCAGACAGGAGATGACTTCGCCCTGGGAGTGAACGTCCTGACGCGGAACGGAGGGAAATGACAATGAGTAAGTAAGTTAGAGAGAACAAGAACAATTAAACAAATGGCAAAAGGCTCCATCGAAACTCTGAAATGTTTAGTTGCTCACAACAACAAAAACAACCTGAGGGAACAATCAACATTTCTACGGTCTTGTTAATGAAATCTGTCAGATTCCCTCACCTTGTGTCCCACGTTGATGCTGCCGCAGTGCAGGGTGTTGATGTCTTCTTTACATTTGTCCATGAAGCCGCAGATCAGTCTGTAGTCGCTGAAGATGATACTGGTCATCTTGGTGATGTACTGGTTGCACTGGTACTCACTGACGTTGCCACGGTGATCCACCAGGCAAGACACCAGGTAGCCCCTCCCTCGCTCCTCCTCGTTACACTCCTTTATCTGAAATTGTGATGGGTCATAGGGACAGAATGTATTTAACCTTATCTCTAGATTACACGGTTAGGGTTTTTGTTATAAATATCTACATATGCTTTCTGCATTTGCAATACTGTAAAACATTTTAATTAAGCTCTGAAAAATGTTCTGTCCGTAGTGCACACTGACCTCAGCGATAGTGCTCTTGCAGACCTCCATAGCCACCGACTCAAACTTTGGATCTGTGGTCAGATTGAGTTTATAGTTCCACAAGAGCTGAGGAAGGAGAACAACATCATTAAAGTTTCAAATACGTATACAGTAGACAGGGGGTCTTCATAGTATGACACCGTGAGGGCCTTTCCTCAGTCAAATCTTGAAAAAGCCCCCCTTTAGTTTGCTGGTTTAGTTTCACTCAATTCCTGTATACCTATGGGATGATGATCATGTTACCTTATCCTAGACATTCGACAATTTAGCCAAGACTGCCTAATAATGTAGTTTGACCTATGTGTTTCTATGGAGAGAGCCATGGTCTCTCGAAATGACTGCTATGGTTTTATTTCCACTTTGACCTTGTTCACCGCTGACCTTTCAACGGACAACCAATCAGATGTCAGCGCTATGAAGCAAGCAACTTAAACAGCCTTTTTTTATTAAATCACTTATCATGTGAAAGCAGTTTAAGGCATTAATTAGTTGTTGGCTCTGGTGGGAAATTATTATTATATATTTCTTTACTTCAATACACTGTGTGCACGGAGCACACACTGAGCCCAATACTGACCATGAAAATAGTTGTATCCCTAAAACTAACTATAACAAGTATTACATTCCTCGAACAAGTGCCCAGGAATGGCTCGTTCGCATTAAGATACTCTTGTCTCTTTCTGTCTTTTGTAATTTTGTGTTTATTGTTTTCCTGCCAGCACTACTCCAGCTGCAGAGGCTAAGCTACCGAAATGACGTCAGCAAAACCAGTCTTAGTTTGTGCGTGAACTGTTCATTTCAGCCAGTGCTTTCCAGAGCTATAACTAAGAGAGTCCAAGTGGTCCATTAACCCTGTGGCGTTTTAAAAAAGCTGTCTGCCGTTCACTGCTGTGAACTCTGGACACTGAAGTTTTATCACCCAGAACACTGAGGCGAGCTTTAACAACCTGTGTGTGTGTGTGTGTGTGTGTGTGTGTGTGTGTGTGTGTGTGTGTGTGTGTGTGTGTGTGTGTGTGTGTGTGTGTGTGTGCGTGTGAGATTACTTACATGGTTACAATCAGGAGCAATATCAGATTCCTGCACAAAGACAGAGCAAAAGAAAGAAAATAAGTCAGAATTCAAACATTTGTGAATATACAAATTAAAATAATATAAACGTATTTTTGTAGATATAAGATACTCGCATAGCTGACAGTTAAACTCCTTACTAACCCTAACCTGGTAACAAAGGAATAATTCAACACTAGGACTTGGATGAGAAGATTGATACCACTCTCATGACAGTCAGGAGGTGGTTAGCCTAGCTTAGCATGAAGACAGGAGATAGCAAACCTAACGCAGTCTAATTGTTTTTATTGCCAAGTAGGTTTTCACATACAAGGAATTTGTTTTGGTGTATAAACAAAATGGAAGGGGTTAATTATTGACTGTTAAAGGCAACTAGGCATATTGTTGTATTACATTGCATATTGTATTGACAAACCTTAAGCCAGGGGAGGCCACAGAGAAGCTAGCTAGGTTAGCATCAGTTGAACTGAAAACCCTTAAAAACCCCAGTTCTGTTGTATCTATCTACACATTGTTTTTTTTTAGTAAGCAGCCTATTTTGCACACACATTTAGGACAGGGCACACGTTGTATTTGACTCCACACAGGATTAACCATAGGTGCAAGTCATTTCGCGAGGTGTTTCTTTAAAAAGCAGCCTTGTTTAATGAGTGAAAGAGCAACAACTCGGATAAGTATCCTGTTGATGAAATGATGGGAACATGTCTTGAGCCTACACGCTCAGGTGGATTGATTTGATATTAAAATGTAATTTCAGGCATAACGTGTTTTGCCTTATTAGGGTCTGAGACCTAGGTCGGCGAAGACCCTATTGAAATCGGTCGCGAAGCGACCGATAAACCTGCTAAAAACACCAAAAACAGGGAAATCGACCCGCAAAAGCAGAGAAAATGTTCGGAAATGATGACGGCTGATAGGCTGGGTTAGCCCAGTCACGTGGGCGCAGCCCACGTGATCGAAACTCGCATAATTGATATCGTACGATCTATTTAGTCGCTCGCGTAGCGAGCGATAACCATGCAAAACCCACCAAAAACAGGGAAAAAGAGGGCCAAAAGCCCATTAAAGATGGCCGACATCATGTCGGGACGGCCCCTACAGTGAGGATCTCCCATCCACTTCAATGTTAAATCGAACAAGATTGAAATTGGACGGATTATTCATTATTATTATTATTCTTATTTTAATTCTTTGCGCGCACTTTTGACCCCCGCCACATATGTCAAAACTCACCAAATTTTGCACGTGCGTAAAAAGTGTGGCAACTTGAAATATGTTATTGGTTCCGAAACTTCACGTAAAAAATTGCGTACGACACGTCCATTTACGCTTATAACGTGAAGCCGGCAACTTTAACTTTCACGTAAACAAACACAAATCCCTACGCATATCTAGAGTGCGGAGACCAACAAAAAAGCCTCTTGGAGGAATATAAAATAACGTACAGGAAGTCGGCCATTTTGAATAATGTGTCGGAAAAACGCCATTTATCGCGTTTCTCGTCCTCCGCGCAAAATCTATCTCCTCCTAGGAACTTTATCCGTACGACTCCAAAATCGTTGGCTATGTTCGCGAGACATGGGCAATCTTAAGTTATCACAGGACTTTTTTTCTTTCGCACGGCATAGCCGTTATTTGTCGCCAAAGTTCGCGTTCGCTCGATTTTCGGCGGTCCCTCGCCATGGAACACGATGATGTCATAACTCCAACTGACATACTCTGAACGCCACCAAACTTCACATGATGCCTTACACTACAGCCCTCAACAGCTCTAGGTGAAATCTGACATTACTTTATTTGGCGTTACCATGGCAACGGATCCTTCGCCATAACCAACGTTGTCGCTGTAACTCCAATGGACACGGTCCCATCGTCCCCCAATCTTCACTTTTATATCACCGGTACATGCCTCAACAGCTCTACGTGAAATCTGAAATCTCACCGTACGCCGTTTCCATGGCAACGCATCCTTCGCCAAAAAACACGATGCTGCTGTAAGTCAATGGAAAATCTTCCAAACGCCACCAGACTTCATATGATGGCTAATGGTCGGGCCCTCAACAGCTCTATGCAAATTATGGGATGTCATCATATGTCGTTGCCATGGAAACGCTTCCTCGCCAATAAACCTCATGTCGTCCTAATTCAATGGAAAATCTTCCAAACGACACCAGACTTCAGACTATCATTAATGGTCCGGCCCTCAACAGCTCTACGTGAAATTGGAAATCTCACCGTATGCCGTTTCCATGCCAACGCGTCCCTCGCCAAAAAACCTGATGTTGTCGTAATTCAATGGAAAATCTTCCAATCGCCACCAGACTTCACACTATCATTAATGGTCCGGCCCTCAACAGCTCTACGTCAAATCGGAAATCTCACCGTATGCCGTTTCCATGGCAACGCGTCCCTCGCCAAAAAACCTCATGTTGTCCTAATTACATGGGAAATGGTCCAAACGCCACCAGACTTCACACTATCATTAATGGTCCGGCCCTCAACAGCTCTATGCTAATTATGGGATGTCATCATATGTCGTTGCCATGGCAACGCTTCCTCGCCAAAAAACCTCATGTTGTCCTAATTCAATGGAAAATGGTCCAAACTGCACCACACTTCAGACTATCATTCATGGTCCGGCCCTCAACAGCTCTACGTGAAATCGGAAATCTCACCGTATGCCGTTTCCATGGCAACGCCTCCCTCGCCATGAAACACGGTGTTGTCCTAATTCAATGGAAAATTCTCCAAACGCCACCATACTTCATACTATCATTAATGGTCCAGCCCTCAACAGCTCTACGTGAAATCGGAAATCTCACCGTATGCCGTTTCCATGGCAACGCGTCCCTCGCCAAAAAACCTGATGTTGTCCTAATTCAATGGAAAATGCTCCAAACTGCACCAGACTTCAGATGACACTTAATGGTCCGGCCCTCAACACCTCAATATGACAATAGTGATAGTTAATAGTTAATTTTACTCAAAAGCTGTTGCCATGCCAACGCACCCCTCTACCTTAACCACCATATTGCTATAACTCCTGTGTAAATGCTACAAAAGTGTTAAAACTTCACATGTGTGCTAACTGTCAAGCCCTCGATACATATATGTGTCAGTTTTCAGATTTCCTCCAATTTAGTTGCTATGGTAACAAAATGGCCGCCGTGAATCACGGTTTCCTCATAACTCCAGTTTACATGCTCCAAACGCCACAATACTTCACAGCTTTTATAACGATGCAGCCGTCAACACAACTAAGCATATTATGGGATGTCACCAAATGCCGTTGCCATGGCAATATATCACCCGCCATCAAACACAATGTTTGCGTTACTGCTGTAACTCCTAAATATATAGTCCGATCGCCCCCAAACTTCACACGTTTGCCAACGCCCGACTCCTCCACACCTACCGTAGGCACACACGCCGACGTGCGGCACGTCGAAGACCCGCTCAACGCTGCTCGCAGCTTTAATTTGTGATTGTTGCTCAAAATAATAATGACGGTACCTTCAAGAAGTTAGAATGAAAAAGATGGCGGTCATTTTGTTTTCAGGAGAGTTAAATCAGTGGTATTCCAAGATGGCACAGAGAGTGAGTATTCAACCCTCTTTTAAATATCTATTTCAAGTCACAAAACAAAATATAAATCTTACATACATTTCTGAAAAATCGTAAACATTGTGTACTCTTTTTTTTCAGCGTGTTTGTGTCAAGCTTTTTGTGTGTATGCATATGTGTGCTTAAAAGACGGAAACAATGGGAAACACACACACACACGAATGTGCCAACTGATCCTCCCACAACAAATGTCCCATTGAATATTTTGGTCAAAGTAAATATGAAGTAAGCAGCAGAAGCTTTCCGCACACTCCCACAACCTCCTTGACAATCAGAGGAAGAACAGCAGTAGATGTGTTTCTTAATGCTTCATTTTGCAGTAACAGGACATGAAAGCACTTCATGTTAGCTCTGCTCAGCCCACAAGAACAAAGGCTGCTACACCCTTCTTCTGACTAGTTCAAGCCATCATGTCCCCTAAATGTTTCAGAGACAGCGGAGCAAATGTAATGTGGAAGCAGACCCTCAGTGGCCTCAAGGATTAGAATAACCAATTAGCATTACTATGAGTTATTAATTAATAAAGGAGCTGCTCCATTTGCATCAAAGGCTTCTGAAACAAGCTCAGATGAATCAACTAGACTGATGTTGATTCATCTGAGCTTGTTTGTGACCACCACTCATGTGGTCACAAAGACTTATTGTGTCTGGGGTAAGGGGTGGGGGAAATGTGACACAACTCTAAACATAATGTGATACACTGAGAAGCTGGCACTGTGAAAGCAACCTCTATACATTTAAGATAACAAGAGCTTGATTGTAGATTTACTGTAGCAGTTGAACAAAATGGCAGTACCAGACCGTAACAGCCTTCTTTCATCTCTGAATAAAGTGACCAAGTAAAATACTTTGTCATTTGGAAGGAGTTCCTTCCAGTAATGGACCCACAGATAATGATGTACTATTGTCTAGCTTTAGCCTCTTCGAGCTAATTGTTTTTGTTGATACATTTACTGTTTTGGTTCCATCTCGCTATGATAACTTCACCATTTCACCTGCTGAGCAGCAAACAGCTCATACACACAGTTAGATACTATCTGGTGAACAAATTGTAGCATTTAACCGCTGAAGAGACATAACTAGAGGTTGGTTGAGACCAAAACCAAAAGGTTTCCTTTAATGATGGATGTTAAAGGGGCCCTAATGTGCTCATTTTCAGGAGCATATTTTATTTTGTGCTTGAATGTTCAAAAAGGTCTTTATTTTTCTCATACTGCCTGTGCTGCAGCACCTCTTTCCATCCCTTGTCTGAAACCTCTTGTGAGCCCTTCTGAGGGTACATTGTGATTTAAATCAAGAGTCAAAGAGTCCATCAAAAATGAATGTTGGGAACTGAGTGAAAAGCTGCACTGACAGACAGAGAGAATCTAATTCACTGTGACTTCAGAGCTGCTCTAAGATCCACATCATTATACCTTGTCAGCCTACAGTCAATCAGTGACAGACTCATTCAATGACCACAGCTGGAAGATGGCCACGGGCCTCTTTGTGCTGCTGCAAAGTGACTTCCTGTTTGGCAATTACTTCATAACCCGATGTCCTTCAAATGTTGGATTTTCAGGGCTTAAACAGACACAAATGAAGACTCAAACTGAACTGAAACCATGCGCTGCTATACTGACAGTGCTGCTTCTTGGCTGTGTGTGTGTGTGCCAGGGGTGGGGGTGTGTTTTTCTGTAGAAGAGGCAGATTTATAAGAGCCATTTACCTCTTCAGGAGGCCACAGCTGTTATAGAGTTGAAGCGGTGTAATTATCTCATAAAGAGGGCATCGCTCAGGGCCGCTGGAGGACTGTGTGTGTGTGTGTGTGTGTGTGTGTGTGTGTGTGTGTGTGTGTGTGCGTGTGTGTGTGTGTGTGTGGCCTAGCATTACTATACTTGTGGGGACCTAAATCTGTTTACATAGTCACGTGTGGGGACTCACCTTCCTTATGGGGACAAAATGGAGGTCCCCATGAGGGGAATCATTAATTTAGGGTGAAGACTTGGTTAAGGTTAAGGGTTAGGGTTAGGGTTAGGCATGTGTTGGTTATGGTTAAGGTTAGGATAAGTCTCCAGGAAATGCATGTAAGTCAATGTAATGTCCCCTGAAGAGATGTATACATGGTGTGTGTGTGTGTGTATGTGTGTGTGCTCGTGTGTTTGACATCAGCAATGGGAAATAAAAGGGATGACGTCAACACCAGGTAAAACTCTCAGTGACAGGAAGCTTTTTCCCCAGACATATGTACATCCGTTAATGTTTACAACGGTCCCACCATTTCAACCTCAGTCATTTAGCATTTGAAAGGAATATGAGAATCAGATTGACATTTTAACTGTTTATATTGTCAGCGTGATTTTGATGTTTATGCTGACATCGGTATTTGTGAGTATAAAAAGAAACGGCAGCACAAAAATGAACATGTCGTCTTTTTGATTGTGTTACACTAAAAGATGTTTCTCGTTTTGTATCCGACCTGTGGTGCGTGGTGTGTATGAGTGAGTGGAAAAACTGGACAGACTAAACTGGGTCACCAGACTTGCCATCGTCACATCTGATGTCTTCTGATAGAAATCAAAGTCCAACCCTCTGAAGCGAGTAGAAAAAAGGGAAAAGCTGCAACATTTACCAGAATGCTACTATAGAGATATTTGCCATTACTCATTGCCATTTAATTTGACAATGTTTTCTTTAAAACCCAGGGTAAGCCACTTCACAATTAATGGATTAACTGTTTGGTTTGTGAGAAAATATTGGAAAAATGTACATCACAAGTTCCACATTAAATCATCTGATGCTTGTTTTATCCGAACAAAGAGACTTCATTTATGATCCAGAACAACTAAGAAGAACAGCAAATCCTCACATTTCAGGAGCTGGAACAACCATCATTGCTTGTAATGTAATGTAACTATAAAAAAAAAAGCCTAATAACACAAATCTGACTCAAGAAAAAGAGAAAGAACTCCCCTCTCCCCAAAAAAGGAAATCTTGACCGAGAAAAGTAATGGAGGAATCATCCGGAAAAGCGGTATATTCGTCCTAATATCATTGATTATCGATTGTACACTTAAAGGAAAACCTGCAGTGTGTATCACATGTACTGTCAGAGTGTAATAATCCAAGCTATCCTTCTTCTAGTCTGACAGTGAGTGGTTTTGTGCCTGCAAGCATCCTACTAAACAAGTGGAGTCCAAAACAAAATTAGCAAGAAAAACCAAACATTCCACGCATTCACTTCCAAAAAATAAATAACAGCCCAAAAATGAAAGTGTGCATGTAGGCGGTGAATCTAAAAAAAACTGATTGTGATGAAAAATATTTGTTTGGCTTTTTCATCACTGAGAAACAAAAGAGACAAGAGAAGCAGGATGAGTGTGTGTGGTTTAACTTCACCCCAAGTCACCTGACAGTGATAACTACAGCTCAGTTGAGGTAAAGGACTGTTTAGATAGTTAACTTATTCCAAGTTATCTCAGTGGGTCTCAAACGGTTTGGTCACCATTTATGTAAACACATATTGGGGGGGGGGGGGGGGGAGTGATTAGTAAAATATGCATGAATAATATTAAAAAAAAAAACGTTAACTAGGTGAAAAAAGGTAAGATAAACTATTAAAACTTGTTGAGAGCTAAAACTAGTCTTTGCTGCTGCCTCAAAGAGGAGCAGGGGGAGAGGAGGGAGACAGGAGAGGCTGATTCAGGAGCCCAGACACACTCACAACTATAAATGAACCAAAAACAAATAGATAAACAAGTTTCAATGTTTTTTCATATTGGATATGGTAGCTATGTTATTGGTTATGGCCATGTTCTTATGATTTTTTAAAAATATATACAGTTATGTTTCATATGGGTGTAGTCTCTTTATTTCCCCCTCAAAATGCACCAGATTGATGCATTTAAGTCCAACATTTAAAAAAAAACTTACCGGGGGAGCATGCCCCCGGACCCCCCTATAGGATTTGAGGTCCACCCCCACTTAAAAACGTAACCCCCTAAATAGATTTGTGCATTTTTTTAAAATAGTAACCCATGTCCATATGTTTATTTTTGGGTAGTAGATTTAGAGGGCTATCACTATGGGCAGCAACGCTGTAAAAGTTGACAAATAAATCCAGCAAAATGGCACAAAAAACTGGTAGTGGCCTGGCTGGGTGTATAATTCCCGGCTTGACTTATTGTCCCAGTCCGGCCCTGCCTGACAGCTGGATCACACACACATGCACACACAGACACATGTCAAAGTAAACAGCTGCACCACAAACCTTTCCCTCAAGACAAATACTTTGATATCCAGGTGCCATTACCAGTTACACAGCTTTGGTAGTAGCACATGACGGCTTTTTAGGCTAACGTAGGAAATATAAAACATTCTAAGCCTGCAATGTATTTGGATTTTATTCTTATAGAGTTATGATATATTTTTTCAGACTAGCAAGTAGCAAATCAAGAGTTCCCAGACACCAAAGCTATGTCTTCAAAACCCCTTTTTTATTGACCAGTAGTCTATAAATCCTGAATACAGCTTGGTGACAGTTCTTTTAATACATGGACAAACACCAGACAACCTCTAAACGTACGATATTAATGTTGTATTTCTATGTTTACATTCTTTTTATACCCGTAACTATCAAACTCTTCGAATAGAATACATCCCCCACTTGTAATGTCTATGTTTTTAGCCGTCAGGTGAATGTGGAGTAGATACAGACGTGTCAAAATAAGTAAATACAAAAAACGACTATGTGACAGTGTGTTCACCCCGTGGTAGCAATCGCCTTGTTATGATGTTCTATTCTGATACAATAATTTGTTTCATAAGATGTGACATTTCAGAGGAACACATGGGTTTCTGATGCTCAAATGAACCTACGTTGAGTGTGTGTGCGTGGCTGCTCGGACACTGACGCAGGTGTCCCCCTCTCCATCAGCTGGTCACCCCTGCATCAGTGTCCCGCTGACAGCCGAGGTGGATCTAAAGCCCCGGGTCGACACACCCAGCAGATGCCTATCACCTTTCGGGGATGAGCGTGCACCCTGTCAGCCTGGCTTACCTCTCTGCGGTCCTGCAGGCACTCCAGCACAGCCAGGTTGTTGGTCCAGGTGTGTTTGGGGCAGAGGCGGGACAGGTCCTCCCGGCAGGCCTCCTCCTCCGACAGCTTCCAACCGGTCGCCCTTCGAGGCTGAGAGGCCCCAGCGGCAGCAGCAGCAGCAGCGGCGGCAGGTGCATCCTTGGCCGGGGGCTCCACGGCTCTGACAACGGGCGGGTTGGGCGGGTTCGGAGGCTCGGCCGGGCCGCTGACAGCCTTCAAGCCGAGGACCGAGCCGAAGCCCCATAGAGAGACGGACAACAACAGCAGAGGCAGCAGCGTAGAGTAACTGTACGCCGCCATCTTCACACCACTGTCAAGCTAGTTCTGGTGAGGCTTCATCACTTCCGGTCAGCTAATTCACAATAAAAGCATTTTGAGCAGCCTAAACATACCACATCCGGCCATAAAAAAAATACAATAACATTTGGGACTGTGCCCATTATTATTTATTTTAAATAAATTAAATAAACACTAATATGTTGTTATTCAATTGTGGGATATGTAATAGGCCTACTCATATATTTAATTTACGAGTAAATAGTTTAACTGGTCAGACTACTGCTTGACCTTTCATCTAGAACCCACCTCACCTCTGCCCACTTTGACAACCTAGGATGGCTTAGAGTAGACGACAGAGTACAGCTACTTGCAATGGGCCTGGTCTACAAGATCCACTACACCTCTATGGTACCCATGTACATGTCAAAATTATTCCCAAAGGTCAAGGAATACCATGATCATAACACCAGAGGGAGCTCCACAAATCATGTCAAACCCAGATTTGGCACAAAAAAGGGGGAATACACGTTTCGCAATTATGCCACATCAAGGTGGAACGCTCTTCCCACAACTGTAAAGGAAAGTAAAACTATACTTACCTTCAAAACCTCTCTTAAAGAGCACCTTCGGGGGAGAGCATTGCAAAACTGGCCCCGGTAATGGTACAAATCTCAACCTGTCGTTCAATGGACAGCTTCCCCCCCATCTATGTATATACTCGCATTTTAGACTCTGTTACTAACTGTATATCTGTAGACTTGGTATGTCTTAAATGTCCGGTTAGGATGTATTAGAACGAAATCTAAAATGAAAATTGTAAATAAGCAATCTGTATGTAAAAAACCACCTGTATGTAAATTGTAAATAAGCCATCTGTATGTCAAATATGTCTTATATGTCTTAAATGACATGATGAATTGGAAATGGGGGACCCTGATGTAAACAAGACGAAAGTCTTTCTCTGGTCTGCATCCCCTTAACAATTGTATGTTTTGAGCTGTACTGTACTGTACTGTACCCAATATACAAGCTGTTAATAAACTTTTCAATCAATCAATCAATCAACATTTTAGTATTAACCATAGACTAGTGGCGGCCGGCCGCCCCATCTCTTCCCACATTCTAGATTGTGATTAAAACATATTGAATTTTTTTTATTACATTTCTTTTTAAACATTTTAATGAATATGGTACTGCGGCTGGCCCATAGGGGGCGGTAGGGCCTCGCCCTCCCTAAACCACACACAAGGAAATGCTTTTCTATATATTTTTTTTTTAAACTTTATTTTAAATTGCTTTTCCAATAGAGAGCTGAAGTCCCTCCCTTTCCGGTGGACCTTCATGGGACCTTATTTCGGAAAAATTATGTATTGTGGTGAGAGAAAAATTATCTTTCGATCCCGTTTGTATTGTGCCATGAATTACACATATGATGTTTGTCAATCTTAAAAAATAATTTTCAAGTAAAAACAGTCACAGTTTGTCGTAAAACTGTTGAAATATAAGACAATGAAAAATACACAACTAGAAAGACTACAAATCCAAGAGTCGCATAAGTGATGTCATAATTGTTTTCCTACATATAAGAGATAGCTAAGATAAGATCAATTTAACAAGATGCCTGTGTGCTTTGTACCAGGTTGTAATCATACCAGCAATGGGTCTTGCTCGTTCTTTCGCTTCCTGTCTGATGAAAGGACCAGAGGCCTGTACTACGAAGCAGGATTTTCGCTTAGCGGGCTAACTTCAGGGAAAACTCGGGGTTTCCGGTCCTATGACGCTGGTTCTCTTTTTAGCGGGCTAGATCTCCATGGTAACTTATGCTGAGCGGCTAACCTGCTCCGGAGCAGGTTAGGTTGCAGGCTAAGAGATCAACTCAGTGAAAGCACTGCCTGCTGACCAATCAGAGCTCAGTGTGCGGAGTTTAAAGCGATCAAGTCATATTACAGGAGAAAGGAAATACAGAAAAACTGCCGTTGCAGGAAAGACGGCCGGCCAAAATCACCGACTGTGTGAACGTGAAAATTAATAGAATATCACCTCTCATCTTCAGAGCAATCTGACTATTATAACATTAGCGTTAAGAAAGCTTACTTAAAGTGGACCTATCATGCTATATTTGAAAAATATATTGTAGGGCCATACCTATATAAAACATGTCTTTGAAGGGTTTTTTTCAAAATACCAAACAGATCATGCATTTTAGCCATGCCTCATTTCACTCTATTTGCTCTTTCCAGCCCTGTTTTTGCAGGGGCTGATTCTGTGACGTAGCTTTAATGCAAATGAGCTGCAGCTGACCACGCCCCCCTGCAGGAGAGGGGAGCGTGCTTTGATATCAGCTGCTGGGCTGTCAGAAGAGGGGGAGAAAAAGAGATCTTCGTCCACCGTGTTTTATTCTTATATGATTATATAGAGTCATTATTCATTTGTTTTAAAGCTCAATAAATAACAAAGAAGACCTTTGATCGGCACTTTTCTAATTTTGTCCGGACTTTAACGGACATGTTGACCGGCGAAAAAAAATCCGTTTCTGACGTCAGAACAATTTAAAATCTGTATCAGTCTGTATCAGCTCCGTTGCAGCCCCGTTTTTAGATATTTGGGTATGGAGGAAAAGAGAGAGGGTTGAGTTCCCTGACACATCGGGGACACATATTCATGTATAAAAGACGTACAAAAGTGCATTTTGCATGATAGGTCCCCTTTAAATATCTGCCACAACACAAGTAACCGGATCAAAGTACCATTACGTACAGTCCTACGTACAGCACTGTGAGTGCAGATGTCGATGTGTCCCAATATCATTCATATGTCATATCACATCATATCACACCATACTGTATCACATATTTCCTTATCTGAGTCAGCTTCTTGAGCCGTATCTGGCCGTGCAACACTAATGGCACATTTCCACTGCAGCGGGTTAGCCCCGTTTAAGCGTCCTTAAGCGTCCTCGCTCAGGCCTCGGGCTGCCTCGCTGGCCGTCCGAGGCCGTGGCGCATTTCCATTACAGTTTAGGACCTGGGGTAGCAACGCAGTGTAAGCGGGGCATCTGTGCAGAGACATCCTGGAACACTTTCACATTTCGAGTTGTTCCGTCGAGCTCCCGCTGGATTTTATCATCCCCAATGACATGTAGGAACGTCAAAAAAGGCTGTGTATAAAAATGCTGCAAGCTTGCTTCTAGATATATATGCGACGCTAGGATGATCTCACGCGCGATCTTGTGACGATTCTCTCTGACCAATCAGCAGTCGAGAGTGTTGACGTCACTAGTTCAGCCCTGGCCCTGGCCTGATAGAACCACGATTTGATGGGGCCAGAAAAAGAGGGGAAAAGTACCCGCTAGCTGGTGCTACGCTATATGGAAAGGCCACCAAAAACTGGCCTGGCCGCTTGAGGACGATTAAGGACGCTTAAACAGGGCTACCCGCTGCAGTGGAAATGCGCCATTACAGTGTCACATACTGTATGCAGAAGTATTATTTTAAGCAACACATTAAGTTGACGAAACACTCGAGTCAAATGTAATTAAAGTCAGATCCACTCGTGTCTTAGACGGGGCAGTGATATCATAAACCTGTTAATGTACGCATTCAAACACTTTTTCTTTTGCCAGCTGTATTCACCTTGCAGGCTTGTGGCTTTTATCCTGGATAAAGTGTTTAAGTTATGGATGTTTAAAGTTTAACTTCTTCATATTTGACTAGTATTAAAGTTCACTTTTCATTCAGGAAGTATGACGCTGCGCTGTCAGTGCGCTTCTCCATGTTTGTGATTGGTCGAATGCTCCAAATACCACCCCTTTCATTGGATTAGGCCAACCGGCTAACTCAAACATATCCAGGTTAGGAAAATCCAGCTTCGTAGTACAGGCCTCAGGTCAGGAATATTATGAATATGTCTTTATTATCAGGCTATGTTCCACAATCATTCAAAGTAGCAGTAATAAAACCACTTCTTAAAAATCACAACCTCGATCCAGAGATTTTAGCCAACTATAGACCTATTTCTAATCTTCCGTTCCTCTCAAAAATTCTTGAGAAAGCGGTCACAAAACAGCTGTGTGATTACTTAAAAAACAATGATTGATTTGAAGATTTTCAGTCTGGCTTTAGAACACATCATAGCACAGAGACAGCTCTGGTTAAAGTCACAAATGACATTCTAATAGCCTCAGACAAGGGACTTGTCTCTATTCTTGTTTTGCTCGATCTTAGTGCTGCATTTGATAATATCGACCATGATATCCTATTGCAAAGACTAGAGCACTTAATTGGCATACAGGGAACTGCTTTAGGCTGGTTTAGGTCCTATCTATCTGAACGCTCTCAGTTTGTACGTGTTTATGATGAATCTTCCACGCAAACCAAAGTTAGCCATGGAGTGCCACAGGGTTCAGTGCTCGGACCTATTTTGTTCACATTATATATGCTTCCGTTAGTCAATATTATAAGGAATCATTCTGTAAACTTTCATTGTTATGTGGATGATACTCAACTATATTTATCAATCAAGCCTGATGAGATTAATCATCTAAATAAAATTCAAGACTGCCTTAAGGACTTAAAAACGTGGATGACCTTAAACTTTTTGATGTTAAACACGACCAAAACTGAAGTTATTGTACTTGGCCCGAAGAATCTACGAAACAAATTATCTAAAGATATACTGGATGGCATTAATTTGGCCTCCAGTGAGACTGTAAGGAATCTTGGTGTTATATTTGATCAGGATTTATCCTTTAACGCCCACATAAAATCAATTTCAAGGACCGCCTACTTCCATCTACGTAACATTGCAAAAATCAGACATATCTAGCCTCAAACCGATGCAGAGAAACTAGTCCATGCATTTGTTACTTCAAGGCTGGATTATTGTAACTCCTTATTATCAGGGTGTACCAAGAAGTCAGTCAAGTCGCTTCAGCTGATTCAAAATGCTGCAGCTCGTGTACTAACCAGAGTTAGGAAAAGGGACCACATTACTCCTGTTCTGGCTGCCTTACACTGGCTCCCTATAGAACACAGGATAGAATTCAAAATTCTTCTTCTCGCCTACAAAGCCCTTAATGGGCAGGCGCCATCTTACCTTAAATAACTCATTATACCCTACTGTCCTATTAGGGCATTGCGTTCCAAGAATGCAGGGTTGTTGGTTGTTCCTAGAGTCTCTAAAAGTACAATGGGAGCCAGAGCCTTTTCTTATCAAGCTCCACATTTGTGGAATCAGCTTCCAGTTTGTGTTCGGGCGGCAGACACCCTATCCGTTTTTAAGAGTGCGCTTAAGACCTTCCTTTTTGATAAAGCTTATAGTTAGGGCTGATTAGATTCAGCCCCTAGTTTTGCTGATATATGCTTAGTTTGTCAGGGGACATCTTACTTCTTCCTTCTCTCTGTCTATACATGTGTACTCTAATGTTCCGATTAACCCAGCTTCCCCACATTTCTTTCTTTTTGGTGTCTATATACGCTGGTATCCGGAGTCATGGATGATCCTGCGGTCCTGTGTCCTGGATCGCGAGCCCTGGATCTTGAGTCGTGGCTGTGGTCCTGGATCATAGGTCCTGGATGGATATCCTCGTTGTTAGGGATTAATTTTGTCTTTACTTAAGATATTTGACCTTTCGGCCTGTTGACATTTACGACGAAGCCTATGTCTGTTATCTGTCTTAAGGAATGGGAAGTCTCAGCTATTGCTGACATTATCAGTTTTATGACCGGTCAACTCTCGGTCACAAGAGCCATAGAGTCAGATAAGTGATTCAGTGTCTCCAGGTGTTCACGTATACCTTCCCCCAATATGCTGATTATCTCTCTGTAAACTAGTTTAAAAGGTCTATCAAGAGATAGGCTGATCAGAATTGACATGACAACCCACCCGTGCAGTCAGAACCTTTTGCTGCTGTGACTTGTGATATGAATTCTCCGGCCGATGCTTGTAATAAACTACCAGTGTTTGACAACAGAACTCCTGCTCGTCCCGTGTCTCTCTGAGTCCTGACTCTCCATTGCTGCAGAAGTTTCCCTTACAAATTGGCGTTGTCGGCAGGATACCAATACATCTTCAGAACTGGTAAGTGTAATTTCAAATCCACATTTGGACATTGCCTTACCAGAATCTGTGATTGACGGTATCCTAAAATTACCTGTGAAACTGAGCGGTTGTGTTTCATTTTTGGTTAATGAACATTTGGCTGATTGCCTCTGTGCATGCTGCTTGGGACGAAATTACCATACAAGCATGCACAGCTTATGTTCAGAGTAACCTTAAAGAAATACATCAGTAAAGTGGAGCTTCTGTATGAAAGCAATGTAAAGATTTGTATTGGACAAATCGCCGAATTCTGGGGGTTTCAGCGGCCAACACAGCAGTTAAAAATAAGCAGCCAGAGATATTCCCCCTATCGCCTCTGTGAGCACGGCTCCAGCAGCAGCCGCGGGGGTGTGTGTAAATATCCCCCCGTGTCTGGGTGGCTGCAGCCGTGCAGCTGAGAGGAAGAAAGTCACAGCTTTTTGTCTAATATCTTTAACTCACACCACCACCGTCTCTAAAAACGAGATGGTCTAAAAGCAGTCGTTGTCTGTGACCGCCTTCTACATTGCTGGCAAGACCGGGGCAGCGCGAGGTGCGTGCATCACCTGATGCGCCACAGCTCTCTACTCTGCTGGAGGAACATTTCCTACGTTGTTTGGAAGCGTTCCCTACTTTGCTGGAAAAAGCTGGTGGCGGTCTGGGGTGCATACATAAAATTATAGGCTAATTTATCACGGGTGGGCAGTGGCAAGCAAGTGTAAAACAAAACTGTGTTTCATCGTTGTGATGAACTCGATGGCGGGTGTATAGACTGGTCGTGTAGGACTACAGTTAACTGTGCTGTTTTTGGAGAGAAAGGGTAGCGAAAAAAAGTCTATGTTCTCCTGGTCGGGGGAGCATAGCGCCACTAGAATAGAGTAGTGGTGTTGCAAGAGGATAAGCTAGTTATCGCTTTTGGACGGTCTTCAGGCACGATCTTAGCACTTGTACATTTCTATAATTCCCTACCCCTATTTAGAGAGAATGGACGTCCATTCTCAGGAGACGTCTGACAGTGGTGCGGTTACCCAAAGTGACAGAGCCCCAACGACTGTAAGCAGGGTCCCACAGGCACACAGGCAGAGATCCAGGGTGATGCACATGGCTTTCTTACCCAGGAATGAGTGTGTGAAAGCTGGGTAAAAGTGCTGTGAATACAGGGAGGGAGAGAGAGCAGCAGCAGCAGCAGCAGGCTGTGACCCAGAGAGCTCCTTCCAGCACCTCGCTCTCCCACCACCCAGAGGACAGGCTGCTTCACAGCACTATGTAACCCAGGAAAGAAGCTTGAAACCTGTCCATTTCATCCACATTTGACTCATGAAATGTACAGCAGAGTCACTGCTGTAAGCAGGGTCCCACAGACAGAGATCCAGGGTGATGCACATGGCTTTCTTACCCAGGAATGAGTGTGTGAAAGCTGGGTAAAAGTGCTGTGAATACAGGGAGGGAGAGAGAGCAGCAACAGCAGGCTGTGACCCAGAGAGCTCCTTCCAGCACCTCGCTCTCCCACCACCCAGAGGACAGGCTGCTTCACAGCACTATGTAACCCAGGAAAGAAGCTTGAAACCTGTCCATTTCATCCACATTTGACTCATGAAATATACAGGCATCTGTCCATTTCATCCACATTTGACTCATGAAATGTACAGGAATCTGTCCATTTCATCCACATTTGACTCATGAAATGTACAGCAGAGTCACTGCTGTAAGCAGGGTCCCACACTCACAGGCACACAGGCAGAGATCCAGGGTGATGCACCTGGCTTTCTTACCCAGGAATGAGTGTGTGAAAGCTGGGTAAAAGTGATGTGAACAGAGGGAGAGAGCAGCATTTCACAGGCATTTCACAGGCACATAGGCAGAGATCCAGGGTGATGCACATGGGTCAGAAAAAGTCTAAGTTAACTTTTGGAAGAACCAGAGAAAAGAGTGTAAATGGATCAAATGTATCCCAAAATAGTGTCTCTTAAGGCGGATATAGTCCCCTGACAACTCCCGTTACATTCCTCCAGAGTCAGAAAAAGTCTATGTTAACTTTTGGAAGAACCAGAAAAAAGGGGTGAAAATGGATAAATTGTACCCCAAAATAGTGTCTCTTAAGGCGGATATAGTCCCCTGACAACTCCCGTTACATTCCTCCAGAGTCAGAAAAAGTCTAAGTTAACTTTTGGAAGAACCAGAGGAAGGGGTGAAAATGGATCAAATGTATCCGAAAATAGTGTCTCATTATTCCGTGCCAACTCCCCTTGAATTCATCCAGAGACCAGTTCAAAAACTTAAAGTTTGGTAAGAACCATGATTGGGGGTTCTCCAGGCAACAATTGTATCCGATCCAAAGTGCTCATGTAGCGGATGCATTCCTCCATGATTTTTCCATGATGGAAAATAGCCCGTTTTTTCCTAAGTGCTCTCAAAAACCGGGTTTCCGATTTCGTGCAGATGGTAGCTTGGAAAAGATGAATGAATTTTTTGGACGGAGGAAGGGAGGTCTCGATTCCCCTCTCCGTTGTCAAATGCAACGGGGGGGTGCAAATGTCTCCGGGGCTTCCGCCGGAAGCGCCGAAGACTTGAGCTTTTTGTAGCCCCTCCTCCGTTGGCACTTAGCCGTTTTTTCGAGAATTTCGAAAATCATGCATACTTCCATAACCTCGCACACCATGAGACCCCGGACCCCCGGACTTAAGCACTCCCCAACGGACTAAACCCAGATGTTCACACCCTCCAGAACCTCATGCCCCTGGTGACACTTAAAGGTGGTGGATTTTGCGGTGCTTTACTGTCCGCCCACCAGCATCCATATTCGGCCTTATTCACAGCAGCACCACCCACCCTCCTGTGGAGGATGTTGTCATGGCCCTGGTAACACTTAAAGGAGGTGGATTTTGTGGTGCTTTATCGTCCGCCCACCAGCATCCATATTCGGCCTTATTCACAGCAGCACCACCCACCCTCCTGTGGAGGATGTTCTCATGGCCCTGGTAACACTTAAAGGAGGTGGATTTTGTGGTGCTTTACTGTCCGCACACCAGCATCAATATTTGGCCTTATTCACAGCAGCACCACCCACCCTCCTGTGGAGGATGTTCTCATGGCCCTGGTAACACTTAAAGGTAATGGCTTTTGTGGTGCTTTACTGTCCGCACACCAGCATCAATATTCGGCCTTATTCACAGCACCACCTGCCCTGCTGGAGGTTCACACTTTAACTTTCTTTTTTACCCTCCTCTGCCTTACACATCCTCCCACACTTGAGCACTCCTCACTCGGACTAAACCCCTCCATGCACACCCAGACTGCACCCAGAGAACAGGCTGCTTCACAGCACTTTGCAAGCCAGGAAAAGTGATTGAATCCTGGGTATACATGTTTTAAATGGTCTGATACCTCCAGGGCGCATCACCACATTTTACAAGCCAGGGAAGGAAGGTGCCTGAATAAACATTAAGTAAACATTGTTTAATTGTTTAAGTGTTTTTAAATGTGTGAAAACAGTGTTTTGTCACTTTCAAAACGCTCCCGTCATTGCCCGGAGAAATTGGGTCGATGTTGTATTCAATCTGACCGTTAATATTCCAGTGAGACGAAGTACGTACAAGGACCGGAGTGATCCCATGTTAATTTTGTCCCAATACCGGAGCATTCCCTAATCCCTCTGAAACCTCTTAATTCGGACTAAATTGAGCTGGATGAACTTTGCTGTCGCGCTGGTGTTTATTGCAAATTCATGTTTGAAGAGTTTATCGCCGGCCACTAGAGGGCAGCGTCACTGCTGTCGCTGTCCGGATATGCCGTGCTCTGACCCGGTAGTGCCGAGTGGCCATTTTAGTTCAAATATTGTTCATTCACTCCGCCTCGAGTTGAGACGTTCATCCACTCATTCATGTAAGATTGTTTTCCACTATTGTTTGGTGTGTCTTTACTCTATGTAATTGAATATATGTGTATTGGTCATGACATGCATGTATGTAGTACTTTGTCAGCTTATCTTATCTAGTATCTATCTAGTACTTTGTCAGCTTATCTTGCTGCATTGCTCTGTTTCAGGGTGTCGTCATCCTTGTCATTAAAGTACCAAAACTGACATTGAGGAGTGGGTTTCTTCATGACGACACCATGGTCGTTGTTGGATGCCCTGTCCCCGGCTGCGAGTTCGAATCCGAAGACTTGTCTGAAGCACTCGTCATTGCTATATTGACGATTCATGGATTTAGCCACCAGCACGCAGCGCCTGTCATGGCCGCGCCTGCCCAGGCCCCAGCCCCTCCCGGCCCGAGACTCGATCGGCCCAAAGTTGATGTGGGCGTGTCGATAGAGGAATGGAACGTGTTCATCCGCCGTTGGGACGTATTCCGCGCCGGCTCAGGCATAGGGGATGCCCAGGCCCCCTTCCAGCTTTTTCAGTGCGCTGTGTCTGTACACAGCCTGTTGAAAGCCGTCCCCGACGCCACTTCCGGACCCTTGCCAGACCTAATCACCGTCATGCGTTCCCTAGCTGTCATCCCAGTCGCTACATGCGTCCTGCGCACCGAGCTACTTCAGTTCCGCCAGGAATGCGATGAGACATTCCGTGCATTTGCTGCCAGAGTGCGGGGTAAAGCAGAGACATGCGCATATAATGCGGTATGCGAGTGTGGTAAGGACGTGGACTATACCGACCACATCATCCGTGATGTTCTGCTCAATGGCATTTATGACTCGGACATACGCCGCGAGACGCTGGGGACACCTGACGTCCTGGTTAAGCCAGTTAATGACGTAATTGCACTCGTCGAGAACAGAGAGATGGCCCGTAACGCTCTCTCGTCGTCCTCCCTATCAGCCATGTCGTCATTCCGGCGCCTGAAGACGACTCCACAGACGAGCCCCGCCCGAGCCCTGCGGACGGGGCTAAACGTGCCTCGTGCCCGGAATGTAAGAGCGTCTTTAACGTCTTCACGGAGGGGCCTCGCGGGTGGAATCCTAAGCCTCACCAGGTGTGCATCGGCTGCTACAGGGCCCGTCGACGACAGGGGCGTCAACAGCCGTCATCCGACAGTCAACAGGCCGCCATGGGGTCGGAGCCGGTCTCCCAGATCTCATCGGTGCAAGCTGGGGCCCGACCTGGCCGACGTCACAGGAGCCATCGCCGACGCCGCGCCCCTACGTCGCACGGATGTGTCAACAGGCAAGCACCTATCAGACTCGAGCACCACATCTTCTCCAAGGGCAAATGGAGACGGGCCAGGCTGAGAGACCACCCCCGAGCATTAATCACCATCTCGATGGACATGCCAGTCGGGCTGAGGGATGGCACCGGCAACCGGGGCTCGGCCAACGGAGCTCGGATATCCGCCGTCGCGGACACTGGCGCGCAGTCGGACCTTTGGTCGCTGGAGGAGTTCCTGGCCTGCGGTTTCTCGCGGGACGACCTGCGACCCGTCAGCCTCAGCCTGTCATCCGCCAACCGCTCCCCTATAACCATCGAGGGAGCGTTCTTCGCTAGGCTCTCGACGACCTGCAGCGGGGGGCGTGTTACATCCTGCCGTTCCATGGTATATGTGAGCAGCTCGGTCCTGGCCATGTACCTCTCCTACGAGTTGTTGCTCAACCTCGGCCTCTTGCCCGTGAACTTCCCATCGGACGTCGTTGCAGGGGGGCCCAAGGACAGGCGTAGCCCTGACACGGCTGACACGCCAGACCAGCCCTTGTCCGTCAATGCGACGAGGTCAGCCAACGGCGGCTACGTGGGGCCAGGTGACCCCCAGGACGCCCAGTGCTCATGTCCTCAGCGCACGGTCCCCCCGGCGCGCCCCGCAGCACTGCCGTTCCCTTGTACGCCAGAGAACAACAACCGGATGAAAGGTTGGCTACTCGGGAAATATGCCTCGTCGACGTTCAATACTTGCCCCCATCGAGCACTACCATACATGGAGGGGCCACCTATCGAGATGCACGTGGACCCCGCAGCTACGCCTAGGGCATGTCACACAGCGGCTACAGTGCCTCTACACTGGCAGCGGAGGGTCCACGATGACCTGCTGCGGGACGAAGCCCTTGGGGTCATTGAACGTGTGCCATACGGCGAGCCAGTGGCGTGGTGCCATCGTATGGTAGTCACTCGGAAGCACGACGGTTCCCCATGCAGGACCGTGGACCTCTCCCCCCTCAACAAGTTCTGCCAACGTGAGACCTTCGCCACTGAGTCCCCGTTCCACATTGCACGCCATGTCCCGAAGGGCACCTGGAAGACGGTCACGGACGCCTGGAACGGCTACCACAGTGTCCCCCTGCGTGAGTCGGATCGCCACCCTCACTACCTTCATCACACCCTTCGGCCGTTGGCGCTACACCAGGGCACCACAGGGTTTCCTGTCATCAGGGGATGGCTACAACCGTCGGTTTGATGCCGTCCTCTCGGACTATGAACGCAAGGAACGTTGTGTGGATGACATCATCCACTATGACACCGACCTGGAGCAACACTGGTGGAGGACCATCGACTTCCTGACGCGTGTCGGCCGGTCGGGCATCGTGTTGAACCTAGACAAGTTTCAGTTCGCGGAGAGGTGCGTCGATTTCGCTGGCTTCAGGGTGTCGGAATCTACCATCGAACCGCTCCCGAAGTACTTGGACGCCATCCGGGACTTGCCCACCCCAGGCTCCACGACGGACATCAGGAGTTGGTTCGGCCTTGTCAACCAGGTGGCCAACTATGCCCAGTTGCGTGAGACGATGGCTCCATTTAAGCCGTTCCTCAGCCCACGCTGTGTGTTCCTATGGTCCCCCGTTCTGGAGGAGGCCTTCCAGGCGTCCAAGCAAGCCATAATGGAGGCCATCCGCGAGGGCGTGGAGATCTACGACATGCAGAAGCGTACCTGCCTCCGCCCTGACTGGTCCATGCGTGGCATTGGCTACTTCCTGCTCCAGCAACATTGTCACTGTGCCTCGGGCATACCGGACTGCTGTCCAGGTGGATGGAGGATCACCCTCGCGGGTTCGCGTTTCCTGTCCCCTGCGGAGCAGCGCTATGCGGCCGTCGAGGGAGAGGCCCTAGCTGTGGCCTGGGGTCTGGAACAGACGCGGTACTTCACGCAGGGGTCCGACAACCTCGTCGTGGTCACCGACCATAAGTCGTTGGTGAAGATCTTTGGCGACCGTACGCTAGATGAGATAACAAACTCGCGTCTGTTTAGACTCAAGCAGCGCACCCTTCCATGGCGCTTTGACATTGTGCATCTGCCTGGCAAGAGCAACTATGCCGCTGATGCCACGTCGAGGCATCCTTCCCCCTCGGGCTCAGCGAACGGCCTCTCCTTGGGGCTGCCGAGCGGGCCTGACGCCGTGGAGTCAGCACTCATGGCCTCCATCCGCGACGACGCACGGGAGCTCGGAGCCGTCTCTTGGCCCCTCCTCGCACGGGAGACAGCGGCTGACGGACTCCAACTCATCGAGCAGGAGGGTGGGATTGACGTAAATGACCCTGCCCTGGCGAGTCTGTCATCGGTCTGTGAGTCCGTCTACGCACAGGACGGCGTCCTGCTCTATCGGGACCGCGTCGTGATCCCCCCATCCCTCCGTGGGAGAGTCCTTCGGCATCTCCATGCCGCTCACCAGGGGACCTCAGCGATGGGGCAGCATGCCCGAGCCATAGTTTACTGGCCCGGGATGTCCGGGGACATTCAGGCCACCAGGGACGGGTGTGCCGACTGCAACCGCAACGTTCCGTCACAGGCGGCTACACCTCCCCTGCCGTCCTCACCCCTGTCCATGCCATTCGAGACTGTGTTTGCTGACTTCTTCGACCATGGGGGCCGCCACTACCTAGTTGTCGGGGACCGTCTCTCGGGCTGGGTAGAGGTCCTGAGCTCTACGGCGGGTACTGCCCTGGCGGGCTCAGCTGGCCAGGTCCAACATCTCCGTTCGTTCTTCGCCACCTTCGGCGTACCGGAGGAGCTCTCGAGCGACGGTGGTCCGGAATTCAAGGCGAGCCACACTGAGGACTTCCTCCGCTTATGGCACGTCAAACACCGTGTGTCTTCCGTTAGCTTTCCGCAGTCGAATGGGAGGGCAGAAGTTGCGGTTAAGACTGCTAAGCGCCTCCTGATGTCCAACACCGGCCCGTCGGGCGGCCTTGATCAGTACCGCTTCCAGCGTGCTATGCTGCAGTTGCGAAACACGCCTGACCCCGACTGCAACCTCTCGCCGGCGCAGGCATGGGCGGCGAAGGAGGACGCCCTTCGGACCCGTATGTCCCATACCACCGAGTCTCTGGGGACTCACTCAAGACCGCTCCGCCCATTGGCACTCGGCGAAAGGGTATTGCTCCAGAACCAGCAAGGCCCGAGCCCCCACAAATGGGACAGGTCATGGATCGTGGTGGAGTCGCCGGGCCACGACCAGTATCGGGTCAGGGTTGACGGTTCGGGACGTTTGACACTGCGCAACCGGCGTTTCCTCCGTGCCTACACGCCGGCCACACCCTGCGCCCGTGAGCAGTCGGCTGCGCCGTTGCCGCCGCCCGCTGCTCTGGGCCATCAGCCCCCACCTATCCACCCGGGCTGGGCGACGCCCCAGGGGATTGCTCAGCGGCCGGCTGTTGGACCCCGCGACTCGGCTATGGGCGCTTCCCCACCGGCACCTGCTGGTGAGGTGTCCTCTGACCTCACCGTTCCTACGGGTGCCTTCCTGGGCGCACCGCTCCCGGTGCCGCAGTCGCCGCCGACGCTGCCCTGGCCTACTCGGCCAGGCCGCGTGAGGAGGCCGCCTGCACGTTACGAGCCCGAGTCCGGCAGCTGGATTTAGACCGTTAATCTATTCCAGCCCATAGTTTTCCGGTCTGGGGGGGATGAAGAGTTTATCGCCAGCCACTAGAGGGCAGCGTCACTGCTGTCGCTGTCCGGATATGCCGTGCTCTGACCCGGTAGTGCCGAGCGGCCATTTTAGTTCAAATATTGTTCATTCACTCCGCCTCGAGTTGAGACGTTCATCCACTCATTCATGTAAGATTGTTTCTACTATTGTTTGGTGTGTCTTTACTCTATGTAATTGAATATATGTGTATTGGTCATGACATGCATGTATGTAGTACTTTGTCAGCTTATCTTATCTAGTATCTATCTAGTACTTTGTCAGCTTATCTTGCAGCATTGCTCTGTTTCAGGGTGTCGTCATCCTTGTCATTAAAGTACCGAAACTGACATTGAGGAGTGTGTTTCTTCAATGTTTATAGTAAATGACTTGAGAAAAATAAATAATGTAAAGATGTAAAGCAAAATTATATATTATAGTATAAATGTGCTGCAAATATGCTGCAAAATGAAAATAAATAGCAAAAGAGTGTTTTTATGTCCTGCATCCGTCTTACACCCTGAGACCCTCAGAGGCATCACTGCTGGTCGTAAATACCGGCCTGAGGAGATCAGGGTTGCAAAAATCTGTCTGCTCAATTAGGTCAATGTTGTATTATTTGTTTCATTTATTCTTAATCTATGTATTGTATGGTAATAATGAATAAAAAACGTAATGTATTGAACACATTCCGAAATAAAGCAGATAAGACAGAACTAGACTCAGACATAATACTAATTGTTGTTGAAATCTTTTGCGCTGTTGCTGCAAAATGGAAACTTTGTTGATTGTCTATTCCAACTGGCCACTGGAATCAGATAATCGATATAAGTTGAAGTTCAATTACAGTTTTCAAATATAGTTTAACATTCTTTATTAAACTGTTTCAAATTATTTCTAGTACAATTGGTCTACAGACATTACTACAATTCTAATAGTTGTTAAACTACTGAGCTTATGAACAATAGAGTAAAGGTCGCTGGTTAAGCCAGGATCAATTATATTTGTTGAGGTCTTTATTGTGTGCATAATTAAATGTGCTAAATGAATTGAGCAATTTAAAAAAAAAAAAAGGAGTATAATGTTGCAATCTCTGTAAGATAAGTAATTGCAGTTCCAAGATAGATGTTCTTTTCCCTGGGTCTCTCTTTCACAGGCCCACACAATAAATCATGAGACTTCCAAATCCTAACAGACAGAGATCAGTATCATTTTGTGTTACTTGCCAAATCAATGAAGAGGTTCTACTTGGCTCAATTGATATACCATAAAGAGAGTATTCACCAAGCTGTTTTGATTTCTTAAAAAAAAAATCCAGTCTAGTTTCCTTCGAGTTCAGTCTAAGCTACGAATTGTTTCTCATAAACATTCTCCCAAATGTTTTAAACCTGCTCACACACACACCCACGCACACACACACACATGCACACTTGAATACTTTATTTGGTTCCACAAATTATATTACATAAGACAGGGAATCAAATATATCGGGGCTAAGCAGCACAGAACACTTAGGGGAACACATAGCACCTCCTTCTCCACACGGCTAAGCTGCCAATAATAGCTGAAACAGAGCAATATTTGGCAATTTGTTTGGCTTTTCTCTTTGACATTCCAGCAATTCTCAGACCAATCATGGTGCATTTATATACATGGCCAAGACTTCCGAATATAAGTATGCTGTATCTACACTTGTACCCAAAGCTGGTTATCACATCGAGCAGTGGTTGGTATTTGATATACTTGTCCTGGAAAGTCTGGTCCATGTACAGGTCAAAGGCACAGCCTACTTCTAATATTAGCACCTCCCTGTGGTTGGTGTCAACAAAAACAACATCAGGTGTATTTGGGATGTTAGCAAAGACATCATTGGTAAAACCAAACCATTCTGGTAGCACTCTAGCGTGCTTGTACATTGCTGCGCTAGATGGTAAGATGTTTCGTACCGCATCAGACACAATGTCCACAATACGGTCATGACGGGCTATGTACAAGCGTTTGTATGCATTACATCCATTTGTTATGTGTGCAATGGATTCTAGGTGTTGTTGTGAATCCTGATGGTTTAAACAGAATGGAGTGTGAATGTGAGGGTACCAGGTGGACAGATTGTACTTAGTGGGTAATACCTGCAGTCTTGCTTTGATGGTAAATGTCAGAACATCCTCACCAACAGCGGCGTTCTTAAACACTGAGTGTGAGACTGAGTGGTCAGCAAACCCCAAACAGGCTAGCTTTCCCTGTAGTCTGAGTCCACACCAGTGCTGCCTGATCTCAGACTGCTTCATGCTGAGCAGAACCCTCCTTGCAGATTCTCTGTGCAGTTCCACAGTCTCTTCCTGAGGTGTTGTGATGTCGGCCTTCACAACCACACTGGGGTCAGTGATCAGTTCATCAGAGACAGGGACTTCAGTCTGTGTGTTGAGTCTTGTCCATTTCAGCTGGACTCCAGTCCGATTGCAGAGGTCATTGAGATCTGGCCAGTCAGACCAGACCCGAAGCCCCTGGCCTGAGAGTCCAGTTTCCCAGAGTCTTTCCTCCTGAAGCCGAGGAAGTTGTTCTGGTCTGCGCTGGCTAGGGGGATCTTCCTTCTTTGTAGATCCAGCAGGAGAGAGACCCTGGCCATTTCTCTTACGGTGACATCATCATTGTTAAGCATGTGGATCAGGTGGGCTAGCCTGGTGGCTATGTAGGTCCACTCGACATTGGGGACTCCCAGCCCCCCCTCTCCACATGGGAGAAAGATGATGCCCCGTGTGGAGTGTGTGTTGAGGCCCACCCACTTTCTGACCAGCTGGACAGTTTTGTTTGTCATTTCTCTCAGTGCCTTGAGAGGGATGTGTACATTGGCAAAGAGATGTTGAATTTTAGCCAAAGCCACCTCTCTCACAGCCTGGAGCTTCATGAGGACGGGGAGGGGGGACAAGTCAATCAGGTGGAGACGATGGAGAAACTCTGTAGCGAGCTCCTCGACCTGCTCCCCCCACTCGCCAGCGATGTTAAACCTGTGGCCAAGGTATGGGTAGGTCTCATTACGGGAATACACCTTAATGGGTTGGCCCATTACAAGAAAGGAGGGGGGCTTGTCGTTCTTGGCCTTATACCAGCGGTTGCCTCCACTGCGGCGCTCATGGAGTACGGCACACTTAGCTTGCTTTACCTCCAGCCCTGACCATTGGAGGAACTCATCAGTGCGCGCCAGCATGTTAATGATGACATCCTCTTGTCGTGATGACACCTGCACGTCGTCAGCGTATCCCTGAACAGGATTTGGGGATTTGACATGCAAAGGAGCGCACTGGTAAATCCACTTCATCCATTGGTTGAGTGCTAGGATGAAGTTCACGGCACTCCAGGGACAGCCAGTTTTTATTCCCACCTTCAGTGCAATCGGCTCTGTGAGCTGCTGCCCACAGATAACCTGGAGAAATGAACCTTGGTACACATTGGATACAATATTCACCAAAGGCTGAGGCAGGTGTATTTCCTCTAATGCAGGGGTGGGGAACCTCCGGCCCCCGGGCCGTATACGGCCCGCGAGACCATTTGGTGTGGCCCTCAAGGTAATTTATAAACACACGCAAAAAAGAAAAAAATTAAAGAAATCTAGACCGCAAAATAATTAAACAAATGAGTGCCTGTTTTTCCTGGCCAAGGTCAGGGTCCTTGAACACAACACAAGCCTAACGTGTCATCACGTGGTATATGTCTCGTCTGACAGGGGTGTAGTTCGGGGAGCACCAGAACGCAGCTCCGCTCCGGCACTTCCAAAAATTGCAGTACCCATAAGGAGCCGTACACATGCTGCAGTTTTTGCGTGGCTGTGTCTTAGTTGTAAGCCCAGTGGCGATCTGTCATACTGATCATACAGTCAATAACGTTGTTGTTATTAGCATCTGGTTAGCTAGCTATGCTAACGAATATACACTGAACAAAAATATAAACGCAACACTTTTGTTTTTGCTCCCATTTTTCATGAGATGAACTCAAAGATCTAAAACATTTTCTATATACACAAAATAACCATTTCTCTCAAATATTGTTCACAAATCTGAAAAAATCTGTGATAGTGAGCACTTCTCCTTTGCCGAGATAATCCATCCCACCTCACAGGTGTGGCTTATCAAGATGCTGATTAGACAGCATGATTATTGCACAGGTGTGCCTTAGAATGGCCACAATAAAAGGCCACTCTGAAACGTGCAGTTTTGCTTTATCGGGGGGGTCTGGGGGGGTCCGAAAACCAGTCAGTATCTGGTGTGAGGGGTAGGGTTAGGGTTAGGGGTAGGGTAATGTTGTGAATCGAGTGGCCTTTGTTCGTCGTCCATAACATACGCCTGCCCATACCATAACCCCACCACCACCATGGGCCACTCGATTCACAACATTACCCTACCCCTACCCCTAACCCTACCCCTCACACCAGATACTGACTGGTTTTCGGACCCCCCCAGACCCCCCCCAATAAAGCAAAACTGTACGTTTCAGAGTGGCCTTTTATTGTGGCCAGCCTAAGGCACACCTGTGCAATAATCATGCTGTCTAATCAGCATCTTGATATGCCACACCTGTGAGGTGGGATGGATTATCTCGGCAAAGGAGAAGTGCTCACTATCACAGATTTTTTCATATTTGTGAACAATATTTGAGAGAAATGGTTATTTTGTGTATATAAAAAATGTTTTAGATCTTTGAGTTCATCTCATGAAAAATGGGAGCAAAAACAAAAGTGTTGCGTTTATATTTTTGTTCAGTGTAAGAAGCTTTTTCTACAACCAGTGAGGTAAAGGCACATCTTTATATGATCATTATAGTTATAAAAAAATAAGAGAATAAAGTAAACAGGTATAAAATACTATATGACAGTAAAAAAAGTTGTTATTAATAAACAAGAATGCAGTTTGAAAGGGGAGTGATTTGTAAAATATCCATAAAGAAAAAGAAAATCTGCTTACAGTTATGTTTCATCTGAGTGTTGAGAGATGTATCCATAGATCTAATGTTGCTCTCAAAGTGCACCAGATTGATGCTTTTAACTTCAACATTTAAAAACAAATCTTCCCGGGGGAGCATGCCCCCGGACCCCCCTAGAGGAGGTTAGGCCCCCCCCCACTTAAATCATGTTCACATGGATAGGAAACTAAATACATTTGCACACATCTTGTGTCCAATATCTTTCTGTTTTGGTGGTCATGCCACAACCGTGCACGTGCATGCGTGAGTCATGGCAAGATATCTGGATTAAGAGGTTGCTTTTTCTTTGCACAGCATGAAAGAAAGGTGAAATGAATGTGCTGTGATTTTAGTATTTTTAAGCAGAGGTCAATAATTTGTACGGCCCTCGGAGGATGTTGAAAACATTGAAATGGCCCTTGAGAGGAAAAAGGTTCCCCACCCCTGCTCTAATGCTAGTAGCATCACCTCATGGGAGAGTGTACCAAACGCGTCTCTAAAGTCCAAAAACACTGTGTAGAATTTAGATGATCCATGTTTGAAATCATCTATTCCGGTTTTTAAGCAAAACACATGTTCGTTCATTCCCTGTCTGTTGATATATGCTTTCTGATGGGGGGAGAGAATCCCTGTGTCCACCAGCCAGGGTAAGATGCGGGTGAGTAGGCACTTCATAAAGACTTTGTATACAGTGGGCAATAGTGAAATGTCACGCCAAGTGGAAGGATCATCTGGGACATTTTCCTTTTTTGGTATCCTGTGAATGAGGGCCCCTTTCCATGAAGCAGGCACCTTCTCATTGATCAGGCAGGCATTGAAGATGTGTGTGAGTGTCTGTGTTGACGTGGGCCTGGTAGCTCTCAGCGTCTCATAGATGACCCCATCAGATCCACTAGCCTTGTTATTAGGAAGAGAAGCCAGAACTGCATCCACCTCCTCTGTTGTAAAATCCTGGGTATCTGGGAAATAGCCTGGCTCTATTCTGTCAATGAAATTGTACCAAGGGGGCGTGGCCAGGGGAGTAGCCCTCGGCACAGTTTGACATTTGGCTTTATAGTAGTCATACACATTGGCTGTATCACTAACAGTGGGCGTGGTTTCCGGAAAACAGCTGTTATTTAAAATGATATCGATTGCCTTTGATTTGCGGTGTTGCCAGAGATATGCCAGCTTGTTCCTGGAAACTTTCCTTTGCTGCCGTTGTGTCCCTGTCCCGGCGGCCCGCAGCGCTGGTTGTATTCTCTCACGGATGAAGCGAAGCTGCATTTCTATCCAAGGTGTCAGCGAGTCAGCTGTAAGGTCCACCGGGAAGTTGGCAGAAAGAGGGAATTTCTTCAGGATTCTGGCGACATATTTCAGAAGCTGGAATCCGTAGGGACGCGAGTTTCGTTGCGTCGTGGAGAATATTCCATTAATGAAAAAAGCGCTGGTCAGGATTGTCACCAGCCTGCCCCACTTCTCTGCGCCTACGGGAGTAACAGCAAAGTTAGATCTTACCTGGAGCAGTTTTGTGTCCAGTGTCCCCCTGTACGCTCTTTCATCTCTCTGGAAAGTAGTCCACTCACAATCTGACAATAATCGCACATATTGCTCAAAGTCTACACGAACATCTCCGGCCTGTGTTGGGCTTGGGTTGCAGACGTTCAGGCGTTGTTTGTAGACCCGCCCGCTGTTCAGGGCTTGTTTAAAGGCCAATCTCAGCGTGGTAACGAGACACATTGTGTACCAAAAGCGTCCAGTGCATCTTATATCCCACTGCAATAACGATGGCAGTTACAACGGGTGTATGTGAGCTTAGATGTTAAAAAAGGTGAGCGAGTTCCTCTCACCACTCATGCGTGGCCGCCATGACACACACACACAGGTTGGAGGAGTCTCTCTCCTCACACACACATACACACACACACACACACACACACACACACATACACACACACACACACACACACACACACACACACACACACACACACATATTTCCAGTTACTTTACATTCAGTATAAAATCACAGACACACATATACATAGGCTACATCTGATTACAAAGTCTCATCTGTACAGAACAGTATGATAAAATAATCGATGGCAAAAACATGTCACTGTAAATGTCTCCGTTGTGGGACGAATAAATGATTAATTTAATCCTCTACACATGTAATCTCACTTTTACACACCAAAATAACGTTAACACAGAGTAAACGTTTGCTAATGGAGAGTCTATTTTGTCCAATAAAAAGTTCATGACTATCGATAAATAATATATATCAATAAACCTATTGTTCCTTTTCGCGGTATTCCCCACACATTGCCAGTACACTATTACTGTAATATTTACACTTACCCATGCCCAAATGGATCCTTGTTGTTGTCTTTGTATTCTTCTTCTTCAGAAGAGTCGAAGACTTCAGGTTCTGAGGCTCTATCTCCACTGCTGCTAGCGAAAAAAATCTCTAGCGAAGTCGGCAACTGCAACGTTTTTTTTAGCCATTTTCTCTGGCTCTCTCTCTCTCTCTCCTCACAGACGTAAACTGATGGGAGACACGTGGTTTATGTTTTGTTTACTTGGTGGGTAGGTCCTTAGTGATTTCTCGATGTCCATTGGTCATTTCAGACCATGATGGCTGCCGGCCGAGATTTCCTTGACGGACACACGAATCCACCAATCCCACACGGTGTAAAGTCAAGCTGCTTTGAGCGGCCATATTGGCTGCTGTGCCCTGGTTACAGTCTCACAGGAGATACCGCTGGAAAGCTACTCTTCCAGCGATTACGCGGATATCTGAATCATATTTCTACTCCTTATAATCGGAAATATATGATTAAATACGTAAAATTATGCGCACCGACTCCAGAGGGTTAAAAACCTAGTCATATACTTGACTTGGAAATATGTGTTCAGCATTACATTCACAGCTTTATTTCAATTTTAGATAATGATATATCTTTTAAAGGTATGTGATACCATCCTGATGCACGCCAAGGAGCGGTTCTCCTTCACCCAGCACCTCATCAGCATGGAGAGTTGTTCCAACAACACAGTGTGAAGTTCCCTGATGCAGCACTTGAAACGACAGTGCAGGCGTACCCCATGTTGAACAACGCCAAGCTCAAAACGGAACTGTCCCTCATCTATGATTCTTTCACACACAGTGACGTCACGAGCTACCCACAATGCAACACGCGCCATATAAATATATATAAATGCGCCATTTTCCTGGAGGTGCTAATATCCTGGAAGTGCACATATAAACAGCTAGCTAACTAGCCAGGCAGAGCGCAGTAGGTTTTTTTTCTGAATTAACGACCGAAGAAATCGCTGCATGTCTTCGGATTACATCTCTGGACTTGAGGGGTGTGCTTTAGGTCGTTACCAGCGTAAACTAGAGCTGTGTGGGTTGTTACAGACTGCCTGCAGATGTATGGAAAAACGACAGTTGCCTTCGTCGATTTTGGCTGCATCTACGTCTAATTTCTGGAAACACCAGGTGAATACCCCACTTGTCACAATAATATTATCATGCCATTGCATATATGTGGTATTTTAGAGTTGACTAGATATTGATTAAGGCAATAGACTATGATATTCAGTACAGGAAGCTTAGCAACACCTAGACGGTGTACGGCTGCTTGCACCTCGCGTAAAACGGCGCAGACCGGAAGTACGGTGTCGCGCTCGGCCCAATACCCGTATGTGTGTGTCAAAGAATAACAGCGAGTTCAAGGCTGTACCAGTTTTTCATGGAGAACAACCTTCAGAGCACTTTCACAGAGACTGTCAGTCTTCTCAGGATCCTCATCACCACACCCCTGACAACAGCTGAATCTGAGAGGTGCTTCTCTACTTTGAAGAGGATTAAGACCTTCCTGAGAAACACCATGTCACATGATCGCCTCAATGCTCTGGCTATGCTCTCCATGGAGAAGAAGCTTGTCAGGGACATTCCTGACTTTAATAAGAAGGTCATTGAGAGGTTTGCCACTCAGAAGGAGAGAAGAGCAACATTCCTGTCAAAAAAACATCCTCTTTTTCTCACCACAGTATTGCTAATGCCATTGTTTTTAAGTTGTTGTATAATCCCCGGGTGCCGTTCATAATGGCCATGGTTCATCCTAACACTAGGATGGGTCAAATGCAGAGAAACCGTTTTGTTACATAGTACCTTTATTGAGTAGGTGTAACTGTATTAAGGGTTAAACACATAACTTTATAACTTAGGGTTTAATGTAATTGTAAAACCATTGGGCCACTGAAAAGACACAATAGCAACTCAGGAGGGAGCCAGTCTAGATTTCCTTTTGAGGGCCACCAGCTGCAGAGAGTTAACTAATTAAAGGGGCGTGGCCCCACATCTGTGAGAACTCAGCAATCAGGTGTCCATTTTAGGTAGCACTTTCCTGGAGCGTCAGCTTCAGACAGACGAAGACTGACAAAGATAATAGAGTCCTGCTGGAGTAAGGCTGACAAAGACATTAGAGTCCTGCGGGAGTCACGAGGGTGGCAAAGAGGAGGCAGATCCTACTTTGATTGAGCTAAGTATCGCTGGTGTTTTATTTTATTTGGTTGTTTAGCCCCTCATGCTATAATCATGTGTATTTTCTCCATTCCTGTTCATGTGTCCTCTCGCAATTATCACTGGCCCCGTGTATCTCGTAATCGATATAACCGGCCTGCTCTCGTCTATCCCACATGCTCCACTGACATCCAACATCTAGTTTCAGGCGGTCTGTGGAACTGCCAGTCAGCTGTTCCTAAGGCTGACTTCATCTCTGGCTACGCTTCCCTGCAGTCTCTGGATTTCCTTGCTCTCACTGAGATGTGGATTACTCCATCCAACACATCCACCCCAGCAGCTCTCTCCACAGCATATTCCTTCTCCCATACACCCAGACCCACTGGCAGAGGAGGTGGCACTGGTCTCCTGCTCTCTCCCAAATGGAGCTGTTCCCTCTTCAAGCTACCTAACTTCACTCCTTCCACCTTTGAATTCCATGCCGTCACAGTAACCCATCCTATACAATTAACCATTGTTGTTCTCTACCGTCCACCAGGCGCCTTTGGGGACTTCTTGGAGGAATTAGATAATCTCCTCTCACACATCCCTGAAACTGGCCCTCCCGCTGTACTTCTCGGAGACTTCAACCTCCAGACAGGGAAGATAGACAAACTAACATCTCTGTTAACCGCCTTTGCTTTCTCACTGTCTCCTTCCCCACCAACTCATAAAGCTGGCAATGTCCTTGATCTCATATTCTCAAGGAACTGCACTACTTCTACCCTCTCTGTAAACCCACTCCACACATCCGATCACTTCTTCATTTCATTCTCTCTACCCCTTTCCAAACATAACAAACTAATCTCTTCTCATCCTGCACCTGTCCTGACCCTCCTTTCACCCACACACTGACCTCCTTTTCCCCTCTTTCTCCAAGTGAGGTTCTTACCTTCATTACCTCTGCCCGCCCTACCATCTGTCCTCTGGACCCTATCCCTTCAAACCTCCTTCAGACTATCGCTCCTGATATTCTACCGTTTCTCACCCATTTCATCAACACTTCTCTAACTTCTGGTCACTTTCCAAACAGTCTCAAGGAGGAAAGAGTAAACCCTCTCCTAAAGAAACCCACTCTCAACCCGTCTGTTATAAACTACAGGCCTGTCTCTCTCCTCCCGTTCCTGTCTAAAACACTTGAACGCGCTGTCTTTAAACAACTCTCCTGTTATCTCCATCAGAACAACCTTCTGGATCCGCACCAGTCTGGTTTCAAGGCAGGTCACTCCACAGAAACTGCCCTCCTTGCTGTCACTGAGAAACTGCACACTACTAAAGCAGCCTCCCTCTCCTCTGTTATCATCCTTCTGGACCTGTCTGCTGCATTCGACATGGTGAATCATCAGATCCTCCTTCGCACTCTCCAAGAACTTGGAGTTTCAGGCTCTGCACTTTCCCTCATCGCCTCATACCTGAAAGACCGCACCTACAGGGTTACTTGGAGAGGGTCGGAGTCCGACCCTTGTCAATTAACTACAGGGGTCCCTCAGGGCTCTGTTCTTGGTCCCCTCCTCTTCTCCTTGTACACAAACTCGCTCGGATCTGTCATTAGCCCGCATGGTTTTTCATACCACTGCTACGCTGACGACACCCAATTAATTCTGTCCTTTCCCCGCTCAGAGACCCAGGTCGTCGCACGCATCTCTGCTTGTCTAGCTGACATCTCTCAGTGGATGTCTGCTCATCACCTCAAGCTCAACCTTGACAAGACTGAACTGCTTTTCCTTCCGGGAAAAGATTGTCCCACTCTTGACCTAACAATCAACATCGGCACCTCTATTGTTTCCCCGACTCAGACTGCAAGGAATCTGGGTGTGATCCTAGATAACAACCTGTCCTTCACTGCAAACATAGCTGCTACAACCCGCTGCTGCAGATACACGCTTTACAACATCAGGAGGATACGTCCCTAGCTGACCCAGAAAGCAACGCAGGTTCTGGTCCAGGCTCTCGTCATCTCACGCCTAGACTACTGCAACTCCCTCCTGGCTGGTCTACCTGCATGTGCCATCCGACCTCTGCAGCTCATCCAGAATGCAGCGGCTCGTCTGGTCTTCAACCTTCCTAAATTCTCCCACACCACGCCGCTCCTCCGCTCCCTCCACTGGCTTCCGGTAACTGCTAGAATCCACTTCAAGACAATGGTACTTGCGTACCATGCTGCAAATGGATCTGGCCCTTCCTACATCCAGGACATGGTTAAACCGTACACCCCAGCACGTGCACTCCGCTCTGCATCAACCAAACGGCTCGCTGCACCCTCGCTGCGAAGGGGACCCAAGTTCCCATCAGCAAAAACACGTGGGTTTGCTATCCTGGCTCCAAAATGGTGGAATGAGCTCCCCATTGACATCAGGACAGCAGATAGCTTACACACCTTCCGGCGCAGACTGAAAACTCATCTCTTTCGACTCCACTTCGAGCAATAGAACTATTAACAAAGCAGTTATATACTAATAAAGGACTGGCTTACCTAAAGCCAGTTGAGTAGCACTTGAAATGTTTTTGCTCTATGAAACCTGATGTACTTATATGATTCTGTTTTCATCAAGTTTGTATTTTGTTGGTCGAACGCACTTATTGTAAGTCGCTTTGGATAAAAGCGTCAGCTAAATGCAATGTAATGTAATGTACTGTACGTAATGACAATAAGTTGAATCTTCAATCTTCTTCAATAGTCCTCAGTCTCAAATGCTTAAATTGTTTATGGAGCCATTACAATTTAAGACTGGTAAATTAACACGGAAAACTCCTGTTTATTTTTGCAATAAGTTATACTGGGATGTTTGCTGAAATTGATTGCATGTGGCACAGCCCGAAACAAATCTACCAGCCGCCCTCTGTATATATAACATGTATTAAGCAAATATAATTATTCAATATAGGCCTACTTGGTCCAAAAGTAAAACATACTAATTATGCAGAATGGCTTATTTCAGAATAATTTATGTGACATTATTGGTTTGTAATTATGAATGATCAATATCATATATAGACTTTTTTGTTTACTGTTATTTTTAAACTAACGTTTTTTTCATGTACAAATCTAAAATTAGAAAACCAGATGATTTATGATAAAGCTGGAAGAAAATGTGTGTGTGTGTGTCCTATAATCTCCCCCTACCAGTGTGTTTGAGCAGCTGAGTAAAATGGGAACCTGTAACAGTCATAAATCCTCCCAGTTTAGAGCTGACAGCTGCTGGGAGGCTTTTTCTGGTCCACCACCAGCCTCACATCCGTCCCAAACACAGTTAGTTGTTATTTAGTTTTGATGTTAAAGAATTAAACCCAGATTCACCCCCACTGCAGACTGTTTAGTTGGGATTAGTCTAGAAAAAGTTTATCAAATGCACAGTTTTGATGCTTTGAGCACCATACATACAATTTAATTGATATGTATTACATTTGAGCAAATCATGACTTTAATTAACCTCAAATAAATAGTCAGATATGCAAATGGTTTACATTTGTAAACAAGAGTTACTAGAGCTAAATGTACTGAATGGATTTTTATTACTGTGTGTGCAGGAGTACATCTGACACACAGACAGATTAAAGGAGCAGTCAGCTGTTACAGACTACAGCTGAGCTGACTCAGAGGAAACCAAGGACATCAGAGAAATGCCTTTAGTTTAGCAAACTGAGCATTCATTGTCTCTGTAGAAGATCATGTGTTTATATTATTTTCAAATATCACAGGCATGTTCTTTATACTTTGTCTCCTGATAGATCAATTACTTACAGTCCTCTGTCTGACTTCGTTCTGAATGCATTTCGACTACTTTTTTTTTTAAACAAAAGGAAATAGTGCATTTGTTGAGGACTATTTTTTGCGGTGGATTAATACACAATGTTGTTACTGCAGTGAGCATTTGTGGCAGCAGGAAGGTGTATTTGGGAATCAGTCAAAATAAACTTCAGTGTGGTAATAAAGGAACATCTGGTCACCCTGGTTGGTAGGTCTTTGTGTGAGATGCATCCTTTAACCCAGAGAAGTTAAAATAAACATAACTCTTAAAAACGTAACTAAACATTTGAAGAGTCCCCACATGATCCCTCTAAAGATGCTTCCAGAAGGAAATTCCTGAAGCATTTGTTTTAGGCTCAGCTGCCACCATCGACCTCTCTGTCTGGCATTTAACAAACTTCTGAAGACAACTGCTACTGGTCCCAAACAGACACACTGAACCAACATCTATAAAGAGACCAGGCTGCTGAGGTATTTTCATTTACCTCTCTTTTCTTCTCCCGGCAACAGACAGGAATTAACTGCTGGCAGGATGGCAGAGTAAGTCCTGATCTATACTTTATGAATCTACAAAACTCACAGAATCACTGGTAATCATATTTGTTCTTCTGTCTTACTGTTTCTCTGAAGGAAAAAGGTATCAACGAGTCGGAAGAATCAGATCAAGGTAAAGTCGGATCAAGCTTTTGTTCTTTGTTTTCCAAATATTGTGAGGCAGTGTTTACAAATTGTAGGGATTGAACTGAAACACTATCACCATCATAAATACAATTTCAAATTAATCTACTGTAATTTGCAGTTTAATCAAGTGTTTTTATTTAGAAGGTTTCCTGTTTATTTTTGTACTAACTCTACCTTTTCTCAAAAAATATGAACAATTGACTGGGATGGCCTCCTTGGAGTTTTCTGATCTCAACCAAACTCCACCACTTTCTATTTTTAAACTCCATGACCTTTCCTCTTGTGTCACTCTCAGGATAACTAGTGACAATAGAGGAATCTAATCAGCAAACATTTTGATAATACATTCATAATTTATGTCATGTGTAACACAAAGTTGGCAAACATTTACTTGTTCCAGCTTGCCCTATACAATTATTTGCTGCTTTTCTCTGTTTTGCATGATTTTAAAGTTAAAATGTATATTAGATTTTGGACATTTCAACACACTATTATTGATAGGTTTTCATATTTTCTGATATTTTACTAAACAATTACATTACATTACATGTCACTTGTTAGACGCTTTTATCCAAAGCAACTTACATACTCAATACTGTGGGCAATCCCCACAGGAGCAATTTGGGGTGAAGTGTCTTGCCCAGGGACACGCTGACACAACGACATGCTGACTGCAGTGGGGTTTGAACCTGTGCTCCCCTGATCCGAACATCAATGCACAACCCACTGCGCCACACGCCTCCCTAATTCATGAACTATCAATTGATAAAAAAAAAGTGTAGAAGAAACAATAATCCTCAGATTAATTAAGATGACTGAGCATTATTGATACTTCAAATATCAGTTTTTTCATTATCATATATTTGTATTATTTCTTCTTTGTTTGACCAATATGTGAGTGAAGAAATGTAGAATAATTGTAACATCAATCTAACACAGTAACAACATTTAGATTAATAACACATGAGAAAGGTGGAAAAACATATATTCATGATTTTTAAAATGCACTTTTCCAAGACTTAACACAAACTTAACTTTAGAAAGTGCACCAGAATAAATAAAGTATTATTGACAGTCTGAAACATTGTTAGGGGGGTTTAACCTATTGAAGTGTAATGAACATTTCAGCCTCTGTTACCAGCACTAGAGGCTTTAATCCAGTTTATATCCATTATAGGGGTGTAACGGTTCACAGAAGTCACGGTTCGGTTCGTACCTCGGTTTGGAGGTCACGGTTCGGTACAACAAGAAAAAGCAAAAAAAAGTCCCAAATGCATTATTTCACACACAGTGACGTCACGAGCTACCCACAATGCAACGCGCGCCATATATATATAAATACGCCATTTTCCTGGAGGTGCTAATATCCTGGAGGTGCTAATATAAACAGATAGCTAACGTAGCCAGGCAGAGCGCACTAGGTTTTTTTTTTCTGAATTAACGACCGAAGAAATCGTTGCATGTCTTCGGATTACATCTCTGGACTTGAAGGGTGTGCTCTAGGTCGTTACCAGCGTAAACTAGAGCTGTGTGGGTTGTCCGATTGCCCTTACAGACTCTCGAAAGTGGCCTTCGGTCGATTTTGGCAGCATCTACGTCTATCTTCTGGAAACACCAGGTGAATACCCCACTTGTCACAATAATATTATCATGCCAATGCATATATGTGGTATTTTAGAGTTGACTATATTGATTAAGGCAATAGACTATGATATTCTGGTTGCACCTTGCGTGAAATGGCGGATACCGGAAGTACGTTGTCGCCCTCGGCCCAAAACCCGTATGTGTGTGTGAAAGAATAATTCCAGGTTTGTTGTTATTTGTGTTTGAACAGTAGTGCAAGTTTCAGTTTAAAAATAAAGAACTCTTTTTTGAATAATTAACTGTATTAAACAGTTAAAAACAAACCATACACAGTACACTCAGATGGCCATATTATCTATAATGGCTGATGTCAAACAAAAAGGTTTCATCAAGCTGTAAAACTAAAAAGAATGTCTTGAAAATATGACATCATAAATAATAAGAAAGTGTTTCAAGAGCGCAAAGTCGTTGAAAAACATATGCCAAAAGCTTCCGTTATTTATTTTGGTCTCACGGCGGGGATCAGCTGTTGAACTGCTGTTGTCTTTTGCCGGGCTCCGGTAATTGGCAAATCTGGGTGATGCCTTCTGATATGATTTAGCATGTTTGGCGTGTGTTACCATACAGGTATGCGGTATGCACCACTGTAGAACAACGGCGACACACCGTCCTCGTCCGATCCACCACTCGTACACTCTATCGTTATTGTAGTCCACAGGGAACCCGAAATGTTCCCACACAGCTGATTTAAAAGAAGCAGGTGGGTTCAAGCTCCTGTGTGTTATCTGAAATCGCCATACTAACTTTTCTTCTTCTTGTATTTTGTTCGTTTTGTTGTTGTGTTTCTTCTTGTTCTTCATTTGTTGTTTAAGGGCGGCTGGCAAACAGCTTTTAGGCGCAATACCGCCCCCTGGATTATATATAGTGTAGTGGATACTGCCCTGAATGACACTTTTTTCCCACTCATAAAAAAAGGCGTATTCGTCGTGTGACTGCGTGTGCCGAACCGTGACGGTACGGGACGAATACGGATACCGTTACACCCCTAATCCATTATGTGGCCAACAAATGTGTATTGTGTATTAAGTCAGTTAGAAAGCAGCTTATTATCCTATAATAAACACTGGATTGAGAGTTCCGGTCATCATGGTCATCCTCTCCTCCTCCTCTTCCTCTCAGAGCTTGATGCTCCAGATCAGTCAGACAATTCTGGAGGAGGAGGCGCGGGAGGCCAAGCGAGAGAAGATAAGACACATGGAGGAGAACTGTCCCTCCGTCTCCATCCCAGGAACCATGCCGGATCTCCAGGTAAAACTCAACATCACCTTTATGTTGAGTGGAGGCCCAGAAGAAACACAACAGACACGGGAGATGTTAGTCTTATCAGCTTTAAAAGGCCGGTTGATACTGCAGAGCCAAATGGGTTGGCACTTAGCACTTGAACACACATTAGGTTTTTATAAATACACTTTTTTGTAGCATTCAACAACAATTCCCATGTCTTTTAGTGCCGTTAGGGAAACAAAAATCCCATGGGAACTCCCACTGTTAAACCTTTTTTTTTAGAAACATACTCTACTATAATCCACTGGAGACATTTTTCACTTTTCCCAACACTTCTAATTTAAATATGTGAGAATCTCTATGGTCTCTCTTTACATTGTTCTTTTACTGTCCAGCTATTTTTGCCAGGAGAACATACATTTAGTAACTTGTCCAATATTCGCTATTAAGTATTACAGTGTAATAGCATTATATGTACCCAATAACATCTCTATACTACCTCATAGGTCTATATCATGCCTTTTTTTTCCTCAACCCTATTTTCTCTCTTTCTTGCTCTTTCTTTTTTTTCCTTTCTATTACAACAATCAGGAGCTCTGTCGGAAAATTCACAAGCAGATTGATTTGTTGGACGAGGAGCGATACGACATGGAGAACAAAGTGAATAAGGCCGACAAGGAGGTAGGTCGTTTTTTAACAAATGTTATTTTTTATTTAAAGTAGCTTCATTTCAAGAACCAATATCAGCTACACCATATTTTAAGTACCAGGGCTGATCATTTGAACCATATGTCAGGAGGCCACAATTGTTCACTCATCCCCAAATTCTAGATTTTTTAGATTTGTTCTTTTTTTCCACTCGGGTCATTCTCCACGGGAACCAGGGGCACCGCCAGGGATTTTGGGCCCCATGAAAATATATCATATGTTGCCCCACCACCAGGCCCAGGCCACGCCAACCAAGCACAATTGATGTAACCACACCTCCAGAACCCAACCGACTCATTTATGCTTTAAATAACTCTACCTATACAGGCTTGCATCTATCTTGTAGTCCAATACTAACTGCACAATATTTACTGACACTGAGCGGTGAACATACAGCGGTGCAAACGTGCAACATTCTTCTGCAGTAGAATTCACTATTTGATATAACACTAACATTCCTGACAATAGACCTCAATAGTCATCTTTTATGGTGTACATGACTTTTTAATAAAAATTTTGAATGGAACATTCAAAAATCTAAATAAATATAACTTAAATATAGATGACCTCTTAAATTAAAAAACAGTTATTACGAGCCCTGGCTCAGCCTTACTCACCAAGAGCCATGCAGCGCCTAGCCTTCTTACAGGCAAAGTCACTGATCAAGTCCTTGAAGTCCAGCGTTCTAGCTAACTGGCTTTCAATGAACAGCATGGCAAGACTGCAAAGCCTTATGGGGGGACAGGGCTGCTGAGCCTAAAGATGGATCTGTTGGTCCTGGCACCAGGGGGAGGGACAACTGATTTAGTATGAATAGCTGCTAAAAATGTACCTGCATTTATTAAATGTCAGCTAAAAGAGGAGTGAAATGAAAAACCTCAGCATTTTCTGTGAAGATATTAACAGTAGGCTACTTAATGTCAGCAAAAAATTACAATTATTATTTACAATGGACTACGCTTAGCTAACAGACTAATTTCCACCACTCATGGACCACACCCACCTTTTCTTTTGAAAAACTGGGTGACATACTGTCGCCCTTTAGTCCCTCTCTCTTGTCTTTCTCTCCTTTCTTTTCTTTCTTGAAAGCCTGACTTTGTTAGTGGTTGAGACATGGCACACACTAGCATCCCTCCTCACATGCTCTCACTCTGCTGCTAGAAAGTGCGGTGCCGCCCTATGGGTGCCGCACAGCGTTTGGAGGCAGGACCAAACCATTACATGTAAATAGAGGGGGGTGTACAGAGGCTTTGGATAATTAACTTTTGGAAGAAAATAAGTTAAATGAATTGTAAGTTTAGTGAGTACATTATCAATATGATGTTATATTAATGTTAATTATTGATGATTGATGAAAGGTTACTTACATTTTTTTTCTTAATGTTCTAAAATTATTTGGGGCCCCTGTCAGTCACGGGCCCTTAGAATCATCCTAACTTTTTACCCCCTTACGGCGCCCCTGACGGGAACATTGCAAAAAACAAAGATTAAATGGGCCCTAGCCTGTTTAGCCCCACGGACCCGCCGAAGGGGCCGAAACCACAACATCTGCAAGCAACAGTGTCTGAGGGCTTCTTAAGATTGAATAAACTATGAATGTTTCATATCCATGTAACGGGAAGAAACTCAGCTAACTGATGATATGAACCATTTTTAGCATAAGAAAACACAAGACTAACACTGAGCCTCTGAATTAGCCCTGAGCGAAAAAATGCTAACGCCGTTAGCACAGAACTCACGGTATAAAACCCATATTACTTATCGTAAATGCACATCCAACCCATCGATTAGCATCGTGAGATTACACAGATTCGATAGGTATCTGTATCATCACTCCATGATCAAAACTCGCAACATGAGAAACAAAAACAGACATCACAACACATGGTATTAGGTAGCCAACACGGCAATATGTCTTACCTTGGTCGTTGTCTGATAAAAAGTTGTCTTCAATGGCATTACACCGATAAAAACGCTGCTGAAGGTTAATCCATAGGTTAATCCAATGTGTCTGTGTCCCTTTGAAATGATTTCTGATAATCCATCAACAATAAACCGTTTTAAGTTTTCAGATTTCAGATTTCAGAGCGCATAGCTCTCATTTTGCAATGGTAACGTTGATGTGTATGTGGAAATTCCCCTTCGATTCTATTGGCTCTAACGGTTCAAAAGAGATGTCAATCATCAAAATCGACCAATGGGTTCCAGAGAAACGGCAAATACGCCCATTTCCACCCAAATGCCCTCAGAGGTGGAGTTTATTTTTGCTAAACCTCTCTAAAAAGGTCAAATGTCACTTGTTTTGCATCAATCTTGATACAGGGTACTTATTATATGTTGTACTTTGGATTCCTAAAGCTTTTAGTCTACCTTACCATCATCCAAGGGTAGTTTTCACTATAAGTAAAAAAGAATTTTTGGACGGACAATATAATTTACATTTTTTTACTATGTTCAATCTGAATTTTCATTAAAAATAAAAAACATATTGATTCTGACTTTTCTATATCCAACTCACAGGTTTATCATTACTTTGAGAAAAAAGATTATTAATTTTCCCCTTTTAAAGTTATGGTCATTTGTTCTGGAAATGTCATTTTCGAGCCTGAGACCTGAAAAACAGGCTTGGGGTTTAACAGGCTAGTATGCAAATGCTCAGGTTCATATTTGTATTTTGTGCCTGTTTACATGATTTAATATAATTTAATCTAAATTAATCATGTGCTGCAGCACCTCTTTTCACCCTCTGTCTGAAACCAGAGCCCAGTCTGCTCTGATTGGTTAGCTGGCCAGATCTGTTGTGATTCAACACTCACGTACAATGTGTTGGAGAGCTGGCCAATAGAAACATGAGTGTCACATATGATGTCTCTATGTTAGGTTGTAAACAAGGAACTACAATCGAGGTGTTTCAGGCAGGTTAGGAAAGAAACTCCCTCTGGAGGGAACTTTTGGAGCCTTTGCAGACCATTTACATGTTCAAAAACCTATAACACGATACAGGAAAGGGAACACCCCAAAAAGCATAATAGGGCCACTTTAAGGCTTGTCTTGTAATCACATTTATATTCAAGAGCACCCACACCAACCATTTTCCATTGAAACAGATTGCAGATCTTTAATTATAGACACACTTACAGATGGTCTTCTTTGTCAGATCGACGACCTGAGGATGAAGGTTCAGGATCTGAAGGGGAAGTTTAAGAAGCCGGCCCTGAAGAGGGTGCGGATGTCGGCCGATGACATGCTGGCCGCTCTGCTAGGCTCCAAACACAAAGTGTCCTTGGACCTGAGAGCCAACCTGAAGCAGGTCAAGAAGGAGGTGAAAGAGGAGGTGGGTGCTTCAGATTTTGTATTAAACACTAAAGGAAAACTCAGAGGATTACATTTTCATAGTACAGTAGTTCTTAGGTTCCATCTCTAAAATCAAACTGTGGCATAAATATACAACAACAAACAAAGAAAGAAAAAAATACATTAAAAGGGTTTTGAATAATTTATTCCAAGGGATTTTAATCTCTATTTCTCTTACTTTGCAGGAGAAGGAAACAGGAGATTGGAGGAAGAACATCGAAGACAAGGCCGGGATGGGCGGCAGGAAGAAAATGTTCGAAGGAGAGGTTTAAACCCTATGTGTTGTTTTTCTGTCGACAAGGGTTTTTAATTTCTGTATATTATGTTGTGACAATGTGTATAAAATATAGAATAAATAAATAATGTAATGCTTTGTGTTTCATGGCAATAATTTGATATATCATGAAAGAAAAATAGGTTGCTACAGAACAAATATTGTAAATGCTAAAATCAAGATTAACGCATTTCATAGGCTCTGGCAACATTGACTCAATGAAAGTCATGCAATTACTGTAAGTGTACAAATAATAGAGTTTTTGGTTTTATACTGATTTTAAAAAGGCTATAAAAGCTTATTATTACTATTACTTTGCTTAATAGAAAAGAGAAACAAATATTTGTGTGCAAACCTCAACATAAGTCCTGCTCTAATTTGTATTGACGTGTTTTGGACATGGAATTAAAAGATATACGTTTTTAAACTTAGACAATATCTGTAAAATACACTAAAAATGTGTCTGATTGTGCAAGGATAGATTGCCCCATAGAGCACTAACCATGTCGTTTTTAAACGTGTTCAGTATAGTCATTCCAATACAATTTACCACATTTTTAAATTACGCCCTTGGAATTTAAACAGTTATGTAGTCATCAACCTTATCGGAGCTACATGAAACATTGATACTATATTTTATTGCGTAAAATAAAAATAAAACGGTAACATAACATAAAACCATAAAACACATAAAGTAAGCAATACATATCAATTCACATATTTTAACTAAACTCATTGTTTTTAGTGTGGAAATGTTGTCCTTATCAATAAAGTTTTAGGGAAGAAGGTTTTTTTCGGTCACGTGATGTGACGTCATGAGTAGGTCCTGTGCTGGTCCTGTGATACGCTGGTGGAAGTAAAGGGAATCAAACCATCAGCTACAACAGCAGGCTGAGTTTATTAACAATAAAAGACTATTATCTGTAAATTACCGTGTGAAGGACCGAGACAAGGCGCTTCAGGTCGCGCTGCTGGCCGCTGAAACCCCCACAAAGAAACAACGATGACGGCGGCGGTGTTTTTCGGCTGCACCTTTATTGCCTTCGGCCCGGCCATCGCTCTGTTCCTGTTTACCATCGCCCGGGATCCGCTGAGGGTCATTTTCCTCATAGCCGGGTGAGAGTTAATCTATATTCTTTGAGGCTAAGGTGAAAGTTACCTTATCTTGAGAAAGCAGCGTATAACTGCCGTGTTTAACGCTGATACCCCAGTATTTACCAGTGTAAGTTAGCTTGCTAGCTAACCGCTTCCTTAGCTAGCTGCTACTAATAGCTTCCATTTTGGGACTTTGTCTTGATAGTTTATTTCTTATTACACAAACTTTAAAGAACATACTCTCCAGACAAATATGCAATGGGAAGATACATATTTAGTTTTAGAGTCCATTTCCTCTTCTCTTTTTGTATGTTGAGCATTACTTGTGACAATTTTATTTTGAATCAAGCTAGCAGCTATTCACCACTTGTTGTAATTACAATCAGTGCAGGATGATGAGTACACGCCGGGCCACAGTTATGGCAATCTGCAAGTTGTGACAAGTTAAATTGCTAAAACATTTTCTTATTCTTTTGAAGCCCTGTGGTCAAAAAGGGGAACATTGACTTGCTGCTCCATGGTTTAAACTTTAAGAATGTAGCCAATCACAGCCCTCTTTATTTTTCAAAATGAGCCCCGTTAAAATTGTATTTTACATTTTTACAATTAGCAATGAAAAACTTTTAAAAAAAAATAGTTTTCTTGATGTTGACACCAAAATGTGTAAAAGTCAGTAAGTAAAATGTATTTATCAAATCAGACTTAAAGGTGGGGTAGGTAAGTTTGAGAAACCGGCTCGAGATACACTTGTTGTTATATTCCATGGAATGCTCTTAACATCCCGATAGCAATGAATATCTGAAGTGCTTTGACAACAAATACATGGCAAATGTTTCACCTGTGGAAGCCGTAGTACTGTAAAAAGCAAGACCAATCATTTTAGCCGGCCCAGCTAAAATAACTGGGTGGCCTACCTGCCTGTCAGCCTTCCATCTGTGCACACACTTATCTCGTGTCTTTGGATTTGCAGGGGGATTTTCCACAATTTTCAGCCATTATAAAATCAACCGATTTAATTCATTATTTCTACAAATGATTGGTAATGTAAATACATTTGAGCTGCAGCCCAACATGAAAGTATCACATTTTCACATGACTACAGTTGGTCTGCTTTCACAGGTTTTAGATGTGATTAACTCAGTGCTCAGTATTAACGTAGTAAAGGACATTTTGGCCTATTTTTTATACCTGACCCTCAGGCCAGGTCTTGTGCCAAATATGGCCCTTTGTTGAAATATGAACACCCTGTTGGAATAGCTTACTTTCAACCAATTTTTTAGACTGTAAAGCCGGGTGTGACTACTAAGAATTGATGGTAGGTCAATAAGGATATTAGTTATTTAACTGAAATCATACTAAAGATTACTTTTAGGAATCCTCTCGGGTGTCACACTGGCCTGTTTCTGAGCCTCTTTTCATTTAACTGATTGTGTATCTGTTTATTTCTCATCAGAGCGTTTTTCTGGCTGGTGTCCCTTCTGCTGGCCTCTCTGGTCTGGTTCATCTCGGTTCAGATCAGTAATAAGGAGAGCGCGGCGCAGCAGAAAGGGCTCCTCATCTTTGGAGTGGTGCTGTCCGTCCTGCTGCAGGAAACCTTCCGCTTCGCCTACTACAAGCTGCTGAAGTAAGTCGCTGCTACAACACTGTCTGACGCTTTTACAGACGCCTCATCCTCAACACAGTCTCTGTTCTCACACTCAATCTGAGGAAATTCGGTGGGAATCATCTGATCCTGAGCTTTTTAACACCATTAGAGTTCTTACAGATTCTTTGTAGTGGAGTTATATTTTCTGGCATGAATTCACATTTATTGAATTTTAATATAATCAGTCAGCAGGGGATTTGTACTGCTTGTAGATGCCTATAAAGTCTTGACATGACTTGGTAGAAATCTGATGTAAAATAAAGACTTTTACAGAAGTTTGACATTACTGAAGGAGGGAGGGGAGTGTACACATAATCCCGAGGACAGTAACTAGTAGATCCGCTATATACTATACACTAAGTGTATATTTAATACACTTTTTGTTTCACTGCTTTTGCGATTTTATACAAGAAATTGTTGGTCATTTCTACTTCAATATCTACCTCATTTTCCATGAACAGTACATTTAAAATATATTTAAATGTGATCACAATGACCTTTTTGAATTTAATTTCATCACACAGATTTAGATGTAGCATGGAATCAGAACAAAGCAAATGTTAATAACATCAGCAGCCACTAGAGGGCACTACAGTGTAATACTCTTTGAACTATTCTGCATTGAAATGAATGCCAGCGCTTCCTTTACCCAGTCCAGAGCCCTATAATAGGCTCTGACCCAGTCCATGCTTTTATGAACAGAACTAACACAGAGAAAGTGATTCTGAAACAAGTACTTAGTGTTTATAATGCTCTACTGCGTAATACTGAGGGAGAATAATACACTACTTTGCTTTTGCTAGTTTAAACAACAGATCACATTCACAAGAATATATCATCAGTGTTAATGTGCTAGTGCATCTTCAAAGGGCCACACATGAACGTCTTACTCTTGGTTATTTCCATAAGCCATCCGTTTGTTTTTCATGATAGTTTTATCTTCAGTGTGCCATGACAGTTAACATGCAGAGACACTTTCTCATATTTATGACTTTCATAATATAGCATTATCTAAACCTTCACAAACTAATGAGCTAATCAAAATGTTTGACATGACAGTTAACATGCAGAGACTTGAACAAGTTATTTTAACAACCAGATGAAAAACAGCGTTGGTTAATATTTTTGTCACAGTTGCAGACAGTCTTTTAAAAACAATCTCCACTTGTTACCATGCATGCACTTTTATCGTTATTTATTTTAGGTATTTTGTTGCATCTATGACTACTATTTTTAATAATCTGACTTTTATCCTCAATTAATTGATCAAATGTTTGTTTTATGAAATGTTTGTTTTTCTGAAATGTCACAATTTCCCAGAACCAAAAGGCTATTTCATCAAATGTCTTTTTTACTACTACAGTCCAAAATCAAAATATATTCACTTCATTCCCATCAAAAATAAAAACAAACCACAAATATTCACATCTGAGAGTATAGTACATGTTTGCTTTACATAAACTTTAAATAGTTGCAAATACTTTAAAAGAGGCTGAATGATGTAATTAAAACCAACATTCACCAACTTTCATTCTGTTAGGAAATGATAGAAACCAGTGGTAAAATACTTTACTACTATACTTTACAAATATTTTACTAAATTTGAGAAGAACATGCATAAATCTTCGCTGCAAAGCTGTATGTTTAATTGTGTAGTGGAATTATTTATGGGAAGAAGTCATAAAAATAAGGCCTTTTCCTTTTTTTAATACCACACATATTTTTGGCGTTTTTGAGGTAAACACTGAAGCTCAAGTGGAGTTTGTGTCAGCTCCAAAAGATGACGTACACAATGTCAAGAGACATTTTGTGGAAAAAACCAAAAGCTGACTTTTTGACTCTGTTATAATCATCATCTCACACCCTGACTCCCAGCTGTATCCCCTGTTGTGTTTTCATTTTCTATTAAAGGTTCATTGTTGCAGGCCGTATCGTCTTCCTCTGTCTGACATACATATTTCTGACTGATGACCTTGTTTACAGCTCACAGTGAAGAATGGGAGCTTTAGGCTCATGTGTGTGTTTGTGTGTGTGTTCTCTTTCAGGAAAGCAAATGAAGGCCTCCTCACTCTCAGCCAGGAGGAAACCATGCCCATCTCCATACGGCAGCTGGCCTATGGTACAGTTAGTCTGCACTTCACATCACCTGCTAATACTCTTATTCTTTACTTTTATGTCTAAAGAATAATGATATCTCAAACTCTGTTGCTTCTTTTAGCCATTCTTTTTAAATCCGGTGTATATGATACATCAAAAATGCTCATATCGTCCATTTCTGTGGAATAAACCACTCCTCTTGTCGTCCTGGTTACCTCAGTGTCCGGCCTGGGCTTCGGCTTCATGAGCGGAGCGTTCTCCGTGGTGAACATCCTGGCAGACTCTGTGGGGCCGGGGACCATCGGGATCCACGGAGACTCTCAGCACTACTTCCTGTCCTCAGGTACCAAAGCTCACAAACACCTTTAGCTGTTGGATCGTTCCAGATGGAATCGCTACAATGTGTACTTTGATTTTTAAATGCATTTGTGTTAGCCTTTTACAGTCAATAAATAGTTGTGGCTCTCTCTACTCTTACATTAAGATGTTCTAGCTGATGCAGACAAACCATTTAAGAAACATATTGTGTATTTGATGAAGAAATGTAACCCTTTTTCAGCCTTCATGACCCTGGCCATCATCCTGCTGCACATGTTCTGGGGCGTGGTCTTCTTCGACGCCTGTGAGAAGCAGCGCTGGTGGGCGGTGGCCGCCGTCGTCATCAGCCACCTCCTGGTGTCCTGCCTGGTGAGTGTTGCTGGGGGTCTGAGCATGATGAGGGCTGCTGGGAGGAACTGTTGTTCAAGACCGGAGCAATACAACTGATTTCAATAGACTTCACTCTCATGTGCAACACAAGTCCAAGAAGTGTGTTCATATGAAATCTCTACACTCGTTTCCGAAAGCGCTGCATTAAATGTAGAATTATGCGGCGCGTAGTAATCAGCAGCGAACCGCTTCAACGCGTGTATTTCGGTTTATTCACGGCATTCATTTTGTTATTCTACAGTATTGTTGTTTTATAGTTATTTGTTAATGCAGTGTTTCCCCTATATACAAATAGCGGCGACGCAGCCCCCGGACCCCCCTAGAGGATGTGACGTCTAACCCCCAATTAAAACTTTCATACAATACTGAATACATTTGAAGCCATTTTGACGTATATGACCTATGTCGATAAGTTTCTGTTTTTGTAGTGTATTTGTCTTTTGTAGAGATTTTTCATTTATTCTTTATATATAAAATCTCGCCTGGGCAGCAAATTGGCTAGAACCGGCCCTGGTACTTGGCCTCAAGAGCCTTTCTTGTGCTGGCAGACACATGGAAACAAATTGGCGGGGCGCACTTCGCACGCGCACACAAAAAAAAATTCCACGCGTTCCGCGCTCACATTATGCTGCACCCACGTGCCTTAGCACCGCTGCTATGAATCCATCCTAGGGGAAACACTGTAATGCAGTGGTTCTCAACTGGTCAGACCTCGGGACCCACTTTTTACTTGGTCAATACATCGCGACCCAACATTTTGAAGCACTCAAATCTATTCAACAAAAAATCGTGCTGTCATATATACGCTTTTCAGCATACAATATTAATAAAAGTGAAGTACAGTGCATATATCCCTTATATCCCTTCACAGAACCAAAGCTGAACTATATGAAAAGGCACGCATGCTGAAAACCCAACCCCAGCAGGGGGGTCTGGGGGGGATTCTCCCCCAGGAGATTTTTAGAAATACTAACATGAACTATGCATTCTGGTACACTGAGAAGAAAATAAATAAATCTATTACTACCCGACATTAATAATATTTTATGCCATTGTTTGTTTTTCACTTTGTTCTGACATCTTGCTGCGAGAAGAGTAAAGAGGAGATAGTCTGTGTGACTTACTTTAAATTGTGGGTAAGGGTAGATAGCTCCCATTGTTCTGTGACCTGTCAGTCATCAAACCGGGGGTCATATTTCATTATGTGTTCATTTCTATCTGAAGTTTACGGAGGCCTGGCGGGTTCATAGAGAGAAAAATAAATAAAACGTGGCCACGTTTTACTTTCTCGTGCGCACGCTTTAGTAACTCGTGCGCACGCTTTAGTAACTCGTGCGCACGAGTTAATAAAGCGTGGCCTCGTTTTATTTAAATTGAGGGATTCCTGTCCGTGACTCACAGTATCTGCTGCCCACAGCTGTTTTATAGAAGGAAAACCTCCTTCACTTTATGAAATCTCAGCGGCACCAGTGGCCTGTACTACGAAGCAGGATTTGCTATTTACACTATTCATTCATGAAGTATGACGCTGCGCTGTCAGCATGCGTCTCCATGTTTGTGATTGGTCAAATGTTGCTAACCCCGTCCCTTTCACGTGAGCGCGCTCTCAGCCGGACAGAGAAACCCTGGTTGATTTACTGAGTTGATAACCAGCTTCGTAGGACCGCTTATCGACATCGCGTTTGTTAGGGTCAGTTAAGCCGGGTAAATCGAACATATCCAGGTCCAGGGTCTGTTGAACTGGCTTCGTCGTACAGGGCACTGGAGGCAGTAACGTGTAACGGTGTGTCCACACAGCAGCTTTGACCAAATCTTGAAAATCCTGGAGCTGGGCGTGTCTGACAGCTTGGGGATTTCGCGACCAACAACCAATCACATGAATATCACATGAATATCCCGCCCCCGACATACAAAGCAAAAAAACCCGGTTCTTCTACACTATTGTCAAATAGGAAGGGCTATGATGAACATTTATTTTTTTAACATTTTGAACATTTATGAGATTAATGTTTATGGTGCTATTTTATGCTACATTCCATGCTGGCTAATGATACTGTCTATGCTTGCTAGCAACGAAGTAAACTAGCCACGAAGTAAACTGGGTATAAAATCCCCAAACAAGCGAAAACCTACCAGTTTCACCCACTGTCTCTGCCTCCTCCCTCCATGCCTGGTTCCTCCGGTTTGTATCCCGGTAAGTAAATAGGGACTGGTCATAAAGAACCGGGTGATTTGCTACCGCAATAACTAAGTTCTCCTCCATTTTTGTGGAATATAGAAATGAACTGCGGGTCTGGTTCTCCCAGCTTGCACGCGGTTTGATTGGCTAGCGCTTGAACTGTCAGATTTGCATAAACGGATCTGATTGGCTGTCGCTTCCAGCTCAGCCTCAAAAGTTGAACATTGTTCAACTTTGGAATCCTGAACATCCTGGAAATCTTCGCCTCGCCCCCCCCACAATGCAGTTCGGCGACAAGCGAGGGAAAGTGACGTCATCCCCATTCAAAGTCAATGGGCCGAGACGCGCTGGAAGCGGTGGACAAATCGCCAAAAGCTGCTGTGTGTACGGGCCGTAACTCAGCAGAATCTGAGAAGAGCAGCACCAGCTGCAAAGAGCTGTGCCTTTTACTGTTTACTTCACTAGAACCGCTGAATAGAGATCGAGGCTGCTACGTTTAACCACCTATACACACATTGTACTGAGTATTCCCCCTCGCTTTATGAAGGAGATGTCCTGTCACCGGGGTTTTGTGTGTGTGTGTGTGTGTGTGTCACCACCGGCATTTGTTTTCAAATTACCACGAACAGCACACGCACACATATACACAAAACGAGGCCACGCTTTAGTAACTTATGCGCACGAGTTACTAAAGCGTGGCCTCGTTTTGTGTATATGTGTGCGTGTGCTGTTCGTGGTAATTTGAAAACAAATGCCGGTGGTGTCGGATACACACACACACACACACACACACACACACATTATTTTTCTCTCTATGAACCCTCCAGGGCTCCGTAGAAGTTGTAACCATGGATGTATAAAAAAGAGTTCTACCGCAAAGTTATTCTCCGTGGGGACTTCCGGCAACAATCTTGATTCTGATTGGCCAGAAGACTCGGAAAAACATCAGCAAAGATATTTTATTGAGAAGATGATCACTATGTGACAGAAGTTTTCAAAACCGTTTATGGTCTCCGGTACTTCCAGTCCAACTGCATGCACAGCGTTAGAAAATCGGGCCTTCAAAAATAAAATGTTGTTTTTTTTGCGGAGGGATCTAGATCGACTTGAAGGCACATTTGCAATGTGCACATCATCCCGCTTATTACATGGCCACATTCTCAACAAAGTAACGACATGACTCCCAATAGTAATGGAAATGCTTTTATGGATTTAGAAAATGATTTTATTGATTTAAAAAATAGTTTTATGTATTGATTCAAATTGACAAGCATCCGCTAAGAAAAGTAGTCCGTTGTTGCTGTTTGAACTAACGTAGCAACGGCAGGAACTGCTTCGATAGTGTTTTTGATTACAGATTTGAAAACATCGTTGCTTGCTTTAAAAGTAGCTCAATTCATTATGTCAAACCTTGGAAAGTATCTAGATATCCCTGCCCTAATGCCAAAGGAACTGCACACTGAATATGTGTCGCCGTTTGATGTCTATGTCTGGACCGCTGCGTAAAAAGGAGGGTTTCTGCCCCATTACTTCTCTTCTTACTTCTATAAGAATAAAACACGGAGGACGGAGATCTCTTTTCCTCCCCCTCTACAGACCGCCCAGCAGCTGATCTCAGAGCACGCTCCCCTCTCCTGCAGGGGGGCGTGGTCAGCTGCAGCTCACAGAATCAGCCCCCTGCAAAAACAGCGCTGGATGGAGCAAATAGAGCGAAATGAGGCATGGCTAAAATACAGGATCTTTTTGGTATTTTGAAAAGAAAAAATATATTTATATACTTTATATAGGTCGATACAGTAGCCCCTTTTTTTAAATAGTTTTTATAGGTGTTGCTATCTGTTTTGTGTAGCGTGGTTCTACAAGCAAGTCAATGCATTCATTGGGTGGTATCAGAGATTTGCACGGGTCTGTAAATGCAATGAAAACAATTGGCCACAGCAAATCATTTATATTAAACTTTATTTACTCTTGAATACTTCAGTACAAAGGATGTATTGAATAATTTAAGTGATATATGTGTACACAGAGCTGCAGATCGGGTAGTCACAGGCAATGTGGCTGAGTTTTGGGCGCGTTCTGGAAAGTGAGAGAGTAAGCTACTACGGAGTCCCTTAAAGCAAAACAAATCTGCGGAGTCTAGAAATGTTTTTAAATCGCGATTTTTCGGTTCAGCCATTTCACAAACCGTAGGAAAGTAAAAATGCAAATTAATCGTTAAAACCGAAAAAATCGCCCAGCCCTAACTCCAACGAACGAATATTCGGATATTCGGGTACAGCCCTATTTTTAAGGTACACATGAGGGTATTCACAGATCATGGAAATTCCCCATGATGAATTATTAGAGCCCGAGCACGGAGCGCTACGACCCAACGGCGTCCTAGCACGAAGTGCGAGGAACCTATTCAATGTTGCTTTTATTGCGTAATGAATATTATTCTCCCATCATCTCCCACGATCGGAGAATAATATTCATTATATCCGCTTATTACCTTTTTTGACATTATTACTTGGTATAGTGGCCATTTTCTCATATGTATGACTTTCATCATATAGCGTTATCTAAACCGTCACAAACTAATGAGCTAATCAAAATGTTTCATAGCAAAACTGTTTTCATTGTACTATCATGTTGACCCGAGTTTCCCGTCTTCTCCCGTAGACCTTCCAGAACCCCGAGTACGTGGCCAGCCTGGTCCCCACCTACGTCATCCTGTTCGTGATGGGCATTTGGGCGTTTTACTCCGCCGGAGGCTCCCTAAGGAACCTCAAACTCTGCCTCACCTGCAAAGACAAGGACTTCCTGCTCGCCAACCACCGGCCCAGATAACGCAGCACACAGGGCGCTGTGCAGGACTCTTTACCCAAAGATGACCGAGTTCACACACACACACACACACACACACACACACACACACAGAGCGAGGAAGCAGAGTTAACCTTCTGTTAATCTGCTGTTTCACTAAGAGGTATTTCATCTTCAATCTAAACACATAAAAGAAGAATCAGAGAAAGGTCCTTGAATGAAAGGAACCAACTATTTGGATTCATGTCCACCTCAGTTTGTTGGTACAATACAAAATGTCTTAAATCTAGCTGATGTGTCCCCTGTTTGTTGCCTGATGCTTCGAAACGAGCTGACAAAAGGTGTTTTAGATAGAAACGTTTCACATTCTGTAAATATTCCAATGTTTTCAACGATCTTCTTTTCAAATGTGTCAAAAGGTGGATTTCTCATTTCTGATCAGAACTCTTTGTGTAAATATTTATGCATTTTTAATTCCCTGCTGTGTAGATAGTGAAATCTTTTTTTCAAGATGTGATATCTTTTAGTCTGTGTAAGAACTTGCTTTTGATTTGAAATGAACACAGATTGACAGAAGCTGAGAGGACATGACCTCCGTTTGTTTGCAGTTATCTAGAGACCATGACTTTATAAGGTCTGTAGGGCAATTAAATGAAATCACCATGACTTCCTTTAGTTGATTATTTTATTCCACGCTTGAGTATTTATGTCTCAAAGATAATGGTTACTAATTAGAAGGCTGAATATGCATAAACATTGCATTTCAATTTGCACGCTTTTGGCCAATTGTACTTCTCATGGTATTCCGAATCGCTCTAACATATCACAATTCAGTCCCACAGGAATTAAAACATTTTAATTGATACACTTTGCTGCTTCCAGTGACCTGTAATCCTATGAAAAATAGTTGAATCCTGTTCTTGAGAGAATACAAATGTTTAATATCGCCAAGTGCGTCCTTATCAAAAGGCAACTGGATTCAAATGAAGAGTCTCAGCTTCCGTGTAGATAAACGGATGGTTCATGTACTTTATTTCTCACTCCCGTGTGTACACAAATCCACTATTATAAAAACACAAATAGGATTAAGAACAGGTGGACATTTAGCCTCCATGATTTTTGAATGTTGAATTTCTTTGTCGCCTTTTCTATTTGTGAGTGCAGGAGTTATGAATACTCCAAAATCAACATGTTTTCCATTTGCACCTGCTTTTGTTTTGGTGTTGATCTGCTTGTACAGTTTGTATAGATGACATTCCCTCATGTTTCTACCAGTGAACTAGTTTAAGGTGATGCTTAGCACATGTTTTGTTACTTTATTCCAAACATAATCAAATAACGCTGGTAGGTAGAGAAGACTTAGTCTATGCAGTTCACCTACAGAGTCATTAGTGCAGACCATAATAGAATCCTGCAATAAAATCTCCCTTCATAAAGATTATATTTTTTGGTTTATTTATTTCAAAAAGATGTTGATTCAAGAGACTGGTCATTTTGGAGGGCTTAGTTTGTGGTACTGTTGAACTCCGTTATGTAGTCAACCTTTATAAACAAGGTGGACACAATGAAACCCCTGTCAATATGAGGCAATGCATTCAACAGCATGCAGACAGTTATGTTTCCCTCAGAAGGATTCATAATAACTTTGATATTCTCTTTACATAGCATCACCCTGAAAGCAACATTTTAAAAGGGCCCTATTCTGCTCCTTTTTAGGTTCATCTTTGTATTTTGTGCCTTTTCTGTGACGTTGACTTGTCAAAAAGGTCTTTATTTTTCTCAGGCAGAGGCAAGGCAAGTTTATTTATATAGCACCTTTCAACACAAGGCAATTCAAAGTGCTTTACAACAATGAAAGACATTAAGAAAATGGCATTTAAAATCAGTCATTAAAAAGCAAAGATAATAAAATAAACATTAAAAGAAAAAGTACATGGATAAAAGTTACAGTGCAGTCTAAGATGTGAATAGTTCAATTAAAAGCAGCGACAAAAAGAAAAGTCTTCAGCCTGGATTTAAAAGTAGTCAGAGTTGCAGCGGACCTGCAGGTTTCTGGGAGTTTGTTCCAGATATTTGGAGCATAATAACTGAACGCTGCTTCTCCATGTTTAGTTCTGACTCTGGGGACAGAAAGCTGACCAGTCCCTGAAGACCTGAGAGATCTGGATGGTTCATAATTTAGCAGGAGGTCAGAAATGTATTTTGGGCCTAAACCATTCAGTGCTTTATAAATCAGCAGCAGTATTTTGAAATCTATTCTTTGACACACAGGAAGCCAGTGTAAAGACTTCAGAACAGGAGTGATGTGATCCACTTTCTTAGTGTTAGTGAGGACTCGAGCAGCGGCGTTCTGAATCAGCTGCAGCTTTCTAATAGATTTTTTAGTGAGACCTGTGAAGACACCATTGCAGTAGTCGAGTCTACTGAAGATAAAAGCATGGACAAGTTTTTCCAAATCCTGCTGTGACATTAGTCTTTTAATCCTAGATATGTTCTACTTTAAAAACATCATGGCAATAGACTCTACATCTTCAATAGGTATAGGTCTGTGACTGTATGCCACAAACAGGCTAGAGAAGTAAAAAAGTATTGAGATACAATAATACCACATTTACTTTACAAGTCCTCCGACAAATGCTAATTTAATGCAGAAAAATATAAAATAAAGAAAACAGTCATTTCATGTCACCTCTTAATGAGCCGTCTGCAGGACACAAAGCAGGCGCCAGGTTTCCAGTACTGTATGAGTGAGTGAGTGTGATGTCGCGAAAGCATTATGCTTTCGGATGATGCTTCATTTCTCACGTCCAAAAAGACAATCACACAAACTAATCAGAAATCACTCACTTTAAAACAAAATTAAATCTTCTTGAAATGTCTCATTAATGAGTGCAGGGACACCCCCCCCCCCCCCCCCCTCTCCTAGTCTTGTTTCCATTTATGAAAGCAGATACCTCCTGGCTAGGCGACACAAAGCCTGTTGGGCTCTCTTGAGGGCTTCAGTCAGTCAAAGGCCTTTTTCACCCAGACAACAGACAGGGCAGGAAGTATTTCTTTTGCAACAACAAAATCCCCCAAAACGTTCTCATGCTTATGAGTCCATGCAGCTGTTGACATGGGGTCAACTCTGTGATATTAAAGGTTCATGTTCCATGTCAGGTTTCAGGAGGTGATGCCTTCAGGTTCACGTGTTTATCACTGATCAAATTACCTGACTGCCTGTGTATGATTTTTCAATATTTTGGTTTTCAGGTGGCTGGAGAGAAAATGCTATGTTGATGTTGAAATCTGTACAATTTAATGTATTTTTTTTCAGTGCAGTAATTTCAGTTTATTGCACCACACTTTATTTATTCATCTCACTTGGAAATCTACCGTCATGTAGAAAATAGCCTATGCTATACCTTTACATTTTACTTCATATACATGTGCAATACTGTGCCAAGTAAGTGAAGTGGACACGGTGTAAGTAATGCAACAAATCAAGCAGGGATAATGTAAAATTGTAGAGAAGATATGATCAGTTAATTGGAAGATGTTGAAAGTGTGTTTGTGTTTGTATCCTAAAGAGCTTGAGTTTTTTTCATTTGATTATGTTTAATTTGGCATGGCCATTTGAATCCCCACAGGTTCTGTGATGTTTCCCTCGCAGTGGACCACAGAGAGGCACTGTTCCCTGTAAATACTGCACAGTTACATTTAAACCTGTGCTGAATTATTTTTAACATTAGGTTTGATTTGATGACAGCACACGTAGATAACAGCCGTCTCATTGGGTTTGGTGGTCTGTAAGTTATATATGAATTATATGTAATTGAATTGTTAAATATCTTACCAGTGGTTGTAGTTTTCGAATACTTTCATGCATCAGTTAATTAGTAGTACATCTCTGCTTGGAGTTGCGGCCCCGCCCACGCGCGCGCCCACCTTCGTATAATTTATGCTAATGAGCAGGTGCAGCGGTTCTTGAGGCGCGCGGCGGGTCGCTCGCCGATGATCCGGATGGAGCAGCGCAGGGAGCAGCGGGAGTCCAGCCGGAGGGTTTTCACCAGGTGATGCTGTCCAAACCCGACTGACTGCGGATCCGCGAAACACGAATGGATCCCTATTTAAGACGGAGCTGGAAAAGGCTTCTTCACTTATTATCTTTGTATTATATTCTAATTTATCAAGGTGAGTCACATCCTTACACGGGACTATATTCTGCTGGTTATTCTGCACATATAGTGAAGTGTGTTTTTCTCAGAGAAAGTACAATAATCAGTCCTAGATGTCCATTACATTTTTTGAAGGACTTAGAAAATTAGGACTAACAAGTCAAAATTGTTCTCTTGTCTAGATCTGATTCTATTTTTTTCATTTTATTAAAGTAATATTGACTTCCTCAGTTATATTTATTTTACTTTTTACATTTTTCACATTTGTATTTATTTTTGACTTTTTCTTTATTTCCCATGATTTCAGCGCATCTGTCCTTCGGTGTTGAGAGAGTGAACGTTTCTAACGGGAATGCATTTAATAAGTGAGTTATTTTTATAAATATATTTCAATAGCATTGTGTTGTTTTTATAATTTTTCATCATCATTTAAATCCTTCTAGGTTATTTGCATTAATACCTATATACAGTAAATAGTATTTTTGTATATAAAATGTACAGTATTCAGTTTTTTGGTATTATACTAATACATTTAAGATAATGATGTAAAAAATATGTTATAGTTTGATCTAGGGCTAAAACAGTTGGTTTATGAATCAATTAGTGCAACAACATAATATCAATAAGCATTTATTTTTGATAATCAATTAGTCATACAAGTTATTTATTATACCAAACTGAAAAGAAAACATCTTCTCTTTTGCTTATCAAAATTACATTTTGCTGTCTTTTTTGGGTTAGGTTTAGGGTTAGGGAATTTTGAATACTTTTTTATTGTTGGTTGCACAAAACATTTTGACTAAATGTGTAATCTTGTAAGCATTTTCACTATTTTTGACATGTTAAAGATCAACCAATTAATCAATGTATTGATAACAGCAATAAGAAGATTAAATGTAGCAGCCCTAATTGTGTTTTAGGTGGCCCTTTGTCACTGGAATATCATGGAGCAGGCATTGTTTGCTTGATTGATGGGTAGTTTTTTTTTTGTTTTTTGTTTTTTGTTGGTGGTTTGGTTGGTTCCTGGTTGGTGGATTTGTGGTGTCCGGGGGAAAGTGGCAACAGGAACAAAACTCTCCTTGTTCTCTCTGTCCCAGCAGCGGGAGCAGCGGGATAAAGCAGCAGAAATGGGACACCGCTTCCCAGGGAGGGCAGGTAGGCAGCCGCATTGATCATTGATGCTGATGGAGCTGCTTCAAGCGGCAAGCACACAGCCGCAGATCACCAAAAAATCTGCAAAGCTCACACCAAAACACAGAGCTGGATAAAAGAAAACTACCGTCACCTGAAGGGTTTTCTTCTAATAATGTATACACTGTGTGCCTACAAATTCAATCAAAGATTTAGATTGGGTGGATAAAAATATATAAATTAAATATACATTAAGATGTACATACATAATACAATGATAATACTATATACAGTATATATATATATGAGATGCAAATTATTATGCATGTTTTCAGAAATAATAGAATAAGTTTAGATAAAAGTGGCAGCCATTATTCTTAAGACAGTTTGACTTTAATTCCCAAATGTCAAATTCAAAACATTTGAATATTTTTGTTTGCTTTTAGTGGGGTATTTTAAATGTATGCTTTTGTTTTCATTGAAAGGTTAACACGGATCAAGTCCGAGACGAAATGCACGTTTGGTATCTTAAATGTATTTCAGCAAAGAAAAAGTAAAAATCACGCATGGGATCAGAATGAGACTATACCTAGATGACAGATATGAACTCAAAATGCACATTATCTCCAACTAATGTGCAATTCAGCATGTAGGTAAAATTGCTCAACAGGGACATTTGTTCCTCATAAACCGACATGTCAGGTAGTCCCAGCAGGGATATACAGTAGCCGGTCTCTTGTCTCACCCTTCCGCTATCAGAGCCTCGATCAGCCTGAATGTGGTTGCTCCTTTTGTCCGGATTCCCTTTGGCTTAGAGAGGCGTGAGAATCCGGTCCAAACTATAGAAGTTAGTAAAGTAACAAAGCAATTAGTAGCAAAGTTCGTAGGCCATAGGTATGGAGAGCGGATCTGTCTTGTGTAAGATCTCTGTCACGTGGCTCAACACTGCTGTATCTGTGTTCACGTTTGACCTACTCAGTATCGATATCGCTGATAGTAATCAGTGATTAATGATTCATAGTCGCCCAGCCCTCGTACAACCCCTACCCCTAACCTTTGCCATCTGTTTTGTTTGGGCTCTTTGGGGTGAAAGTCGTCGTTTGAGAGCTCAGGTATCTAGGGTGGCTCAAAATTCATTCACGACTGATAAGTTCGTGAATGAAAATGTTTTAAAAGGTTTTCAAACCAAAGTTGCGGTCATTGTTTATTTTTGTTCAAAATGTAATTGTAATAACCTCACAATTTTAAGTGCCAAAAAATACAGATATTTAGTTTCCCCCAAGAGTTTTGTTCCAAGAAAGATTTCAAAACGGAATATTTTTATTTGGTAAACTTGGGGAGAATTCATATGTAAATTCAACAGACTACCTGTCTACTTCGCCTCATATCTCGTACAACAAAGATGATCCAAAATGGGAAAAAACACTGGGGGAGGTGGTGGAGGAGAGGGTGGGGTTGTCGACATGGATGGGAAAGCTGAGTTTGAAGTCACAGAGGAGTCATTAATGATGAGACAGGTTGACAGCTCTTTTCTCTCAAGCCTCTTCTTTTCCCAGCACTGTCTGAGTTTCATCCTCACTAGTGCGGCAACCAGTACAATTCTGGGAAATTCTTCCCCAAATGAAACACAGAATTGTAAAAGATTTTGGTGTCTTACATTTTAATCAGATCGTTATAGATCCGCCCACCTAGAGATTAGCTCTTTTTTTTTTTAGATCTGCTTGATTTCATATTAAATGTATGGAATGAATTGAAAGAATCAGACTGCGTTGCATGGATTATGTTTTGGTTTGCTCAAATCAGATTCTTGCTCTCTTTGCCAAACAATGCCAAGGTCCAATATGAAAATCATCAGATTCAATATAGTTTGTTGGAAAAGGCTCTGGTAGGATAAGATACATGTATTGAATGACTGAATGCCTGCAAATAATGCAAGAAATACCTGTTTATACAATTTTTCTCCTTGAAGGACCTCCAGACAGAAGCTGCTGCATTAGAAAGCAACACGTCTGGTTCCAGTCATTCACTGGTCAGCCAGACCACTGCTTCCAACCTGACGTCCAACATGACGTCCAACCTGACGTCCAACCTGACGTCCAACCTGACGTCCTCCAGCATGGAGAGCACACCAGCCTCCTCTAGAACCCTCAGTTCAGATCAATCATCTTCAACGACAGCTCCATCTAGTCAAACACCATCTAGAACAGTATCACCCAGCCAATCCCCAGGCAGCATAGCTAAAACCAGCCGATCACCAATCACCATAAAATCAGCCAAACAATCACCAGGCAGCCCATCAGAAGCCAGCCAATCAACAACCCCCAAAACATCAGCCAGCCAATCACCAGGCAGCAAAACAGAAACAAGCCAATCATCAACCACCAGATCATCAACAAGCCAATCATCAGGCATTAGAACAAAAGCTAACCTATCACAAACCTCCAAAACATCAACCAGTCAACCACCAAGCAGCGCAACACATAGCGGCCAAGCACCAACCACCAAAACATCTGCAAGCCAATCCCACAGCAGCACAACACAAGGCAGCCAATCAACAACCACCAAAACATTGGCCAGCCAATCACCAGGCAGCACAACACAAGCCAGCCAATCATCAACAAGCAGAACATCAGCCAGACAATCACCAGGCAGCACAACACCAGGCAGTCAAACACCAACTAAAATATCACCAGCCAGCCAATCACCAACAAAGAAGGCCCCACCTAGCCAGTCTTCAACTAGCACAGCCAAATCCAGGCAATTACCAACTGTCACATTGCCAGCCAGTCAATCAACAATCAGCAATGCCCTTGCCAAAAACGTAGATGACCACTCAGCAGGCAGTACTACAAAACCTAGCCAATTTTCATCCAGTCAGACAACATTAAGCCAATCATCAACCAGCGCAAAAACATCAAACCAATCATCACTCGACTCAACATATTCTAATCAATCACCAAGCACTTTAATAGCAGCTAATACAACCTCAAACAGCTCAAACACATCACACCCCATATCGTCAAGCTTGACATCACATAGCCAATCACTGTCCAATTCATCAACATCTGACCAGTCCTTGTTCAACCCATCGCCATCAAACCAATCATCATCTGGTTTACCAGGAAACACATTCAGCAGAGATGGGCCTCAACTTAATATCTCCCTGTTAGCCAGGCAGAGGAAGGAAGCCCTGAGGTCATCGTTTCGTCGGATTGAAGGTATGTTTATAAAGGGGGATATGAAAAATTCATACTTAAAGCCATCAAGTTGTATTATTTGTTATAGTTTTAAGATGGCACAAGAAACAAATGTGAAAAGGGAAGGTTTTTATGTTTTGTGATTTGCAGCACTCAAAGAAATGAAGGCATAGCGGACTGAAAATAAAATAAACATAAAACATGAATAACACAGCTGTAAAATACATGAATAAAAGTTAAGTTTGAAGGACTTAAGTATTGAACTAAACAGTAATGGTGAATAAGTCTGACAACCCTCAGCATTGCAGGCCGGACAGATGTTCTGCCCAAAGTGTCCAATGTTTTTTAAACCCCCTGAAGCCATTTTAGAAGCTCAAAAAACAAGTGTGTCCTCTGTTTAACTTTCCCCTTACAGAATGAACAAAAGGAAAATAGCTTTTATCTAATTAATCCCCCCCTCATAACCCTCTGTATGTTACCTGGGCTTGTGGGGGACGTGGCTGGCTGAACAGACATGCTGTAAACCCACAGAGCAGATGGTGCTACTGCAGGATGTGGAGCAATCGTTTGGTGGTGCGTTCAGTGACTGGAACATTTGCTGGGGCCCCATCACTCCGTGTGAGTGCTGACAGATGGGGACTTCCTTTAAGTCGTTACCTGCAGTTACTCAAAGTTAGCTGTCTGTTGCAGTGGTTGACATCAATTGTCATGTACAGTAACAACGTAACAGTCATTTATAATCTTATTTTTTCTTTCTTATTTTTTAGCCTGAGAAGTTTTAAATGGTTAGGAGCAAGAAATCCTGCACACTGTCAGTCTTTTCTACTCTCTTTATACACTTATAATTTCAATGAAATTGGGGAAATACATTTCAGTAAAAAAGCCTGAAAATGTTAAATGATTACCCCCCCCCCCCCCACACACACACACACACACACACACACACACACACACACACACACACATTTATAGCAGGATAATTGTTTGTTTGTGTGTTTTCTCAGCAGAGCCGTGTGTGTTTCCCTGTCTAAACGGCGGACAGTGCGCTCAGTCGGAGTCATGTGACTGCAGCCTGTATCAGGCCACTGGAGACAGATGTCAGACAGGTAAACCACACACCTGATATTCTTCTTTTTAGAAAGTAAAAGTCAATTTTAAAGTTTCTCAGGGGAATAACAATCATGAGTCATTACACAATTATATATACTTTAGAATTGTGGAGTTATATTTACATTGTTACATTTAGCTTCGGTTCAGTTTTTTTTTTCAGGGCTTATTATGGGGCAGTTTTTCAAGGTTTGTTTCTTCATTTAAACTTTAAAATATAAATAACAACATTTTAGGTTTCACCCAACTAAGCAATAACACATCTTATTTCAAGCCAAAAACTACCAGTTTGGTTGAGAAGTTTGTCATACTTTAAGACAACAGTGACACAAAAGGCATAATAAATACACATTTGTATATTTACATTTAGAGTTTTCAAGTCTCTATAACCCCTGTGCCTCTCAGAAACAAAATAATAATAATAATACATTTTATCTGAAGGCTTAACCTTCACCTTACAAACAATAAAGTAACCTAAAAAAGGGTAAAAACAGTAGAACCAGACAAAAACACAAAGAGGTTAAACATAAAAGAGGCAAACAATGAAGCATTAAGAATGATACAGTATGTCATGAAGAATATGAAACTCAAGAAGAACTACTTTGCTACGTGAAATTTATTTTGTATGAAGTAATTGACCATCTTTCTTTAGACTGAACTTCAGCGATGGCAAATCCTTTCATACTCTTTCCTTTTTTAACAGTTCCAAATCCTGGCTTTGAGAGGGAGATGACGTGTCGGACTTGGGGTCAGTACAACTTCGAGACCTTTGACGGCCTCTACTACTACTTCCCCGGTCGCTGCACATACACCCTGCTGAAGGACTGTGAGGAAACCACTCAGGCCAGCATCGTCGTTCAGGTCAGTTCAAACTCAAATAAATCCTCAGAATAGAAGCTGCCCAGACTGCTTTGGTTTGACTCCTTCTTCCAGTTGAGGAAAGTTTGTGCTCGAGGCATATGGCTCTAAAACACTCTCCTCTCTGACTTCTGCAGGGTTCATTCTCAGCCTGAGGGAAAGATTTGCTCTGAAGATTAGCAAAAGCTATCTGGTTATTAGATTCAATTACCATTAAATACTGCAATTACCCACCATGCCTTGAAAGCATCTGCAACAGACCGGGACTTTGTTCCCCTGAAAAGGCTGCAGATACTGTATCTGTGTATTGGAAACCAACCCAAACAGGGAACATGAAAAGATATGCATTATGAATATTGATTGTCCATTAATTCTGGTATTAATGATAAGGAGCACCTCATAAACAAAAGAAAGTAAAAAGTTGCGATTCTCCAAATCTGCCAGGCAGACAGTGTTAAAAGGAGTTGAGATGATATTTTCCTTTGTAGTAGCCAGAGCCACACTTTGCTGGGGAATGTGTGCTACTTAAGTTCAAGTTTCAGCGTTTAGACCGGTCATTCAGGGAGAGCTGCGGCATGATCAAAATAACAACTCTCTCAACGTCAATTTATCTGTCAAAAAAGAAAAAATATTTTTAAATCAAAGAAGTAGAGAAAAAGCAGGCTAAGTAGAGACTTTTAAAGTAGACGTTTGCTGTCAACAAAAATATCTCGAAATGATCAAAATCAACAGTGCGTAATTATGTCCCTTAATAATTTGGCTCTCAGCCCCCCTTGGTTCCTACTGAAGAAAACTGTCATAATTAATTACAAATACAGAGTTTATTTTTTACTAAAACAGCTGCTCACTGTATTGTTTAGCAAGCATTACTAAAACAGGATGACATATTTTGAGGACTATTTTCAGCAGCGGACTAATCCAGATTTGGATAAGGACAGGTTGTTAGTAAGTGTTTGTGAGCCTCTTAATAAACAAGGGTGGATCCGATGAGTTACCTGACAGATCAAAAAACGAAATGGACATGTTTTCTTACAGCAACCTGCTGTCAAATCCCTGATGTCTGAGAGTACTTGAATTGAGCGACACGAAAGAACAGGGACTGCTTTACATCCATCATTGTGATATATCATAACTTGTTTATATCACATACTATGATGGATGTTACGCTCTCTTTACCACAAATGAAGCCTTTGCTATTTCATTTTCCTGTTGTACTAAAAATGATTCTGCCTGGATTTTAGGAAACCAATACAAAAAAATCACTGCTGTTAAATCAGAATTTGGAAATGAATGGAGGGAAAACCTCCGTATTATCTCTTAAAAGGAGGTCAATATTATTGTCATATAATTTCCATGTTGCATCTTGCTGTTCGCAGGTCCACAATGACCCGGGCTGCAGCTCTGCCCCCTACACCTGCCAACGCTCTGTCAGCCTCTTCCTCCCGTGGGAGGGTGAGGTTCGGCTGTACGCCACCAACGTGACCTACAAGGGCCAAAGGTCAGCAGTGTAGCACAAGACACAACTTAACACCTTGATATCCAAGATATATTTATTATTTCTACTGAAGTATTTCCTTTATTATATTACATTTTTAGTTTGTATAAGGCTATCCCTCCCTCACACAAATGGAATATGATTTAAAAGTGTATTTCTATATTTCATTCAAGATTAATGCTGTATATCAGTCAGTGTTAGCTCCCTATAGAAGTGAAGGTGGTACCAGGGTGTATTTACGCTCTCTGTCTTCAGTTTGCAGCTGCCTCACCACATCCACGACCTGCAGCTGGAGCAGATCTCACAGTACGTTCTGGTGACGCAGCAGCACGGCTTCACGCTGGCCTGGGAGGGTCGCAGCGGCTCCGTCTACATCAAACTCAGCCCAGAGTTTGTGGGCCGAACCTGCGGCCTGTGTGGGAACTTCAACGCAGACGTCCAGGACGACCTGAAGACGAGTTATGGTATGATCATTTTCAGTCTAGATATGAAACAGTACGTGTAAATGCTAAAATATTTTTTCTGCAAGATATAGTGACAGTAAAAGTAAAGAAAACTCAAATGTGCACAGTTCTGGAGTTTCTTCCTACTACTCTCAATGGGTATTAATTAAACGTATAGTTATTCACCAGCTTCACATTGATATCTAATCATTCAAATGCAGCAAGAGTCAGCGTGAGAGCACCACTGCTTGTTTTAAGTTCTCCTGTCACTTGCATCTACCTACATTTGGGTGGATCAGATTATTACCAGTAAGCACTTAACCACATGTATCCTGGTGTACACACATCTAGACTGATTGCAATCTGATCAATCCAACCATCTGAGGATGTGTTCAGGGACCCAGTGAATGCAACACATACAGTCCCAGTGACAGAAATTAAAATCAGGAAAGCAAACTTAAAACATGAATCATGCTTTGAAACAAGTTTTTAAATGTATTTCTGTCATTCCCAGGCGTGCTGACTCATGCAATTGAGCTGTTTGGAAACAGCTGGGTGGAGACGGAGCCCCACGAGGCTCGATGTCCCATGGTGCCCTCTGGCTTCTCTTCACCCTGTGATTCAGTGGAAGCTCATGTCCTGCTGGTATGATGCTTCCATGCTACAATGACACGTTTATGCATATATTTTTCGAGTGAAAAACTGAATGTGTTTTGTGCCTGCAGAAAGTGGAAGAGGTGTGTGCAATGCTGCTGGATCCTCCATTTCAGAGCTGCCACGACTTTGTCAGCCCTCTGTCCTACATGGCCAGCTGCTCCAACGACCTCTGCATGTGAGAACACCAGATTCCTGTTGAGATACCATTTAATTTGTCCCATGGTGGCCTAATGATCAAATGTCAGGATAGCACAGAAATTAAAGGCTTTATTGTCATATGTAGCTACAGTAGCTACAGTGTAGAAATGGCAATGAAAATCTTAAGTACAAAGCTCCTCGAACAACATTTGGAGAGGAGCTAGAGACACCATCCACTGCGCCATCTTTCTACTTAAATCGTAAACATTAATCCATTGTGGATCATTACAATCTATGTTTCATATTAATTGAGCTTAAAAAAACTGAAATCTTTACAAAGATACCCCCAGTGACCAACTTAAAAATACAATTTTCCTGCACTGGGTATTATGAATCTTTAACATCTATAGTTCAAGCTGCAGTAAAATGTAAGGTGTTGCTAGGTGTAATTCTTCTTCATCTTTTGAGATCTCTTGGATTTCTCTGTTACAGTCCAGGTCCACAAAGAATAATGTGGCCACTTTTAGTTACTCTCTTGTTTGAAATGATCTCACTAATAGCTTTCTCAGTTGTGTCTTTTGGTGGCTCAGGTCCATGAACCTGAACCTGCCGTCCTTCTGTGAGTACCATTAGCCATGATAGTCAGTCTGTTAACTTAAGTAATGTGTAACAGAGACGGGTGATAAGGACAAAACAGTTTACTGTGTTCAGACAAAAATCAGATGACTGATACAGCCATACAACAAACATACTCAGCTTTACATTTAAAGCTTATAGTTGGGAGATGTACTAATTAACTATGATGGAGACGCAGCTGCTGTGTAGTTATTTCTTAGTTTGGCATACCTGGCTCCGCTCAATGAGTCCTTCTCTGTTTGTTACTTTGTTGAAGGTCGGGTCCCAACGGGGATGTGGTATGCCAGGTGTTCAGCGAGTACGCCCGGGCCTGTGCCCACGCTGACCACCCACTGCACGACTGGAGGCAGCACATTCCTCAGTGTGGTACGTTTTTCCAGGTGTTGTAACTGTGTGCCTCTGAGCTGCACATTTCAGGTCGACTGAACAAAACACAATATTAATTTATGCTAATTTCCATCACTGCATGGTATATGGAAATATATTATAGTTACTGAAAAGAATATTACTTATCACATAACATTGCAAAGTTATTGTAGTTTTGCTGACCTTCATATTGTATTCCTGAAAGGTTGACACAGATATAGAAATGATAATTACTTGAAAATGTATTTTTTATTTGCCTTTTGTGAAAGCAGTGCAACTCTGGTGATGGGTGTTGTGTTGTGGAGATAAGGGAACTCAGTTGTATTGAGAAGATACCTTATTATATTATAATACAGTGTAAAAACGTACTTAGCTTACAAATGTTAAAGTTTAACTGACTGCTATAGGCACAGGACAATTTATAATGAAATTACCCACTACAATTATTTACATCTATCAGACACACAGACACGCCTCCCTATAAGCCACGTTAGCTTAATGTGGCTAAGGTTAGCTGCTGTAGAGTTAACTTATAGGTGTTGCTTGAAATTCAACTGAAAACAACACACATTCAACATTTCTGTTAATGTTGTGAAAATATTATGATATGTTATCTCAATGTTTTGTTTCAATATCTTTAGTAGTAACTGAAAACTCACTAAAATTATATTTCTGTATCAGCTCTCTAACGAAACCGCTAGCCTATTGTTAAGGTTAACTGCACCAGATCATTTTTCTAGTTTTTGCAAGTTTGCAAACGACAGAAAGGTTCGTGAATTTAACGTTGCATACCAGAAAAAAATGTGTCTTACTTTTAATCAAGCCAACAGATAAATGGACTTATTATGAATTAGCTATATTTGTCAATAGATATACTACAACGTCACTTGTGGCAGACGTGATATCTCTAGGCACAACAGGTGTCAATTTTCGGTCATATAATTATATTCTCAGTGTTTTCAGTAGAAAGTTTATGACATCCGTGTTGTGTTTAATTTTTTGCGACCAGCGAAGCAGTGTGCCCTTGGTCTGCAGTACAGGGAATGCATCAGCTGCTGCCCAGCGTCCTGCAACCTGGAGCGGACATGCATCGACAGCAAACTGGCCTGCCTGGATGGATGCTACTGTCCTGATGGTGATTTTCAAATCAGACTCTATTATCTGTCGTATATGCTGCAAATACACCTTTTATTACTGTTTCTGTCGTGTCTTCCAACCTTAAAATAAATCACGTTTCCTCGGCATAAATGAATAATTCATGAATTATTCTAGGGCAAAATGAAGCTTGATAATTTCTCTATGTCTGTCTACACTTTTGCCTTTCCTAGGTATGATCTTCGAAGATGGAGGCTGTGTAACGCCTTCCGACTGTCCTTGCGAGTACCACGGCATGTTTTATCCTTCTGGACAGACGCTGCAGGAGGAGTGCAACAACTGGTGAGCAGTGTTTAACTCCGGTTTTAAAGTAACAGGATAAAAACTTTGATTCACCTGTTGGAACGCTGTCCTTATATGGCACACAAATGTGTGCGAGGAGAACCAGCTTCATGTGTTTTTGGACAAAACATGAACACATGTTAGACTATGTTACATTAGATGTCATCATCATCTATTAGCAAAAACAAAAAGCAGGTTATTGTTCTGCAGATTCTATGGAGTCCTTTTAATCTTCTCAGATCTGACCACCTGGGCTCTGTGTGTCCAGTTTCTATCAGCGATCCTGCTGATTAGTATAGCCTTTCATGTTCCACCTGTTGAAGTCTCTGCTTTCTGTTTCAGCACATGTGTTGGTGGAGTGTGGAACTGCACCGACTACAGCTGCCCAGGTTTGTACCTTCCCTCTGTGGGTGGTTTAATTTGAGCTCAAACTGTGCTGCACGTCACATTCATGGGTGTGGATTGTTTTTTTATTTGGAAATACAATACTTATGGTACTGGTAAGAAGAACATACTGTGATAACAAATGTTAAAAACGATGTCTCCTATGTTCCAAAGCAACGTATTTTGACATTACCCACTGGAGCTGTATTTGAGAACGCAATGTGGGAATCATTCGGACCAGTCATCAAACAGACTTTACCCTGCCAGCTCCCTAGTACCACGTTTTTCTAATGTTCGATTGGGCCCATGTCTGAGTACAAATTCATTATTTTCCCGAGCATTCACAGCAGTGGCGGCGCTAGGGGGTGGCTACTTGGGCTCAAGCCCAGGATGTTTTCTGAAAAGCCCCGGATGTTTCACTTAAAAAAAAAAAAACGTCTCGGGAGTAATGTGCAGTACCGGAGTCCACCAGAGAGGCATCCGCTGCGGGACATAAGCCTGCGTACTGCGTAGCCTGCCCTGAAGTAGAAGTGATCCTTAATAGTGCCTAACGAGTTTTAAGCTAATAGCCTATACAGTTATGGATATTAGAAAGTTATTGTCATTGAAGCAGGCGCCACAAGCTGCAGCAGCAGCAGTATCAGCAGCTGACAACAATGTCATCACCAGCAGTGAAGAAATGGATGATGTTTCAGGTTTGTGAATCTAATGGTGATATCTGCACTCTGGCTGACTGAGTAAGAAGTGAAAAAGAGTGATGTGACGTTAATGTTATAGCTAGTAAACATGGAGTAACCACACTAAGTATACCCTTATGTTAGTATGTATACAGAACATGACTAAAAATTATCCTAAGATGTAACGTTAACCCTTCATAACTCAGTCTACTTTTAAGATACTAAAATAACGTATTCCATTTTTTATTTTGTTTTCGCGCGTGGAATTATACCGGCTCTCGTTTCAGTACACATAACAACGGAACTGACAGGCAACCCTCTGAATCAGACTCCGATTGGCTGTGACTGCATCCACTCAGTGTCCGATTCAGAAACATGACTCTTACACATTTTTTACGTCACAAACAAAAATGGTGGATGAGAATAGATCTATAAAACGATAAGCAATGCGCCAGAATCAAGGTGAGACTATCCGCATCCTTTAAAACTCTACGCACATTCGTTTCACCTTAATAAGTAAACTACTATTTGAGTGAGTTAAGGCATTAGTTTGCTTCAGTTTGTTAATGAATAAGTGTTCTCCAGTGCCTTTTGTCCGCTTTAAGGTGTTATTAAGGTAGGGTTAATGTTGCTCTCAAAGTGCACCAGATTGATGCTTCCAATTTCAATATTTAAAAAAAAATCTTCCCGGGGGAGCATGCCCCCGGACCCCCCAAGAGGAAGCGACGACCCCCCTAAAGGATGTTCGGTCCACCCCCAGGCAGGGGTAGCACTGTACCCCTGCACCCCCCCCCAACAACTCCTGGGCTAAGCCCCGGATCTCCTACAATCCTAAATCCGCCACTGATTCACAGCAAGCAAGTGAGGGTGTTGCTGTTGTTTCTATCATGGCTTGTATGAACCCTGAGGAAAATAAAAGCAGAGGAAAGTAGAAGGGCTATTTTTTAAGAAAACAGCAAGGGAAATGTCAAACTTAGTTAATGACGCAATTTTAAAATTCCTGTAGGTATGGGTCAATGCCAAAATCTAAATGCTAAATGCTAAAACTCACAGGAACAGCAACACTGTACCTGTGAGTTTTATAACAAAGTTTATCTGAATGCAGAAGTTTCCTAGTTAGTTAAGAAGGAAGAAGTTATCTCCTAAGTTTTGAAGAGAACAAAAAGTACTTGCAGATTAAGGCAAGAAAGCTCCAGGGCTCCTATTAGGTAACACAAAAGGAGAAAGCTCCCTAATTTTGGCCCAAGCTATCTATAATTTTCTGTTAAGAAAGTATTGTTTATTGAGAAAAGATAAAGGAGGTGACATCCCAGGAAAGTGTGAAGACAGGAGATTTTTAGGTAGAAAGTAAGGAAGGGGGAGGATTCCCAGCCAGGAATGAGACATCAAATCAAATCAAATCAAATCAAGTTGTATTTATATAGCACATTTATAAACGATTTTTGGTCGAGCCAAAGTGCTGTACATAAAATAAAAATAGCCTACAGCAGAGAGACTTTACAGCAAATACAACATTACATTACATTGCATTTAGCTGACGCTTTTATCCAAAGCGACTTACAATAAGTACATTCGACCAGGAAAACACAACCTTGAAGAAAACAGAATCATATAAGTACATCAGGTTACCCCCAGGTTACAACAGCACAGATTGTTCAGAATATCAGTATGAGAAAAACGACACACATCGTACAAGGAAAAACTTCCAGAGAAAACCCACAGTTTAAGGGGGAAAAATGGGAGAAACCTCAGGGAGAGCAACAGAGGAGGGATCCCTCTCCCAGGACGGACAGACGTGCAATAGATGCCGTGTGTAAATCAAAGAGATAATACATTTTACAGCATATAGACCGAATGTTAGGAAATGCATGTGTCTGTAATAAGAAGATGAATCCACGAGGATGTCAGCTACAAACCTGTGGAAGCCATCAGGGAAGCAGCATGACGAGACCCAAGGCAGGACCGCAGAGACAGGTTCAGCCACGACCAGAAGTCCACGACTTAATCCAGAACTCAGGATAGAGGATCCAAGACACAGGACTACAGCAAGAGGATCAGCCTCGACTCCGGATCCCGGCGTAGATATAGATACAAAACAAGAAAAAAGATTTGGCTGGGTTAATCGGAACAAGAGAATACACAGACACAGACAGAGAGGGAAAAGGTAATTGGATAAAAGTTATTCTTGATAACCCTCTAGAACGATCTCATGAACTTCCCCACTCAATCTATCAAGTCCCGAGCAGTTCTATTAGATATAGGATAAGAAACAGAGATAGGGAGCAGGGGACATGCAGCGAGGACGGATACAACTTATATTTTAGGGCCAAGGTAATCATTGAAAGTGTCTCTCTCTCTCTACAGGCGAATGCTCGGTGACTGGCGATATGTATTTTCAGTCCTTTGACGGGCGGATCTACACCTTCCCTGCAACATGTCAGTATGTCCTCGCCAAAAGTCGCAACTCAGGGAAGTTCACAGTCACCATCCAGAACGCCCCCTGTGGAGCTGTGAGTTGGCGTTTAATCTGCATGATGTTATCTATCCACCCTCTTGTTGAGTTCCTTTCTTTTCCTGCTTTTGAGAGAAATATCTTTACATCTCAAACTCTTCTACTTCCACAATTAGCCTCTGCAAGTGTTCACCTGTCTTGGCTTACAGGGTTTATGCAATTTGTCTGTCATGTAGATCATATCGGTATTCAAGTGCTCAATAATCCCTGCTGAGGCCAGGTCATTTTTGTTCAATGCTTAGGGAATTGAAAGCCTTCAGGAAATGTCAATCAAACCCGGGCAGATAATGAGCATGAAAAACAACAAAAGACTGGGAGCTTCTTCTCTCCTTCTTGAGCTGCTCGGCAAACGGGCAATGGAGGTGAGGAGGCGAGATATAAGATGTCCCACTCATCAGAGCAGAGGCCCGAGACCTCTAACAGCCAAGTGAACAGGATTACCTTATCTGGCCTGGCTGACAGAGCTGTGGACGGCTTTGTAGTGAGGAGGGAGGTGAAGAGAGGCACTGAAGGGGTGGGGGACTTGGACAGAGAGAAGGTTATGCGCAAAACAGGAGGTGAATGATGGGAAGAGTAAAAGGAGGAGGAGGGGGGGTGCTAAAACCTTTCGGCTATGAGGCTCTGCCACCTATGAAAGAGACGATTCATAGAGGCAGATCACTAACTGTCAGCGATGGGCAGTTTTCCTTACTTTAACAATATTGGAGCGGCAGATTAACTAATCATACTCTGTAGTACATTCCGTGACACTGGCATGTTTGAAATTCAAAATGTACAAAATGCTTACATAATATGATGCACTGTCTGATACGTGTTGAGTGTTAAGTTTGTCTTGACAAAGGAGTGTGTAACTGCGTCAATGTTTCATAGTTTTATAAACCCCTGTAGTTTTTTGGTTATGAAGCTCAAACCTGTGGATCTATTGTTCCAAATGGACTTGCAAGAAGTGTCTGCGCTACACATACACTAAGAACTATTTCAATGTAATATGCAGACTTACCACTGAAACGATATACATAGTACAGTGCATTATGTTCACTGAACACATTGTTCTAAATTACTTCATTGCCTACCTTGTCACACTACTTTTATCACTTTCATTTTGAGCTTGGCTAACAGTAATGCTCAACAAGTCCTCCAACTCATACGACCAAATATGTCGTTTGTTCAAGCGCTTAATACGTCCTATAATTACGTTTTCGCCCTCTAGTGCTCCCGTTGAATGCAACAATTAGATTAGATTTCTAGCGAGAAGTGTATATTGTACTTTTAGAATCCACGTCCAGTCGATATGTAGGATCTATAGTTTGATAGATATTACGAAGATGATTTGAGGTATGCGGCAGCCTCCATGTAAAGTTACGGGTTGAAAACAGTATTTCCGGTCTCGACGTTTTCATAATAAAACCAATGATCAAATGATTTAACAGTGATATCTGCAGTACTCATCAACTAAAAAACATCAGTTTATCCTTGTTAATTATACGACATGTATTGGTTTAAATTATGTACAATGCTTTTGTGTTTTTCCAATAGGTTTTGCTCTTTCGATTCTGAGAGACACCTTTCTTTTTTCAGAGGTTTTGATAGGCTAAAACATCGCCGCAATGCATGTCTGGATATGGTGTTTATCCGATATGAAATCGGATTATTTATTTTTTTAAATAAAATAATACTTTATTCCGAGTGTGCTTGCTTTTCTCTTTGGAAGTCATCACATAACGGCATTGTACTACACGGTTCGGCTGCATTAAATATTACATATCTGCCGTAGATATTTGTTTATAGAGCCCTGATCAGAAGACCTTTTGACAAACTGTAAGAAATGCCGCCAAAACTGAATACGTGACGTGGATCATAAATATATTAGCAATTAAACAACATCTTCCATTTATTTTCCCACAATACGTCTCCTTGCAGTATCAACACTAATTCGGCTGACTTTTATATTTGATCCAATTGGTAGATAGGTTATAATATTTACACCATAACGGTGCACAGCTGATAGAAAGGGATTTTTTTGTAGTTTTTAAAGATATTATTTACTACCTTTCCAACTCCTCATGCAGTTGACTGTTACAGATCTATACAGGTTCATGGTACAATGCATACACTTCAAATCGAGAGACTGATACTGTATTTTCCTTTACCGTTCTGTTTTAATTTCACAAAAGTTAATAGTCATATTATGTTTGATATTATTATGTTTTATTAACTACACCACTGGTTTTTTAACCCGCGCCGCCTAGTGGTTAAAGCACGTTATTGAATTTTGTTGTTGAATACGTTTTATTTGATGAAAACATTTAAATATTAAGAGTAGCCTACATACCAAATCGAAAATATGAAGAAGATACTGTAGTGATCTCTACAATAAAACAGTTTAGTGCAGGACGTCCAAAGATATTAACAGGAGGATGTGCAAAACAGACCAACTAATAAGGCTTTATTTAAACATTAAGCTGGACCCGTCCAATTCCAGTTTTGGAAAGTCTGCCGTGGTTCCATTCCAATTCAAAGAGCTGTTGACGCTCAGTGTAACCTTGTCGCACTGCCACTCCAACATCCAATCACAGAGCTTGATGACTAATCACGGGGTTTGTAAAGCAAGGCGGATGTTGTAGTCCCAAACGATAGCTGGGGATTCTGGGTAGTGTAGTGTCTTCGGAAACTGTAGTGTCTAAACTCCTAAAAAACTATTTGTTTCTCTGAATCGAAGGTTAAAAACACAAAAGCATTGTACACAATTTAAACCAATCAATATTGTGTAATTAACAAGGATACACTGATGTTTTTTAGTGGATGAGTAATGCAGATATCACTGTGTAATCATTTGACAGTGAGGGGAATATATCCGGTTAGGGTTAGGGGGGGGGGGGGGGGGGGGGGGGGGGTGGGGGGGGGGGAGGGTGGGGGGAGAGACCAGGAGGACAAATTGTTATAAAAAAAAAAAAAAGATTAAAAAAAAAAAAGATCATAATTTGAAAAATTATTGATTCGAAAATAATATGATACAGTACAGTACTATTGCGTCTGGGTCTCTGTGTTTCATTAAAGCTCGGCTCTGTGTGTATGTGGAACGAGCCATTATGTGTGCGTGAGCGAGAGAGAGAGAGCGCACCGGTACCGGAGATCGTAGTTGTTAGCTTCTGGTGCTAGCAAGCCACGCTAACGGATATAAAGAGTTTTTTCAACAACAAAGTGGAGGAGAGTCCTCTCCTGTCAGACTGAGAGTCTCAGTGAAGGACTCTGAGTGTTATCTCAGTGGGTCTCAAACGTTTTGGTCACCATTAATGTAAACAATTATTTCCGAGGCACTCGTTTATATGATCATTATAGTTATAAAAAAATAAGAGAATAAATGAAAAACAGGTATGAAATACTATATGACAGTAAAAAAAGAATATAGTTTAAAAGGGTGATTTGTAAAATATCCATAAAGAAAAAGTAAATCTGTTTACAGTTCTGTTTCAAATGGGTGTTGAGAGATGTATCCATAGATCTCTCATGTTGCTCTCAAAGTGCACCAGATTGATGCTTTTAACTTCAATATTTAAAAATAAATCTTCCCGGGGGAGCTTGCCCCTGGACCCCCCTATGTAAGGTACACACACCACCTATAAAAATAGCACTTTACCCCTGCTTGAGCCTCGAGCCTTCATTGTAACTGTCTTCCTGTGTATTTGCGTGGGGATTGTTGCAGTAGAACATTTCACTGTAGCGCCCGGTACATTAATGGGAAACCCTAAATGTTTGAGCACCCTCTATGAAACGTCAAGCTACCCTACAGCACCCCAAAATAAATATCTGGCGCCGCCACTGAGCCTGACTATTTGTGTTGGGGGGGCCCGATTTATTTTTTTCTCCAAAGGGGGGGCATGACAGAAAAAGTTTGGGAACCCCTGTTATAGACCAACCCAGTCTCACGGCATTTTGTGTTATAGTCACGAAATTAATTTAATCTATTGATTCGTGTTCAGTTCACCAACACGATTTTCGCATTTTTTTCATGTCACACAGAATGATTTTAAAAGCAATGTATTTTCTATTGGTAGTATGTTTCGTGCCTGCACCACGTCTTTTTGTCCGGTCGGGTATTGGAAGACTGGAAGCTGTGGGGTTCATAAAAACATTTTCTTACTCAATATCTTACCCTAAGCCTAACCCTATCCCTTTTATTTTAAATTGTATAATGTCGGAGTTTTTTTGCCGTCCGCGAGGAAAATACTCGGAATACTGAAATCTGTATTTTTTGTCATCTTTTTTTCCTTCTAATTTGTTATTATTTGGTGCAGGCACTAAACATACTACCAATAGAAATACATTGCTTCTAAAATCGTTCTGTGTCAGAATACTGAAATCTGTATTTTTTTAAATCTGTTTTTCCTTCTAATTTGTTATTATTTACATTGCTTTTAAAATCGTTCTGTGACACGAAAAAAATGGCGAAATCGTGTTTCGCCATTGTTGTTAATCGGTGAACACGATTAATTTTGTGATTATAACACGAAATGCCGTGAGACTGTGTTGTATAGACGGAAGGACTAAGTTGAAAAAGTTTCAAGTAGACAGAAACACAAGTGCGTATCCCAGAAATACCTTTAAAAAGGTACACGGTGGGAAATAAGACAGAGTTTTTCGTTAAATTATAGTGTTCAGTAAGAGGCTGAACTAAACAAAAACAGACGTGCTAACTCCCACAGGCTGGTGCGAGCTAGCCAGCTAACAACTGAACAGTTGGCACAGTGCATTGGCTGTAAAGGGTGAATAAACACATAGTGAATAAAATGTTGAAGCTACTGTATGAACACACTTAAGGAATCATCACAATTGCAAAACCAGAAGGGTTTAACATCTTTCATCAGTTTTAATCGAATACCTAAGTTTTAATTTTCAAGTACTTCTTCTACCACCACTTTTCTATGATTATAGTGTGTGAGTAAGTTTCCATTCACTTCTTGGTTCCTCTCCAATCTATCTCTTTATTTCTTTCTCTCTGTCTCATTTACCACTATCTCCCTCATTGTGTGTCCTGTTGCGTATCTAAATTGCTGCTACTGTTTGGGATAATGCCAGCCTGCCTTATCCAGCCATATTGTCTCAATTGCAGAATTTGGATGGGGCCTGCATCCAATCAGTTAACCTGGTTATTGACGAGGATCCAAGAACAGAGATTACACTGAGCCACGTTGGTGAGGTCTTCATGGCGGGACAGTACCGCATCTCTCTGCCGTATTCTGATGGTAACTTCCTACCCTTTTATCCCTTTTTTTTACTTTGACATCCAGCGCCAGCATTATTCCAGCACTATGCAGTTCTAGACAGATTTAATGACAGCTGTGCCATTGAACAGATATTTTCCTAATACTAGCGCTTGCATTGTGTTTTACAAAATGCTGTCCCTCTGAGTATTATTCCCTTTTTACACCAATTTTCACTGTCTGCCGCTGTCTGTTGATGGAGTCAACAGCCTTTTGTTTGATTTGTGATGAACTGTGTGAGAATTATCTGATGTTTTGGTACCTTAAGGAATAAGAAAACAACACCTATATCTTCTGTTCTGAAGAAATACATTTCTGACTATATACGTACTAGTTTACAGTCAATCAATTAATCAGTCAGTCGATCAGTCAATAAATCAGTCAATTAGTCAGTCAATATGTCTTTAAGTCATATGGAAATAAAAATGATACACAACAAAAGAAAAAAAAAGACGATAAATTCAAGGTTCAAAGCAAAGCACATCCAAAACATTTCTGAAACTACTTTCAGCACCACATTATTAAATTGCTCTTTTGAAAGCCAGTCCTTTAAGCAGTTATTAGGAAAATCATGTATTTATTATATGTTTTCTATCAAAGTAAATTTGATGTGTTTAGTTAGCTTATGAATACGGATGTAAAACAAATGTCATTTTCTTGTGCATACATGAATGGAAATGCACCTTGTATTATCTCATCTACCACCATCTTAAAGCCATACTCCCTCATCTCTCCCAGACATCTTCCACATCCAGGAGCTGTCGTCCATGTTCCTCCAGGTGAAGACGGCGTTCGGCCTGCGCCTGCAGTACAGCTGGAAGGAGTTCCGCCTCTATCTGCAGGCCGACGAGCAGTGGAAGGACGACACGGTGGGCCTGTGTGGCACCTTCAACGGCAACATCCAAGATGACTTTCTGTAAGTGTGTGACGGCTCACCTTTGACCCGTCCCGCGCCCTCTTCTAACCCCCCCCCCCTCCTATGTTTAAAAGAGAGAGCATGCTCCTGTTTCAGAGGTGGACAGGGAGGTGATGGTGAAGTGCTCTCTCTCTCACACTCGCTCTCTGTAATGCACACTGGTTTGGCGGCTCGGCATCAAAAGCCTCGCTCTCTGATCAGCTCTTTAAGGCAGGCCAGATGAGCGCCCAACTGGACACGCCACTTCAACAAGGAATTTACTGTTAGTGGAATAGGGGCTCCACTGTACCTCGTTGTAATGGCCCACCATAAAGGGCGGATGTTGTCTAACAGCTGTAAATGGATATACATCACAGTTTGAGACTGAAGTGGTCGTATCCTACTAGGAAGAAAACTGGAACTCACTTTGGCTGAAGATCTCCAGAAAGGACTTTGCAGTTAAAAACATGACGTGCAGTATCCTTTATTATTTTGGTGCTGATTTCAGTTTTTCGTTTGTTCTGACCTTTAGGATAAAGTAGTTCAAATATAAGGATTAACAGTTGTTTTAGACACTTTTATTGGCCAAAACAACTGGGAGAGTTAGTCAGAAACTCAGACAGTGGTAGCTCCTTCTTAAAAAGCAGAGGTGGGAACCTGCAATGTCTATAACTAGTAGTACAGTTGCCTACATATTATTCCGGCTCCCCTTTTAAAGGTTACAAGAATATGTTTATCTTTACAAAGACTGAATTCAATTTAATAATGAGTGCTGCTTTTCTCTGGGTTTGTCGTCCACGTATTAACGGGAAGGTACCTCATTTAAATAAGTATCATGGCACTAAACAGATCTTATCACAAGGTTACTAGAGGTAGAAGTAGCTTGTTGTACTATAGCTAGTGCTAATGCTAATGTTGTTGTTGTAGCACGATAGGCTTTATGATGCTTACCAGTATTGGGGTAGTTAGTAAAAAAAGTGGCGCGTTACCCCGAACACTGATGCTTACACTTATGTTTTCAAAGTGGAAATGTTGAGAAACAAGTCGAAACAATAGGGAGTATAAACACAACAATTCAAAGGCGGCACTGACAGGGGTACAATGCAGTGGCGGCGCCAGAGATTTTCTCCAGCGGGTGCTGTGGGGTTTTTAAATATTGAAGTTAAAAGCATCAATCTGGTGCACTTTGAGAGCAACATTAAGAGACCTATGGATACATCTCTCATCACCCATATGAAACAGAACTGTAAACAGATTTTCTATTTCTTCATAGACATTTTACAAATCACTCCCCTTTTAAAACAAACCGTTTGAGACCCACTGAGATAACTAGACTAAAGTTAACTATCTAAACACTGAGAGAGTCCTTTACTTCACCTGAGCTGAGGTTACCTGAGACTCTCCGTCTGACAGGAGAGAGTTCTCCCTCCACCTTGTTGCTACTTATACCCGTTAGCTTGGCTAGCTAGCACCAGATGCTAACCACAACGATCTCCGGTAGCGCGAGCTCTCTCTCTCTCTCTCTCGCTCGCGCACACACACAAAATGGCTCGTGCCACACACACACAGAGCAGAGCTTGAATGAAACACAGAGACCCAGAAGTAAGCTACTTGTACTCACGAGGCCTGTTATGTGCAGAATCCCTCTTGCTTGCAGGTGGTTTTGATTGAGTGTCCACACGTGGACGTTTAAGGACTAAAAAAATGATAATTTTTTCACTTTGCTGTTAGCAAATCATTTGGCGCTCTAGCTAACAGGAAGTCACTCAAGTGTCACAAAGTAATTTAGCCTATGGGTAGGTCAAAAATCGAATGGGTGCTGGCCATTGGCCTAATCATATCACCTGTGTTGGCTTTATGTTTTTGGTCAAACATTTGTTTGTTTCACATTTGCATTGATGTAATCAATCATTTTTCTAATTTAATAAAAATAAAAATAATAATAAAAAAAAACAACAAAAAAACCCACATATTTCTTGGGGGTGCTTAGGGGGTGCTTTGGCAATCCTGGGGGGTGCTTCAGCTCCCCATATCTCCCCCCTGGCGCCGCCCCTGGTATAATATACGACCCTGAGACTGAGACAAACCCTGAGACTCGACAAAACAAAATAAGCTAGCTGGTTTCAAGCTCCATGTGATGAATCTGTGCTCCTGTTTTCCTGCAGATCTCCATCTGGTATGATAGAAAGCACTCCTCACCTGTTTGGAAACGCCTGGAGGGTCTCGTCAGCCTGTTCCACCACTCTGAGTACGCCTCAACTCGACCCCTGTGATACACACCAGCAGGCCGGTCAGTTCCTCTCATGCCGTTAGCTCTCCCTATCTCAAAAAGTATAGTGTTAGATGTTGTGTTCCTTTTTATATATCTTTAAACTATTTTTAAATATCTAGAGCGCTATTAACTTTAGACATGTGCATATACATGGATGTGTTTGAATCAGCCTGGATTTCAAATTCATTCCTAAATATAAATGTGCAGTGCTACACTTTTTGTTTGTATATTTTAGATACAGGAGTTGTGAATTTTGCATACAGTATAGTACTAACTTGCTGCTCTTTGCCCTGCTCAGTGGCTTACGCCTCAGAGATGTGTGATGTGCTGAACCAGGATCTGTTCTCCGCCTGCCACGAGTACCTCAGCCCGACATCCTTCCATCAGCAGTGTCGCTCAGACACCTGTAAATGCGGGACGCCCTGCCTTTGCTCTGCGCTGGCCCACTACGCTCGCCACTGCCACAGATTCTCCATCATCGTTGACTTTCGGTCACAGATACCGGACTGTGGTGAGTAATCAGCAGCTGACTTTATAATAAATGTATTCCTTTATGTCTTAATCATATTGCACCAGGAGGCACAGGTATAAAGGGTACTGTCCTTCTAATCTGATTGGTGTTGCTTGTAAAACTTGTAAGATCATTTGAGAGAAAGGAAAGTGTAAAGTAATTAATATACAACCCAGTCTCACGGCATTTCGTGTTATAGTCACGACATAGACATAGACACAATCTATTTATTCGTGTTCACCAACACGATTTCCCCCTTTTTTTCGTGTCACACAGAACAATTTTAAAAGCAATTTATTTCTATTGGTAGTATGTTTCGTGCCTGCACCACGTATTTTTGTCCGGTCGGGTCTTGGAAGACCAGAAGCTGTGTGGTTCATAAAAACATGTTATTACTCAATATCAAGCCACGATTATTGTTTTTATTTTAAATCGTATAATGTCGGACTTTTTTTGCCGTCCGCGAGGAAAATAAATGGGGCTCAGAGCCTCAGGATACTGAAATATGTATTTTTTAAATATTTGTTTCCTTCTAATTTGTTATTCTTTTCTAAATAACACACTGTTATTTACTCAACAATAACACACAATGATCCTTGTTTTTATTTGTTTAATTCTATAATATCAGGCTTTTTTGGCGTCCGTCAGGAACTGAATTTCAAAATAAAGTCACCGGAAACAGACGTAGGCCTATAAGGGACATTTCGAGCATCATTGCGATACACACCCACTGAACTGATTACCCAAGATCCTCAGCTATGGTTGAAGCTCGGTGATTGGATGTTTTAGCCGCAATGCACGTTGGGATATGGTGTTAATGCGATATGAAATAACTATCAACAGAATTGCGTTGCCAGGCAACAGCTTGGGGTGAAAACACTATTTCCGGTCTCGAAGTTTGGATAGTAAGCTGCAGTACTCATCAACTAAAAACATCAGTTTATCCTTGTTAATTACACAACATTGGTTTAAATTGTGTACAATGCTTTTGTGTTTTCCCCCTTCGATTCGGAGAAACAAATAGTTTTTTCGCTGTTTAGGGTGGCCACACTACATTACCCATAATCCTCAGCTATCGTTTGGGACTACAGTTCCTTTGCTTGACAAACCCCGTGATTAATCTTCAAGCTCTGTGATTGGATGTTGGAGTGGCAGTGTGCCAAGGTTACGCCGAGCGTCAAACAGCTCTTTGAAATGGAATGAAACCACAACGGAGTATCCAAAACTGGACTCGAACGTGTCCAGCCCCACAATAAATTATACTTTATGAATAACACACAACATACAATGCCATAATAACTTTGTATTATTAGTGTAGGACACTTATGTATGTATAACATCTGAAGATGTGTAGTTTTATTCATGTTTTCACATAATTTTACACGATATTGTTATATTATTTCAGATATTGTAGTTCTACACATTACTATCTGAAGTATATCAGTCATTTAATGGTAAGCTATTGAAATTCTGATTCCATAGATGTGTGTACTACGGTGGCTGAGAGGTGCAATTGACAATTACAAAGTGTGAAACTCTTTAACAAAGCTTGAGACAAATTTCCATTTTATAAAACAAATTTCCATTTTATAAAACAAAATTACATTAGCAAAACACTTTTACCAAAGAAAAAACGATTTATCAAAAACACTTTAACATTTAATGAAACACTTTAACAAACTAGAGAATCAAACCGGAAAGGGAATGCCCATCATACCAGAAGTGACGTGCAAGTGATTGACACAAACTTAAGTTTGTTTTGGCGGATAGACCGCCGGTGTGCGAGATTAACTGTTTTTTTTAATTATCTGTTTTACAGCAGGCAGATGTAGGGGGCGTGGCCTTCGACTGAAATACACATTTCGATCGCTTCTTGTGTCGTTTACATAAATCTTTTGGTATATTTGGCTCCAGTGGCGGCTGGTGGAAAATATTTTTGGTGGGGCAATGGAAATGGTGACCAAACCATACTAGGGGGGTCCGGGGGGATGACATTTTTTTTGGAGAAATTACCCCTTAAATTATGACTTCTGGTGATGTTAGAGAGGGGGGGGGGGGGAAGGACAAATTGAGGCTTAAAAATATGAGATAGTCCATAATCTTCAGTGTGGTTAGCTATGAATCTTCCAAAACTTCCAAATACCTTGTCCTGGACATAGTTTCTACAGTATAAACTGTGCAACAGTACAGTAGGCCCACACAAACTGCAGAACACTGGTGCTTTGGGAACACTCAAATGATTTAATTCCCATTTAAAATCAGGAGACTGAATACGAACATTATGTGTGTGTGTGTGTGTGTGTCATACTTGCCAACCCTCACGATTTTCGCGGGAGACTCCCGATTTCATTGCCCTCTCCCGGTTTTCTCCCGCATTTCTCCCGATTTCTGACAAAATGAGATTTACTGTTTCCACTCGGACTTTAATACAGCTACACCATTGTTTGATTTCCATGGTAGCGCATCTCTTTAGCAGCGCGCACAACTCAAAGTCTGAGAGGGTGAGGAGTCACAGAAAACTGAACAAGAATCGACAACTCGACCCTCTGCTCACTCCTTTTCTGTAAAATACAGGTCCAGCCCACACATATGCTCCATGGTGCTACAGGCATTGCCCGTACAACTACAATAAGCATGTAAATGTTAATCTACAGCTCCAGCGATCCACTAGCACCCGGAGTCTCCACCTGCAGACGCAGGTTGTGGTTACGATGGCGATATCCGGACACGTACAGCGAGGACTACAAAAAGACAAAACGAGGTGACTGGGGATGTCTGTTCAAAACATTGCGAGCTCGAATACATCATTTAAACCAGCTATTGTTGCCAGACTTATTACTGAATATCGTTCTTAATGTGATACCAAGTCCATCTGAGACCTGTGTACACCTTCAGACAGCCTCCAAGTGAAGCGTACGTTGTTAACTCACAGTTTGAAAGCAGCATGGAGAAGTCTTCAGCTGTGGTTAACTAGGATCTGCCCAGGGTAAACTGGGATCCGCCCAGGTTAAACTGTGTTACGATTTCTGTGGCTATCTACCAGCGATCATGTTTAATATGAAAGACTACACACACATGTATCCTTTATAAAAACAGTATTCTGCAGCACTCATCCAGATAAGATGTGACTGTTAACTCGTTTTGTAAAGATATAGCAGAAATGTCATTGCTGCATGTGCAGGGATATTTAGACTTTAAAATGCTGCTTGGTCATTAATGTTGGTCTCGGCAAACAATATTAGGAATCCTCTATTCAAACATAATATTCAGTGTCCATCGACATGAAAATAACAAAAAAGTTCATGCTGGACTCAAACCCGAGTTCCAACAGCAAAAATCACTTGAGCCCTGCGCGTTATGAGTGCGCCGCGTATCAATACGACGTGTTAGATCACCACAGCTGAGTTTGTTACATTAACATTGTTAAAAAGTTCCAGAAAAATGCAACCCGACCATCATTTATAATGTGAGGGAATGTATGTACACTTTAAGCCATATAATATATAATATAAAAAATTATAGTAGGCATTTGCTTAGAAATAGTATAGGCTACTGACTGAGGTCTGTATCAAGCCTCATTAAGACCCACCGAGATCAGATATCCTAGTTTATCAGCCTGCAAGTCTACATTATGTTGTGATAAGTGTTAATTTTACATATAAATGTGTTCTAGTGCACACATAAAGTTCCAATATGCAAATCAGGCCATGTGTTTCGTTGTAGTAGCTAGGTATAATCATCACCAACAGATGGAAAGACAACAATAACAAGGAATTAATATTAATATTACCAAGTTACACAGAAATAAAAAATATAAGAACAAAGATAAAAGCTTAAACGTTAAGATAGAAACTAAAACATGTTTACAGCAGTGTACAAATTATGAATATATGTGTTTGTAGTTCTCAACGTGAGTATCCTCGACTCGTCATTCGGTTTGTGTCGCTGTATCGATGCATAATGAAAGTTAACCAAGTAAACAGTCACATCTTATCTGGATAAGTGCTGCAAAGTTATAAGGGATACACGTGTGTGTAGTCTTTCATATTAAACATGATTGCTGGTAGATAGCCACAGAAGTCGTATCACAGTTTAACCTGGGTGGATCACAGCTTATCACAGCTGAAGACTTCTCCACGCTGCTTTCAAACTGTGAGTTAACAACGTACGCTTCACTTGGAGGCTGTCTGAAGGTGTACACAGGTACAGATTTACTTTAAAATGTACTTTATTTTACTTTTAATTTTACTTTAAGATTTACTCAGATTTACTTGGTATCACATTAAGAACAATATTCAGTAATACGTCTGGCAACAATAGCTGGTTTAAATGATTTATTCGAGCTCGTAATGTTTTGAACAGACATCCCAATCACCTCGTTTTTCTTTTTGTAGTCCTCGCTGTACGCGTCCGGATATCGCCATCGTAACCACAACCTCACACACTGGTACTGAATGTGCATCAAAGTGTTCCTATCGTGTACCAAAATATACCAAAAGATTTATGTACGACAGAAGAAGCGATCGAAATGTGTATTTCAGTCGAAGGCCACGCCCCCTACATCTGCCTGCTGTAAACCAGTTAATTAAAAAAACAGTTAATCTCGCACACCGGTACCTATGGACGGTACGAGTGTGTGTTTATGGTCGTTAAACATGTTTTGTCCGTTCTATGGGAACCACCTGGGCCAAGTGACATGGTTTTGCTCATCACGATGTGCGCAAGAGGCTATACGTTCTCGTGCACACAAGAAAGTTACAGGTTCGCCAAGTAGGAAGTTGAGCTGTGCCTTTTACACACAGCCTTCGCTGTGTTTACCTTCATTAGACAGCTAAAGAGCGACTGCAGGCTGCTTCGTTATAGCCACACACACACACACACACACACACACACACACACACACACACACACACACACACACACACACACACACACACACACACACATCGAACTGCCCGATTATTACGCCTTATCATTCTATTTATGAAGGAGATGTCCGGTCACCAGTGTGTGTGTGTGAGACTGTGAGACTGTGACACTGGCATTTGTTTTCAGAAGATATTAAGATACTGTTGTCCGTTCTGGTACTGCGGTCAACTTAGCCGTCTCTATATACTTTGTGTTTACACTGTGCAGATGTAGAATGATGATTTAATATGCAAATTCAAACCGCCCTTTTAACCCCGTCCCTCTCTGCAGCGGTCACCTGTCCCCCCACCATGCAGTACGGGACCTGTGTGTCGTCCTGCCAGCGCCGCTGCTCCGCCCTCTCCATCCCGCAGCACTGTGGGGAGGAGTGTGAGGAGGGCTGCGTCTGCCCTCAGGAAACCTTCTACAACCATCGAACACACACCTGTGTGCACAGGTAAGAACGGCCGAGGTGGTGGGGGTATAAATTAAGAAAAAAAACAACCCTTTTCTAACTGCTGATCAAACAAACAAGCAGAGAAAGCGAGATGCAATGTGTATCACTGTAAGAGGTTCTTTTTTATTACACTTAATATTTATTTTATTTGAATTTAGGCAGGAGGGAATGAGTGACCATGGCAGGAGGGAATGAGTGACCATGTGTCCTTGTTGTGAATCGGGCCAGCTCTGCCTGTTGTGAAAGGTTTTGAAGCCTGGATTCACTCCACCAAACAAATCCTCTCAAAGTGATATTTGTATCTGCTCTGAAGTTTAGGTCAGCCTTTAAGTGGAGAGCCTTGTATCTCTCCTGCAGACGCTACAGAGCCAGAGGACCTCAGTAATTGTGCTCTCCCTTTCAGCCTGCTCTGCCCTAAAAGACATGCAGCTTAATTCCTCTTAAATGTCCCAGGTTTTTACATCCTAGTGCAGCGCGGTGACTTACTTACCATGTGATAGAGTTACATCAAGGAATTCACCGTGAAAACCCCCTTTTATTCCCGCTCGGGCTGGGGACGACACAGATATCTGATAACCAGTGAGAAAGAATTTGTAGTACAGAGGCCAATGTGTGGCGCTGGCCTATATGTTACAGGGCTTTCAGCCTCTGCGAAGCACCGTTTACCTCAACGTAGATCATTATTTTACATTTGTACAATGAAAAATCGCCCCAAACAGGTGAAGTTTTTTGGAGTAAGTATGTTGTGGATTTGACACCTTACGGACTAATTTCCCCTCCTAAAGCCTGCTTATCTGTCCCCTATCCACTTACATGTAATACTCTGTTTAAGGTAACACAAAGCCCTCTTTAACATTACTCTTTACACAATAATGAACAAACTGAGCAGTGTCTGGTTTACATCCCCAAAGCCTGGTGTGTCATTATGGCTTCAGGGGTCTTCGAAGGTCTTTCGGACATCCGATTTAAAGCCTTTTGCTTATGCTGAGATGTACAATGCAATGGTGCACAACAAACAATCTCTGCATCTGTTTTTCTCTCTCAGTCACATGTATGCATCAGTAATTATTCATCGGTCAACTGTTTCTGTGTGCTTAATTTTTGTTATTGTACAAATTATTACTATTCTGAATCGTCAACTAGGACATTTTTTGTTGTGTTATTTCCTTATAAATGCAGTTTGATTTTAGAAAACACAACAAAAGTTTGTTTAAGTGGTAGCAAAAATTATTTTTTAAATCAATCTTTTACGGATAATATTTTTTTCTTTAGTTGGGATTTATTTCCCTATATTGGCAAATATAGCTCGCTGCACTATATGCCTTATGAGTGTGTGTCTTTACAGGAGCGAGTGTCCCTGCAGTTTCCTTGGAGCAGATTACGAGCCGGGGGATGTGATCATGACATCAGCAGGTGTTCAGTAAGATCCTCTCCTCCATCTTCTCCATCTAAAGTTCTGCCTTCTGTCAGTCACAGTGCTGCTTCCTTTTTAAACTGGAGGAACTTATATCTTAATATTTAATGTGAACAAGTAACAGAATAAAGCCTACTAGTTGTAGAGATAAAGTATAAGTAAGAACAAAGCTGAAAAAACCATAAAGTCATGTTTACCAATTTGTTAACCTACTTCTTTGCTAGTTTTTGTATTTACCTCCATCATGTGTCATTATAACCACCATCCTGTTCTCCTTATGTTTCCTTACAGACTCTGTCTGAATGGTAAACTGGTGTCACAAACAACAAACAGTGGTAAGTAACTTTAGTTTAGTTTTTGACCTTTTTACCTGTGCTGGACTATGGTGATTTGATGTATATGAATGCACCTGCCAATTGCCTGGTCAAGTTAGATGCTGCGTATCACAGTGCACTAAGATTTGTGACAAACTGTAAAGCATTAACCCATCACTGTACCCTGTATGCAAGGGCTGGTTTGCTTTCACTAACTGTACGGAGGCTCAGTCACTGGTACATTTTTATATACAAAGCCATGTTAGGGAAACTTCCATCTTATATCTGCTCCCTGATCTCACGGAGAATTGTAAGTGGCTACTGCCTGAGATCGAATGCTGTGGTTTGATTAAATGTGCCAACTGCTAGGACTGTCTTAGGGAAGACAGCTTTTAGATGCGCAGCTCCTCTGTCTTGGAATAGTCTGCAAATTAAATGGAAACTGAACAATCTGGTGCCACTAAATGTTTTTAAAGCTCGGTTGGATGCTACTCAATCGGAAGCTATTGGTACCTGTTTATGTGGATCATTATGTAAATGATGCTGTATGATGTCCTTTTGTTGTTCTATTTATGTTTTTATGTTTCATGTGGAACTACTTGAGCAGGTCTCCCTTGAAAAAGAGATCAATGATCTCAATGGGATTTATCTGTCTAAATAAAGGTTTGAAATGAAATGAAATGAGTTTCTTTAGCTAAGTTGATATTAAGGGATGCTTGTCTTTTGCTTAATATCACATTAAAGTATGTAATTTAATGGTTATTATAAAAGTTGGAAGACACTACCACACTTCTAGCAGATCATACTCTATAATTGAAAGGAATTATTCATAAAAAGCACATAAAGCACATACAATTATGAGAAACTTGAGGAAACACGAACCATGGGATGAAAGAGGATGGATGGAGCTTTGTAGAGAATAAAACTGAAGCTACTGGATCCTATGCATTTTTCCATCTTCCTGCAGAGTCGTTCTCACCTGTGATTTATTTTTCTCATCTTATAGACATGTTGTGTCCAGCTGGTCAGCTCTACGAGAACTGCTCTGAGGGGGGCGACGGCCTCATGACGGGAAGGGGCGTGGCCTGTGAGCGCACCTGCGAATCCTACCTGCTCAACCTAACCTGCTCCACACACGAGCCCTGTGTGGCCGGGTGTACCTGCCCCCATGGGTGAGTGAAGTTATTTAGTCCCGTTATAATTTGTGCTGGCAAATCATTACAGACTGCTCGAATCACACTATAGAATGAACGATAGATTATTTTTGAAACTTGTCCAGTGCTACTTAGAAAAAGAACCCCACATGTATTACTTTTATTTGTATAGTGCTGTGTTGACCGGACCTACTGCTATCCCTACTGGTCCCACAACTCAGTTACACATCAAAGATGGCGATCATTGAGTGTGTGAGAAGTGTCCAGCAGTTCCACAATCACATTTTGGACCATAATAAGTGCACCAGCGGGGTGCTTATAGTGCTTTGCATTAAGCCATACTTTCCATTAGGATGCAATTATGCACACAAAATAGCACAAGTAAGTACAGAAGTACGCAAATTGAGAAACAGCCTAGATGTCTTGCTGTCTGTTTGGTATGGAAAAAGAGTGTGACCCTCTTTCTGGATAAATAAAGGTTAAGACATGAGTGTGGAGGTTTGGTGAAATCTAAAGCTCTGAGTGTGCAGGGCTGTGTCTCTTTATTCAGTCATAGTGTTGTTTTACTGCTGGCAGCCTTATTTTATGAGTCTTAGGTCATCTGTGGGAGTCAAAAATACTTATAAGCGTCCGATGAGGTGAACAGACATTATGGAGTGGAATACAGTAATCTGATCCCTGTAATTCCCCTCCTAATGTCGGCCTGAAAGGAAGGGTAAGTGGTTTCATTCTGTGACATCAACCAAGAGTCATGATGATAACACTATGCACTGGTAAGGCTTTGCAAAACATATCCTCGCTTATGACGCTTTGGTGAATATTATACAGCTGGTAAGGTATCTGACAACAGCAGACCTTGTAAAGTATTGCACAGAGAATGGTCATTTGAAATATAATTCACCAAACTTTGGAAGAAACACAAGTAGTATTTAAGTGGTTAAAATGTAATATTGAACTAAGAACACTAAATTGAAAATGCAAAGGCAAGAATGGTAAGAAACACACAGTTAAACATGGATATTTTGAGCTACAAAAAGAATAATTGGGATTTGACTATCTTGAGATCCCATAAATAATCAATGATTCAGGTCAGGGGTGAGTTTAATTATATTTTTATATTATTTTTGTTTTGTAAAAACTGGGTGGTTAGTCAAAAATAATCCCCTAAAGTGAAACATTACCTTTATAGAATTACAATTTCAGCGAAGGCCAGTTGAGCAATATACATGCACTGATTTTGTTGATAGCTATTTCTCCCCTTTTCCCAAGTCTATCACGGTCTATGAATGGAATCACTTGTGTGATTATGCAGTGGGCATTTTAAAACACAAAGAAAAGGTTAGCCAGCTACAGTCATTTTGATCCTGCGTCAAACTCCTCTGACTCGCCGCTGTGATTAATTTATTCCTACTCACCTTTGAGAAAGATGACCTCTGTGTTCATTTTGCCAGTCTTTGTACAGGTGATTCATAACGTCCACCAACCTAAGAGTTTGTGTGCTAACTGTTACGCTGAATATAGACACAAAGAGATCTCTTTCAGCTCCCTGGTGACGGCTGGATTTATAAGGGCAATGATAGTTTGAAGGTTCAGTCATGACTCTGATTTTAGATACTTGTTTTTCAGATTGAGAATAATCTAGTTGTTTTAACAGTGACACACTTTTAGCTTTTGACTTGAATTGATGGTGGTGATTGTATTAATGAAACTAAATAAAGTTGATTAATGATTAATTTTGGAACCCATACAAAGTGAAATCATAGTCAGACAGATAATTGTTACGCTGTGATGTCACTATGTTACTGGAGTATGCAAAGGAGTTCAATGGAGGCGTTTCAGGCAGGGGGGATGTGCATGAGAGAAACTTTGGGATTTTAGTCTTTGCAAACCATTTACATGCACAAAAACCTATATTACACACTACAGGAAAGGGAAAACCCCAAAAGCATAATGGGGCCCCTTTAACACACTCAGCTAACTTCAAAGTGAAAAAGATGAAGTGGCAGATGATGCTTTTATGGATGTATTCAGAAAGCTACTTTTCTTGGGAATCAACCTGTATTCTGTAATTAACGTAATTAAAACTTAGATGCCCCTTTTTTTCTCATTTATGATGGTGGATATGAGCGAAAGACTTCAACTGGCTGGCTTTGGTTTCCTTTCTAAACCAGACAGCAGATGATAAACAGGTGTTCCATCTGACTGTAAACTAAGATGATTATAATGGAAACAAACAAAAAAACTAAAAGTCAAGTGCAAGGTATTCATCTGCAGCAGGACTTAAAAACCTCTAATGGGAAATAATTAGCTGAGGTGCTGACAGAAGACTCCATTGTGTTTTCATTCACAATGGCACACTTTGTGTATGATCTAAATGTAGACCATTCATTCTGTGACAATTAGCCAGCTGAACTCATATGAACCTGGACTTTCAGGTGCAGCATACCAGAATCTGGTTTTGGTTACAGTACGTATACATACAACTGTTAAAGTCTGCTGTTTGCCTGTGGGCTTATCTTGAGAGGCTTGGTGACTTAATAGAACACAGAGTGTTACAGTATGGAATAAAGACACGCAAAACTTTTAGCCTTTCAATGAAGATGCAGGTTGGGCGGTGATAATTGACATGACTCAACTGTAAACTATGTTGCGTTTTGGAACATCAAAAGCTAGCTGGACGAACATGTTTGGGTTTTGAGGATCCCATAAGGTGTCACAACAAAACCCAGTAGTATATGTTTAATTTAACTTTCAATACTCCCAGTTAAGACAAATTGGTGACTTTCAATTAATACTCGATTGGTTGCTGCAAACTGGATGGTTTCGGTTTTAGAGTACGGATGCAGATCTTGCTACAATTTATATTTCATTGTTCTTTTAAATACTAATTTATATTTCATTTATTAATACAATTACAGCTGAGTTTTTGTTTGTGTTAGAATTAGTACAGCTTACAATAGAAATAATTTATCTATAGAGAATCGGAGGGATGAAACCCTCTTTAATGGTCACACATGCAGAGCACACTCAGTGAAATGTGTTCTCTGCTTTTAACCCATCCTAGTACCAGGAGTCTAGTACTAGGAGCAGTGGGCAGCTATTGTACAGCGCCCAGGGAGCAATGGGAGTGAGGGGGTGGGGGTGAAGCCCAGGAGGTGAACTGGGACCTCTCCAAGTACCAGTCCACACACCATATTTGAAGTCTGTTTGGGGACTTGAACTGGCGACCCTACAGCTCCCAGTCCAATCCCCTACTGAGCCACTGCCGGACAATGTCAGTAAACCAGCTATTCATTTTTCCAATAATCAGCCATTTAAGGATTGGGCCTGATGCAACATTTAAATATGTGCACTTGCAGCCCATTTCCACTGAACTTCAGGATATCTAATATGAATTCGCCATTCCTGTGTTTCTCCAATCTCGCGACTCATTGGCTATGTGTCTGATGACTTAAGTCCACTGCCTCAGGGGCTATATTTGTGGGGTTCTGGTTACTGTCCCTTTAGCAACTTTCGACGCAAACATGTAGTTGGTGTTGAGAGATTCCATCGTATAACACTGGAGTGTTTCACAAAAAGCCACTTTACATACTGATAAAAAGCGAATTTATCAACAGACGATTGCTGATGTGGTCTTGGATTGCCATATGGCCAATAAGTCCTGCCTCTTTTGGTTAATTATACACAGACTAATATGGAAACTAGAGTGTTTCCGATATCAAAATCTAGAATGGCCTACAGATTCTGCATTTATATATAATCTCTGCTGGCTTAAGAAAAAATGTTATGTCAGAAGATCTTACCTAACTTAAAGTATCGGATACATTCAGCCGGTAATGCTGCCAATGGTAATTGTCAGGCCATGTTGTCACATCCCTACATGGACACAAAGGGAACCACCATCTTTCAACTGCATCTGTATAACCAAGACAACAAATTATTCAAAATAATAATAATTTCAGCATACTATATAGATATATATATATATATTTAGCTATATCTCAGGTTCAGGTAAACTTCAAAAGAATAAGAAAGAACAATATCAGCAGGACAGAAAACAATGATACTGGTTGTAGTTTAGTAGGTTTAAAATCCATGAAAAGGACTAAAGCCTGCCAAACAATGAATGTTATTTTAACAGTTTGTGAGGGGCTGTCTGCTTTTGTTATCTGGTATAATTAAACCTGTGATCTTCACTAGACTGGAGTCAAACTTTTGCATTGTCTGGCTCCCCTGTCGCCAGTCTATGCGACAACATCCTCCTCAGTCACTTTAACACCATCTGATGGAATTAAAATGAAAATGAGCGCTGTGTTTATGTGGATTTATTCATAATGTGCACGTAGGTCAGGAGAATGAATGATTGCAGAATCTTTGATCAGAGTAATTGATACGGCAGCTTGGCGTGCAGATAAAGGAAGCTGTTAACACTGTTTTATCTGCGGTGTAACTCTACTCAGATGAACCTGAGGTTTGTGGCGGGACCATTCAGTATGTCACTTCATTGTCTGCAGCCTCGCCAGTGGATATACCTCAACCCTGGATATTACAAGATACTTATCAGCCTCGTCTCGCAGAGCGGAAAGCAAATGGAGTCATCCAGACAAAGACTGTTTCTCTCTCTATCTCTGAGAATCCTAATTGTCCGGTTTTCTCATGTATTAACAAGTGTTACCGCTTTTCATCCACAATCGTCTCACAACACTCACTCGCTCTTTGTTTCCTGGTATCGCTCCGCTCTAGAAGCTAACCTGCTTTGGCTCTGCCTCTGTTGATCTTTTGGCAAAGAACAGTCCTCATATTTGGTTTAGAGATAAATACGAATGACGATTATGTTATAACATGATTGCATCGTGTTAGACGACAGTTCTTGAATAAAACTCCAAACTTGACTTACGAGGCTCTGTTATTGTCCTATCAATGGTTTCTGTCAACAATTCAATCGCTTCACTCTTACTCTCATTGGCTTCACATCACAGATCTCCATGTGGGACTAGTTTGCTACTTGTCCATTGATGAGAAGTTTGCTTAAATTAAAAATATGTTCTTTTACCTCTGGGATTGAGTCTAGAAAGGGTCTGCTACCCTAAACTGTGTTAAGGTTCGGAGTTTGTTAGGCTTCACAAACTTGGTGTCTGGTGTCACATTGACTAGAGCTCAAACAGCAACTCGATTAACAGAAAATGAATCTGCAAACATCAGACGATCAACGTCAAAGTTAGGATCGATTTTGAAGCAAAAATGTTGGAACTGTTCTCTGGTTAAATTATTAATGCTTTTCTCTTAGGATTTTAGACTCTTTAGATTTAGATATAGATTTTGAGCAGACAAATATTCGGAAGATGTTATCTTAGGCTCTGGGAAACTGTTATGGGCATTTTACAGGAAATAGTAAGTTGCTTGGGACTGCGCTCAGTTACGTCGTGTCATTATGTCACAAGTTGCGTTCAATGCATCTCGCAATGATTGGTCATTTTAAGAATATTTGTGTTTTTGAGCCATTCATATCTTAACATAGGGAGCAGGTCCTCTTCACTGAGTCTGCCATGTTTCTATAATAACTCAGAAAGGACAAACCAAACAATGGCTCTATAGAGGGCTTTTTGCGTATTGCGCTACTTAAAGGTCACTGGTGGATTATTTTAAACGTCTGATTGAATGGTTTTGGTAAATATCCCCTTTCTCAATGGACCAAGCCAACTGATGTTAGCATATTGCTTATGTATGTTTGAACAGGAAAGATCTAGGCCTCCTGTAAGATTTTGGAGCCAGAGTGGCAACATTTACCAGAAGAAAACATCAGTGATCTTAATCCAATACTGTCTGACGATGTCAAACTAGAAATGTTAACAACTTTATATTTTCCCCTAGCTTGCTGAAACACGGAGATGAGTGCTTTGAACCCGCATCCTGCCCTTGCCTGTGGAAAGGAAAGGAGTATTACCCCGGCGACAGAGTGTCCTCCCCTTGCCATCAGTGGTAAGTTCATGCCACATATAAACTCAGATCAAGCTTTTATGCAAAACTTGGTCTTGTGATTCCACATGATCTTTTCCTTTCTTCCGTTGGCCTTCATCCATTTTGTCAGGGTATACAAATGTGTATTATCTCCACCAATCATCCGATTGGCAATATCTGTCAGAATGAAGACATATCGCCAACAACTCTGCTAATTTTTCAAAGTCAGATTTTGCCTGACTCCTGAGATCGTCAGAGCAGCTAAAGTGGCCACCTGATATCCATAATTTTCTGCTATCACAGATCAGAAAGAGCCTTGAAAACAGAGCGGGCCCTTGTATGACTTTTTGATTCCCTCTGCCTCAGACTGTTCATCGCCAGTGAAAGGAAACACTCTCCCAGTGATCTCAGTCATTCTCCCATCCTCCCATTTTCTCCTTCAAGCCATAGCCAGGGAAGAAGATGTAGATGACAGCCTAATAGCGCAATGAGCAAGTGATTCAGCCTTTGACAATTCACCAGCCACTTTTCTGCTTGCTGTAAACCTGAGGTGCTCGGCTAAAAAGGAGGCCATTAGACGTGAAAAAAATGTCCCCTCCCTAAGTGGGAACAAGTTGATGCTGAATCACTGAAGCTTTGCTGTCTTTGTAGTGTTTGCCAGCATGGGACGTTCCAGTGTGTGTTTCATCCGTGTCCATCCATGTGCATGGCCTACGGTGACCGCCACTACAGGACGTTTGACGGACTGCTGTTTGACTACGTTGGTGCATGCAAGGTCTATCTTGTAAAGGTATTGAAATAATTGATCTATACTAAGGGAAACAAAAGTGTGTGTTTTAAATAATGAAATCCATTAGCTTTCTTTCTGTACACTTAAGGTGTTTAGTTTTCAATTTTAGGTTGCTTTTAGGTTAGGGTTTTATCAGTTCTAATAGAAAATTACTCAAAAACTGATTTTCACCGTGTCCAAACGCAACAAAAGTTGATCACTGCATTTTTCAGAAAATATCTTCTTGTGAGAATGGCAGCTCAAGAAAATGCTTCAGATAACAAATTGAATAGATGCCTTAAGACAAAACAAACCTGTTTCTCCCCTCAAAAGTATTTTTTTTGTCCAAATGTTGACCCCATCATATATATATTTATAAGTATAAACACATCATGTTAGGTTTAGTGTCAGGAGTTTTTGTATTTTCTGTTATTATGTTTCCTCTCGTCCACAGAGCAGTGCTGATGTGATGCTCAGTGTGACAGCCGAGAACGTCGACTGCTTCGACAGCGGAGTCATCTGCAGGAAGTCTCTGCTGATCAACATCGGCAGATCTGTCGTAGTATTCGATGATGACTCTGGAAAGCCCGTAAGAGTCACTTCCAATATATTTTTCATATATATTAATGACATAGGTGGCCAGAAGCACATTTGCTGCATGAAAAGAAGCATCAATTCTAAAATACAGAATATGTGCAACTGGTTTTATTGTCTCACCTTTAAGTAGCAAAGAAAGTCATTGTCACTGGTTTTGTTGGATGATTATATTTAAGTCAACTCTAGAATAGTATTCAAGAACATTTCAGTAAAATGTACATCCCATTTTTTGCAGAATCCATCTAGTGTGATTGACAGGAAGCAGAGGATGTTCATCTGGCCAGCCGGGTACTTCACTGTGGTTCATTTCCCAGAGGAAGAAGTCACTGTCCTCTGGGACCGAAAGACCAGCATCCACATCCAAGTCGGACCTCGCTGGCAGGTAGGACGCTGTTTCAGTGTTTTCTTTCTAACAAATGGGTCACTAAAAGCTAAAAAATTAACCAATATGTGTTTTATCCATATTCAAACTACAATCAGACAGCTTTCTGCCTCCCCGGTACTCCCTGAAGAATATAAATATTCTCTCTGTTCTGTACAATCTGACCATATGGACTATTTTAAGAGGATATCATGTTTAGGGAATTGAGATATTTGAAAAGAGATGTTGGTGATGTGTTCAGGGAAAGCTGAGTGGGCTGTGTGGGAACTTTGACATGAAGACAGCGAATGAAATGCGGACACCCGACAACATCGACTCCTCGACTTCACAGGAGTTTGGAAACAGCTGGACTGCAGTAGAGGTGAGTGAAATGTGCTATATCATCAAACATTTGTCACACTTGATTAAATGTATCCATTTATGTGCACAAACCTACAAATACCACTAGACCAGAGTATTCAGCAGTGTTACATTGAACTAAGGACATTACTTCAAGTATATGAGGACACATACAAGGTGCTTGTATTTGTGTATTTCCAATTTATTTTCTTAATACTTCTACTCCACTAAATATTGTCTTTTTTCCACCGCTGCATTTGTCTTACAGCTTTTGATGATGCATACTTTTACCTAAGTCAAGGCTCTGAATACTTCTTCCGCTACTGCTTTCCTGATTGTACTCCTCTAATAAAAAGTTGTGATTTATCACCTCTGCGTGTGTTTTTGTGTTCAGTGTGTGAACAGTCCAGATATCAGACACCCCTGCAGCCTCAGTCCGCTCAGAGAGCCCTTTGCAAAGCGGCAGTGTGGCGTCCTGCTCAGTGAGGTCTTCATGGCCTGCCACCCTGTGGTGAGTAACAGCACAACAAGCAACACAACAATGTCCCATTTTGAGTTTCCCAAATAAATCCCAAATAAGTACAATCTTTATTCTGGACCATTATTTCATTCGTCCTGCTCATCCTTTTGTAGGGATTTCTAAATTAACTCTTTATTTTATTTCCAATAAATTACTGAAAGGTGTTCGTTCTTGTTTATGTTCAGGTGGATGTAACCTGGTTCTACATGAACTGCCTGGCTGACACGTGTGCCTGCAGTCGTGGAGGAGACTGTGAGTGTTTCTGCACCAGCGTGGCAGCGTATGCCCAGCGCTGCTGCCACCAGGGCATCCCTGTCGACTGGCGCTCACCGTCTCTGTGCCGTAAGTCAGAACGCAAGGAGGCGAAAACCTGATCTGTTCCAGGAGTTCATTTCGATCTGAAACGGTTTCCTAGAACAATAATAACCCCTATTTTTAGTAATAATCATTAACTTCTTTATTATTTCCTATATGCATCATTACATTTGGTTCTTATTTGTCTTGATTATGGAGCACTTTTTTAGGAGCTATTACTATCATTAATTTTGTGCTTCTTTTCACAGCGTATGATTGTGAATTCTACAACAAAGGTACGACAATCTTTCCACTGATCTAAAAGCCATTGAATCAACACACACACACAAATCATTTATATAAACAATACAATTAACAGTAGTTTCTGTCTTGTTTGAAGTTAATATCCAGCTGGATGTATTTTTGCTTCCGCTCCAGAGAGACTGGTTGATTTTGAAGGCAAAAACAGTTTGATGGGAGAGGTTACTTTCCTGTTTGATTTTCATTTGATAAAGAAGTGATCAATAAAACGGTATTTGTCTTGAACCCCTAAAAAAATACATAAAAACATTAAACCGAGTAGTATGGTGTACAGAATGTGTAGCTTTTGTGATACATTATACAGGCTTTTTTTAATATGAGCAATACTACTTACTTTGTGACAGAGATACATTAACATGGCCTCCTGTCTTCAGTTCTGGGTAAAGGGCCCTACAGGCTGATCACCTTCAGGGACAGGACCACGCTGCTGGCAGCCAGCAGGACCAGCGGCTCCCTGTTCCTGCAGAAGGGCAGTCTCAGCACCTTCACCCCCACCCCTGGAGTCCTCTCACAGTTCATGATGACGCCGGGCCTCAGCAGAGCCCGACCACATGGTGAGTTACCTCTATTCACTCTGCACAGTTACAATTCATTTACAAAGCAGGATTCACTTCACTGGTGGAACTGACTTAGTAATTCTCTCTTTTTTCAGCAGTCAGAACTCACAGCTATTTATCTAGTTATCTGAGAATAAGATAATGCAAATAAGCGCACAAAGAACACTTCTAAAAGATTTACTTAAATGCAGAGTAAGTTCTCTATGAGAGCATCGAAGCATCCTGAAAAAAACCCTGTAGTGAAGATGTATTGCCATAGCAATCAAATAAAAAAACGTTAGCATTTTAAAAATTCACAAGACTCAAGACCTACTGTGGAAACTCTGAGCACTGTTTTTATCTTTAATGAGCATTCTGCACATTTCCCAATATTAAGGAGTGATATCTTTAAACAAATCCTTGCTTTTGTAATTGCTTTTCACACTATATTTTGATATTCTCAATATGTTTTCTTCTTGATTTTACAAGAACACCTACAACTGAAAGAAATACTAGATGAATCTGATGATTGAAAATGTCAATTTATAACAAGAGCCTTTTATGGGAATTAACTTGAATAACACCTTTAAACGACACAACATGTCCTTTAATTGTTACCTCTGTCTGAGTCCGGTTAGTTCATTGGCAGTCACTGCTAACACTACTTACTTTACTACACCTGGACCTAAGTGGTGAATGAAAACCTATTGACCTGGTTTCAATTTGATAACAATGTTAATCACACGTTTTTAAAATGTCATCTTGACACTGGATTTCTGATCAGCATTCGTAAACATCCAATCACGCCATCTGTCCTTCATAATCTGTGACCTGAGAGTTACAAAGAGCCTCTAATCCAGCCAGGCGCCGTTCTCTTCTTCCATTGTTTCCTCTGTGTTAAACTGTGTTTTGGATGATTTGAGCGCCTCAGTGAAAACACTGATGGAGAAGATGGACTTGCATTGACTTCCTTTGGCAGAAGGGCTCTGAAATCAGATTGCCAAATGCTAATATGGCAACATGAGCTGCAGGCTGGTCAGAAAGCCAAGACTGGAACAAGCTGGACTCGAGAGTACGCTGCAATGCTGCTGTACTCTGGCTCAGACACCCATTTATATACAGTGTATCAACAATAAAGCTTTTGTTGTGTTCTGTGAGTTACTAGAAGAGGACTCATAGAAATGCGTTTCAATTCTGTTTTTGCACTGGAATGTTAAATTCACTGTTTAAATTGTATTATTTATTACATTTCACTACAAATAAAAAGGTGTTTTGTATCTTTTTCTGCAGCTGCTTCCCCCTGTTGCAGCTGCAGAATAAATAGGAATATAAGGATTTTAACAGATTCTGCTTCTGCAAACAAAATGTATTCAGACCAAGCCACTTTCAGTTAGAGAAAAAGAATGATGAAGTTTTGAAGGAATGTTGTGCCGATGGCTCCCGATGTACTAACAATATGTTTTGCTTCTATCTCCCAGACACATCTCGGGTTTCCTTTGAGGCATCAGGCCGACCCAACTACTTCCTGTACGCGAGCCCTAGCGGCCAGGTGAAGCTGGCCAAGTGGGAGGACAGCGAAGCATTCTGGGACGGAGCCACCTTCGTGCTCCACAGGAACACCTGGATCCCCGGCTACGACTCGCTGGAGTCCCACGCTAAACCCGGCTTCTTCCTGCACGCCACTCCTGCCCGCCTCCACCTGCTCAAGTACAGACACATCGACAGCTTCCGCAAGGCCACGCTGTTCAGACTCACAGGTCAGCAGCACTGACTTGACCAATGTTCAGCAAACACTACACACCAACACTCAACAGAAGTGTCAGAGCTACAGATTCTGCAACTACCCTGGAAGTACCAATGTGCTTAATTTAGTGCAAAACAATTGTACCAATTGATTTAAATCAATACAGAGAGTATGGAGCCAGAAAAAACAACAACATGTATGGTGTGTAACGTTTGTTGAGTGCAAAACAATGCATGTCTACAGCCGGAATCTACATTGTGGCACAATTTATCAAAATGTATTTCATGTTAATTAACATACATCTTGACAAGTGACAAAAATCCTTTCAAAGTTTTCTTAAATGTGCGATCATATATTAATATTTTGGGAAATTAATTGATAGCTATTCTATTCACATAGACCCCTGTCAAATGACTGTATCCCCAGGATGCTGAAACCATTTAAGGGTTAAGATATTTGTCTCAAGTCATATTTATCCTATACAGAAAGCATACCTGTAAGAATACATCTCCAGGGCTTTTTTCATTTGTCAAGGTAATGAGCTTCCTTTTCAACACACTGTTCGTAAACTTTGATGTTGACCTGACAATAATTGGAGACACAGATAGTAAATGGCATGTTGAGGTTTTAGTGATATTTTTAAACCTCAGTGAGGATTCAGGAAACTTTGCTCAGGGTTCAGCTGGCCATCAGGGTTCAAAGGTCAAGACTACTGACTCCTCCGGCTGCATAGCAGCCTAGGCTAATCACTGATGCTAAAAATACAGCAGCCTTTCTGTTAGTTTATGGAAATGGCCTCTGAGCCAATAGCAGATTGGATTTCCTGCTGACGACAGTGAATGCCGAACACATTCAGAGCCAGGGATGAAGTCCAGCCTTCAGACAGACGGACAGAAATTGGCTTTCTAAGTTCATCACATTACTGGTCTGGGAAAAACATTTAAGGATCGCTTTTATCCAGGCTAGATTAGGAACTTCTTATAAAAGATTCCCTGCAGACTGAGGTGTCATCAGAGTGATTGTATCTTGTATTAACACTGTATAATAAGTTTAATCGAGACTTTAAATGATATTTTAACACTTTTTCAGCAACCTAGTTTCATTAATGCTATGCATTGTTGCAAAGCATTGTTCAAAAACCCTGAACTTTATTTAAAATGTAATTTATGGTCCACATTTTCAAAAGATACCAAGTTTGTCATGTGTATGACATGACGATACATCGAATATTTAATTTCAATTAATGTAATGCAACCATTAAAACCATGTGAATGCCCATTTAAGGGTTAACAGGGCCTTTGAGAAACAACAGTCTTGTGACACTGATATTTGTTGTATTTTGTTTTTCATTAGGCCCCAGCCCGGATGCCCCCCCTGGTCCTCGGTGTCAGTGGAGGTATGATTCCTGCGTCATCCCCTGCTTCAAGACCTGCAGTGACCCGTCAGCTGAAGCCTGCGTCAGCATCCCACAGTGAGACCTTTGACCTTTTCCATAACTCAACTCATCTCAAACTGTTTGTACATTACATTACATTGCATTTAGCTGACGCTTTTATCCAAAGCGACTTACAATAAGTGCGTTCGACCAACAAAATACATACTTGAAGAAAACAGAATCATATAAGTACATCAGGTTTCATAGAGCCAAACATTTCAAGTGCTACTCAACTGGCTTTAGGTAAGCCAGTCCTTTATTAGTATAAAAGTGCTTCGTTAATAGTTCTATCGCTCGAAGTGGAGTCGAAAGAGATGAGTTTTCAGTTTGCGCCGGAAGATGTGCAAGCTATCTGCCGTCCTGATGTCCTGTACATACTCTCTACTGGATTTAGATATCTAATGTCATTCACCTGTGATCTGATGGAGCTTATTTTACCAATAAGCTTTAAATGTTGTATTTATTTTAAGTGAGTAATAAGAATGATTCCCCTCCACATATTAATTTAGTCTATCACCATTCTTTTTTTAATGGCTTTTCCTTGTTGCTCTGTGTACAGAGTGGAAGGCTGCCTTCCTGTCTGCCCCCCACACATGGTATTGGATGAGATCACCCGTCGGTGTGTCTATGTTGAAGACTGTGAGTATCCACTGATTGATTTCAGTGGTGTATTGCATGTGAAATGTTTCAGATTTTTAAGTAAAACAGGATGTTGTGTTGTTAGATTGTTGTGGCAGGGTTACAGTGTTTGAAAGTAGGAGGCAATTAAATAAAAAAACTGTGACAGTTATTGGTTAGGTATAAACTGTGTCTCTGTCAATCTCACTGCTTCTCTAACACACATTTTATTGTTTGGGTTCAGGCATTAAAGTTCCAGTTACTGTGCAGCCTGTAACGCCATCCACTGCTCCACTGACCTCTGCAGCTGTCACTTCTGAAACCACCAGAGGCATTGCTCCCTCCACCACCCACCTCCAGACCACCACCATCCACCTCCAGTCCACCACCATCCACCTCCAGTCCACCACCATCGCCACTGCATCCTCTACCCCTCAACACACTGGTCCTACCACTAAAATTACCACAACTAGTCCTGTTGATGGCACACAGACGACCTTGTCACAGGCACCACCCGCCCCTGGCGAGCCCATCCTTCCTGTAGCTGTCTCAACTTCGGCAACTACTGAACTTGCTATAACAGCAGGACCTCCAATGCCCCCAACTGTCAGGCCAGATGTGGAGGAGCCGCTGTCTACCGTTAAAGTGACTGAAGCCTCGTCCACCACTGTAGCAGGTACAACAGCATGGACAACTGGAGCTGTGAGGTCCACTACCAGCCCCTTCGGTCCCAGCACGTCCAAGACGAGCAGCGCTCCTTTTGCCATCACGGCTCTATTCTGGGTCACCTCCACTACCAAGCCCTCCGACCTCCCGAAGACACTCTTCACAACCACTGCCACAACCCTGCAACCACCTACCCCTGCAGCACAGATCACAAGCTCCATTGTACAGCCAACCACCATAAGTAACCCTCCTCCCATTGCCTTGCATCCAACCAAAGCAACCACGGAGGCTACAACACATTCATCAGCAGTTACTCCGATATTAACCACGTCTAGTCCAAGGCCTGCAGTAGTGTCAGAGATGTCTACAGTAACAGACAGGACTACTGTACCCAGTACTACTACCACTGCATACACAGAAACCAGCACAAAGACTGTAACAGTGGAACGACTACCCTCAACAACAACTAGACCCATCGCTCCTGGTTTACCAAGCACAGCCTCCACAACCTACTCCCCTCTGCCAACCTGGCATTCTGCCGAAACAGGAACTGTATCGTTGCCAAAAGTCACTTCAACCAGAACCACAGAATCAGTCACACCAGTTGCACCTTTCGCCACTAGTAAAACAACACTGTACGAAAGTCCAGAGACAACATCAGCAACTTCTATTACAGAGAAGATTCCGTCCATTACTCCTGCTGAACTCAAAACCTCTACAACAATTGTTCCTGAGTTACCAATGTCAACCCCTATCCAGGTTGTTCAGACCACATCTGCACCATCTGCTCCTACCTCAAACTGGGGAACATCGACAAAGCAAGTGTCCATACTTGAATCTACTGTGAGTGAAATACCTTTAGCTACGACAACAGTTTCTGTCCCTCCCCCTTTGAAGATTACCACAACTTCTCCAGTGCCCACTACCAAAACCTATGCTGAGAGAACCTCCTGGTCTACTGCTGTCCCAACAGAAGAAACAACTAAGACCACAACTTCAAGCCCCCCAGATGTTCCAGAAGCAACCACAGTGTCCAGAGGTCCTACTGCCACAACAAAATCAACTGTACCGCTGGTGTCTCCTACACAAACCACTGCTGTACCACTTTTACCAACCACTGAGAGCTCCTCCTCTCCTGCGTCTACTGTACGGACCTCTGAGCCGTGGGTCCCACCCCAATGGGAGACCTTCTCCACCCCATTCTACAGCCCTACAGTGAAGACAACGCCAGTGGTCACTACTTTCATTCATGAAGTAACTTCTACAAAAACTACTTCAGTGCCTCAGATTCCCGTGACATCAAATCAGGTTGAAACCTCTGCAACATCAGCTGCTGCCCTAGCCCCGACCACCAAAACTACAACGTCGCCTGAAATCTCAACTTCAGAAATAGCAGCCACTACAACGAGGAAACTGGCCACACCCTCACATTCACCTGCACCTGGTAGTCCTGAGACACTTCTCACCACCATCTCTACAAGAGCTCCACCAGATATTGTGACCACGACGCTCAGACCTGTAATTGTGCAACCTATTACAGAGACGACACTTCCAGTGACTGGCAGGGTGGAAGTGTCAACAAGAACTACAACGACACCACCTCCATCTTGGTCTCCCCTGCACACAAGAACTACTTCCACCGCAGTTCCAAGGCCAACCACTTTCCAGGAGAAAGTCACCACCCGATTGGTGTCAACTGCTAAAGCTACACCAGCTACAACAACTACCACCATTGCACGGACGACCACTTTAAGAACAACACCTCAAGTTACACCCAGAATCACGTCGATTGAGAGGTCAACCACCAGGCCAGCCACAGCAAGGGTCACATTAACAACAAGTGTACCAGAAGTATCTTCCATATGGACCACTCTTGGCCCACCAACTGTCAAACCAAGCCATGGCGCAATGACCACGTCAAGAGAACCGTTTAGAACTGTTCCAACAACTGCAGAGTCCGTGGCCCCAACGAGCAAGACAGAACTTGCTGAAACAACCCCAGCAGTTCCCATCTTGCCCACCTTACCCGTTCCAGCCCCTTCTCCTACTCTGACACCGGTCACCTCTACAGCCGCTCCAACAACCACCAACCAAGAGACAACCAGCTCTGAGAAAACCATGACAACCAAAGAGAAGGAAGTTTCAGCATCCACATCCAAATCGGTGACGCCTCCACATGATACACACCTGATCTCCACCCAGACACCCGGTATTCACACACCATCAACTTCTTCACATCCAGCAGCAACCTCGGTCCAAGCTACTGAGCAGGACAAAGTCAATCGTACAAGTCCAGGTGCAACCACGCCTCCTGCACTGACTTTACCTCACACGACGATGGAAACAACCAGACACACAGTAGAGTCGACAACGTCTTTGGCTGTATCACCAACAAGGAGTTGCATTGTAGGTTGACATTATACATCTTTATTTTAGACATTTCAAAATAAGAGGTAATTTAAAGCTTAAATTACAGTATATGACACATCATTGTAGCCAATTCCTCTTGCTGAAACAGGCCATGGTATTACAAGTTTCAGAAAAAAAAGCCTATGAGTTGATATTTTCCCAGATATGTAGCCAATAAAGTTTAGGTCAATTGTCTGTTAAGTCAATCCTTACCTTACGATGCACTCAATGTTAGTTTTATATTCTGCTTACAAACATCTCTGTTTTTACATTTTTCTTTTGCGACTTCTGGATTTTGACTTTTTGACTTCCTGCCTTTCAGCCTCCGTATGCAGAGATAGTGGATGAATGCACAAAGTACATCTGCGTTAACAACCAGCTTGTCCTGTTCAACAAATCTCAAAGCTGCCCCTTCACCTCTGAACCTCTGAACTGCGGACTGCTTGGCTTTGCCATACTGGTCAATGGAGACAAATGCTGCCCAAAGTGGGACTGTCCATGTGAGGAAAACAAACACACATCCAATGACAGTACATGTCCTAGTTTTGACATTTCTCCAAACCAGTGTTCATTCATTGATGTCTCTCCTGTGTGCTCTAGGTCGCTGCTCGATGTTTCCAGATCTGAATGTTATCACATTTGATGGGAACAGCGTTGCCATCTACAAGGCTGCCTCATACATAGTGACCCAGTTGCCCAATGAGACCATCAGCATACTGGTTCAGGAGTGCCCTGCTGATTCAGAGTCAAATGTGAGTCAATATCTGACTTAGCAGGTTCCCGTAAAGGGATTTTAAATTGAAGTGACTTAATTGATTGTCTTCCATTTTGACCTGGTTTTCTTTCCAAAGCTTCTTTGGAATTTCACCAACCTCTGTTTGGTGGCACTCAACATCACGCACAAATCCAACCACATCATAATCAACAGGTTGCAGAGGAGGGTAAGAGTCACCCTTTTCTTGATTATTACTTTGTATATTAACTTTCACATAAGCTTAATATTTATTTCTAAAACTAATAAGACTATGTTATATCACATGCACTCTTCCAGCTCTACGTCAACTCTCGCTACGCCAAGCCTCGATTCAAAAAGTTTGGCTTTGAGATATACGACACAGGGAACATGTACCTGATCCGCAGCCCATCTGGTCTCAAGCTGCAGTGGTACCACAGCACGGGCATGATGGTGATCGACACAGACAGCTCCAGCAACAAGCTTCAAACGATGGGCCTCTGTGGTAAGAGTAGTTGTACTCTGCAAACAATTTTCATTATACAAAATACTGTACGTTTCTCCTTAAACACCTGTATGATGTGCTGCTCACAGTTTCTCCTTACAAGAGTGATCACAAACAAAGAACAAAACAATTACATCTGGAAGCGAAATCCACATAAAGTCTATGCTCAGGTATTCATATATTATGACTGAATCTTTGGTATTTCTTTCAACCCTCTCTCGCATCCAATCCAGGTTTCTGTGATGGAGACCCAACAAATGACCTGATGATGGCCAACGGCACCACTGTGGGCCCAAGCGAGGATCCGGCTATTTTCATCGATAGTTGGCAGGTTCCCAACACCACCAGCTACATCAGCCGCAGCCGCAGCCGCGAGCTCAACTGCTCCACCAGCAACTGCTCCGGCTGCATGCACATGCTGCAGAGCGACGCCTTCTCCCCCTGCCACGCCTTCGTATGTTAATCTGTAAACCTTTTTTCAGGTTCCTCTCCTCACACAAGAGCAGTGTTAGCTTGAAACTTAGACAGTCTGCTGTTAAAGATGTATTTTTGGACACAAAAAATTACTAAATACAAGTTACAAAAATCCTAATGTATTTCATTTATCAGCCTTAATCTTAACATAATAAGCATTATCTATGTGTGTGTTTTATTGTGTCCAGGTCCCTCCAAGCACATTTTGTGAGGTTTGGGTACGAGATGCAGAGTACGTCAACAACCAGTGTGTTGCGCTGGCTGCCTACGTGGCTTCTTGCCACAAATTCAACATCTGCATTGAATGGAGGACTCCAGATTACTGCCGTAAGATTTCTTCCTTTAACAGAGCCTTAAAATAATGTGACTCTGACAATGAGCCATCCAAATATTGCTGGTATAACATCTGGTTAAATATCATTCACAATCATTTGTGTTTGATTTGATCTGTTGGCAATGTTCATGTTATCATAGTTATTAGTACCTGGAGTTTTGGTGACACCTTTTAATTAATGCTACACAATCATTGTGACCAAAATAATACACTTTTGTGATATTATATTGATATCTATAGAAAAATGTAATAAAAAAGGTTATCATTCATTTTGTCTAATATGGTCTCCAACCATAATTTGAAAAAAGTGGAATTCAAGAGTCACTTGATAATTTACACAATCCTATCATTTTTACATAAATACTTAAATGTTTAAATATGACTGATATCATTAACACCATTATATATGAAACTCCTAATTCTAAAGTAAAGTGATGCGTTTAAGGGACTGACATAGTTGTTGTGTGTCATCCTGCAGCGTTTATGTGTCCCGACACTCTGCGGTATCAGGCCTGTCTGCCGGCCTGCACCTCTCAGTCCTGCCCCAACCATGACTTTGATGCGGACCCGGATCAGTGTTCAGGCCTGACTGAAGGCTGCGTGTGCCCCGCGGGAACGCTCCTCCACCGGCCGTACTCTGCCATCTGCATCTCACATGAGAAGTGTGGTAAGACACACTCCACTCCCTGTAGGGGAGAGAAAGAGATCTTGAACTCGAGGCAAATTACTAAGGCATGAGATTGTTAAGGGAACTTGTCATTATCTTTTTAAACAGTGCTTTTTTGTACACTCTTGAAATGACAAACCATAAACTAAAAATAATGCTGTGTGTGTGTGTGTGTGTGTGTGTGTGTGTGTGTGTGTGTGTGTGTGTGTGTGTGTGTGTGTGTGTGTGTGTGTGTGTGTGTGTGTGTGTGTGTGTCTGCAGCCTGCACTGACAGTTCTGGATTTCCTCGTGCAAACGGTGAGGTGTGGAAAGCCTCCAAAGATGCATGCTGCATGTATCGCTGCGACAACGACACCATCGTTCCCGTGGAGTACAACTGCTCCAACATGCTGTCCCTGGTGTGCCGTCGGGCAGGGGAGGTGATCATCAGCCTGGCAGACGACACCAGTTGCTGCCCGCAGAAAGTCTGTGGTGAGGCCACCAGAGTTCCTGCACCCTGATTTAAAATCTGCTAGAGAACAGCATCAAATCGAAGGCTCATTGCATGTGTTTTTTTGTTTACAGTGTGTAACCAGAGCATGTGTGACCTGCTCCCTCCTGAGTGTAAATACGGAGAGAAGGTGGTGTCGTACTACAGACAGGACTCCTGCTGTCCGGACTTCATCTGTGGTGAGTCTCCTCGCCGATCAGTAAAGTGATGGCTTTATTTTTGTTGTCAAACGGATGAGCTGTGTCAGATGTGATGTTCTCCATCTTCGATGTACGGAAGCTCTGAGAGGAAAGTGAAGAAATCAAAAATTCTGGTGACCCATTTTCTTTGTCTGACTTAAAGTGAAAACAGACATCTTATCTACTGTGTTATTGTACTTGAGGGTTAGGGTAAGATTTTTTTAATCTGTTAAAACAGGTGGGTGAAAAAGTTTGGCAGGTGATTCTTTTTTTTTCATCAGAATATTTTTCTCTTGTGTTGTAATGCTGATTTGTGCCACAAGAGGCTGAAGTGCACCACTATCAAACACACCCATGTTTTTTTCTAGGTCATTTTTCCATTCACTCTGAAAACAAGGTTAATATACTGTGTGTTAGCAAGTTATGTAACTTTACTGTCATGTCATCCTTTTGTCTACCAAACATAAATGGTTTTATTTCAAGCAGGGGGAGTGGTGGACTTCCTCCTCATGTGTCCAAAATGAGAACTACAACAACAAAATAATAAATAACATTTCTCAGCTCTTTAAAAGTGCAATGAATTGTTAGATAAATAAAAAAAATACAAGATGTCAATATTTGTTTTCATGTTGGATATATAACCTGTTGATTTCAGGAGCTTTAGAGATGTTTTAACCTTTGGACAGTGCCAGGCTAGCTGTTTCCCACCATTTTGACTCTTAATGCTAAGCTTAGCTAATCGTCACCGGTTTAATCTTGAATGTACAGATATGGGAACAGTCACATTTGTATATAATTCTGGACAAGAAAGCGAATAAGGATATTTCCTAAAATATATATTTCCTATTACTTTAATATTTTATTTTTTGCAGAGTGTGATCCTGAACTCTGTGAGTCGGAAGTTCCGTCGTGCAGAGAGGACCAGACGCTGATCGCCACCAGAGCCGACGGCAGCTGCTGCCTTGCTTACATCTGCAGTCAGTACAGAAATGAACTGCCATCTTCTGTTTCTTATTTTATGATGAGGGTAACTTTAGCAGGTTAGCTTGAAGCCATCAGTGTGATGAATGATGTGTGTGTTTCATGCAGTATGTTCTTCCTGCGCGGAGATGCCTCCTCTCTGCCATGACGGCGAGGTGCTGACAGTGGACGCTAACACCACGGACCGATGCTGCCCCGCCTACCAATGTGGTCAGGGAACAAACACACACTTTGTCATTTTTGTTACCTTTTTCTATTTCTATATTTACAGGGTGGACATTTCAACATTTGAAAAATAAGATGAGGATTTCTGTTAAAAATCTCATATTTGGTTCATAAGTTTGGAACCAGAGTAAGGGTTATATTTGCTTTGCTGTTTTGGTGCATAACAATAAAGATAGTGAAAGCAAATAAAAGATAATGCTTCACAGGAAGCTAAATACAATATAATAGTTACAAATAAAAATATAAAAAATATATAAACACAATGTATCAATGCGACAGCTGTACAGTTTTGCAAGTGCTAAAAATGGACCAGGGAATGTGCAAACATGTGAGAGAATATGTGCAGTGACATTATAATCCAAAAGGTGTTGGTAAAGGCACAGTTGGAAACTTTAATAAAAGGTGCCAACTGAACCTTTTATGTAATGAATTGTGATGAAAAAGAGACTTTACATTAATGTAGCGTGCAATGTGAATTGGGTGTGATGAGAGTTAGTGTCAGGGTTCGCTCTATTGAATACATCATGCTATGAATTCATAAATGACTGGCATATTTTAGCTTTGTGTGTGTGTGTGCAGTGTGTGAGCCCTACAGGTGCCCTCAGCTCAGTTGTCCTGTTGGGATGTCGGTGGTGTCTGGGTCCAGTCCGAGTCGCTGCTGTCCTAACCAAACATGCGGTACGACTATTAAAAACCTCCCACAGAAAAAATTGCCACCTGCATTTTAAATAGTTTTGATTTTACCTTGACTTGGGACATTGTACATGACAGTGTAGAATTTGGTTTAAAGCTGTACAGTCTGAAATGTAAAGATAATGACCAGTCACACTTTTTATTTTCAGAGTGCTCCTGCGATAAGATGACCTCGCCAAAATGTGGCCTGGTAAGTCATTACTTATTTATTAAGTGTGTTTAGGACATGTGATGATGTATATTATATACTATCTATTTATAACTGTATTTACAGTTTGTATTCTCACGTACTCTCGTATTTGTTTGTGCCATTTCTGAAGTAATTTCTGTTCATCTGTGTCCTTGATTCCATGTGTGTTATATTCTATGTGAATTGTGAACCCAGTTTGGTCACTTTGTGTTCTGCAGGGAGAGGCCGCCCAACTGGACCGGGCCTTCCTATCTGACCCACAGAACCGGTGCGCCTGCAAAAGATATAAGTGTGGTAAGAACAGCAAATTCATTCGATAGAGAATCAAAAATATATTTTTCCAAAAGCAAGGAAATGTATTGCAATTTAGAAATGTTAAAAGCACTAAAATAATTAACATGAAGAAAAGTACAAAAAGTTAAAAACGTTTTAATTATTGATTATATTAATTGACATCTAACATTGAGACATTGACCGCTGACCTTTGCCATTATTGTGTGTGTGTTCAGTGCGAGAGGCGGTGTGTGTGTTTGGGGAGCGTGGCGTCCTGAGACCGGGTCAGACTCTGGTGGATCACCAGGACGACGGCCTGTGTCACAGCAGGACGTGCAGCCGGAGCCTGGACCCGGCGAGCGGCTTCCACCTGCTGCGCTCCAGCAGCCTCAACTGCTCCGCCCACTGCCAGCCAGTAAGAACACAATCACGCACAACAAACCTACAGTACACACATACAAAGTACATACAAAGTAATATGGATTCATAATAGAATTATTATACAAAATATTTTTAAATAAAAACATTTTTCATATCATTCACTGAAAGGGACAAACATGTCGGCATAACAAATATCTGTGAATCTGGACAGCGGCACTCATTACAGTGGGAGAGAAACACACATACTCACATATCTATATGTAAATAAACACATATCTTCATATACAGTATAATCTCTTATTTTCTTGCTGATTTTCTTTTCTTTTCATCGTTTCACAAAACGTTGTGTTCTTCAGAATCAGATTTACATTCCTCCAAAGGACCAGACGACGTGCTGCGGTGTTTGTAAGAATATTTCCTGCATCTACGCACACGAGAACGGCACAACAGTTCTCTATAAGGTAGGAAGTCGACTATTATACAATAATTGTATATTACTAATAAACACTACTTCTGAGTATTTTCTTAAATAATCTGTTATTTAAACCAAGTAACTGAACCAACGTGAGTTCTGTACAAAGGACGACTTGGGAACATTTTGAATACCAGATCTACTTAATAGCTTTCTTCTGGAGCTTTCAATCGAGTCACAGTCTTGATCAGCAGGTAGTTTCATCAGTCATTATATCGAGACCCAAGCCAAGTGCTGAACAGTATGTGACCACATGTAATTCCCTGTACTGTATAAAACAGGGAATCTCTATGATAACTGTGCAAACTATCTGCTGATAAAACCATAATGTTTTTGAAAGAAAATGGTGTATCTTTCAATTTAAAATGAACATTACCACCATTTGTTTTGAACGATGACCTTGTCTCAACAGGTCTTAGACAATCCTGAAACGCAGTCTCATTCCGTAGTCGAAGTCACGTTATCTATTATTATTAGTAGTATTTATACTGTACACCTAAGGTAATGTTGTTGATGATATCGGTGTGTTTTCAGCCAGGGAAGTCCTGGGTATCAAACTGCATGAAGTTTGACTGCACAGATACTCTGTCTGGACCCACGCTGATCTCCTATTCCTTCAGCTGCCCACCTTTCAACGAAACAGAGTGTATGAAGGTCAGCTTGAGGCATCACACACATACACACAAAGGAATGAGTGTGATATTAACATAAAACTGGCAAAACTATATTTTTTACATATTTATTGTGTGTAATGGGGTAATAAGGAGGGACAAAGAGTGACAGTTCTTAGGTCCTTTCAGGCATGCGGGAGTGAGTGATAGAGAAACTCCCTCTGGAGGTAACTTTGGGATTTTAGCCTTTGCAGACCATTTACATGCACAAACAAATATTATTTTCATTTCCCTTTATTTGTTCCAATCAAGGTAGATAATTCATACAACATCTGTACACTTAGCGCAGTTTGGACCATGATGTAAAGGAGCAGTGAGAGGTAACTCTTATGCCTGCTCTTTACTAACACACAATATAACAGGAAAACTCAAAAATGCACAATTGGGCCCTTAACTTAAGCAAGTTTTTGTAGTGTAACTTGAAAAAGTGTGAGAACCACTGTTCTTAAAGCTTTTTCAGGTGATAAATACACAACACCTCAAATTAGAGTCATCAATGATTTCAGTCAAAGAATATCAACTTTCAAACAACAAACTCTGATAAAAAGGCATAAGGTTTCTCACAGAAAAAACGTTTTGTCAAATTATTCCTTATCATGTTTACTCTCATCTGCACTCAGATCGGTGGAACGGTCATAAGTTACATGGACGGATGCTGCAAAACATGTGAGTATCTGATCTGAGCATAGCAGCAGTTGTGTAGTTAGTGTAGAGCTGTAGGCTGCAGCTGACACTGAAGAGCGCCTCCACCTGCCGCTCAACATGTTTCCAACATGTTTGCCCTTCAGTTTGTCCATTTCATTCCAGAATATTCAATCACAGTTTCTGAATTGGATCCTAGCTGTAACATTTTGTTTGCTGTTTATTCAGGTTAGTCAATGTCAGTGTGCTTTTCAGTGATTTCGGAAAAAATGACAATGGATATCTTTTTCAAAGTGCCAAAAGATAGATGTATGAGTCACTGAAAAACATCTGATCAAATGCAAGTGGGTTTGTGGTTTATGTGCTGCAGCTTACCCTCATGTACCAATCCCACCAGGTACTGGATTCTCTCTGTTCCCTTTCCCCGTTAGCCCCCTGACTCCCACAGTTAACACAAACTGTGAACGAGGTACCAAAACAACAAGGCTTGTCAGTGCCATTGTTGATATTCAACAATGTACTCCCTCCAACAAAAAAAAATGACATTATGATAAAACACACAGGAAGTCTTACTGCAACCTACCAGAATCGTCCTCTCAAGTGCTGTCTCATTTCAGGGTCTGAGTGAAACAAAAATCAGTAGAATAAAGCCAAAACAGGGTAACAAAATGAAAAAATATATGTTTAAATCAATCATGGTGCAAATGTTGCATTAACCTTGCTTCATTAAGCAGTTACATTCTCTTTCTCTTTTAGGGATTTACCTTTTTAAAATCTTAAAACAAAGGAATTAAAGGTGATTTATCACCTCAAAAAGGAGGCGAGGACACAATCCTTCATATGGGCCAAAAATGATGGCACACTTGAGAGGACAGTCACAATTAATTATTTACCCCCGTCCATCCCTGTGGATCACGTACATGTACGAGAGCTAAACTCTTTCCCAATTTAGCACTGTCTGGGCAGTGCATTGTTGATTGCCAACAATGTACTGTTGGTAGTGGCCCAGTAGTCGGGCTTAGACGTCTGCATGTGTGAGTAGATACTGATGTGGGTTGGTGACGGGGCCTGTGTTTCATGTAACCGCTGTAGAAGATCTGCTTGCTGCTGCACCACGGCTGCTGTGCTGCTCCGCCACCAGGGGGCGCTGTGTGGTAAACTGAAGCTGCTATGTGATGCATCCTTATTGTCAAAGTATCATCAGTGCAAACACTGAAACAAACAATCGACTGTATATTTAACAACGCTAACTTATTCCCCTTATTCTTCGCTGGCTCTAGGCATTTCCACATCGCCATATAATGTGTTGATACTTGCGCTTAAAGTGTATTTGCTATTACTTTGCATAGCGTCGCCATCTTTATCAGCCAATACTTGGCAAATAAACAGTTTTTAAGCTTTTGAAGAAGAAGAAGAAGAAGAAGAAGAAGAAGAAGAAGAAGAAGAAGAAGAAGAAGAAGAAGAAGAAGAAGAAGAAGAAGAAGAAGAAGAAGAAGAAGAAGAAGAAGAAGAAGAAGAGGGATGGTCACACATGCAGAGCACACAGCAAACCAGTAGCGTAGGCAGAAATGTACTTTAGGACGGGCCTGTATAAAATAGGTTGGGCCAGCTTTTTCCAGAGGGAAAAATGACTTTAAAGTAGGCCTGGCCTATAATAATAATATATAATAATGCCCATTGCCAAGCATCGTTGTATAATTTCCCTCTGAATAATGGTCGAAGACTTGACTGATGATATGAATTCATTGAAATCTCCAATATCAACGTAAGAGCTATAAAGACACAAAAATAACAAATACATTTAGGTTCCATCCGTATTAGAATCACTTTAGCATACTACCAAAAGTTAACTGTAAACAGACAGCAAAGCTACAAAACAGCATATAAACGAATTAGGACCCAACCTACATGTTTATATTATAGTTAATACCAACCTTGTGCCTCTTCGGGGGGTGCTAAACTTAAACATAAACTTTATCCTTTACTTTCTCCGTCTTTATATGTAGATTAATCTCCACTCCTTTTCTCCGTCACGTTGTTTCCATAGCAACAACAACTTCCTGTCAACAGCGTAAACTCGCCTTCAAAATAAAAGCATCTAAATAACACAGGAAGTTAACCTAAATTACATTTAAGACATATGTACAACTGCAACGAACAACACAACAAAACAATGTCATATAATTTTCAGTTTCACAGAACACAAATTGGGTTATTTACAATCGTTAGGTAACTCTTTTATTGCACTAGGTAACAGCAACAATAGGTTGTAGCATTCAAACCTGCTCATGGACTTGCAGTGGTCCTCACTTTTTTACATCTCTCCAACGAGTTACGCAGGTGCTTCCAGTCTACATATCCATCCCTCGTAAATGCACCTTCAGCTCCTGGGCTGGGGAAATGTCTGCACATTTTGCAGAAAAGCACGTCCCTGCAGGCAGCTCTCTGCCTCTCTCACCTTACTATGGCGCGCGCCGGAACCAACAACCAGTTTTTACCGTAAATGAGTTCGGTTCAGAGGATAAAACACATACAACATTAATTCAACTCGATATTTGTTCACTTGAATTTCACTTTGAATGCTTGGATATTCTCAATGGGTGAATACATTTTTTTTTAAAAGTACACCGAAGCTTTCTCAGGGTGGGCCAATGAGTAAACTGGGTGGGCCTGGCCCTATGGTGGCTATGCCACTGCAGCAAACACAGTGACATTTTTTCTCTGCTTTTAACCCATCCCACTACCAGGAGTCTAGTACTAGGAGCAGTGGGCAGCAATTGTACAGCGCCTGGGGACCAATGGGAGTGGCGGGGAAGGGGGATGTCTGGTGCCTTGCTCAAGGGTACCACGGCAGGGCAGGAGGTGAACTGGTACCTCTCCAAGTAGCAGTCCTCACTCCATATTTAGGTCTGGTCGAGGACTTGAACCGGCGACCCTACGGCTCACAGTCCAAGACCCTACTGACTGAGCCACTGACTGTTATTAAGTTTTTTAGGCAAGAAACTAACTATTTTGATGTGATTCCTTTTTATCCAAAAACGTATATTTGAGAATTTCGATGTTTGGAGCTGTGAGGAGCTGTTGGCTGTATGAGATTGCTTTAAAGAAGAAGCACGTCAACAATGTATTCGTAAAAACTCTCACGTCCTGAACGGTAGACACAGGTCTGCACTACCCATAAGGTGTTTAATAACTCCAATTTATATTGAGCCAACAATTTGGTGATAGCTAGCTAGATAGCTAACATTTCGCTAGCTAGATTGTTATATGGATAGCTAATGTAAGCTAGCTAACTCAGTAGATGACGATTGTTAGATAGCTTTATTTACACATGGATGGATGGATAGATAGATAGATCAATCAATCAATCAATCAATCAATCAATGTTTATTTATATAGCCCAATATCACAAATGTTACATTTGTCTCAGTGGACTTCACAGTTTGTACAGAATATCAGTATGGCAATACGACACCCTCTGTCCTTAGACCCTCACATCGTACAAGGAAAAACTTCCGGAGAAAACCCACAGTTTAAAGGGAAAAATGGGAGAAACCTCAGGGAGAGCAACAGAGGAGGGATCCCTCTACCAGGACGGACAGACGTGCAATAGATGCTGTGTGTACATTTAAAAGATAATACATTTACAACATAGGTAGTCCAAATGTTTGGAAATGCATGTGTCTATAATAAGAAGATTAATTCACGAGGATATCCATCCAGGACTTATGATCAAGGACCACAGCAACAGGCACAGCCACGACTCAAGATCCAGGGCTCGCGATCCAGGACTCAGGACCACAGCAACAGGATCAGCCACGACTCAGGATCCCAGCGTATATAGACACCAAAAAGAAATTTGGGGAAGCTGGGTTAATCGGAACATGAGAGTACACAGGTACAGACAGAGAGAAGGAAGAAGTAAGGTGTCCCCCAACAATCTAAGCCTATAGCAGCAAAACTAGGGGCTGAATCTAATCAGCCCTAACTATAAGCTTTATCAAAAAGGAAGGTCTTAAGCGCACTCTTAAAAACGGATAGGGTGTCTGCCGCCCGAACACAAACTGGAAGCTGATTACACAAATGTGGAGCTTGATAAGAAAAGGCTCTGGCTCCCATTGTACTTTTAGAGACTCTAGGAACAACCAACAACCCTGCATTCTTGGAATGCAATGCCCTCTAAGGACAGTAGGGTATAATGAGTTATTTAAGGTAAGATGGCGCCTGCCCATTAAGGGCTTTGTAGGCGAGAAGAAGAATTTTAAATTCTATCCTGTGTTCTATAGGGAGCCAGTGTAAGGCAGCCAGAACAGGAGTAATGTGGTCCCTTTTCCGAACTCTAGTTAGTACACGTGCTGCAGCATTTTGAATCAGTTGAAGCGACTTAACTGACTTCTTGGTACACCCTGATAATAAAGAGTTACAATAATCCAGCCTTGAAGTAACAAATGCATGGACTAGTTTCTCTGCATCGTTTTGAAGCAAGATATGCCTGATTTTTGCAATGTTACGTAGATGGAAGTAGACGGTCCTTGAAATTGATTTTATGTGGGCGTTTAAGGATAAATTCTGATCAAATATAAAACCAAGATTCCTTACAGTCTCACTGGAGGCCAAATTAATGCCATCCATAGTTAGTATATCTTTAGATCATTTGTTTCGTAGATTCTTTGGGCCGAGTACAATAACTTCAGTTTTGGCCGTGTTTAACATCAAAAAGTTTAAAGTCATCCACGTTTTTGAGGCAGTCTTGAATTTTATTTAGATGATTAATTTCATCAGGCTTGATTGATAAGTATAGTTGAGTATCATCCACATAACGATGAAAATTTACAGAATGATTCCTTATAATATTGCCTTACGGAAGCATATATAATGTGAACAAAATAGGTCCAAGCACTGAGCCCTGTGGCACTCCATGGCTAACTTTGGTTTGCATGAAAGATTCATCGTTGACACATACAAAACTGAGAGCCAGAGTTGGGTGTCACGCGTTACTGTAATAATATTACTTTTGTCAGTAACACAGTAGTGTAACGCGTTGTATAGCTTTTATAAAATCAGTCATAATCACACTGACAGACAAGAGGGGTTTCCGCCGCAGGTTTATATGTGCGTAATCTGCGCGACTTGCGCGTCCACATCTCCGCGTGCAGTTGCTGCATAAACATGGCTGAGTCAGCGATAACTTTCGAGGGGTGGAGGTATGCCCATTATTTTGAGTTTGTCCGAAGAATAGACAGGAATGTGACGGTGAGGTGCAAACTGTGTCGAGGCCAGAAGCTGTTATCCACTGCTGTAAACACCACGTCAAACCTCAACAAACACCTGCAAAGAACACATGCTAAGGTGAAGCTAATAGCTAAGGACCCCCGAACCCAGAGTGAGGATGTTGTGAGTGCGCCGCCGCCGACTCCGAAGCAGCGAAAATTTGAATTTTGAGGACCGGTAACCAAAGCAGAGATGGACAGGCTTGTAGCATCCTTGATAGTAGAGGAAATGTTGCCCATTTGCACAGTGGAATCACCATCGTTCAGAGATATACTGCGCAAAATACAGATAGCAGGAGACAGAGGACAGCCATGGTCAGATAGGAAAACATTCATTCAGGAGCTATCTGGATCAGTCTTATGCGACAATGGAAACTGAACTAAAGAGAACATTTGAAACTTTAGCAGTCTGCGTGATCTGCCTGTAGGGAGGGGCGGGCCGGCCCTGCGTGTAAAGTAACGAGTAAAGTAACGAGTTATGTAGAGTAACGAAGTAGTGTAATATATTACTTTTTTAAAAAAAAAAGTAATATATTACTTTTTTTTAGTAACGACCTCATCTCTGCTGAGAGCGTTCAGATAGATAGGACCTAAACCAGCCTAAAGCAGTTCCCTTTATGCCAACTAAGTGCTCTAGTCTTTGCAATAGGATATCATGATCGATAGTATCAAATGCAGCACTGAGATCGAGCAAAACAAGAATAGAGACAAGTCCCTTGTCAGAGGCTATTAGAATGTCATTTGTGACTTTAACCAGAGCTGTCTCTGCGCTATGATGTGTTCTAAAGCCAGACTGAAAATCTTCAAATAAATCATTGTTTTTTAAGTAATCAGCTGTTTTGCGACCGCTTTCTCAAGAATTTCTTTAGAGGAACGGGAGATTAGAAATAGGTCTATAGTTGGCTAAAACCTCTGGATCAAGGTTTTGCTTTTTAAGAAGCGGTTTTATCACTGCTACTTTCAATGATTGTGGAACATAGCCTGATAATAAAGAAATATTCATAATATTTAATAAAGAAGTGCTAATTAATGGAAAAACTTCCTTTAACAGCTTAGTTGGAATTGGGTCTAACATACATGTTGATGGTTTAGAAGAGAGAATCATTGAATTTAATTGTTCAAGGTTTATGGCTGAAAAGCATTCTAGTTTACTATCTAGTGTAATATTAGAACTTACGTTTCCGGGAGCTGTTGATAACACTATACTGGTCAAAGGCAAGAGGTCATTAACTTTGTTTCTATGAATAACAATTTTATCGTTAAAAAAGCACATAAAATCATTACTACCGAGTGCTATGGGAATAGAAGGCTCAATCGAGCTCTGGCTCTCTGTCAGCCTGGCTACAGTGCTGAAAAGAAATCTTGCATTATTCTTATTCTCATCTATTAATGAAGAGTAGTAGGCTGCTCTCGCTTTACGCAGTGCTTTCTTATATTCATTGAGAGTAATATGCCAAATTAAACGAGATTCTTCAAGTTTAGTGGAATGCCATATCCTTTTCAAGTTGTCAAGTTGTCTCGACTTTTCCATCTATAGATGGATAGATATTTAGATAGCCAGCGTGTTAGATAGATAACAAGCTTGTTAGATAGAGAGCCAACATAGTAAATAGTTAACGTTTGCTGGCTAATTGAGTTTGGTCTCTAAGTTAACTTTTTTTTGAATACATTTCTTTGACTATGACAGTGAGAGAGAGTAATGATAAATTGTTGACATCATCTTTAGTATGCAGGCAGGCCGACCGGCAGATATTTGTTGTTACTTTTCGTAGTTCCTCATAGCATGGTCCATATACACCACAAGACACTACAGAGTTATTACAAACAAATTTCCTCATTCAAGATTTTCGGATTTGTCATCCTGCCACTCAATGCTGGTAAGGCTAAACCGGAAGAACTAAGATATAAGCGTTTAACCAGAAATAGGAAAAGGGGCGGCTACATTGGGTGAATTGATGAGCCAAATGGAAGTTACTTTCAATTTAAAGTTGTAACAAAAAAGACAAAATGACACACGGCTGCATTTTTTTTAATGCACAAAAAACAGTAGGCCTATAATTCATTTAAATTATTTACACATTTCTAAAGATTTATGAAAATATCGTGTGTGCGTGTGTACCCGGTAAATGATCTAACCATCACTTTATATTTATTTTTTCGACATTTGAGTTTGTTCTAATTTCAAAGAAGCTTAAATTAGTCTTTACTCACTGACTGGAACGTTCTCCTTCGTTGCTTTCATGAAGCTCAATGGATTTATTTAGGTCATAGCAAACTTACCCATCCACTAAAACAGCTTGACAGCTTGTGCATGATCCTTTTTCATCTCTGACCTTCTCTTCTCCTTCCTGGTGTTTTGCTGTGTCTCTACATGCAGAAGTTCAAATGATTAGTTTTGGGTATCACATGTCAATTTTATTTCAACCGATTTGGTTTGTTGTCATTTTAACAGGCAAAGAAGATGGGAAGTCGTGTCAGAAGGTGACGGTGAGGATGACAATCAGGAAAAACGACTGTCGCAGTAACAGGCCTGTAAGCTATGAGACTTTTGTGATGTGTTGCTAATTGTGTTTGTTTATTCTGAACAAAAGAAAAATAAATGTCTACATATAAAACACAGTAGCAATATTCAAACACAGGTAAAGAAAATAAGTGAGGGAGGGCATTATATCATCTGCATACTGTATGCGCTCAACTTGAAATTATGTGGAAGTCACAAAATGCAAACTGTCCTTTATATTCTTCTATCAGTGTAGTTCGACAGCATTTTGAAAGCATTTTTTTTAAATCAGTTTATTTTCATTGAAAATGTATGGCCATGGGCTATAGTTGGTTTTATAAATTATAAAATAAATTAAAGCTGAAAGCAGCAATGAACTGGCCCTCGCACAAAAGTACGTATTGCATGGAGTGTGATGCACTAAAAAGCAACCCATCCCATAAGAAATGTCTAACTTAGGCTTCCTTTGATAATTGCATTGTTTGTTCAAAAAATATCAGATGAACAAAATATGTTTAAAACATTTATCATGTCCTGTGTGTGTGCCACCAAATCAACCACATGTGGCATGTGGCAACTGGTCACCCTACCTTTGGTGTCCACTATGAGGCGCTAGATAACCCATGCTTAAAAATCTATTGAATTTCGGTGTAAACAGCTGTTTGCACAGAAACTTTGTCCAGTACTAACGTTAACTTTCTAGAAAAATGCTCCCCCCTTTTGTCTGAAACTAACTTTTTAGAAACAAAATAAATATATCAGTTTACTAAGTTCATCACTGCTAAAGCCATCAAGCAGCATGGGTGCCCGGGCCCTTATTAATAGAGCTCATAAATAGAAGTCACAGAAAAGTATAATATTCTCTCCTGCTCATGGAAATTTCACTTATTTTTGTATTTCTGTTTGCTCTCTTCCTGTTTTGTGTCAAAACAAAGTTAATATCTTTTCTAGATGTAGAATAAAAATCCCTGGCAGTGTATTAGAGATTTTTCATTTCCTGTACATACTGTCGATAACATCATTTATGAATACCAAAATAAAACAAGAACAAATTAAGAAGATTCTGAGAGCAATACATCATCTACATACACACTTAACTTAAAAGGATACCCATGAAGATAACAATGTGGCAGAATCTTCCTTTAGCATTAATCTGAGCAGTTTGGGCTTCATTTGCCAGAATAATAAGTGAAGTTGGCAACTCCGCCTCACCTGTAGCACACATTTTAGTTTTGGTTTGTTTGAACTGTGCTTCGTTAAATACTGAGTGTGCTTGCTGTTATTGCAGCCCTGCTTCCTTTTCACTGACTCTCTGTGTCCTGCAGGTGAACATCGTGTCATGTGATGGGAAGTGTCCGTCCGCCAGCATCTACAACTACAACATCAACACGTACGCTCGCTTCTGTAAGTGCTGCAGAGAGACGGGGCTGCAGCGGCGCTCCGTGCAGCTCTACTGCAGCGGCAACGCCACCTGGGTCAGCTACACCATCCAGGAGCCCACCGACTGCTCCTGCCAGTGGTCCTAAACACACACACTGCACCGACACACACACAGATGGTGTTTAGATCTACATCCTCTTAAACCACAAAACGATGAAGAGGAAGATGAAAGTTCAGCATTGTTGCTTTAGGATGTTGCGAGAGTGGAATACTGAGCTGGGATTGGCTGGACTTCATGACTGACGCTCTTGCTCTCCAGTTAGTTGTTCTGCTGCCTCTGCTGGCAGAGAGGTGGTACTGCAGGCCAGCTGCAGACAGGGCCCTAAAGGTGACCTTTGATATTTACCTTTCAAGGGAAGTAAAACAAGCCTTCATATGACTATTTTGAGGATTTTAATTGATCAACATTTAAAAAAAAAAAAAGGTTTAAGTTAATTTACTGTGCAGCTTAAATGTTCCTTTAAGTTAATTGTAAAATATGAGCAGCAGACTGGTGGCATGTGATTATAATAACACATTTCCCATCATTCCTTCCCTTCCTTCTATTTTGTATTAAACAAAAAGCTGCCTTTCTCAGTTAAGCCTATGTGCTTTAATATATCAAATTAAACGAGATAAGAAGTAATGCAAATTATTTAAGAGGAAGTCACAAAACACTTGGTAGTTACGGCATTTTTTTAATCATCAGACACATTGTCCCTATTTTGATATCTAATTGATATCAAAATAATATTTGAACACCTCTGCATGGTCCCAAATCCCCCACTGCACAGCTGCACTGCCACCTCCCTGCCAGACTGCAGAGAAAGGTCAAAGTTAAGCAATGTGAAAAGTAAGTTGAATTTTGTTTTGAAGGGTGAGCCCCTGTTTCTGCTCATAACCTAAGAGTGCTCCTGTGCTTCCATGACTTAAAAGTAGAGAGAGAGAGATTCATATTTTACCCAGAATTCCTCATGTTGTGTTTTGTTTTTTGTAAATATCTTTACTTTTTTTAATGATTTGCAATACCAAATTCTTATATATATATATACAGTATATCAATTTTAGAAAAAGCAACTATCAACTGTATATTTAGTGATTTTAAATGTACTTTATATAATCAACACTAGTGAGGTGTTTAACTGATTTAAACCCAACTGTATGTGGAGCACTTTATTTATTTATTGGAGTTTGATAGAGCACAAACGTTGTCATTTTTATGGACAAATACAGAGAGAGAAGAGAAGCATTAGGACTAACTGAGAACATCCAGCCAGACATGTTGCAACATTTGATGTGGTTGTATTCCTTCCTTACAGAAGAGGGCTTGATATTGCAATATAAAGGTTTCTCTCTGGACTAAATTCAGATCAAACAGACCCTCCTGGATAGTCGAGGATTTGTATCATACGAATGTACATTTGCGTTTTCAATAAATATTTCTTTTGGAAAAATAGTTTACTCTGTTTATTAAAAAAGGACAGTGTGCAGTAGAGATGATGTTGTTTCTATTCATGTCATAATGTTGTTACTGTACATAATGAACACATTTTCACTTTTTATTCTTTTGGCTTAAGATTAATTAAAGGGGACCAATTATACACATTTTCACATTTCATATTTGTATTCAGTATCTCTACTGGGACATGTCTCCATGCTTTAAAGGTGGGGTAGGTAAGTTTGAGAAACCGGCTCAAGATACACTTTTTGTTATATTCCATGGAATGCTCTTAACATCCAGATAGCAATGAATATCTTAAGTCCTTTGACAAAAAATCCATAATAAAATGTCATCTGTGGAAGCCGTAGTACTGTAAAAAGCACGATCAATCATTTTAGCCGGCCCGGCTAAAATAACTGGATGGCCTACCTGCCTGTCAGCCTTCCATCTGTGCACAAACTTATCTCGTGCCCTCATTGGTCATGTGCGCGTTCGTGTGTGTTGGAGGAGGGGCTCTGTGAGGAAGTGGCAGATTTTTTCCGGCTGTGTATTTTCAAAGTCTAGCGCACTCGAGCTGGTTTCTCCAAAATTATCTACCCTACCTTTATTGTTCAAAAAGCTCTTTATTTTTCTCATACTGCCTGTGCTGCAGGACCTTATTTCACCCTCTGTCTGAAACCAGAGCCCAGTCTGCTCTGATTGGTTAGATGGCTCTGTTGTGATTGTTCAAACCGCTTAGAGATGTCTCGACCCTTAGCCCCTTAGGAGATTTCACGTACAATGTGTTGGAGCGCTTGCCAATAGAGTGGTGCAGTGACGAGTCCTAAAACCCGGAAGTGAGTTAGCATTTTACCACTACCGGTTCCCTCGTCTCAGAGTCAATGGGATTTCTCCATAGGATTTTGGAAAATAGCTCGAAATAAGGTCTGTGGTTGACAGAAATGTAAAGGTCCCATGTCATGGCCATTTCTACTGATCATAATTCCATTAGCACCCCCTCCCCCCCAGCGCGTCACAGTTTTTCACCGCTGAGAGTGTGTGTGTGTGTGTGTGTGTGTATGTGTGTGTGTGTGTGTGTGTGTGTGTGTGTGTGTGTGTGTGTGTGGAGCTCCACGGATTGGTCCATTTGGGTATGGTAGGGTGTACTTTGAGGGTTTGTGACTTTGCAGACCGTTTACATGCAGAACAACCTTCATAACACACAAGGGGATGGGTAATAACCGGAAGCATGACATGGGACCTTTAAGAGACAGATCACGTTTTGTTCTACGACATTAAATACATCAGCAGTGACCCCACTGGTGATTCTTGAAGAGTTTACGTGTCTGAAAAACGATGGTTGTTAACAAGTGGCTGAATAGGACTACACTAAGTTGTCCAGGCCGTTGTACGTCATTACACCGAACACGTAAACACTCCCGGTATGTTTGTTTGCCCGTGTTCTGCTTGAAAGCAAGTACCTGCCTCCTGCAAACTGCTAAAACAAAAGCTTCAACTTGTACAATTTTAAATCTGTATTTTTTAATATGGATCTTAAGTCGGCGTGATGTTGAAGCAGCGACCCTGCTGTAGTTTGTTTATAGCAGAACTTTAGCATTTTGCTTCTGGCGATTAGATTTATGATTATAAAACTATAAAAGTAGGGTAGACATGTGGATATTATCCGGCTGAACAAAACGTGCATTGATCAAACAGGTTCATTTTCCACAGACCTTATTTCGAGCTATTTTCCAAAATCCTATGGAGAAATCCCATTGCTTTTTTGTCGAGGGAACCCGAGCGCAGCTTACTTCCGGGTAAATACGTCATCCCTGCACCACTCCATAGAAGCCCGAGTGTTACATAGTGATGTCAAACCTAAATAACACTACAGGAAATAAAACACCCTAAAAAGCAGAGTAGGGCCCCTTTTAACAGGATAGGTGAAGTTTTATGTAGTCGGGTTGTTTGGCGTGTTTTACCTACAGTTTGGAGAACTGGGGTTACGTACTGTAACCCAGCTTCTATGAGTATAGGCGCAGTCCTCTAAGGCTATCGCTATTGGGTAATCCCACTGCACGTGTGCAGCACTGACAGACTTAATCCACGCCCACCTATGACGTGGGCCCCACCTACGGACTCACTTCCGTATAAATAGGAAGTAGTCCCTACAATCTGCTCCCACACAAACAGATTTTCTTCAGCTATTCACGGAGTCCGTGGGGCCCGAACCTTAGAGGGCTGCGCCTATACTCATAGAAGCTGGGTTACAGTACGTAACCCCAGTTCTATTTCGTATAAGGCTTCACCCTCTAAGGCTTTCGCTATTGGGTTAAGGGCGAAGCAGGATGTAGTCCACGCCCCACTGGTCCGTCCGTTACCAGAAGCACAGAAACACACCTACTCAATTAATAACCCCTGTCCATTTCGCCATGCGTAAATGGAGCATCACATTCCCAGGGAATATAGCATTTAAAAAACGAATATTCTCCATACGGAAAAGAAGGTAGGCTAAATAGGCTACCTGTCGTTTATAAAAAGTAGAGACCAAAGTCCCACTTGTTAAAACGATCAAAGAGGGGGAAAAGGGCAGCTCTCTAAGTGCCGACAGGCAGGAGAGAGGGCACGCAGTTGAGTCCCCGACATTACTCACTCTGACAGGACACTCAGTACTGAGTGTGTCAGAGAGAAATGGGAGACATCCCTCAAAATAAACACGAATAAAAGAACAGGGGGAAGACCAAGATGCAGCAGTGCAAATGTCTTCCACTGTCATTCCTCCGTGCAACGCCGTGGAGGAGGAAATTCCTCTGGTGCCGTGCGCTTTGATGTTCTCCGGGGGATCCAACCCAGAGGAAACATACGCCTGTGACACAGCCTCACACAGCCAGTGTGACAGGCGCTGTGCCGACAGAGGCTGCCCTCTGTAATGCACAAACAGACGAGCTGCATAAAGCAGCCGTGCGTGCAATATAGCATGACAGCGCGCGCACGGGACGGAGGAGATGAGATGTGGCTTCCTCCTCTGATGTGTGAGGAGGAGGAAAGAAGCCATCCAAAGGTATCACTCTCGATCTAAAAGAGCTTGTGATCACCTTTGGCATAAAAGCCGGGTTAGGGCGCAAAACAGCTGAACTGCCATCACCTTGGATCTGGAGACATGACGGAGCCACAGAGAGAGCAGACAAATCACTCACCCTTTTAGCTGATGTCAGAGCCAAGAGCAGAGCTACTTTGGCTGACAAGAACTTTAGGGGGACCCTGATCTAAAGTTTCAAATGGAGCTTTACTCAGTGTGCGTAACACTAAAGCCAAAAACCCATTGAGGCGCCAAAGCGCGTGACACATGTCTGAGTCTCTGTGCTCCCCGTAGAAAACGTTTTGTCAGCGGGTGACAAAACACCGTGCTGACCCCAAACCTACGTGGCAAGATGAAATGGCAGCAGCATATGTTTTTACCGTGCTATAAGCCAATTCCTGTCCAGCAACAGCTGGAGGAACGACAGCACGAGGCAGGGGGCCCAACGGGGTCCAGGCTTTTCCCCGCACACCACACGGAACGCTGTCCATTTGGCTGTGTAGGATGTGTGTTCAGCAGCTGCGCTGATCGAACACCTCCCTGGCGATTTATGTAGGCCGCCGCTGCTTTGTTGTCTGTTTGAATCAATATATGTTGATTGTACAGCAACGGGACGAAGTGCTGGAGCGCTTTCCACATGGAGAGTAATTCCAGCACGTTTATATGGAGAGACATGTGAGCCAGCCACTGTCCCCCCACTGCCTGCGACATGCACGTTCCTCAGCCTACGAGAGATTAGTCTGTGAACACTGCGGTGTGTGACGTCACTCTGCTCAGGGGCACCCCCACTGACAGGACGTGGAGATTTTTCCAGTAGGTCAAATCCAAAACCACGGAAGGAGGAATGTACACCATGCGTCTCCTCTGACGCACGGGGTCGATGCACAGGCGAATAAACCACCTCTGGAGTCTCACTATGAAGGAGACCCAGGGGAATCACCACGTGACCAGCTGATATCATGTCTAACAGCTGCATCACGGAGAGGGATGTCACCGCCGCGCGGGGTGTGACGCGCCGGAGATGAGCTGTCACTTTCTCCCCTCTCCGCTGTGAGAGTCGCGCTCTCATGCGGGCTGAGTTCAATTCCACTCCCAGTTAAAAAGATAACCTGGGAGGGACGAGGACAGCTCTTATTCCAGTTGATAATGAAACCCAGGCTTGACAGATGAGATACTAGCTGTATCGTCTGAAAAACCGCTTCCTCCCTGGAGCGAGCCAGCCACAGCCGGTCGTCCAGGTAAAATAACACTCTCATCCCCATTCTGAGTGCTCCAACCGTCTCCACCCACTTTGAAAAAGTGCGTAGAGCCAGGAATGAGAAACGCAGGAAACTGCTGTGTTTCGGGATGATGGTTATGTGGAGGAATGCATCCTTCAGGATTATGGATGTGAACCAGTCTCCCTGGTGAACACACTCCAGCACCTGTTTGATCGTCAGCATGGGAAAAGGCCATTCCCTTGTTGGACACTGACAGATCGAGGATGGGTCTCATTCCCCCCGCCCCGTCTCCTTCGGGACCAGAAAATACCGGGAGTAAAAAACCCTGATTTTCTTCCCCATGAGGAACCCTGGAAAAAAGCTTTCTTTTAACAAGAGTTCCTGCCGCTCTGCACGGAACGTGAGACACTGTTCCCGGGATGACAGGGTTCCCTGTATCCCGAAGAACTGCGTGGGGGAGAGGCGAACTGCAGAGACTATCCTCTGCCCATCCGCCTGCTCATCCATCTGTCCATCAGACACACGTGCCGCCACCCTGAGTACCATACAGTACTCTGATAGCGCCGGGTGTACATTCTCTGGATGTGCTGTGGTTGGTGGCAAACCATGCCAGAGCCCTCCACACGCTGCATTTCACACAGGCTCTCAATATGTCGCCGTTTAGGAGAAGACTCGTAAACCGCGCGTTCACGCTCAACATCACTAAGGGATGAGCGGAGGTGTGTGCAGTGCTGTCCACACAATGCGTAATAATGGCCCTCCGTGGGCTTATTACGACCGTGGGTAGGAGGTACGTCTGAGACAGAGAAAAAATCCGTGCTGCCTAAACCCAAAAAGTTTAAAGGTAGACGGATTGAATAGTAAGCCCTGTTGTTTTATTAACCGATAAGTTAAACAGCCGGCTTAGGCAGCGAGCCATGCTGCCAAGTAACCAATAGGCTATTGGCAGCCGGCTTAACCGGGGAGCCTTGCTGCATATTATCTTCCATCTGTCCATTGAACACACGCGCCGCCACTCAGCACGCCAACCTGCTCTGGATGTGCTGTGGTTGTCATGGGGATGAGCCACGCCAGAGCCCTCCAGACGCTGCATTTCACACAGGCTCTCATTATGTCCACTGTAACACATTTTCCTGTCAAATAACAGTAAAGTGCCGGCAGTCTCTTTACAGACGCCTGCACTTCACTGTAATACCACAGTACTCATACTGTGAAATGACTTTACAGCCTCTTACTGTAAAAATAAAATACAGTATACTGCTGTACTTTTTCAATTAACAGTAAAATACTGGCAGCAGAGATGCCAGCAATACACTGAAATTATACAGTATTCATACTGTTGAACAATTTCAGCTCATTACTGTAAAAAATTAAATAATTCACAGTAACATTCTGGTTAGGGGGCCACCAGTAGATTAGTGTTGAAAATTGGCTGTAAAATAACAGCAATTGCTTACAGTGTTAAACTGGACACCGAGGTGCATTCACGCTCAACACCCCTAAGGGATGAGCGAAGCTGTGTGCAGTGCTGTCCTCACTGTAATAATGGCACTCATGGGCTCATTACGACCGTGTGTAGGAGGTAGGTTTGGGACAGAGGAGAAAAACCGAGCTGCCTAAAAACCAATAGGTTTTAAAGACAGCCGATTTATGCAGCGAGCCATGCAGCCTATAACCGACAGGTTAGGGGCAGCCGGCTTACCCGGTGGGCCTTGCTGCTTATTATTATTATTCATCTGTCCATTGAACACACGCGTCCGTCGCGTCGCCACTCTGAGTAATATTCTGAGAGCCGCGACATGCTCTGGATGTGCTGTTGTTGTCATGGTGACGAGCCACGTCAGAGCCCTCGCCACCGTTGCCTGTGAAGCAACCCAAGAGGGGCCCGGACCGAAAAGCTGTGAGGGGGCCTCCACACGCTGCATCTCACACCGGCTCTCATCCTGTCTCTGTTTAGGAGAAGGCTCGTAAACTGGACATTGAGGCGCGTTCACGCTCAAACCTGCTGAGGAATGAGCGGAGGTGTGTGCAGTGCTATTCACACAGTGCGTAATAACAGCCCTGGGCTCATTACGACTGTGTGTAGTAGGCACATCTGGGACAGAGGGAAAAAACCGTGCTGCCTGCTAACCGACAGGTTAGGAGCATCAGGTTTAAACGTCAAGCTCTGCTGTCTAATAACCGCCTGGTTAAATACAGCTGGCTTGCTCCACGAGCCCTGCTGCCGCTAACCGACAGGTTAGGAACATCAGGTTTAAACGTCAAGCCCTGCTGTCTAATAACCGCCTGGTTAAATACAGCTGGCTTGCGCCACGAGCCCTGCTGCCTGCTGAGTGACAGGTTACAGCCGGCTCTTGCACCTCCACACGCTGTATTGCACAGCGGCTCTCATCATGTCGCCGTTTAGGAGAAGGCTCGTAAACCGGACATTGAGGCGCGTTCACGCTCAAACCCGCTTGAGGAATGAACGGTGTGTGGAGGCATGGAGGGGAAGGAGTCGCCTGACTGCTGCCCGCCACTCGGATCCAATAATCAAGGGCTTGGTCCACAGAGTAGGACTCCTGGACTAGCCAATCATCCCCGGCCGCAGCCACGAGAGCTTTCGCTCTCCGCTGTCTGTGGCCCGGAGGGAGACGGACACAATGAGTGCACGACACCTGGGGAGTGAGAGCCGCGTTTGCGCGCTCCAATCCCCGGCAGGACTCACCTGTATCGTCTGTGTAAAGCCGCTTCCTCCCTGGAGCGAGCCAGCCACAGCCGGTCGTAACTCATATGTCGGCTAACACCGAGCCCCGCCCTGTCTCCCCCATCCGGAGGAGAGGGAGGATGGGGCCAGGGGGAAATGTTTGCTTTCTAGTAAACAGCTCTGAAAAGAGCTTGTTGATTGATTGATTGATTGATTGATTGATTGATTGATTGATTGATTGATTGATTGAAAAGTTTATTAACAGCTTGTATATTGGGTACAGTACAGTACAGCTCAAAACATACAATTGTTAAGGGGATGCAGACCAGAGAAAGACTTTCGTCTTGTTTACATCAGGGTCCCCCATTTCCAATTCATCATGTCATTTAAGACATATAAGACATATTTGACCAACACATCCTCACTCCCAGGTCGGCCTATGTTGACGTTATGTCAAGTCCTGTGTCGGCTTTTTTCAACGCAAGGGGGGGGGCCCTTAGCGTCCATTTTCAGCTTTCCGGGATGTCCATATGCTTCTATGGACGCTCATGGAAGCACGGCATTCGTTTGTGTCGGCTGCCCTTAAATGCAATGTGAGCGTCCATTCTCATTGGATAACGGAGAATTGTACACCCGGAAGTAAGTATTCCCCTTACTGTCGATTGATTTTACAGTGTTATCTGCACTACTCATCGACTAAAAAATACCAGATTATCCTCCATTACACAACATTGATTGGTTTAAATTGTGTGCTGCAATGCTTTTGTATTTTTCCCCTTCGATTCGGAGAAACAAATATTTTTTCGGAGTAAAGGATGGCAGAAGACACTACACTACCCAGAATCCCCAGCTATCGTTTGGACTACACCATGTGCTCTGTTTGACAAACCCCGTGATAGTCCTCAAGCTCTGTGATTGGAGAGTGTGCACCGAGGGTTACGCCGAGCCTCGAACGGCAGAATGTCCAAAACTGGATTTGAACGGGACCACCGCGTCCCCCCCCTCCCCCACCCCGTCCCCAGAACTACACATGCTGGCTATTCTGTTTCGCAACATGTTCTCTATCTATGGCACGTCTCTACTGGGAGTTGTAGTTTTAAAAGACGTTTTCGTATTTCCCATAATAAGAAGTTGCCAGTATTAAACTGTGTACATCCATGGAGGTTTAGGGGATAGGAAACACTCACATTTAAAACATATAATTAATAAATGGGTGAAAATTGCTTGTGCCCATAATGGGCAGCATTAATATATATACACACATGCCAGCTAAGGTCAGAAGAGCTTTATTTAACAGCTGGTCTTATGTTTGTGACCCCTGTTGTTAATTGATAACATTACATTACATTAATTGATAAGCCTGAAACATGCACTTGTCAAGGTTCAGAGGCACATTTTGCAAATATGGCAGTAGCCATCGATCAGCTTAAGATAAGATATACTTTATTGATCCCAAGTTGGAACATTTGCGTTACATCAGCATGTGTAACAGTTAAATATGCAGTGGTGTTAATTTGTAAATCATTTAGTATAATCACACAAATTCTGTGTTTTATATTCAACAATTCTGTGTTCTTTATTTATTGATTGTTCAATACCTGACAAGGTCGTTGATGAAATATCTACATACATCTTATAAGAGTATAATACATTATGTATAATATCAGTTAAAATAAGTGCTTCAACATAGTTAACATTGCTGGAGGTACGCACAAATATTGATAGATGTCTTGTAATGCACTATTGAGGAACCTGCGACCCAAGTTTTTCATTCAATGCAGAACTACACCATAGTTGTGTAGGCCTATATGATATGTCAATAAACCTTAGAAAATCTTGAAATCTTGAAAGGGATGTGCAAAATAGTCATTATATACAGTCTTTAATTAACTATTAGTAGAGAATAACGAGTAATGAATATACTTTATAGGGATCCTATTAATATCTAATAATAAAAATAATGAAATTCAATAACATGCTTTAACCACTAGGTTAAAGTTAAGTTAGGTTAAACTACCTTTATATCAGCTGTGCACCTTTATGGTGTAAATACAGCATATCTACCATTTGGATCAAATATAAAAGTCAGCCGAATTAGTGTTGATACTGCAAGGAGACGTATTGTGTGAAAATAAATGTAAGATGTTGTTTAACTGCTGATATATGTATGATCCACGTCACGTTTTCAGTTCCTCATGTTTGTCTAGAAGTCTTCTCATCAGGGCTCTATAAATACAGAACTACGGCAGATATGTAATATTTAATGCAGCCGAACCGTGTATTACAATGCCGTTATGTGATGACTTTCAAAGAGAAAAGCAAGCACACTCGGAATAAAGTATTATTTTATTTAAACAAAATGTTTTCGGCCTGTTTCCGGTATTTGTTAATGACGATGTGCTCTGAGATGTGAGACTGGAATTGCACAGGGGAAATAACGTATCTTTAGATGCGGAGTTTGTTAAACTAATACGTTTGCGCTGTGGACCAACACTATACATTGACGGGGAAGGGGGTAGCAATAAAGATAACACCATTAAACAGTTACACAACATAACAGAATTAATATCGATAGCAGCGTCCCTAGCAACCACCTTGGTAACAATGAAAATTTCCTGAAGTAATCTTCGTAATAACTAGCAAACTAAAGATCATGTACATCCACTGCACACATAATCTGAAATAACAACTCATATTTATCGCATCAAATGACATCAAAACGCATTTTAATGGCCAAACTAACTTTAAAATAGGCATTTTACACCGAGAATAAAACGAAGTTCGGCCATGTTTTTTTTTCTGCAGGGAGAAATTTGAAGATCACGTGACGTCAAACAGAGCACATGGTGTAGTCCAAACGATAGCTGGGGATTCTGGGTAGTGTAGTGTCTTCTGCCATCCTTTACTCCGAAAAAATATTTGTTTCTCCGAATCGAAGGGGAAAAATACAAAAGCATTGCACACAATTTAAACCAATCAATGTTGTGTAATTAACAAGGATAATCTGGTGTTTTTTAGTCGATGAGTAGTGCAGATATCACTGTAAAATCAATCGACAGTAAGGGGAATACTTACTTCCGGGTGTACAATTCTCCGTTATCCAATGAAAATGGACGCTCACATTGCCTTTAAGGGCAGCCGACACAAACGAATGCCGTGCTTCCATGAGCGTCCATAGAAGCATATGGACATCCCGGAAAGCTGAAAATGGACGCTAAGGCCCCCCCTCTTGCTTGAAAATGGACGCTAAGGCCCCCCCCCCCTTGCGTTGGAAAAAGCCGACACAGGACTTGACATAACGTCAACATAGGCCGACCTGGGAGTGAGGATGTGTTGATTTGACATACAGATGTGCCTGTACAGTGCTTCTGCAAGGGAGTGCTGAAGAAAAGTGGGAGCTGATTGTAGGGACTACTTCCTATTTATGCGGAAGTGAGTCCGTAAGTGGGGCCCACGTCATAGGTGGGCGTGGATTAAATCTGTCAGTGCTGCACACGTGCAGTGGGATTACCCAATAGCGATAGCCTTAGAGGGCGAAGCCTTATACGAAATAGAAGCAGGCAGGAGGAACATCAAAATAAGCAAACCAACGCAATTCTGCAGACGGAGGCAGCAACGAAAGCATTTTAGCCACCTAAAAGAAACGTCCACCTAATACAAATATATTTCAGTGTAAGTATACGCTATATTTATAATATTTCAACACTTTACTATGTTTTAGTATTGTTGTTTGAATGCTCTAATTTTTTAATAGTGTTTGTTTATAGACCGTATACTTTGTTAAAAAAAGTATTCTGACTCCCTTTGCTGTGTCTATAGTCAGATTTGAGTGCAACATGAAAACACTGCTGTTACTTCTTTAATTTCAGAGGCTCAGTGTCCCCTATCAATCAAACACTTCTCCAGATGTGTGAGGATGGATAACCAGAGGAAGTCAGACCAGTAAATCTGCTCCTCCTCCTCTTGTGTCTCAGACTCCAGACTGGCTGGACGGCCGATTACATGCTGCAGTGTGTTGGCACGGGCAGACGGGAAAATGATACCGAGCCGTGAACCCACAAATCCAGGGATTTCTTAGCAGACATGTAAGCCGGGCCATCAATGTTTATATCTGAAGAGCTGCAAAAGGGCGGTGAGGAGATCACAAAGAGCTCAGATGGAGAGTGGAGCGCAGGGAAGTCCTTCAGGAACAGTGCAGATCTACCCAGATAATCATGTGAAGTGGGTAAAGCACAAACTTTAGTTTACATGATGGTCTGACCCTGACTTTGTAAACCTCCCCCATACTCAGCCGTAGGAGGGGGAGCAATTGTGGAGAAGTGTTCTTGAATACTAAAGTCAACTTATGGCATTAAGATAATAAAAAACAGTCATAGTTAAGCGTTCTATAAAAATTCATAGCATAGTATATGTCATAAATGCAATGCAATGTCATAGTTTGTATACAACACCATCAGAAACAGTTTTACATTTCGTACCATAGTTTTCCATAAACTTATCATAGTATAGTATAGTATGGAGGCCCTATTATGTAGTGTGTTATATTTGGTTTGGTTCTGGTTTCAGACAGAGGGTGAAAAGAGGTGCTGCAGTATGAGAAAAATAAAGACTTTTTGTTTACATTAAAGCATGTAAACATGTCACAGTAGAGGAAAAAAATACAAATATGAACCTGAACATTTAAGAAAAGTCCCCAAGCGGGAAACTGCAGTTTTTCTGACATCTTGAAATGTTGACACACGTGTGAGTGATATCAAAGGATGGCTACAAACATAATAATCTTATCAAATATGATTCACATTACCCAACAGTGTAAGGGAGTTAAAAATAGCTCAACCTTTAAAATCCACAGCAGTACAATTCACACTTCATATAAATACAAAAACATCATATAACATATAGACAGAAAACACTTTACCACCACGATTCAAGTTTTTACTCATATTATTTTCTGAAGCCGTATCTTGAATGCAGTAGTAGTCGTAAATAATTTAAACGGTTAAATATTAGTACCTTAACATAGGTAAAGCATCGAAATATTTTTTCCACTACTGTAATCATGTTTAGAAAGCGGCTGTTGCTGACTGAATTTCTATAAAATTCTCTAGTTTACCGTCAATAATCAACTAATAACTCAGTAGGAGAAGGCGAGGACCTGGGAGAACAAAGTGCAAAACACACAGTTGTTAAACATTCATGACAACTTTAGTGCACTTGAATTGGGATTTATAAAAATGTTATGTGTGGTTGCATAGCGTTGTTGTATTATGGGTCAGCTGTGGGGGACGGGGGCTGAAGTTTACCCCACTACACTACAACAGCTGCAGCCCCTCCCCACTTCAAACGACACCCACCCTTTAAGTGCTTCATGTCTGCATTCATTTTGCCAACCCAAAAAGCTAAAGCTCTGAAATGCCTTCAAAACCATTCATTAATAACCATTATTTAGTCATCATTAATTCAGTAAAAACAATTGTTTAACTAAAGTCATGTTCTTAAGTACAACATAAAGGTACTCAAGTACTGTACAGGTACAATTTAAGAGGTAGCTGTGCTTCAAATGAGAATTTCTATTTTCTGCCACTTCAAAAATTACATTTGTTTAAGACAAGACATAAGATAAAGACAAATTAGAATAAAAAGAGAACAATTGTATCTTGAACTGGTAGTTCAAGATACAATTGGCAAAAGTTAAATACAAACATTTTAATAATCACATCAACATAACTGAGATGGAAGGTTTCAGGATCTTTTTTGCAAAACTGTAACTCAAACATTATTTGTGTTTAAGGTGAACAGCTAAAAACAAAACCTCAAGTACAGTAGTGTAACGTGTGCATAGAAAACTGTCCTTAGATGACCCATGATGCCTTTCAGCAGTGGCTTCAAACACGGTCAGGAAGGAGAGAAACAACGTATATCGGCCTCCGCGATTAACATGTATAAATTCAAAAGAATAAAATGACAATTTGTGAATTTTCCCCAGCCAACCTGTCCCTGAAGTTCTCCTGAGTTGGCCCACAGCCAGAGAGAAATGCATTGTGGGAGAGGGCTCAGTGACTTTAATGGAAAGTGACTGTCAGCTTGACAAGCCCAAAACAGCTGCACACACACACACACACACACACACACACACACACACACACACACACACACACACACACACACACACACCACACACACACACACACACACACACACACACACACACACACACACACACACACACACACACACCCACACACACACACACACACACACACACACACACACACACACACACACACACACACACACACACACACACACACACACACACACACACACACACACACACACACAGGAAGGGGGACACTACACCCTTCCCAAACTCATCCGCTGGCAATCAGCTGCTGCTTAAGTGGTAAACATTTTGATTTACTAATTATTATCTTGCAAACCATGCACTTTTCTGAAAATCTGAATTCAATAACCTTTTGGACATTTTTACACATTGTAACCAATTATAACAAAGACACACATGTATTCATATTTTTTTGCAAATGTTCAAATGTAAAGGTGATCAGTTGGGAAGAAGGAAGAAATAAAATACTGAAGGCTCTACAGTCCGACATTTTCTGTCAAGACAAGATGAGAAGATGGAGGAAGAGGGTTCTCTCCTCAAACAGAGCCACTCAGACCTCCAGGCCCAGAACATCCACCTGCAGGAGTTCACACAGAAAAACAGAGAAGGAGAAGGCGAAGATGAGAAAGGAGGAGAAGAAGGCAACAAAGGAGGCAGAAAGGAGGCAGGAGAAGGAGAGGAGAGAGGAGGCTGAAAGAACAGGAGAAGAGGGAGGGAGAAGGAGGAGTTGAAAAGACAGAAGAATCTTGGAGTAACTCATCCTCTCTCCCCAACATCTCCCCATTCTTCATCCTACTTAAAGCCACAGACCCTAACCCTAACCCAACCCCTTATCTCCAGATAACCTAAAACGTCCACCATTAACCTCACCCTCCACCATCTTAACCCCCCTTTCTTTGAGAGAAATGGTTATTTTGTGTATATAGAAAATGTTTTAGATCTTTGAGTTCATCTCATGAAAAATGGGAGCGAAAACAAAAGTGTTGCGTTTATATTTTTGTTCAGTGTAGATCTCATTCTCTGCTTTACTGCTGATTTACATAATTTACCCATGTTATTTGTTTCCAGTGTATTGCTATTCATCTTTTGTTTCTGTTACGGTGCTCTTCTGAAAATTAGATAATAAAAACAATGACATAGTTACAGTAACATACTGTTTTTCCTATATGTAAGTTTGTTTCTCCCAACTTGTCAGTTTTCCGTTCAGTTTCCAATATCGATAGCTTGAGGTTTGTGTATTGATGATTGTAGTCAGTATTTAGTGTGCCACTTAGTAATGACTGTTCAAATAGTCTTCTAATGAGCTGACAAATGTTTGTTTTTGGAGAAGGTATCTGGTTTTGGAAGGGGTATTTTTAGTTTTGAGTGCCTTAGAACACTTTGCAAGAAATGTATATTGTTATGGTAGAATGTGTTATTATGGTGACCGGTTATGAAAACACATTTGTCTCATTAGAGGACAATTTGTTCTGTTTCCATCATTCTTTTTTGTGACCAGTATTTTCAGTTTTGGTCATTTAAGTGCATTTTGCAAAAGATATTCAGAGTTATGGCAAGTGTGTTTCTGTTTAGATGGCTATGTTCTTGTTTTGAAAAAATTAATTTAGATTCTAAATAGTGGGTTTAGCAATAGAGAAAAACTGTAACACTAGAACCTATTTCTTTATAGCAAATCACCTCCAAGCAGCAGCTACCATGAGTTCAAATCTTTCTGAAACGAGTCGTTTTGAGAGAGCCTGGTTTAAAGGATTATGAAAGGTTTGAATGAGCTGTTTTATACTATAAACAAGTTTATATCAATGAGCTGATTCAGCAGGTTCTGACTAGGATAGATTCCATCCTGATTCAGTTTTATTTTCCTGATTATTGGTGGAATTGGTGAAACAAGTTAAAGGTAAATGTCATTCTTGGTAAATAGGATAATAATTAGGGATGCACGATATTGTTTTTTTGAAACCGATACCGATAACTTCCTGCTTCTCAAGACCGATACCGATACCGATAACCGATAATAATATAATATATATATATATTAAATGTACCTGTAGTTTTTGCACACCTGGTGGTAAAAAAAAGACTAGTAGTGAGCAAATGACATGAGCATTACTACTATGAACAAAACAAAGCCAAGAACAGTTTTGACTCTCATCAAGCGCCATCATTTCTATGATGAAGTTAGAGATCGTTTTAGCCCTGGGGTCGTCTCTGGCAAACTTCTTGCCTTTTTCAAAAGCCTCGTCGATAGGTAAAAGCCCTGGTGCCTTTGCAGCTGGCTTTGGATTCGCCGCTAGTTTAGCAGCGCAGGCGTCTTCGTACGCTTTTAACACACCATCGTAGCGATGGCGATGTTTCAGGTGACTAATCAGGTTGGAAGTATTATAGCTTGTTGCCTTTTTCCCTCCTCGTGGAACTTCTGCATTGCATTTGTTAATACAAATAGCAAGCGAACAATCTAACTCTGAAACTTTGAAATAGTCCCATACTACCGGCGACATGTTTGTTTACTGTCCTGGCTTCACGGCCGCACACCATTTACGTCACAGCCAGGCATGAGTTAGGGAGCGCTGGATTTGTGAAAAACTCCCCTCTTCCTTTAAACCACTAATACCACAGTACTGGCAAAACGGGAGGAGCCGAGTGAAAAACAAGCGCCCCTCATCCCAATCCACCCACACCGCAGTATTTTTTTCTTTTTTTTTACCCAAAAAATATATTGTATATTATCGGGGCTATTAATACTGGTATCGGGTTTATCGGGATGACGTCATAATTCCTAATATCGGACCGATAATTATCGGGCACCACTAATAATAATAACTAAGTTTATGTTAATACATTTAAATGACAAAACTCAAGTAAAAAGTTAATCCTTTTTTTATTTTCGAATAAAGTGTTTCTCAATTGGGTTATTTAATTCTCTTTTATGTCTGTATTGTATTGATTTTATTTACGTCTATATTTGAATGAAAAGTCATACAGTATATTGCTAAAATGTTTGCAAATGTGTTCAGAAGATTTCAAAAACTACATTTAAAAACATTGATGCAATGAACAATTGATTTGTAGATGAACAGAAATTAATCTGCAGTCTTTTGTTGAAAACATTTTGCAACCATTTACTTTTTCCAATTTCTTATCTTTCAGGGTGTTTCGATTTTTTTTGTAAATGAAATGTTCTAGGGTTTTGGACAAAAAGAGCACATTTTAAATACTGACTTTGGGAATTTCCCTTTTTATTGACGTTCCAACAAATCAACACGTCATTTTTTTAAATATCTACTGTATAAAACTTAAAGAAAGCAAAATTACTACTACAGATTTTGACTTTAACATACTGATGAGTTCACTCCCTGTTAAGGTCAGAAGCTCGTAAAACACGTCAGCACCGTCACAGCTTCAATCAGAGCTCCTTGTGTCGCTGTGTCTTTAACAGCGAGGCAGCGTCGCTCTGATTTACATCCCTGAGAAAGAGGAGCAGTGAAAAAACCTCCCGATGTCAGAGGCAGCTGGTGACAAGGCCAGAGCCGGCCTTCAGGGGACGTCCTGGGACAGAGCGCTTGACATTTGTCCCCTCTACAGGAAACAACCGGTGGCTTTGTCACAGCAGGAGCAGATAGAGAGAACAGGTTGAATTGATTTAACCTTTGACCCCTGAGAGCAGTGAAGACAGAGGAGGTGGACCTGATCTGTTTTCAAGAGTGAAACAGAGGAGGAGTGTGGGAGCAGGAAGAGAGATAGCTGCTTCCTCTAACTGTCAATCAGAGAAGACAGGTTTTCAGATGTGTCACAAAAAGTAAAAGCAGTAATACAACGCTGCCAAGTAGCAGTGTTCAGTTATTATGCTCCGTATATCTGGAACAAACTTTAGGAAACTGCAGGAAATTCTCACTTCTCTTTAATCAAAGCAGAATACTTTTTTTATTTTGCCGCTGCCTTCCATACAATCAAATGATTATCCATATCTTAAACTGCACTGTAACTTTTATTCTTTATTTTTGTACCTGTTTTATTTGTAATCTCTTTGCTTTGTATTCAACAGTCATTTATAAGGTGTTTCTGTTGCACTATATCTTATTACTTTGAGCGCTTTGAACTTGTGTTGAAATGTTGTTTATTACGGTAGCAAACAGGTGCAAACGCACTACAGCGGCCCAAAATACTAACATTAGGAGAAACGCGCTGTACTTAAAAAGAATATAAATATAAAAACACAAATGTGCCACAACACATGCAGCATTATGCGGGGGCTCCCGCAACATCTTGCAAGAAACAGCGTCTGTGGTCTTCTTAACATTTAACAAACTATGAATGTGTCATACCCACTTAACGGGAAGAAACTCAGGTACCTGACGATATGAACCATTTTTACCGAAACAAAACACAAGTGTAACGCCGAGCCTCTGCATGAGCACTAATCGAAAGAGTGCTAACGCACTTAGCACATAACTCACGGTAGAAATATTTTATACTTCATCGGATATGCACAAACAAGATATCATCTGAAAGATTCCAATAAGTATCATTCGCGGCAGCAAAGGAGAAACCAGACAACACACAACTTAGCTTTATTGTACGGAGCCAAAACGGCAAATACGTCTTACCTTTACTGTTTTCTGATCAAAAGTTGTGTTCAATGGCATTAAAACGATACAAATGCTGCTGAAGGTTAATCCAATGCCTCTGTGTCCCTTTGAAATGATTACTGATAATCCATCTTCATATTTATGGCAATAATCGTATTTTTATATAGAGTGTGACAGAGCTTCCGGTTTTGGGCAAACTGCGTGCGCATCACTCTCACTCCTCAATGGTAATATTTATGGATTTAGGAACTCCCCTCAATTATATTGGCTCTAACGGTTAAAAAGAGGTGTCAATCAGCAAAATCGACCAATGGGTTCCAGAGAAACGGCAAATCCACCCAAATGACCCCAGAGGTGGGTTTATTTTTCTAAACCTCTCTAAAAAGATCAAATTTCACTTGTTTTGCATCAATCTTGATACAGGGTACTTATTGTGATGAAAACTTCTGTGTTGCAATGTTGAGGTGGAATGAAGGAGTCTGGATCGTCTTTTAGCCACAGCACTGAGAGTTTATTTAAGAGTACATTTAATACAGCCGGGGAGATTACTTCGTTTCACACATCTCTGTGCACTACCAAGCCATCTCTCACACAAAGAAGACACAGCACGCATCAACATGAGAAGAGGCGGAGCTATCAGAAGCCCGCGTTTTACCTCATCAATAGCAGATGTGAGACAATAATCTGTTTGTCTCGCAAAATGCATGGAGGCAGGGACCCTTCCCCCACAGGAAAGAGGGAGAAGCTTTTGACCTGTGACCTCAATTTACAGAGAGGAGCTTTGACTTTAATACAAAGCATGTTTGCAATATCACAGATTCTAAGGAAAGATAAGAAACTCTATAATCAAGATCAGATAAAAATATTCTCTTACACTTATTATATGTTATAGTTTGGATTCCTAAAGCTTTTTGTCTACTATCCCATCATTCAAGGGTGGTTTTCACTATAAGTAATGTTTTTTTTTTGGACGGACACTATAATTGAATTTTTTTTACTGTTCAATCTGAATTTTTATTTAAAAATAAAAACATCTATATTGATTCTGACTTTTCTACATCCAACTCACAGGTGTAACCTTGCTTTGAGAAAAAGGATTATTTATTCACCCCTTTTAGAAGGGAAGATATAGTCATTTGTTCTGGGAATATCTTTTTCGAGCCTGAAACCTGAAAAACAATCATGAAACAGACTAACTCTGCCACCTGTGACAGTTGGCCAACAGCATCCAGAGTCAAATGACTAATTATGCAGAAATAGAGAGTGCCTTAACATGTACGGCGCATGATTATGTTGTAGCTGGTGAATGTCGACTAATTAAAACATATACTGCTAGTTTAATTTTTAAATGCATCATATTATTTTTTGATACTTTGTATTTAAAATCTTAACATCTACAGTAACTATAAAAAGCTGTCAGATAAACAAAACAGAGCAAAAATAAGTAATTGAAATATACTTAGTTATGTTCTATCACTTATACCTACTTATTATAAAAATGGAATTGTATTAACCTCTATAGATATTGTGACTGACCGTCCCTCGACTCCTCTAAACAAGTGAAGAAATACAGTTTTCTCTTAGCAGCGGTTTGTTGTTTCGTAAGAGAGGGTGAGCTTTCAGGAACAATGACTGAAAGTCACAGAGCAGTGGGGAGTCACACATGAGTGAACAGAGCTGGAGTTCAGATCAGAAGCAGCTGTCTGCTCACTTACTGTATATGTACAAATAACGCAACTTCACAAACAATATTTCAGTTACAGTAAAGGTACTGATGTAACTGCAATTTTATTTAATATTTTAGTAAATAGAAGTTGTGACGTACACTGAGTATCCGTTTGCCACACAACTTGGTTGTGTACAGTCAGATGTCTGAGAAGAATACTCTATATTTTTGAATGGTCTTTATGCTATGAGTTTGTAAAGTACTCTTTACCAGTAAAGGTTATTTGTATGAACATTTTATTTGTACATGGAGGAAAAAACGCTGAACAACGGTTAGATAAGACTTACAATTTAAGGGCAGAAAGAGACGAAGATACCTGTAAGCAACAGTTTAATAGAGCTGTTCAGGAATGAGAGACGCCTGCAATAAGGATTGTGGTTAATAAAAGTCAAATTTGTATGTCTTGTTCCATGACATTATAATGCTTGAAAATATTCCACAGTCTCTATATGTCTCCAAAATGGTGGTTTGTAAGAACCAAATGAGAGCCATCCGACAGTGATGTTTTTTATTTATAGCGTTTTGTTAGCTTTTTAATGAATTGAATGGCAATTGCATTAACCTTTTAAAAAAAAGTGGTTTTAATATTTGGAGATTATCCTCCTGTATATGTTATTATATTAATCGTGTGTTTACCTGAGATGTTTTCTTCTGCAATATTAAAAAATGCATTGGAAAGATCCCTTTGCTTTCTGTCGAGGGAGCCCTTAAAGTGCTTACTTCCGGGTTGGCCTAAAAAACGACGTCATTACTCCACCAATCTATAAGAATAGAAGAAATCAGGAGTAAAACTGGAAGCTAGACATTAACATGTGTGCACCAAAATGTCTGTAACAAGCTTAAATGATCAGGCCGCATGTTGATTTAGAAAATATGTTGTTCATACTGTATAAAAGTAGAACAAACTATGGAGTGCAGAGTGCCCAAAAAGAAGATGGGTGTGTGGGTGTGTGCGTGTGCGTGTGTGTGTGTGTGTTTGTGTGTGTGTGTGTGGGTGTGAGTGTGCGTGTCCTCCTATTAAAGCACTTAGCAGACACCCAGAAGTCAACAACCTCGCCATGCAACAGGAAGTAGTAACTCACAGTCGGCCAGTGGCAGCATCACTCAGCCTGCTGTCCTCCATATATTGTGTTTAATTCAATCAAACAACATAGCCCCAAGGCCTTTATAGATCTAAATGGCAAGTTCAGAACTCAGTACATGTGAAGCTAATTTAACCATCAACATCATTTCATTTGATTTAATTTAGGTGAAATTCTCTAATAATTCACAAAAAATAGCAATTTAGGGCCATACACAAACAACAGTGCATATTATGCTGTAATAACAACATGTGAGCCACACCACACCAATTGCTTAATTAAAAGCAAAACAAATGATCAAAGGACTTGTATTGATTAGTGATAGTTGTGGCTCAGTGGGTAGTGCGCTGATCTTCGGAGGGCTGGTTTGAATCCCGCTGCAGTCAACATTCTGCTGTGTCCTTGGACAAGACACTTGACAAATTGTTCCTGTGGGGATTGCCCACAGTATTGAATGTATGTAAGTCGCTTTGGATAAAAGCATCTATGTAATGATCAAACCACAACACACAGCCTTTTAAAACTCAAACCTTATTTGATTAACATACCTGAGTGATAACTGACATACAGTATCCAACCAACTTGGCAGATATGTGCCATCTAATGAGAGAAATGGCATTTTTCAATTCAGCAAGAGCAGGGAAGTCAGGAGTATACGTTGTCATGGCAATACGCATACAATTATGCAGATGCTGGTCAGTGAGGGATGCGCGATTATTAATTTGTATGGCATTCATTTGTGAGAATGCCGATTCGCACTTGTAAGTCGAGCCAAACATTGTGAGGACAAAAAGTGCGAGACCCTTTGAATGAGGGAATTTCTCGTGGCTGACTTCATGAGTCCAGAACTTTTCAGAGCCTGCCAGCTGAAACGACTGGTCATCTGATGACTGAATGTCAATGAGTTCGAGTTGTAAAGACGCCTCATTTAATGTCACAATCAGCTCCTTTGCTTTCAGTGCAAGCTCCCCCTCTACATTCACAGATACCTCATTCACACCAACGCAAATCCGGTTCAAGCTCCGTGCTAGAGCTTTTCAGCTTCAGAACCGGTTCTTCGGTTTAGCGGAGGCTCTTTTCACACCGCCCAGAGTCAGACTAGTGCTGCGTCATTGCGTCATCGTTTGCGTCATGACGTAACCGTTTGCGTGCCTGCTTCATTAAGCCAAACCGCGCGGAAACCCCTCACAGCTGACACCGACAATAACAACAATGACCGATTGTGCTCCAGCTTCCTCTGTACCTCTTCGGAAGACCAGATTCCCAGTAGGTAGCTGGTCTCTTCAGTGGACCACTGCTGCTTGTTAAGTTTCTCCATCGTTGTGTACAAGCTGGATAAACGCGGGCTTCTTGTTGTTGTTCAGGAGTTGATCCTGCCCCTGCCCCTGCCCCCGCCTCGACGTAAGCGTGACGTATGTGGTGCTTTTGCTCTGGCCGGACAATTTTTTGATGCTTGAAACGAACCGGATTCCGGAGCTAAGAGGCTGCTCCGCTGCGGTGTGAAAAGGAAAACCCGGTGCTTTTCAAGCTCCAGCTCCGAACTGGCCCCGAAACACCGTTGGTGTGAATGAGGTAAGAGAAAGGGTCCTTCACAAATCTCATCACTTCATTCGGGACACTGAAATGTTCAAACCTCGCGGCAAAGTTAGTTTTCAATGCTGTTATTTGTTAACCTGCAGTGCGCAGTGTTGGAAAATGGAGCATTTTGCCTGGACATAGATCCGCAGAAAAAAGTGTGAGCTTTTTTCTAAACGCATGGAGTCTCTCCACAAGTTGTGTAACCATTTTATCTCTGCCCTGCAGCTCCAAATTGAATTAGTTCAGAATCAGATGTCGCTCAAAAAGCAAACGGCAGCGTAACACTATCAGACACAGAAAGGCGTTGGCTTTTTTATGTTTTGAATTGTGGAGAAACGCCATGATCTCCTCCTTAAGTTCACAAAATCGTTTCAAGACGTTTCCTTTGCTTAGCCATCTAATGTCACTGTGCATGAGCGAATCATTATATTGAGCTGACATGTCTGACAACATCTGTCGGAAAAGGCGGTGCTGTAAACTGGAGTTACAACGAATAAAGTTAATAATCACCACTTAGTTTTGCACACAGGAGACATTTTGATATCCAACCAGGCTGACCTGGTTTGATGAATTGTACCATTGGCGCGAAACCGTGCGTTGGTGCCATAGACTGTATATATGGTTGGTGCGCAAGCTTGTAGTGAAGGAGGAGGCGCGCGCGCAGAGATGCAATAAATGACAGGAGTTGTCACAACAGTAGCTAGTAGGTGGGTTTGAAACCCGAGACGCCAAAGTTTTCAGGCAATGTCTTCCCCTCTATCTCTCAATGTAACACCCTCTCTGGAATAAAGGCACTCTGGCCCAAAAAGAAAATGCAAAAAGAAAAAAAAATGTAAAAAGAAAAGTAGATTAATGTGATTGTATGTTCAAATAAATATAACCATGATTTATGTTTCCATTGCATTTTTTAAAATTAATTTATCAACCTTAGCCTTGCATAAAGCCTTCTTTCAATATTTTGACTTTTTTTGTTTAAAATGTGATGTGTTATATTCCTGGGCAAATTAAATTAAATTCAAACACATTTTAAATAGCATAATGTTGTTTCTCTATCCATTTAGTACACCACGAGAAGTATGCTGGGAAACAAGATTTACAGGGGAACAACTCATAAGCCAGACGACAGTCAGTTTGCTTTGACTGTTAAGGTAAAGTAGGGGGAGGGGTAATAGTTTATGGAGAGGGAAAGGGTTCTTTTAAATCAGGTAGAGAGCAAAACTGGGAAATCAAGGAGCCAACTACTAAGTTTAAGATTTTAACACAATAATTTATTCAGGAGAACATACAAACTTTACTAAGAAAACAAAAATCAGAGCTGTCTAAAATATAATCTCAGTAAAAACATAGTCTAAAACTATTGTAAAATAAAATTAAACGCAGTTAAAACAATACAAAGAATTCAAATGTTAAAAGTATTTTCAGTCTTTCCAGGGCTGTAAAGGTGCTCCGTCGACACTCTCTTGGACTCTCCAAACATTTCAAAAATAAAAGCATGCAGCAGGAAGTTAAAACCAGTTAAAAAGGCAAACACATTTCAGAGTAAAATCACACAATAAAAAGGTATAAAACACACACACTTAAAACCATGCAATAATGAATCGTTAAAATACATTGCCATGTGGCATTAACAGGAGTCATAAAAGTGAGGAGGGGTACAGTGTAAGTGAGCTTGTGTGTGTGTGTGTGTGTGTGTGTGTGTGTGTGTGTGTGTGTGTGTGTGTGTGTGTGTGTGTGTGTGTGTGTGTGTGTGTTTGTAGAGTCCCTCTGAGCTCTAATCCATCTGGAAACCACATCCAGGTCCTGCAGACTGTCACCCTGTCCTGCTCCACGTGTCCCAACATGTCCGCTCTCAGCAGATCGGACCAGAATACGTTTTCATGGTTTCCTCATTTGAGCTTTGATGATGACGCTGACGACAGCTGTGGTTTTACTGTCTGTATGTGTTCATTAGAAGAAGAAAACACAGTAGGGACTGACAACTCTATAAACTACGGGAATATGGACTGGGGTTGTATACTTTTTTCATATGTCTATCAATCCAATTGTTCTAGACTTCCAAATGACTTCATGTAATTGTTTTCTGTTTCTGTTGAGCTTTGAAAAATAAAGGACGTGAAAAGTATTACATTTGGATTAAACCATAAATAAAATAAAATCCAACAATCAGCAGAAGATGCCCTGAACACTTATACCCCCTATAACATGACTAATACAAATACACTAACCTGATACTGGACACTATAAACTGACCTGGCATCAGTCCCTGGGGGATATCTAGGATACTGGTTTGAAACGCGAGACGTTCGCTGTAACGCCAAGCAGACGGAAACGGGATTAAGAGCTTCAGACAAACTCAAAAAGCTGAGAAAGTGGCAAATGATGTTGGTTCTACAGATATACAGAACATGTTGTACCGTTTTGGTTACTTTTTGAGTCAAAATCTCTGTTCTGAACTTAGATTTGACATATTAAGTCCTCTTACTGACTGACAAGGGCGGAGGAAGTCATTACGTCTGTCATTGATGATTGATGGATCCCTTTTTATTTGACTCGTATTTCTTTTAACCATCTTTGTGATTAACATTAGAATGGGTGTTGCTAAATAACTCTTCCCCAACAGACTTTTTTCCCACTGTGATGCTTCCATAGCATTTGTACTATATGCCTCTTATGCATTAACATACATTAGCAACACAGTGATAATCATTAGTACCTCTACAAGATAATTAATCAGGACTAAAGGTTATTTAAAGCCGCTTTGTGTTGTTCTGAAGGTATTACCAGAATCCCCAATGAGACATAACCACATGTTTCTAAATGACCTTCTCAATCTTTCAAAAAATGATCTGGACAATACTAGCTTCTAATCAGTAGTGGTATATGTGCAGAGAGATGGAATGGCAGCGGACCCTAATTTGTTTACATTTAAAATATGTGCAGATGAAAGGGTGAGACTCTGAATTACATTACATTTAGCTGACACTTTTATCCAAAGCGATTTACAATTACCAATTACAGGGACATTCTCCCTGGAGTAACTAAGGCTAAGTGCCTTACTCAAGGGCACACTAGTGGTGGTGTTCCTGGCGGGATTTGAACTCACAACCTTCCGATCTTCACCCCACCTCACTATCCATTAGACCACCACTATCCCATCCCAATTACCCGAAGGTATTAACATGCATGTCAATGTGTTAGCCGTGTGCCAGACACTACCGTTCTGCACAGAGGGTGATCGGACATCCCTCCACGACCTGCACGCCTCCAGAACCCTGAGGCGGCCAGGGAAGATAGTGGCCGACCCCTCCCACCCTGGACACAAACTGTTCACCCCCCTCCCCTCTGGCAGGAGGCTGTGCTCCATCAGGACCAAAACCTCTCGTCACTTGAACAGTTTCTTCCCCTCTGCTACCGGCCTCATCAACAAGTTCCGGCCCCCCACTGACACTGACTTTTATCCATCCCATAATAACTTTATGCATTACATTAATGCACATCATGCGAACAACATTATTTTTAAAATTGTAAATTCTGCACATGCACATTTCTTCTCAACACTTCCTCTTTTAAATCAGCACAGCTCTCCACTTTAAATACAGTATATAGTATTTGTCATATTTTATTATATTTGACTGTACCCAGTTTTTCACATAATTATATATTTTGTGTAAATATTGTTAATTTGTTATAATAGTCTTAAAATATATATTTTTAAATAGCTTTTATAACATTCCTATTTTAGATTTTATTTTGTTTGCTACGTATTCTTCTTTCTGTGTCTTTGAATGCACCACATATACCAAAGGTAATTCCTCGTATGTGCATTCTGATTAGCTTGAGATCAGTCTCATGAGTTATCGTAATAGTTCAGACAAAAACCATAACAAATCTGTATAAAGTACTTTCCTTTCTAGGCTCTCTATGGTCCAAGAAAAAGGAGAGTGGAGTGCCTGGGAAATAAAACACATCAGTGGTCAGCATGTTATTAGAACATTCCTATCCATGTGTCTTGAATACAAATCCTAACACAACCATTTTCAGTGTTAAAAAAACAGGCTGTTCGATAGAAATCCTTTTCAGGAACCATAGAGAGCCTGTAAACATTATAGCTGTTTGAATTTTGGTGAACTATTCCTTATAGCTTATCGCATAATACATTTTTGTCAAGGGATTGCATGAGGTCTCACTATTAGACTCTTGTAGCTCTGGAGCAATAAACCCGAACACCCTAGTTGGACTTACACGAAACACAGTGAGTCAGTTTTAAGTCTCAGGATACATTGTGTTGATTCCAAGTTATCTGTCATGCACAAAGCCGTTACACACCAAAGCTCCCACACAGCTGGTATCAAAAGTATATGGTTGAGGAGGTGTGTTCTTTCCAAAAAATCACACTCATACTTAAGGAATCAGGGTGTGTTTGAGGCCAGCAGTCAACAATACAGTAATACTGAAAAGCAGAACATTTTTGTACAAATCAGCAAAAATTGCAAATTATCCCATGAGAGTGACTCACTTACTATAAATGTCTCGCTGGACATTATTACGACATAATGTATGACTGTAATTATTTGGTATTTTTGTATGGCCTTGGATTCAAAGTGAATGTAAAAGTGAATTAGAATACAGAGAATATTTGTTTTTAAAGTTTTGAATAAATTGGCTTAAAAAGGGGCCACCCTCCTAAAGAAGAGAAGAGTGCAAGTAGTTCTGAAACTTTATTGGATTTTGATTAATTTGATTGTTTTGGTATTACACTGCCTGCTGCCGTGGTTTCACCTGGTTCATTGCTGGACCGGGATTGGTCTCTGCTTGTCATTTCTCCTGCCCCCCCCTGCCTTATAGCAGATTCATTTTCCAAATGTATCGCAGGATTATAGGAACAGACTGTAAAGCTGAGTATCAGACTGCAGGATTCATCTTTAATACTGTCTGTCATCACACTGATGGAGGAGGCAATACTCTCTCAACTGAAAGGACAAGTCTGGTGATAGCACTTATTCTTCCTATAGTACACAAATCTCTAGAAAATACTAAAACCAACAGTGAACTCTTGTTGTTGACAAAAAAAGCCTTTAAAAAACGGAACTACGTATATGTGTTTTAAAAAGTACTGATGTACGGATGGTAGCACAAACGCATTGTTGAATAACTCACTGAAGAAATGTAAATCACAAAAATGTAATACAAATAAATACCAGTAGTACTTGGCCTTATGTCTGAATCTCAGACAAAAAGGCTGACTTTATAATCAAAATTCTGATATTTTTATCAGAATTCAAAAACAAAAATGTACTTTTGGTCAGACCTAAAAAGTAAATAACATGTGGACCCTATCCTCTTCCATATGATATATAGCCTGTACAAAAAGCAGTCTATTAATCACACTTTTATAATATTAAATATTTTTGGAACATTTTATGCAATAAATAAATAAATGTGTGACCTATTTACTTTTGTTTTTCTTTATCTGCTTTCCTTTTTATGTAAACCCTGTATTGTACATCTGTTTATAAAAGCTCTCTAATCACGGCAAGACGTGAACATGTGACGATTTACCATGCTGGGAGACGTGAACATGTCACGGTTTCGTCCCCTTCAAACGTGACAGCTACACGGTATTGTTAACCCATGTTAACCAGTGGAGAAATAACCGGAAATACCAAGCAAATGCTACCCCGACGTAATGATTTATTTTTTAATAGTCATACTCGATTACAGCGATTTTCTTGTTGCCCCAGCTGGTCGACACCTCTTTTAGCATAAACAAAGGCTACATTGATGTATTAAATCGATGTTAATCCATGCGTGTGGATGTGGAATTAACGGACGTGACGTTGTGCGATTGAGTTGCCAAGCAACAGCTTCGGTTCATGTTAATTTACAAACTATTCAACTACAACCGTAGTTATATTTAAAAACATGTTAGAAGGCCTCACGAAATACTTTAATGCACATTAAAATGTAAATGTGAAGGAATGTGTGTATAACAAAATACATCGGTCATTAAACGAAACCGGAAACAGACGTAGGCAAGATCCTCAGCTCGATGATTGGATGGTTATCCGCAATGCATGCTGGGATTTGGTGTTTATGTGATGTGAAATCTGAAAACGTTTTTTAAAAATACAATAATACTTTATTCCGAGTGTGCTTGCTTTACTCTTTGAAAGTCATCACATAACGGCTTTGTAATACACGGTTCGGCTGCATTAAATATTACATATCTGCCGTAGTTCTCTATTTATAGAGCCCTGCTGAGAAGACTTCTAGACAAACAGGAGAACTGCCGCCAAAACTGAAAACGTGACGTGGATCATAAATATATAAGCAAAATATACAACATCTTACATTTCTTTTCACACAATGCGTCTCCTTGCAGTATCAACACTAATTTGGCTGAATTTTATATTTGATCCAATTGGTAGATAGGCTGTATTTAAACCATAACCGTGCAGAGCTGATAGAAAGGGACACCTGGTGGTCAAAGCACGTTATTGAATTTTATTATTTTATTATTAGATATTAATAGGATCTCTATAAAGTATATTCAGTACTCGTTATTCTCTACTAATAGTTCATTAAAGACTGTATATAATGACTAGTTTGAACATCCCTTTCAAGATTTCATAAGCTAAGGTTTATTGACATATCATATTATACACAACTACTGTGTAGTTATGCAATGAATGAAAAACTTGGGTCGCAGGTTCCTCAACAGTGCATTACAAGACATCTATCAATATGTGTGTATACTCCACCATTAAACTGTCATTCTGCACATTTATTATACTATCTACATACATCTTATAAGAGTATAATACATATGTATAATATCAGTTTAATAATAAACAAATAATAAACAAATAAGTGCTTAAACATAGTTAACATTGCAGGAAATCAATATATTAGACGTTAAGTACTTTGTCAGGTTTAATATTTATCTGTAGATACAAATGTCACTGTGTGTGCTGTGTGCTCTGCATGTGTGACCATTAAAGAATCAGAATACCTTTATTAGTTCCACAGAGGGGAAATGTGCAGCGTTACAGCAGGAAAGAGCCACAGACAGCTTAGTGTTGCATATCTTACATGCATTAAAAAAGTACTAAGTTAGAATAAAATAAACAATATGCTAAAAAAGTACTAAGTTATAATATAATAAACAATATGCTAAAAAAAAGTTACATAATTTTCAAAAATACAGATCAAAAACAAAACGGCATATATATTGATTTAGTGGCCATGTATAAATTACACAGTTATTAATGGCATATATATATTGCACATATAGCACATATTGCACAAAGTTGGTTTGTATTTAGCAGCAAGGGGTGTTATAGTCTGTGTTGTGGTGTGTGTAGGAGGGTCTACTAGGGGCAGTGCTGGTTGTAAAGTCTGACCGCTGCAGGAAGGAAGGACCTGCGGTTTCAAGAGGGTTTCATCCCTCCATATTCTTCTTAAAGCTTTTTTCTTATTCAAAATAAGACCTTAACCTAAAGTACTCTTTAATGTTTAAATTAAGCCTTATTAGTTTGTCTGTTTTGCACATCCTCCTATTAATATCTAATAATAAAATAATACAATTCAATAACGTGCTTTGACCACCAGGTGTCCCTTTCTATCAGCTCTGCACGGTTATGGTGTAAATACAGCCTATCTACCAATTGGATCAAATATAAAAGTCAGCCGAATTAGTGTTGATACTGCAAGGAGACGTATTGTGTGAAAAATAAATGTAAGATGCTGTTTAATTGCTTATATATTTATGATCCACGTCACGTTTTCAGTTTTGGCGGCAGTTCTCCTGTTTGTCTAGAAGTCTTCTCAGCAGGGCTCTATAAATAGAGAACTACGGCAGATATGTAATATTTAATGCAGCCGAACCGTGTATTACAAAGCCGTTATGTGATGACTTTCAAAGAGTAAAGCAAGCACACTCGGAATAAAGTATTATTGTATTTTTAAAAAACGTTTTCAGATTTCACATCACATAAACACCAAATCCCAGCATGCATTGCGGATAACCATCCAATCATCGAGCTGAGGATCTTGCCTACGTCTGTTTCCGGTTTCGTTTAATGACCGATGTATTCTGTTATACACACATTCCTTCACATTTACATTTTAATGTGCATTAAAGTATTTCGTGAGGCCTTCTAACATGTTTTTAAATATAACTACAGTTGTAGTTGAATAGTTTGTAAATTAACATGAACCGAAGCTGTTGCTTGGCAACTCAATCGCACAACGTCACGTCCGTTAATTCCACATCCACATCCACACGACTGTAGAGGCTTCTCAATACTCAAATTTCCCCTCCTCGACTCCTCGGTCCTCGGTCCTCCGGTAGTGACCCGGAAATGAATTTCAGCGCGCCATTTTGAAGGACATCTAATTTCTCTAAATGCACACCGAGGATCGAGCGTCGAGGAGGCTCTCTGGAGGAGCTCTATCCGAAGATACACTGATGGTTCCTCCACGGATGCATTTCCGGGAACGGTGGAGGCGTGACGCACGGCCGGACTTATCTCAGCCAATGACAGCTATGCATGCATCCCCTGGATATTATTTTAGAAACTGCTTTCATCGCGTCGCGATGTTTCCAGAGAGAACAGCTGTACGGTCCATGCAGAAAGCAGAGCAGTGTGTATAATATATATCACTCAGTATAACAGGCCTACTCTCTTTATTTGCTTTAGTTTAGTAGATATCTACAAACAAAGAGTCGATATTTTTCTAAGACCATTGCTTCACATAATAAAATACACAACGGCTTATGCTTTAGGAGCTGTAGGTGTGTGTGGTACAGTGTATAGGTGTGTGTTGTACAGTGCGTAAATGCGGCGGACAGACGGGTCTCAGTTGGTTTGGTGTCCTCTGCTTACTTTTAATAGGCCTACTTGTAAATACAACTTTTGGCCCGTAATTTCAATTCCCCATTTCAGCGACCAGAGAGAGGGGGGGATATATCCAGTCTCTGATTGTGTTACGTTATTATGAGAGTGCTCTCATACTTTAAATTGTATATATTTATATAAATATATTTGTGTGTGTGTGTCCGCATCTGTAGCCTGTTATTGTCTCATTATACTGCACTCTCAATGAATTCAAAGTAAATATGTGGGGGAACAATGTTCAGCTGATCTAACAGAGATACAGCGCTATGACAAAACACTCGACAGCTGATGCAGCTGTTGCCACGTAATAATGAACGGACGTCTCTTTAAAATGACCGCTCAGAGGAGAGGAGTTCTCATTTCTTTAAACGTCTGCTGCTTCCCCTCCTCTCTCCTCGGTCCTCCGCTCGCATCTCCTGTGGGCGGGTCTAAGTCTCGAGGAGGGGAACCGAGGAGGGGAAATTTGAGTATTGAGAAGCCTCTTAAATATATAAATGGACGTAGTGTCCGTGACGTCACCCATAGAATTCTGAAGAGTTGCCGTGAAGCCCTTAGTAGGCGGAGTCGGCCACTAACGGCTTGACAGCAACGTCAGAGTCTAATCCCGCCTGCTCCAAATAAGGGCAAAGAGGCGGAGCCGAGGCGGGACCTGCTGCCTCCGAACTGGAAGTAAACAGAGCTAGCTCAGGCTAAGAAGCTAAGCTAACATGAAATACATGCATACCAAGTTACTGCTAACAGTGTAGTTCCCCTATATAAACGTTACATTCATAATCAAATGAGACAATCTGCAAGAGAATTAGCTTTATTTTATTATTCTTAATGCTTGTCATTCACACGTTGAGAAAAGACGGACTCCACCGCCCGGACCTAACGGAGCCGCAGTGGGCTAGCTCCGGGACGCCGGCTGGAGCTAGCCCCCTGCGGCTCCGTTAGCTCCGGCGGCCACCATTGGGATAATTGGGTCCCCTATTAACATTTGCTCCCGTTTAGCATTATGGGCGTCATAGCCATAGACTATAAAAGTCTTACCCAAGGCTGAATCATAAACTAAAATGTATATGTATGCATAAAGGGTTACGTCCTTAGCTGGCTAATAAGTAACAAGCTGAGCTACCAAGCACACAAACACCTGCGAACGGGGTTAACATGTATAATATTATCATTTTAGACTTCTTGGAGTTCTGTTAGTACATTCAAGCGCACAGCACGACATTTTAATTGTCTGGTATTTGTAACAATATTCTCTAAAAGGCACAATCACCACGAACACGGCTAAAGCTAAAGGGTCAAGTACAGTACTATGACTAACTAACGTTGTCGCCTCTATGGTTGTAGCCTAGCAGAGTGGACAAGTTGCTGTTAGCTGACAGTGAGGCATGTACGTGTCCATCAACGTGACCACGCCCTAATTTATGCAACAACTTTAAGACCTAATATAAATAAAGGGGTTGTGTTAGAAAACAATTCACTCACAGATTCATAATCATGAAGGTGGAATCTAACTATATCGATAATAATATTTATTGCATCCATGGGTAGAAACATGTTTTTTTCTGCTGTAAAGTTGGGCATTTTAACATGGGGGTCTATGGAAATTGCTCCTTTCTGCAGCCAGTCCCTAGCGGCCCATCTATGAACTGCAGTGTGTGGCACTTCCGTATTGGCTTCCCGGCTGTTCCCCAGAGTTTGCCGCTTGATCCACACGCATGGATTAACATCGATTTAATACATTAATGTAGCCTTTGTTTATGCTAAAAGAGGTGTCGACCAGCTGGGGCAACAAGAACATCGCTGTAATCGAGTGTGACTATGAAAAAATAAATCATTACGTCGGGGTAGCATTTGCTTGGTATTTCCGGTTATTTCTCCACTGGTTAACATGGGTTAACAATACCGTGTAGCTGTCACGTTTGAAGGGGACGAAACCGTGACATGTTCACGTCTCCCAGCATGGTAAATCGTCACATGTTCACGTCTTGCCGTGATACCGGGTTGGATATCTAGCCTGTACAAAAAGCAGTCTATTAATCACACTTTTATAATATTAAATATTTTTGGAACATTTTATGCAATAAATAAATAAATGTGTGACCTATTTACTTTTGTTTTTCTTTATCTGCTTTCCTTTTTATGTAAACACTGTATTGTACATCTGTTTATAAAAGCTCTCTAATAGAGCTGGACAATTGTTGAAATATTTTCTGCATTTGATTCTGCTGCCATCAGGTTCATGTTCTTTTTGGTTTATTTGCATGTGTCCCAGGAAAAGGAGGGAGTGTGAGAGTCGGGGATATTCTGAAATGATACCAGCCTCAGTTGAAAGGGCACTTGTCTTGGATTTCACGAGCTGCTAAATTTAACATGCTGCCTTCCCATCAAGCTGTGAGTGATCTGAGCTGTTCTGTCCCACACCACCACTGTAAGTCTCTGAAGCTGTGAAAAATCGCACTTTTACAGGACAACAAACAAATAAACAAACACCACATAGGTTTTGAGAATTACAATTAGGTGTCACACATACATTTAGGCCCCGTCCACACGGAGACGAAAACGAAAACTAACCTTAGTCGTTTTCAAAAAAGTATTCCGTCCACACGGAAACGGCTCAAGAAACGTGTCCGTCTACGAAAACGCTCGAAAACGCTGGAGACGCTGTAGTACATATGCCGTGCCTGTAAGTGGCGCTATATTATTATATTATTATTGTTGCTGATGGTTGTGGTAGAGGAGCTGTAGATTTTGCACTAAAATCTGTATCATGGCCAGTAGCATCTGGAGCACGAACGCAACCCTGTGATCCGCCATTGTTGTTGTTGGCGAAACGCATCAGCAATGACGCGGGTGTGAGCAGGAGAGGCGGGGCTATGGCGTCATCGTTTTCAAGAAATGATCGTATAGGGCATACAGTGTACACACGGAGCCGCACGCCTTTCGTCCTCAGACCTACCCACTTTGGGAGCCGTTATCAAAGTGTATCGGATTCGGGCTACGAATCCACGTTTCCGTTTCGGCCTCGTGTGGACGAACCGTCTATGCGATAGAGAACGTTAGCGGATTCAACTGATATCGTCTCCGTGTGGGCGGGCCTTACTACTGTGTGTTAATTCATTCTGGCTTTTCCTATCCAAAAATAAACAAATACATGTAAATATAATATGAGAACTTATATAAGTATGTATTTTGTAACAATAGTAGACATCTTGACTGCCATCAAATATTATTTGCCCGATAGATGTAACTTTGTATTCAGTTTTTAAAGTTGGCTACTGTTTCGTTTTCAGGTTTGAGAGTTAGGGTTAGGGGTTTTGCATTATCAATTACAAAATCTAACACATATCCCACTTTTTATAATGTGTGCTAAATAAAAATAAACTTGCCATATATCTAGATTTTCTCAAGATCAGGCTCTGTAAAAGAAAAATATTAAATATGAAAACCATTGTGACTTCAGCAGAGCCCACATTAGCAACAACAGAACAGAACTTTAAACAAACTTAAAATCCGTCTGTCTTGTGAGTTGGGATCATTTCACCTCTTCGGACAAATTGCCTTAAACTGTTATCCAGTGATGCCCCCCGCCCCCATTTTCACACACACACACACACGCACGCGCACACACATACACACACACACACACCTCACGACTGTGTGACATAATGACCTCCTCAGCAGGACATCATACTGAAGCTCCCAACATTCAGTTCTCTGTCAGTCAGATATAACTGCACACATTTAGATAAAGCTCCCGTAATGTAACAGGTTCACTTACTTTACTGTTATTTTAATGTAATGGGTGTCATCATTGGAAAGTTTCATTTTTCTTAAACCTAAAACTTTCAGAAATCTGCTCTTTTTAAACTTAACACATGATTGTTCCAAAAACATTTGTTGGTTTTATACGTTTTATTCTTATTTTATTACAGCTAGGATCACAATTAAAGACATCAAAACACTCGAAAATCAGATCTCTGTATAATGCTATACTGACTGGTGATATAGATATGGCTTTGCTATTGCTGATGTATCACTGTTTGTATCCCATAATAAAAGTTATGATATTACGATTCAGCACTGTGAACAATCTATTTATTATGTGTTAAATATATTGTGACCTTTAACACATTTTGGGATATATATTTATTTACACAAGTGTATATATTTTCCAAAGAGTTGTCATCCTAAACTATAGGATGACAGGAGGAGCTATATTAACAGTTATTATAAGTATATCAGGTCAAAACCGCCTGCAGTAAAATGGTCCTAACATTAGCTTAAGAAAATGACAGGAATCTACACAATACAATTGTTATATTTAACATCTCAAAGATCATTTGAGTTTTGTATGTCCATTGGTAAACATCAGAAGGCTGAAGGATTTGTTAGGATAGACTTTGTTATTGCTTCCTTTTTGTTGCTGGGTTTCAACTCAGTGACACCTGCCACACACACACACACACACACACACACACACACACACACACACACACACACACACACACACACACACACACACACACACACACACACACACACACACACACACACACCCCTCAGTTCATTGGTAATTTGACCACAGCCCCGCCTACACTGACTTCTCTATAAAGCTGGCTAGCTGAGGGAGTTGAAGTTACACAGACTGGCCCTTTAAACACACAGATCTCCTCAGCACACACTTTCTACTTTAGATCAGCTGAGTTTGACAGGACACTTTAAGGAGACACATATATTTTCATCCTATATTATTTCTTTCTTTTATAGAAGATACTTTGTGGAGACTTTCTCTGTCATCGGAGGAACTTTTGGAGGAACTTTTCTTCTTCTTGTCGCTGTGAGGGACTCTTCTTCAGATGGATCTGTCCGACCTTCCCTTCCCTCTCTCGTCTGCTGATGACCTTTACGATGACCCCTGCTTCAGCACCAGTGACATGAACTTTTTTGATGACCTGGACTCTCGGCTGATGCACGCTGGCCTGCTCAAGCCAGATGACCATGTCCATCACCATCATCACCACCATGTCCCAGTTGCAGAGGAGGAGGAGGAGGAGGAGGACGAGCATGTGAGGGCTCCTGGGGGCCCCCATCAGGCGGGGCACTGCCTGCTTTGGGCCTGCAAGGCCTGCAAGAGAAAGACGTCAAACGAAGACCGGAGGAAAGCAGCAACAATGCGGGAAAGGCGGCGACTGGGAAAGGTCAACAACGCCTTTGAGACCCTGAAGCGATGCACGGCGTCCAATCCAAACCAGAGGCTGCCCAAAGTGGACATCCTGCGCAATGCTATCAGCTACATCGAGTCCCTGCAGTCGCTGCTCAGGACCGGCAGGGAGGACAGCTTCTACCCGCCCATGGAGCACTACAGCGGGGACTCAGACGCCTCCAGCCCGCGCTCCAACTGCTCCGATGGCATGGTGAGAACAGCTGAGCGCTTCATGTGCTGCCTCATGAGATGTTTGGAATGCCTTTGGGATATTTATTTTCGGCCACAGCACTTCAATACATTTTCATTGAAGGAACTCTTTAAAATAAAGGCACACTTTTAGGCACATTTTTGGCCAAAATATTTTCTTTCACTAAATCACAAGAAATGCTCTTCTTCCACCATTATTGTCACCAATGTGGTATTGATTTGGAAAGAAAGCATCCAAATGCAATGATCTGCTTTTTGAAAATAAACCAACACATCATTATTTAGATGGACTACCCAAAATATGATTTTCAATTTGTTATGACATTTGAAAGATTATTTGACAATGTTACATTGTGGGTGTGTTGGAAAGTGGAGTCTTAATTCCAAGAGGCAGATTGAGTTTACAAGTTACAAATGCATATGTATCCTTTTTGATCTAAGATATGCTAAAATGCTAAAGATTGGAATGGACACTGGCTCTTAAGTGTGTTAAGAGGCACACATATGTGATAAGACTGATTATTTTACTGAATTAAACTCTTTTAATTCAACATTTAATTCAACATAGGCAACACATTTGGCGTGTTTTCTGACACAGGTGACATCTTTGAATTGTAACCAGCTCTGTGTATTATTTCTCTTTTCAAACATTGTGTCCACTAATTGTTCATTGATGTACAATTGTTGACTTACAACTTTATTGATTTGTGTTTCCAGACGGATGTCATCTCTCCGTGTTCATCCAGAAGCGAGAACAGTGATGGTTCCTACTGCAGCCACCCAGACGGTCAGTTTCATCTTCAACCTTGTCACTGCTTTTTCATGATGTGTTTCTCTTTTAGAAAAACTTGTTTCTCTTTTAATTTGACCAGTTTCTGTTTTAATGGGACATTATGATGGTGTTAGAACTTAAACATTCTTTATTTCAATACAACTAGCTTCCTCCTTGACATGAATAATTTGTCTTCTTAAACAACTGCTTCTCATCTTCAACCTCATTTATTAATGTGAACTTAATGTAACACTTTTTTTTTATGTCAACACTGGAATTTAAAGTAACTTGCTGCTCCATTTATGTGCCTGATTCCTCCTTTCACCTAAGTATTATTTTATTATAACTTTGGTACTACTTTACAATTATAAAGGGTTTAAGAATAGTTTGTAATTCATTTATTAATTAGGTTGTGAACACTTTATAAATCATGAATAAGCTTTTATAAGACATGAGATAAACAGGGCAACTGTGACCGGTTGCTTGCCAAATAGTGAGCCCACATTTATCTGTACTGCTAAGCCTTATCTTGGCTACTTAGCTTACTTCGTCTTCTTCATCAGCCAGCTTCCTTGGTATCTGTTGTTCACTGAGTTGATTCTCGCCAAGTAGCCAATATAAGGCTTAGTTATCTTGCCAAATAGTGAGCCTGTGTTGATGTATTCAAATTACGTTAGAACTGGTTTATAAATGGTTCTTAATGATTAATAAAGTGTTTATAACCTAATTCATAACCTAATTATAAACCCTTTATGAATCCTTTATAAGGGTAGTCTTATTGTAAAGTGGTACCATAACTTTTACTATGACCTTGTTGGATTTTCTTTTTTAAACAACTCGTTATTTTACTTATTTCTCCTAAAAATACAAACATTTTGAAGCCAACTGAGCAGAAACTCATGTTGCCTGTTTATTTTCTTACAGATTCCAGCAGCAAACCATCGCTCATTTCCAGTTTGGACTGTTTGTCCAGCATCGTACAGCGGATCAGCACAGATCCTGCTCCGGCCCCACCAGGCGACAGTGTGGTCCCCCGGGGCCCTGAATCCCCTCAGAGCAGCCCTGCAGGCTCGAGTTCCTCTGCTGAGCCCAACAGCATCTACGAGCCGCAATGAACCACAACGAGCTGAGGACTCATCATTTGCAGAAAGCCAAGACAACGTATTCAAGACTTTTTTTCTGCTATTTGAGATTTTCTTCAGTTTTATCTACGTGGACAAACTGAAGACTGCTGTTTGAATCTATTAATCTCAGAAGGAAAAAGGGACATTTTCCTCACTTATTCCTGCGTCAGAAATTATGGACCATTTTATAAATCTGTATATAAGAGATGTTTATACACCCAAGGACACACACCTCCAAGCACACATGTGGCACATACACTCATACAGCCACAAAGGTTGCAGCGATTGTTGTGTTTCTATATATTATTTATGAGTGAATGACATTTTAATAAAATTAATATTTATATTCTGTAAAACTATTCAACTGGTCTTTCAGATCTTTCCTGTTGTTTTTAGCTTTGCTTTAATTCTCCTGCTCTAGTAGCTAACTTGTATGAACCATTTTCCTGGTTTATGTAGATTTCTCCTCTAAAAACAACTGATGAGAGAACTGATGATGAAGGTCAATGTAAAGTTTGTTGAAAATATACACAAAAAACAACATAGGATAGTAAGTCGAAAATATCAGAAAAAAAGTCATATTATAGTGTGACCAAAATCAGAAAAAACGATAGTACATTATGATGAAAAAATGTCATAGTTTAGTATGACGTAAGTTTCCATATAAAGACGACATAGTTATAATTTGATGAAAAAATGTCATAGTATGTTGAAAATATCTGAAAAAAATAAGCATGGTATGCCGAAAAAAAGATATATTACAGTATGGCAAAAATATAATAAAAAAATACTTTCTACATTATAGTTTGTCAAAAAAATGTCATGGTATAGTTAGTTGAAAATATCAGAAAAAAACAACATTGCATTGTAAGTCCCAAAAAAGTTATATTATAGTAAGCTCCAAAATATTATAAAAAACGACCTAGTATAAGTAAGTCTAAAAAATGTCATAGTATAATATAGTTTGTAGAAAGTTTGCGTGAAAAGACGACATTGAATAACCTGATAACTAGTCTAAAATAACCATTGTGTGTACTACTGTATGTCGAAAAAGTTATAGTATAGTATGCCGAGAAATATCATAAAAATCATATCGAAAAATGTCATAAAAAAAGGACATAGTATTTAATGTCGAAAAATATATTTTTTAAAATGGCATGGTATGTCGTACATCAGAAAATACACATAGTCTGTCGATAAAAAAGTCAAAGTCTTGAATGTCGAAACATTTAAAGGTCTCCTATTGTACTATTTGTAGGTATATTGTAGGTCCCAGACAGGGGCGGATCTAGAAACATATTCATGGGGTGGCAAGAGGGTGGCAGGAGATTTTGAGGGGTGACATCCCCTGGCAGAAGTATATGCTGCAGTCATATCAATCAATGTTAACTTGGAAAGCCACAATATTTATATTTGAACTCAATAACATTTGGTGACATTATTGTGGCACATCAGTAAAGCCTTAAATAGACCCTCCAGAAAAACGCGGGCAAAAATCCTTGATTATGCGATTAAACATGCAGGGTTTTTATGTGATTTTATGCGGTGAAATTGCGGGAAGTTGCGAAATATGCGGAAAGTTGCGAAATATGCTAAATATTTTTTTTTAAATATTGGGCTGTCTTATTTATTCTCTCTCACACACAACCTGCCACTAACGTTAAACCCCTTTACTATTCAATTAAACACATTCAATGTTTATTTATTGTAAAAGCAATTGGGCTATTTTAATCACACACACACACACACACACACACACACACACACACACACACACACACACACACACACACACACACACACACACACACACACACACACACACACACACACACACACACACACACACACACACACACACACACACACACACACACACACACACACACACACACACACTTCTCCGCCTCATTCTGTTTTGGAGGTTGATGCCTCGGTGAACGTGAGTTGTTTGGCTTTCTTGTCCGCAGCAGCAGAAAGCATGTTCGAATGTTTGAATGAATCAAAGTGGGTCGTCACCGTGGATTTTCTCTTATGCTCCAACACAGTTGCACAGGGTACAGAATAGTTTCCCCCCACTTTCGTGCAAGACATCGGGGTACTGCTTTGCCCGGTCTTTAGCAGAAATGTTCGTCGGTAAATGAGATGGATTAGATTTTTTCATCTTGGTGTTTTCTCTCTCATGTGAGTTCCACACGTTCACTCTACGGTGTTGTTTACCTTCTGTGATGCGCGAGCAGATGACGTTGCGTCATCATCATCATCACTACTTCACTTCAAGACGAGTTAACTTTTTTTTCCCTCAATTTTGTGTGGAATAATGCGGGGATTATGCGCCCTTTTAATAAATATGCGCCCTTTTAAAAATCTGCGCCATTTAGCTGATTATGCGGTAAATTATGCGATCGCATAATCACGTTTTTCTGGAGGGTCTACTTAAATATATATAAGGTGGCAGACATAATTGAATGAATTTTAACTGAACAGTAACTGAATGAGTTTGTCTCACTCTTAGACCAGCAGGGGTACCAAATCTATGCAGACTGCTGCAATAAATACATTAATTAACTGTCTCGTCAATGTTTGTCTAAATTAATATGATACTATTAACAATCATATTATTTCTATCAGCCAGTGGCGGCCGGCCCATAGGGGCGCTAGGGGCGCCGCCCCACCTCTTCCCAAATACAACATTTTTTTTTTTTTAAATATTAAATTAAATAAATAAATAAAAAAAATATATATATATTTTATATTTTTATTTTTAATGAACAAGGTAAATATCATACAATTGGTATCAGTAAAATGTATAATCCACAATAAAATCTCGTTTAAAATTGTGTTACGATGTCGCGCATATGATTTATATAATCAGACAACGTGCGTTAAAAAACATTGTTACATGGCTTTGTTGAATACTCGATTCTGATTGGTCAATTCAGAACACGTGACACGTTGTTAATCCAGAACAGACAGACCGCTGTCAAGGATTTATTGACCGTTGTTAAGGACGCTCATATCTGCACAAAGAAGTCCGTTCGATTTAACTGTATACAGTTTGGCTGAATTTTTAACTGACAAGACAAGAGCGACAAGAAAACAGCGGAGAAGTAACGGGCAGAAACCCTCCTTTTTACGCAGCGGTCCAGACCAACCCGGTATCACGGCAAGACGTGAACATGTGACGATTTACCAACCTGGGAGACGTGAAGATGTCACGGTTTCGTCCCCTTCAAACGTGACAGCTACACGGTATTGTTAACCCATGTTAACCAGTGGAGAAATAACCGGAAATACCAAGCAAATGCTACCCCGACAAAAAGGACAAAAAAGGTTGGGCACCCCTGATTTAGATGATCCAGAAGAGGATTGGGAGAATGTCATATGGTCAGATGAAACCAAAATAGACGTGTTTGGAGGAGAAAGAATGATGAGTTGCATCCAAAGAACACCATACCTACTGTGAAACATGGGGGTGGAAACATCATGCTTTGGGGCTGTTTTTCTGCAAAGGGACCAGGACGACTGATCCATGTAAAGGAAAGAATGAATGGGGCCATGTATCATGAGATTTTGAGTGACAACTTCCTTCCATCAGCAAGGGCATTGAAGATGAAACGTGGCTGGGTCTTTCAGCATGACAATGATCTCAAACACACCGCCCGGGCAACGAAGGAGTGGCTTCGTAAGAAGCATTTCAAGGTCCTGGAGTGGCCTAGCCAGTCTCCAGATCTCAACCCCATAGAAAATCTTTGGAGGGAGTTGAAAGTCTGTGTTGCCCAGCGACAGCCCCAAAACATCACTGTTCTAGAGGAGATCTGCATGGAGGAATGGGCCAAAATACCAGCAACAGTCAGTGTGTGAAAACCTTGTGAAGACTTACAGAAAACGTTTGACCTCTGTCATTGCCAACAAAGGGTATATAACAAAGTATTGAGATGAACTTTTTTTATTGACCAAATACTTATTTTCCAACATAATTTGCAAATAAATTCTTTAAAAATCAGACAATGTGATTTTCTGGATTTTCTTTCTCATTTTGTCTCTCATAGTTGAGGTATACCTAGGATGAAAATTACAGGCCTCTCTCATCTTTTTAAGTGGGAGAACTTGCACAATTGGTGGCTGACTAAATACTTTTTTGCCCCACTGTATATGTTCTCTTTTTTCCTTTTTTTTTTCTCACTCAAATTAATAACAAAGTACAAAAAAAATAACAAAAAAATAATAATAATAATAATTCTCAGATTCTCAGAATGAATGCCCATGATTTTGAAATGACATGTTCAAAACAAGGTGACGAATGCCCTATAACTGACAATATAGTGAACCAGTATGTAAATCGATTGAATTTGACCTATTTATTGTTTTTTTAATTTACTTTATGGTTTGTGAGCCGAGCTGTGTGATTTTTTTATTTCATCTATTTTCTGAGGTTTTACAGTCCTTTACAAATAAAGCTGTATTGTATGATTTATTTATTTTTTACTCAATTAATATTTTTACATTTGGGTTTACAATGAGGTTTTTTTGCCCACAATGTATTAGTTGTAAATTCATTACACCCACACCTTCGCACATAGTTATACATCTAGCTGAATTCTGCAATGACAAGACACAGTTAGGTATGGCAACTTAAAGTGTATATAAAGTTAGCTTCTCATTAACCATGCTAATAGGTGCATTTATACTGTTAGCCCTAGTCTATGTGTTAGCCACCAAAGTGTTTGTAAACTAGCTTAAACAATTGTTTGATTTGGCTGTCTACTGGCAAACATTAGGGTAAGAAACCGACTCAAAACTTACCAAGAAGATATCTACTCTCATTTTGCTTACATTACTTTTCGCCTTGTTTAGAAGTAGTTGAAGTTTTATGCTAATAGAGGTGTTATTTTAGCCGGCTTCAAAGTCCCGCCCTCTGCGCAAATAGCGGTTCTCTTTCCTGATTGGCCGAGAGACGTTTGATGACTCATGATCCCTGGGCTGCAAAGCGAGGGGTGAGAACCAGAGGGGCGTAAGTGACATTTGACCAACTTTACAGGAGAGCCAAAAAAAAAAATGACCATACTTTATCCTGACTTTGTTTATTAAATTCAATCTTTAATATGAAAACTTCATAAACATGTGGATGACAATATACTTAATGAACAATATTTTGACTTTCATTGAAAAAAATATTCTTCTATTTTTTTAAAATTCGGAATAAAGTCACATGCGCCTTTTTGAAACTAAGATTTTATATCATATGAACTAAAAAATAGGGCGTATCTGATAAATATAGGAAAAAGGCTTTACATTAATGAGGTCAAAAGTAACAGTAATCAATTGTTATAATAACAATATTATATGAAAATATCCTTATATCATATTAGTTCATTGAATGTAATTATTTAAAAAAAAAAAAACATTAATAACCATTTTGCCAAATAGTTAATTATTTAGCCATTTCCCCAAATAACGGATTGAAAATAGGCTACAGAGTCCATTGTGATCATGTCAAATATCAATATCACATTAGTTCACTGAATAACAATAAATTACATTAAACCTGGCCTAATAACTGTTTGGCAAATCAAAAACTACTTTAGAACATTGGGAATGTCAAATATAGCAATATAATTATATACGACAACAGCATATTTCATGCAGATCATGTAAGTTTCAGATTGATTTGAAACGACAAACTAGCCTACTCTGCCTACATAGGAGTGAGGGATACTCCCATTTGTGCGAGTACGTCTTTCTTTTTCACAGCAGTGATCCCAGGTGGACCTGTGTGCATCTTCTTTGGTTCAATTGCATGAGCACCTCTGGTCTCCTGCTTTCCAGCTTGCAGTTTGGTCGGACAGCTCATATTTGAACTGAATCCTTTTCGGATCCTCTTTTGTGATCCTGATCCTGATTGTGATCAGGATCACCCCCCGCCCCCCTGTTGACAGTTCACGAGCGTGCCCCCTCGACTTCATCCACCACATCACAGTCATCAATTAAAGACGCACTTTACAGTGCAACGGCCTACTCAACCAGCTCGCAAGGACACAAAGATATAACACATGCCATCACATTCTACATAGCTAAAGACATGTGCCCGGTTAGTACGGTTAGCAACCAGGGGTTTAAGCAACTGGCTAACACTATGGACAAGCGTTAAGCGATGTCATCTCGGTATCATTTCACCAGATCTGCACTGCCTGCCCTATATGACAAATGCCGTGGGGAAGTTAAAAAAGATGTGGCTTCAGCTGAATACTTTGCAGTTGAGTTATACTTAAAGTTCAGGGTAATCAACTGTTAAAAATATACTGTTCAAATTATTATTTATTTTTTAAAGTTCAATAAATGGATGTTTTCAAAGTCAATGAATAATCGTGATATCAATATTGACCAAAATAATCGTGATTAGGATTTTTGCCATAATTGAGCAGCCCTAGTGTGTTGTGAGAAGGACTTGAAATCCAGAAAGTCACTGTACCCAAGCTCAATCACCTTCTATGGCCTGTTCCCCCTTGCCATCCTCACAAGAGTGTACAGTAATACCCCCTCAGAACTGTACACAGGCCCTTTTTTTTCTGTCGGTCTCAATGGCTGCATGAACACTGTCACATTCCATCTTGCTGTGCACACTCCATGAATGTATGATCAATAATGGAGATGGGCAAGGTTTTAACTGCATGGAGACAGCACCACATGCTCAGTACCTGAAAGAGTTGACAGATACTGGAACATGCATGTGCTGATCTCTGATGAGTTGAATTCTCTGTTGAAGATGGATCTGTAGAAACTAAGTTTCCTTTGTCACTCAGCATTGACTTTGAATCCTGGATTATTTCATTCTCTTCATCAAGCTCTTCTGCATCTTGAAATAAGCTTAGTAACACTTCTTCAGCAGTGAAAAGCTTTCTTCTCATGGTTGACCTAGCTTGCTTACATATGGTGTTAGCCATTTTGACTCAAGTGCTATCCAAAGGCTTTACCCATAATACATTTCTCAGGGCCAAAAGGGCGTAAGTGCACTTACGTCCTTTTGGCCCCAAATAGTTCAGTGTGTTCTGTGTTAGGTCTTTAGGTCTTTTGGTGTTTGATGAATAACTCTGGATTGGTTTTGAATTCACATGCACCCTTTTGGCAGTAGAAAGAGCTCATTGAGAGCTTTCATTTGATATATATATAACTCATTTTTGACCAAAATGTCACTTACACCCCTCTGGTTCTCACCCCTCGAAAGTGTGTATCGTAGTGTCAATGGTATTAAGGGGGATCCCAGAGGTTGTTTTTTTTAAATTACGTTTATCAGTTCGGTATTTTTGGGAAATTGACGCATCACAGGGAAAAAAAACACTTTTGAAAACAGACCTGGAAATGTTCCCAAAACAAACCATTTATTGCAACCAGATGTGTGCATCTTTGTTTTAGCCAGAAATTAGGTCATCATAATTCAGTAATACAGCTTAGTATAATAATTTGAGAACTTCAATTAAGTGGTTCAGATACATTTTATTAGCAACATACAATCTGAAATACAAAGAGACAGGCTCGCACTAAGCTTACGAAACAATAAAAACCGAATTCAGATTGAAGAAACCAGTCAGCGAAATGGATCCATTCCTGTTGGGAGAACAAAGTTTAAAGTAGCCGTTCAGAATAAATGAATATTGAAATATGAAACCCTTACCTTCAGGAATTCACATCTGTGATGGTAAATGGCCCAATGACTGCTTTTTGTACCATTCCATGTTTCTCTGCAAACATATATATTTTAGTACAAGTCAACAAATCAAGTGTAATACAGCAGAAGTTGTGTACATACCTGACGCAACACTCCTCTGCCTCCTTGACTTGCATTTCGATTCACAGCAGTCACAAAGATTGCTCTGGGCCAAGTTGTCCAGCAACTCCCAACTGAGTTCATGAAGATTGGATGAAAAGATAATTAAAATGCATCTCATACTCTTCTTAGTATGTATGCTGCGTGTATTTTGTTATAATGTTTTGTTTTTGTTTTGATGGCACCCTTGAAAGGGAGAAGCATTTATCTCATTGTACATGTATAATGACATTAAACTATTCTATTCCAAATAAAGTCTCCACGAAGTTTGAACAGTTATGAATGGGATCCATCTGTATCTTCAGTAGACTGGGCTAAAGCTGAATAAGTCATCTCATGTAAAAAATTCTGATATATTTAAGTAATATTTTTACCCATGCCCTTTGACAAAGTGGCAGGCTTTCTTAGTGCTGTCAAGACCATTGGGATCCCAAGCCAAAAGTTTGCAGTGGATAAAGACCTGTTGAGTAGAGGGAAAATATAGGAGTCATAAATTAATCTCAGTTTCCACAATCAAACCTTGCATCTGAACAAAAATGTACAATTTACCTCTTCTCCCATAGCAAACTTAAAGGTCTGAAGTGATAGGCGCATCTCCGATGACTTTTGCCTAGGTTCAAATTTTGATTGTGACGACACACTTTCCAAAAGACATCTATTGGGTTAAAGAAAATTAATTAGCATATTACCAAAACACATTTTTTAAGTCAATGCTTATTGCCATTAGATTACCCTTTATTGGAGATTATAGGGTACATGGTGCTTTCAGGGTGCAGCTCTGGTGTGGTAGCTGCTACACATTCCTCAAGAAGCAGCAGCAAGGGCTGATGGGTCTTCTGCACCACACTAGCCATGATGGGGATGATGGAGCCCAGAGGATAGCTTGTAAATTCAGCGGGGCCTGAGAAGTCGTCTAGGACAGTAAAAAGGAAAAGAGTCATTAAGTTACAAAAGTCAGGGAGAGCTGCCGTTTGTAGAGAGTTTCACATGTTGTTTACCCACCATTCATAAGGCCAATGGTAAACTGCAGATCTCCTAGACCGTAGGTTTTAAACACCGGGTCATAGATCTGATGGCTGGAATACCAGTCTTTGGGCCTGCACAAAATAAAGCAGAATGTGTACAGAAAATGCTGCCACGTGAAACTGAAAACGTATTAGCACGAGCCTGTGTACTCACATTTAATTAAAGCTCATTATTAAATGTTACTCCTATGGTAACATCAATATTTATCTATACAGTCAAATATCACAAATGTTACATTTGTCTCAGTGGACTTCACAGTTTGTACAGAATATCAGTATGACAATACAAAGTCATAAAAGACAGTCGAAAATAAGTAGATATTAACTACTTCCTCCAAAATGCTAAAAACAAGAGTCCTGATACTTAAATGTGTGATGTCCATTTAAAACTATGGGAGCAACTCAATGGACAATGAATTGGGAAAAATAACAGAGTGCACATTGGGGAATGTTATAAGTAAATGGGTAGATTTTTTGTTGAGAACACTCAACCCATTCATTGTCTATGTAGCAGCTTCAGGCTTTATACCTGATGACAACAAGTTTGTGACGGACTTCCATGGTGGATGGCTTTGAGGGAGAAGCTTATTATCAAATTGAACTTTCCCAGGCCATGGAAATGCCACATTGGAATAGTTAGTGAAGGGTCACCCTTTAGCACCTTGTGTTGTAGTTGGTATGAACACTAACCTCTCATATGCACAGACAACTGGGTGAGTGAAGGCCAAATTGTAAGAATCTTCAGAAGCAACGTAGGTCAGATCATTGCTGTACAGCAGCACATCCCCGGTGACCTGTTAGAGAGACAAAGATCCCCCTGAGAGAGCTGTAGGAAATATAGCAGACTCACAGCTTGCAGGTTTAAAATATATATATATATACACACATACCAGTATCCTAAAGTTACAGTCAGTGAGATCCACATAGAAGTAGGCCTCTCCTGCTGAGAAGCTGGTTGGGAAACAGCTACCCAGACGGAGAAGCGACGTGTCGGCCTGGGGTCGGCTTTCTGTCCACATCAGCGTCACAAAATCTGGCCCACAGTCCACTTTCATGTCTGCAACACAAATAAATTAGCTTTAGACTCAACTATTTGAGTCAAGGATAATAACATGACTTTAATTGTTTCCAGTCTTACCTGCATATACCGCCATGGCAGCTGCCAAGCTCAGAAGCAGTGCACCTTGACAAAATGAAACCATCATGACTGCATGCTTGCTACTGACACAGTGCATGCTCTTATACCTTGTTCCTGAGAGGCATCAATCAAGATGACGTCTTTCACCTGGTGCCTGTCAGCAGGCCCAGCTGCAGCAGCCAGCACACTGATTACAGCATGGGAGCATCCAATCACATTAGTCCTTACACCCAATTCATTTTCATTCGGCTTCATCAGCAGCACAAAATTACCATTTGTTAATCAATTTATTATCCTGTCTGACTACTGTACCTTCAATTCTTATTTAAAACACTTTAAGGATGATAGTGCATTGGTTGTCTTCCTGAGGTTTTGATTTAGTTTTGCTGTTATATATATTAACATTAATATATGTATACGTTGGGATTCTTTGTTCAACGTCAAGTCATGCAAGAAAAAGTTCTCTTTGAGAATTAAAAGGCGAGTCATTTCTAAACAAATCATTTGGGGGAAGGTAGTGTTCCTTCATCAGATGTCCTGTATTCAAATGTGCTATTTTTATATCTGAAATGTTTCAGTTCATTTAAGTTGTATTCAGTGTGAGAAAATATCCACACACACATCTGAATATTAGAGTTGGTGCTATGATGTAATCTTTTAACTGCATAAACAGGTGCCATGCAGGCAGGCCATCCCTATTGATTTTATATTCATGGCCAGAAAGTAAACTATGCTACATTCAACTGCAGGCATTAGTGCCCAGAAAATAAATTCAGATCAGAATTGTCTTTTCAAATGAAGCTCAACATAAACAATTGCCATAGTTGTAATACCAGACAGATCACTAATAGCTTTTGAATCTGGTGGTGTATGTACTGTAATGTCAGAATTTATATCATGTGCAGAGCTCAATGTAAAATGGAAAGTGAAAGACAAATTCAGGGCTATACTCCAACTCATATGGCCATTACAATTTGTCTGAGGACTTAAAGGTTACATTATAATTGACAGAACTTGACAGTATATTTCAATGACAAAAGTCACACATAATTAGTACAATTCTACTGATAGGACAGATGGACACAGTTGAGGAGTTAACAGTTTTATTTATACAGAGATTATAGACAACTTTAATCTGCATATGGATGTCGTCCACCACTGGGCCCTCTGTTCAGTCTCCCCAATCCTAGACTGGACTTCCTATTGAGAAAATGTTTAGCAACATTAGTCTTATGGCAAGTTTTGAACAAAACTTCAAGACAAATGCCATAAATAAATACTCATTAATCTTGGTCAGCAATGGAAACATCTGATGCATTGTGGGTATTTTGTTGCGATGGATCCATTATGATCAGGGGTCCTAACACAGAAGTGTGCCGGAAGCCGTTGGATTCTGAGGTGGAAAAAAAAAAGATATAACTTCAAATTGAAAAAGACTATACTAGATCAAAAAGCATACAAGTTGGCATAAGAGCGATACCCCATTCGTCTCCTCTCTTTGAGCGGGTGTTGCAGGTCCTAGAACAGCAGTCACAAATGGAGCTCTGCATGGGGTCATCCAGGAGTTCCCATCTGAGAAAGCAACAACAGTAAAGGCTCAAATACATCAGCATGGCTTTAATTTTTTTTTTTTAAATATCAAGTTAATAACATTTGCTAAAAAGGACCAAAAGATACATTTCCATCTACAGTGCAGAAAAAAAGTGAACAGAAAAGCTCAGGGCTTTTTTTAAAATGTAGGCCCATCTCATTAGTTTGGCTAATCATTTGAGTGCCACTCCTTTTAAAACTAATATATTGTTATTCTTAAATATTTTACAATTATCATTTGTCACAATTGTTGTCTACACTTTGTTAGTTAGAGATCATTTGTTATAGATATATAAAAAGCACAATACTGATCAAAGTACAGGCATTAATCTACTTCAAGTTGGATAGGTTATGCTAAAATAAGTTAGACGCCTTGGCTAATGGTGCATACTTGTTGCACATGGCATCAGTTGCATTCATTCTATTAAACTTCTGGCAAGAACATGTTCACATACTTCCAACATATCAAACTCTTCCCTTACCGCTCATTTTCCTTTACATAGTGGCAAGCTTTCTTGCTTTCACTTAGAACTTCAGGATCCCATGCGAGCAGTTTGCAGTGAATGTACACCTGAGGAGCAGATGAAACATACATTTTAGCTAGGAACCAAATATTCTTTAGAGCACTTTCCATTTACACCCTCACCTCCTCGCCGAGACCAAACTTGAAGGACTGCAGGTAGAGGGTGATTGCAGAGGAGTGGTACCGCTGGAGAAACATGGAGTTTCCCTTCTCACTGTCCAAGAGACACCTGAAGACATTCAGATAAGCGATAAGGACTAAACTCCAGAAAACAATTAAATAAATCAGAGACTGGATCTCACCCCTTATTTGTAATGATGGGGTACACATTGCTGTTAGCCTGCAGCTCAGACGTAGTGGCTGCCACACATTCCTCCATGAGCAGCAGCAATGGCTGATGGGACTCCTGCGCCACTGTTGCCCATATTGGCATGAAGGAGCCCAGGGGGATGACATTTGTCTCCGCTACCGCTGTTATTCTTTCTGTAACGGGAAAAGTAAAAACTGCTTAGTGTGCGTTTTTAGAGTGTTTTGCCTTTGGGAGCATGAGCCCTCACCATTTAGGAGCAGCATGTGGAACTTCAGACCTCCCCGGCCTTCGGCAACACCTGACCCCGCGTTCAGGAAAGGAGGAATCCACCCCTTAGGTCTGAAATATATTAACAACATTTATCCCATATATCAGCTTTAAACTTGAATTTAAATAAGAACGAAACTCCTACCTTGGATAAACACACTCGATGGGATACACATAAGATGCAGGACTCGACCTTGGTTGGGGCCTGAAAGTCAACTCATTTTTGTAGAGGAGCTTTTTCCCTTTCATCTGAAGAATAAAAAAAAGCTCATTATGACATTAATAAGGCTGAGAGATATTTTGGTGAAACATGGCAGTTACATTACCAGTCTTTTAAAATTGCAGTCATCTAGTTTGTAGTTAAACTCAGCGTTCCCCTCTCCGCTGGGCAGAACATTAAACCGGGAAGCCATGCAGTTTCCGAGGAAGTGACGAGCTGCAAATGGCACCAGCATCGGATGGATCCTCCATGTGACGTTTATGGAGTCTTTTTCACAGTTTACTTTGATTTCTGCAAACAAATCATTATTATATATTTCCCCATACATTCCCCAAAAAAAGCAGATGTTTACATGCATGTGCTAAGAATACCTGCATTAGCAACAGTTGTTGCAAAAAGAGCCAAGACTATCACACCTAGGTAGAGTTGAGTCCCCATGACTGAATGATCTAGATCACACAGGAAGTGACACCATTTGTAGACTTGCTGCCAAATTAGCTGAACGAGCAACACCTGTGTGAGAGCAGGGCAGCACTTGGTCCTCTGTCTACTTATACTGGGGTGTAATTTCACATACTTGCAATTTCATTGTAGAGTTTTCATTTGGATAATATCTAGAAAACTTATTCAAGTACATTTTTATTTATCTGCCTAATTGCTTCTTTTTTTTAACTCTACTTAATTTATTTATCAACAATTACCTGATTATTTTACATACAACAGTATTTTTAAAATAATACAATAATTCAGATGAAACTACTTAAAGGCATATTTCTAAAATCAGCCCAACCATAACAACCTTCCAAGTCAATATACTTACATGTTATAATAGTTATCAAACAATTGAATGTGTACTTTTATTTAACCGACAACATTATTTTATATGTGTACTTTTATATAACCGATAACATTATTTTACTTAATTAAAATGTGTATTGTAATGCATTATTTATTTGGAGGTTATATTGCAACATATGTGTAATATCTAAATACATCTTTCTATATACGTAACTTACAAATCTATTTTTGTTTTGTTTACCAAAGTGGAACCACTTTTCCTTGGGCTCTGGCTCCATCATGTCCGGAACGTTTAGCTTGGTACACAGGAAGTGGGTTTTAATGGTGTCAGTTAGCTCAATAGAAATATCTGGTTTAGATTACAATAAAGTCGATCAAGCAGTGTCACTTTGTCATTGTATTAGTAATGAAGCATTAATGCAAGTGTCATGCTGGTGGAAAATGTCCACAACGCTTAGTGTCTTCCTTTTGCAGATGTCTTCCATGTATTTCATCCAGTTTGAAATTTTGCACAATTGTGTCACTGGAAACCAGTAAAGGATTTGCCTTTCTATTCATGTGTGAGCAATGTTTTTTTGTGTGCTGTAATGACACCAACTGATCCTGACGGATAACATTTATTTTTGTATCAATGTAAACTCCAAGCAAAAGCAATTTGTAGAAACACATACAATTGTAAAACAGTCAATTAACGGTCAATCAATAACAATATGATAATCTGGAACCACAGGGTAACGTCAATGGAACAATGATAAATTGTGACATTAAATCAACATCCAACTGTTTCTGGGCAAAAACATGTTTTTCTTTAACTAACTAAGAAAAAAAGCTGATGTCAACTGTCAACTGTCAACATCAACTGACAAAAATATCCCAGCTTCATCAGTGCCTGGGTGACTGTAATGATAATCCACTCATAAACGGGAACTGGAAGGCATTAGGAGTCTGACGCTGAGTTCTGGGGAAGACAGAATTGGACTGACTCACGACTACACGAGAAAATCCTCCCTTCTTGAAAATGTGATACAAAGTTTCACAAGTTATTCGTAAAGCATTTCTTACCTTGTAGGAGTGTTGTAGGATATGGGAGTTCCTTTTCAAAGACAGAGGTGAAAGAATTAATGATTAAAGAAGGACTGCATGTTACAGCCAAAGCGTCTTCACAACACTTACAGTGTGCATGTCCATGAAGTGAACTGTGGCTGTGAATAGAGGTAGCTGATCCAGGAGTCTGAAAAAAACAAAGAGCAAACAACATTTTAATTGATAGCTGAATATGAATTACTAATGACCAGGGTCGGGAGGATTACTTGTACAAATGTATTCTGTAAAAATTATTATTTAGCTGTAAAAAAAATAAATCAGTAACCTAATCTGAGTGTTAAAATATAGAAGTAATGTAACATGATTACTTTCTGTTACTTAGGATTACCTCAATATCAAATGCAATGAAAATAAATACAAGACAAAATATTATCAATAAGATTAGTTTTTACTTAAGTGTAGTAGTAGTAGTAGTAGTAGTAGTAGTAGTAGTAGTAGTAGTAGTAGTAGTAGTAGTAGTAGTAGTAGTAGTAGTAGTAGTAGTAGTAGTAGTAGTAGTAGTAGTAGTAGTAGAACCTTTATTTATATAGGAAAATCAATTAAGAACAAATTATTATTTGCAATGATGACCTGGCAGGAGGCAAAAGGCTTCCTGAGGGGATGAAAATAAAAAGACAGACTCCGGGCACTACAGAACACAGGAGACAACACAAACACATAGAGCAAAGATGACAGGCATAGCAGTTAAACATATACAAACTCTAAAACAATATTGCTGTGGTTCAATCAGTCATTAAAATCAGCATCAGGCAAAGCAGCTACACAGGGTGTCTATAATAGTGACATTGAAGGTGCGGGGGGAGACAAAGGTTTTCATTTTCAAACATATCCAGGTTAGGTTGAACCAGCTTCGTAGTATAGGCCCCAGGTCACAGTGGTGTGTCCTGTAGGGGGTGTAGGAGCCAATTAAATGTGGGTATAAAGGTAGGAACCTATGTGTGTTGGTGAGAGGTTCCGCCGGAAGGCCCATACAGTTTTTGACCACACACGGAGAACAGTGTTCTCCATGTGTGCTCTCCGTGTGTGCTCCTTGTGAGTGTGTTCTCAGAACACACTCACAAGGAGCACACACGGAGAACACGCACACAAACACAGGATTAAAAACAAAGCAAAAGGTATTGTGTAAACCATAAATATCGTGTGGTGAATGAAACAAAGAAACCAGTAAAAAAGGGAAATAAATGGACTATTTCGAACTGGAAACGTTGGTTCTGACTTTTATTCGGCAGCAAACAAGGTGTGCGTCAATTACACCCACCAAGCGGATCCTCAGAGGCTTAAAGCGTTGGCTTAGCCTCTACATATAGTCAAAAACTTGCCTTTTTTGGGGTAACACAAGAAGACATTTTTTCGTTGCGTTTATCGAACGCTGAGAGCGGCTGCTAACCTTCTACCGGACGCCGAGAGGAGGACAACAACACGCCGGCTGCTCAGCTGTTAGCAGCCACCTGACGCCGAGAGGAGGACGGCTACAACTGGTTTGCTCATCTGCTGCACAGGAAGGCGACAGGAGCAACGCGCTGAATGGTGCCGGGAAGCTTTTCGCCGCTTGGCACGGAACTACGTTCATCTAAGGAGGTATGTGTAGCGCGCTACAACCGGTTTAAATGGCCATAGGAATTAAGTTGTGTGCACACATAAGGGCGTAATTCCAATGCATTGGTGGTGAAAGGGATGAACAATAAGCGCTTGTATTGTACTGTGTGATTTGTGACAATCCGTTTGACTTTAAGACATTCAAATATGGAGGAGCGCGCTGCGGACATACCAGCAGCTGACGCGCTGCCAGCAGCTGGCAAGCTGGATAGCGTGGCCAGCTGTAGTGATGCACAAAGCATTAAGCGGGCAGTTAAACTCTCTGCCAAAGCACTTGCGGAAAAACTTGAGAGGTTGCAAAATGGCAGAAAGGCTAAGCTAAATAAAGCTAGCAAATTAAGAACAAATATAAAAGATTTGATGTTAAGTGGTGAACATGCTAAGGTTCAAAATGCTCTTGATGGTTATATTGAATTGTGTGTTGAAGCCAGGTCTATGCATGACACTTTAATGGGTTTATTGCCACATGATGAAAGGGAAAGACATGAAACATGGTTTAAAGCCAAAATGATGTTCAATGATGAATTTATTGTCCAAATCAAGGTGTGGGTTTGTGAAACTGAAGGTACTGGTGATAATAATGACGATATCAATCCTGATGACAGTGTTTCTGATGTTGGTAAATATTCAAACAAAAGTGACAGCAGTACAAAGTCAAGTACAACTTCATCTGCACAAATTATAGCAGCAGCAGAAAAGGCTGCAATTGTTGCTCACATGGCAGGTTTAACTGAGAGGCATGCACTGGAGGAACAGGAGCTACAATTAAAGCGGAAAAAGGAACAGCTTGAGTTGGAAACTGAGCTAGCTGTATCTACTGCTAGGCTAGCAGTTTTACAGGGTTCACATTCACGACGTTCCTCTCTTGCACCAACAAATGGTATGAACTCATACCTGGAAAAGGAAAAAAGGAAACTGGCATCGTTAAACATACTTAACCCCCTGGCAAAGGAGTATGATTCCACATCATGGAAAATATCCTCCAGCAAACCAACAAAGATGGACATGGAACCAAAGCAAGCTGAAAGGCAGTTTGCATTTAAGGAAGATGCTTATGTACAAAATCAACATTATCTGGGAACATCGATAACTGGTGAATCAACTGCATGGGAAAGTCAACAGGAAAATCACCATCAGCAAATCAATCGAATTCCACCTGAAGGTTTATTCACGATAATGCAAAAGAAAAATGAAATAACAGCTGCACTGGTTCACCAGCTACGTTTACTGTCTCTACCAGCAAGAGACATTCCTATCTTTGATGGAGACCTGTTTCAGTACAAGGCTTTTATTAAAGCATTTGAACAAGGAGTGGAAAACAAAGCCAGCAAAGCCGACTGCGTGTACTATTTAGAACAGTTCACAAAAGGACAGCCACAGGAACTGGTTCGTAGCAGCACATGGCTCCAGAACGTGGCTACATTGTGGCAAAGGGTCTTTTGCAAGAACATTTTGGGAATGAGTACAAGATCGCTGCTGCTTACATAGGAAAGGCTCTAGCTTGGCCAACAATAACAAAGGCAGAAGATATTAAAGCACTACAAGCCTATGCTTTATTTCTGCGTGGATGTGCTAATGTGATGGAAGAACTTCAGTACATGCAGGAGTTGGATATGCCCTCCAATATGAAAATGGTTGTCTTCAAGTTGCCATACAAACTAAGGGAACAATGGAGAAACAAAGCTCATAACATCATGGAAGCCTCAAACAACAGAGCTCATTTCATTGACTTGGTCAAATTCATTGAGAGACATGTACGAGTCCTTTCTGATCCGATCTTTGGAGACATCGAGGATTCAGGACATAAATCAGTTGCTATAAAATCTTCCAACATGTTTCAGCCACAATCAAAGAACAGAATGAAAGGAAGTAGTTTTGCCGCTACAGTATTCCCAATGAGTGAGGTCGGAATTAAAACGACAAATAACTCAAAACCACAGGAGAGCTTGGTGTGTCATTGTTGTGATCACAACACTCACGTTTTGGACAGATGTAAGCAGTTCAGCGAAAGGAAACACAGAGACAAAATTCAATTTCTAAAGGAGAAAGGAATTTGCTTTGGATGCTTGTGTATTGGACACATAAACCGGGACTGTAAACAACGCTTGATCTGTGAGGTTTGTGAAAAGCAACATCCTACTGCGCTCCACATAAATACATCTAATGTGGAATTGGGACAAACCGCTAAATCACAAACCCCCCCTCAGACATGTGGACGTACAGTGGCCGGAAATGATGGCTGCATTCTTTCAATTATTCCAGTGCAGGTCAAGTCCACAAAGGGAAGTGAGATTATACAGACCTATGCATTTTTAGATCCTGGAAGCACAGCCACATTCTGCTCAGAAGATCTCATGCACAGATTAAACATCACAGGAAAAATAACTAATTTTCTTTTGAAGACTATGGGACAGAAAAAGGTCGTTCCAGCTTACTCCTTATTTGGGATGGAGGTATCTGGTCTTGAGGAAAATAACTTTTATCCTCTTCCAGAAGTCCTCACACAGAAGCAAATGCCAGTAACCAAAGAACACATTGCTACAGCCGCAGATGTGAAGAGGTGGAATCATTTGTCAAAAGTTCATATCCCCAGCATAAACGCCAATGTTGACATGTTGATTGGAACCAACGCTCCCAAGATATTGGAACCTTGGGAAATTGTCAACAGTTGTGGAAATGGCCCATACGCTATAAGAACAGTGTTGGGATTGGCCATCAATGGTCCTTTACATGGAAGCAGCAATGGCAGCGATGTTGACATGGAGCTTTCTTCTGTTGTGGTGAATAGGATTTCTATTTCCAAATTGGAGCTCATGCTTAGCAGTCAGTATAATCATGACTTTAATGAAAAGCCCTCAGAGGAAAAAGAGATGTCAAGGGAAGACCAACAATTTATGGAAATCATGAATACGTCTGCAACACTACAGGACAACAGGTACAGCCTGAAGTTGCCCCTTAAGACACCTGGCGTCCTTCTTCCAAACAACTTTGCAGTGGCAAAGCAAAGGCTACTTGGATTGAGGAAAAGATTTGTGAGTAACCCAATGTTGCATAAGGAATATGCCAGCGTTTTGAATGGAGTGATTGAAAAGGGTTATGCTGAACAGGTACCAACACAGCAGCACTATGGCAGTGGAAAATTATGGTATATCCCACACCACAGTGTTTACCATCCACGAAAAGGTTCTCTCCGAGTGGTGTTTGATTGTGGTGCCACATTTAAAGGAACAACATTAAGCGATGTACTTTATCAAGGTCCCAATCTCACCAGTTCACTGCTTGGAGTTTTCACTCGTTTCAGGCAGGAACCTGTAGCATTCATGGGCGACATACAGGCTATGTTTCACCAGGTCAAAGTCACAGAAGAAGACCGAGATTTCCTTTGTTTGCTCTGGTGGCCAGAGGGAGACTTCACCAGAGAGATCCAGGAATACAGAATGACGGTGCATCTGTTTGGAGCTGTCTCTTCTCCCAGTTGCGCTAGCTATGCGCTAAGGAAAACTGCTGACGACAACAAGTCTGACTTTTCGGCTGAGACTGTTGAAGCAGTTAAGCGAAATTTCTATGTGGATGACTGTTTGATGGGTTTGGGCTCAGAGAAGGCAGCAATACAAATGGTTGAAGATCTTAATGCTCTCTGTAAAAGAGGAGGTTTTGTGCTGGAAAAATGGATCAGCAATAGTCGGGCAGTTGTGCAGACAATCTCGGAAGAGCAGAAGGCTAAAGAGCTAAAGGACCTCGATCTGGATAGAGACAATCTTCCTCTTGAGAGAGCTTTGGGACTACTCTGGTGCGTCAAGTCAGATTCCTTTAAATTCAAGATGGAAGTGAAACAGCAGGCTCTAACCACATGCTAGCCACATGCCACTTTTGCAGACGTTACAATGGAAGAGCTATGGAGCAAAAAATGGCAGATCTTCCAAAGGAGATAATTATTCCAGATCTACCTCCATTCACCAATGTTGGAGTGGATTATTTTGGACCTGTGGAAATCAGAAGGGGCAGATCTACTTGCAAGCGTTATGGAGTGATATTTACCTGCTTAACAAGTAGAGCAGTTCACTTAGAGGTTGCACCCTCTCTTGACACTGACGCATGCATAAATGCTATAAGACGTTTCATCAGTGGAAGAGGTCAAGTTGTTCATATGAGGTCAGACAATGGAACCAACTTCATTGGAGCAGAAAGAGAACTAAGAGAGGCCCTCGCTGCATTGAATAATGAGAAGATTCAAGGAGCTCTAATTTCAGCTGGAGTTGAATGGAGTTCTAATCCACCAGCAGGATCTCATCATGGTGGTGTTTGGGAGCGCTTGATACGCATGGTAAAGCGCGTCCTCAATTCAGTTGTGCAGCAACAGATGTTGAATGATGATGGACTCCATACAGTCATGTGTGAAATTGAAGCCATTCTTAACGATCGGCCAATCACCAAGCTGTCTGACGATCCAAATGATTTGGAGCCTCTAACACCAAATCATCTTCTTCTTTTGAAAGGGAAACCAGCTCTGCCACCTGGATTGTTTGAACCATCTGACATGTATGTGAAACGTCGCTGGAGACAAGTTCAGTACATTTCTGATCTATTTTGGAAGCGTTGAGTGCGAGAATACCTGCCGTTGCTACAAGAGAGGCAAAAGTGGATCCAAAGGAAAAGGAATATAGTCGCTGGTGATATTGTAGTCATCATGGATTCCTCAGCTCCCCGCGGTTCCTGGCCTCTTGGCAAAGTATTGGAGGTTTTTCCTGACAAAGGAGGACTGGTGCGCTCTGTCAAGTTACAGACCAAGACCAACATTATTGTGCGACCTATTACTAAACTATGTTTAGTACAGGAAGTGTAGGATGTGCATTTCTATGTATTGAAATATGATTTTTACATTTGGCTCCTTAATTGTTTTCAATTGATACCTGTACTATCAATTAGGGGCTGGTGTGTAGGAGCCAATTACATGTGGGTATAAAGGTAGGAACCTATGTGTGTTGGTGAGAGGTTCCGCCGGAAGGCCCATACAGTTTTTGACCACACACGGAGAGCACACACGGAGAACACACTCACAAGGAGCACACACGGAGCACACGCACACAAACACAGGATTAAAAACAAAGCAAAAGGTATTGTGTAAACCATAAATATCGTGTGGTGAATGAAACAAAGAAACCAGTAAAAAAGGGAAATAAATGGACTATTTCGAACTGGAAACGTTGGTTCTGACTTTTATTCGGCAGCAAACAAGGTGTGCGTCAATTACACCCACCAAGCGGATCCTCAGAGGCTTAAAGCATTGGCTTAGCCTCTACAGGGGGCATTGGTGGCGAAGCGGATTGCGGAGTGATACAGAACGTCTAAATGATCAAGAACTCCTTTACACGCCGAGCGGTAGATGGTATCACCGTAGTCGAACAGAGGAAGGACAGTCATCTGGACCAGAGAGAGTTTAGCAGATGAAGTGAATGAGGAGCAATTCCTATATAGAAAGCTGAGTCTAGCTTTAACCTTGGTCTGAATTTTGGAGAGATGTTCTGAGATTGACAGATTGTCAATCCAAAATCCAAGGTATTTATAAGATTTAACTATTTCGAGTTCCCGGCCATCGGCATTCACAATAGTGCCAGTTTGGGAGGCACCACTGCGGCCAAACCACATGATCTTGGTTTTAGTGGTGTTCAGGACCAGGCGATATGACTGGATTCTCTGAAATCTATCCTGAAGAGTTTTCAGGACAGTATCTGGGGAAGGGCCAGCAGTGTACAGAATCGTGTCATCGGCATATACTGTAGGTGGATAGAGGAGTTGCCCACTGATTTCTCCATGTCAATTATATATATATTGAGAATAGGATGGGTGCTAGGATAGAGCCTTGTGGTACTCCCTTAGAGATGGATAAGGGCTGTGTCATCAGATTTTACACACTGGGTGCGCATAGACAGGTAGTTTTCAAACCAGGCTATCGATTGGTTAATGACACCAATGCATCTAAGCTTTCCCAGAAGCAGTTGGTGATCTACAGTGTCGAAGGCTTTGGCAAGATCGATGAAAATGGCAGCACAGTATTGTCTGGAGTCAAGGGCATTGATGATATAATTTAAGACTTTGAGAGTCGCCGTCTCACACCCATGACCTGCACGGAACCCAGACTGCATGTCAACATGTCTGCATGTATGTTGTAAGTCTTCAGAAACCATGTTAGCTGTTTGCAAACTAACTTTTCGAACACTTTCGCTATACAGGGTAGAATGAATATTGGACGATAGCAGTTGGGGTCAGCATGGTTTCCCCCTTTAAACAAAGGTTGCACTGAGGCTGCCTTCCAGGCAGAAGGTAGCACTGCTGTCTGTATGGACAGATTACAAAGGTGGGAGATAGCTTCTGCAATAATCGGGGCTGCAACTTTAAAAAAGAAGGGGTCTAGCCCATCAAGACCTGCAGGTTTGTTGGGGTCAAGTTTGCTAAGGACCTCCAGCACATCGTTCTCACTAACTTCCTGCAGGCAGAAGCTGTGACATTGGGCTGCGCTAGAGGGGCTGGGTGGCGGAGTGTTGGTGGGGGGCTTAGGAGGCGCTATAGAGTCAAATAGGTTCCCACATTTAACAAAGTGCTGGTTAAAGAGCTCTGCTATGCGTTCATTACCGGTGACTACTGTGTCCTCAATAACGAGGGAGTTAGGGAGATGAGAGGATGGGGGTTTATTCTCCATCTCTTTCACTGTTTTCCAGAATGTCTTTGGATTGGATTCACAGAGGTTGAATTGATTATGGAAGAAATCAACCTTGGCTTTGCGGATAGCCTGTATAGATTTATTTCTAATTTTCCTGAATGATAGCCAATCGTCGTGGGATTTTGAGTGACGAGCCCTGCGCCAGGTGGAGTTCTTGAGGTGAAGCAGTTCAGCTAAATTGTGGAAAGTCTTCCAAGAGAATTAGACACTTCTGAGAGCCTATTTAAAAAAAAAAAATGTAGTCAGTTTATTGAACATGTCAGAAACAAAAACATACAACAATAATATATATATATACAGTGGGGCAAAAAAGTATTTAGTCAGCCACCAATTGTGCAAGTTCTCCCACTTAAAAAGATGAGAGGCCTGTAATTTTCATCCCACTGTATATCAAAAGAATCAAAGGAACAGTTCAGCGATTCAATGCTGAGTACAGCCAAACTTGACAGTCTCTTCTCTGTCATTGTAGACCGCAAATACCTCATTCCTTCCGTCTACTTGGATCCGAAATGCTTCTCGTTTTGCGCTGTCCCCCCGTTCAAATGAAATCGCCCCCAATCATATTTCCACGCTGCGCCAGGGCCGGGGGAGGGGTTACAAGGCTTGCGTCTTGTGCTGCATTCACTTGCACTCGGACATTAGAGATTTTCTCTCATAAATGTCCGATGAGCCACAACTTTTATTTCCAAACAAATCTGCCAACTGGGGTGGCAACTAGGGTGGCAAGGCATTTTTCTGAGGTGGCACCCCGTGCCACCCTGTAGAACCGCCACTGGTCCCAGATATATAAAAAACATGTCCATGAAGTGTTTTGCTCAAAATACCAAAAAGATCACCCATTCTACATGCTCATACCCCTCTAATTCAGCCCTGTTAGAGAAGTGCTGATTCCGGGTCTGGGTTAGGGAGCTGAGACGAGAGCTCATGCAGGAGAATTCTACCCAGATACTCAGTTAAACAGTGTATTAGGTCACAAGGTGAGTTCCTTTTTATATCCTGCTTTTTTACACAAACTCTCTCCAGTACAGCGTTAGCTCTCAGTGTTAGCGTTGCTTGCTAATGTAAACACAGACCATATGACGTCCAAAACATGTTGCGTTTCTGATAGCAACGTCTCTGATAGGGCCATGGGCGTAAACCCAGCCCACATTTCGGCAGCAAATCTGGATCAGCTCCGTTGTGCCCCCGTTTTTAGAGGTTTGGGTACGGAGGAAAAGAGAGGGTTTTATTTTCTGACATTTTGTGAGTTCCCTTACACCAGGGGTGCCCACACTTTTTTGGCTGGTGAGCTACTTTTGAAATGACCAGCTCACCGAGGTCTACCAACCAAAAATAAAATCCCAAATTGCAAGGGTTGCTGAATAACACGTTTTATTTATACATGGGATAACTACAATAGGGCTGCAACAAACGACTCATTTGATAATCGATTAATCTATCGATTAATGAAACGATCAATCGACTATTCGGACTATTACTGTATGCCTTGCACAATTTCTCAAGCGCTCTTATTTAGCCATCAACTTTTAGATTTAGCTTGAGGTTGTTTTAGGCATGTGGAAACTAACAATGAAGACAATAAAGATGAATACTTGATTCAAAAATACATATATTATTAAATTAACTTAACAAACTGTGAACAAAATTAACATTGGTTTATTTAAATTAAATAAATAATATTTCACATCAAAAGAAACAACAATGTTTTAACAAATCGTATTAAATAATCTGATGACAGAACTGTGAACAGAATAGCTGAAACTTTAACAAAATAAAGAGTAACTCTGTTACCTCTAATCATTAACCCATGTTTGTATAATTGAGTTAACTCCTTGTGTTGCTGCTAGCATACATAACACCTGACGTGGAAACGTTACTCGTGGATGGGGCTACAGAGCTACTAGAAAGACAGTCGAACCCGGTGCATTTCTCCGTCTGAATGTGGAGCACTTTTGCTAAATGTTTAGACAAATTGCTCGTGTTACCGCCCTTACATGCTAAACACTCTTGGCAAGGAGCATTGTCCACCTCAAGACGGGTAACATTTAACCACACCTTGGAGCGCTTCTCTCCGCCATCTCCTCCGTGTGTTGCTGCTTGTAGAAGCCGCGTGTGTGTAAACTGCCCCGCCCCCCTCGCACACAGACGGGAGAGAGATCTCGTCTGGATTGGAAAGGTCGAAAATACACCGACATTTGTTTGTCTTTTTGCATGTTAGAAACGAGTTGGCGACACTACCCCCTAATCCCACCAGGAGCGTCTGCGCTGCGTTGCGCTGCGGCGTTTTTAGCGATCGCGGCCACTCTAGTCAATGGGTGCTATTCCACCAGACACGCTGCGCCGCGGCTCGAAGCGTCCCAGAAGCTCCTCGCCGCAAGGAATTTCTAAAATATAGGATGAATTCTATTTTTGACGCGGCGCAGGCAGGAAGTGGAATGTTCATCCAACAACTGCGAGGCTGCACACACGACGCTCCGCTTCCGCAACGTTTTGAAACGCGCCTGGTGGGTTAGGACCATAGACTGTATATATAAAGGTTAGGACCAAGCCCCCAGGAAGTGCGCCGGACTCAGATGAAAATATTCGTGCTGGCCAAACGGCGGTACTACACTTCCGTTTGGTTGCCAGGCCCGGAAACACTTTTTCCCATTGACTTACATGGGGAAAGAGTGGTCTGTAACTCGTTGGATAATTTTTTTTAAACTAAATAAACTACCCAGTATGAACACTTGTATAGCCCTTATTAAAAACATTCGTTCCTCAAGTTGTAAAAATGTGCTAATAACGTTATTCTGAGAGTTATTTCCCTCTGCATTATGAACGCGCATCTAACCCACGGGACCGCGCCGCCCGGCACGTTCATGTTACGTGTCCCGACCAATCAGAGCACACTGTGCTCACAGGGAGGGTGGGGCTGGAGCTATTGGAGCTACAACGAGCCGTTAAAGGCAGAGAGTGAAATTCAGTGAATACACGTAGTTTACAGAGATGCTGTATGAGAAACCAATGTGAGTTGCGTTTATCTTTACCCATGGATGCACAATAAGAACGGATCCATATCGTCTTACTGCCATCCCACGGAGCTGTAATAATGGATATATTGCACATGTTTGCTGTAATTCATTATCATACTACATGGGCTGTATGATTAAATCTTGTACCGTAAATGTTCTATTAAATAAAGTTAATATTACCGACATTATTAACGTCCCTGTAGCTTCGTATTGCACTAAGAAGCTTATTGCACTGTATATAAATAGGCTATATATAAATATATATATATATACAGTGCAATAATTATTTCATGCTAAATGAAGCTCTGTTGGATATCACTAGATCCTGTTACAGCGTAATATAAGTACATAACGATTGATGTGTACATTAGCATCATTACTAGCTAGCCGCTAGCTGCTAACTGCCGCCTCGTTCATATCAAATCCATGATAACAACAATCCATTACCATGCTGTCATGAACGCGCGGTGCTGTTACGTGTACGCAAATTGACGTGCTTGATGTGAACGAGTATTTTGGTTAAAGTTGCGCCTGCTCTATGAGTGCACATACGGGTACTTCTCAGGCATGCTGGGTAATCTGTGACGTTTCACTCTCTCAAAAGTTGGGCCATTTTATCATCATGCGCTAATGAGCAGCTCTCATAGGAATGAATGAGGCCCCGCCTCCCACGCTGTATCCAGTTCTTATTATACATCCATGGTTAGGACGCAGGAGGAGGTCGCAGCGCAGACGCTTCCGGTGGGTTCAGGGGACTACAAGATAATGTTTGTGTAGCAATAATACATGACCTTTCTAAACTCGCTACTCGGAGGGAAGTTGCTGTCATATGCCTTGTGAACACTCCGATAATGCCTCTCCACGTTACCTTTCTTTGGTACTGTAGAGTTATATTTGTATTTATTCATGTTAGCAAACTATGGATAAGCTTAAAATGGGAATAATTTGGGTGGAACTGTGAGCTGGATGTGGGGCCTGTTTGACATATGTTTTTGAGGACAAAGGAAGATGGGGGAAGGTGAGAGCATGTCTTGAGTTGCATTCAATTTAGATCTAGCTACAGTGATTGGGGAAGCCTAAGGTCTAAGGTGTCTGTGATATTTGGGGCGGCCAATCAATGATGTCCGAATGGGAGGATCTGATAACTCCTCCCATTGTCACAGAGTAGAAACACAGAAACACACGCGGTGTTCAGCCTCTTTCCTCTGGCTGGCTCACGTGCAGGTAAATTCGGGATCCCAAAGATTAACTGTATTGAATTTGTACTGTATTGATTGTATTATTTTGTCATATTACCATTAAAGTAGATATTGTTTACTTGGTGGCACTGGATTTCTTCCTGTATTATAACCAGCTTCATAGGAACGCGCGGAGATTTGAAAAGCGGATCAGATATCCCTTTATATCTCTAACAAGTGGTGACCCTGACGTCTAGATATAACGAAGCTGAGGAAGAATCCAGACGACCGGAATGGGTCGAGAACAAACGCTTTCAAACTTCTCAGACAATCAGCAGGGCCCTGCACAACTCTACACAAAGGTACAGACGCCTGTTATGAAATTCGACTGTCTGGAATTGGATACACTAAAACTTTAGGATTGTCTGTAGGTGTTTCACAGTGTTTTTAAAGTTTAAATGGAATATACAATGCATATTTTACTATGTTAGGAAAGTTATATACAAAACACAAACGTTGATCGACAGGTAGACCAAAAGTCCTGCGTAACGAAAATAGAGCAGTTTGGCGCGGATCTGCAGGTAGACTATTCCTGAGTGGCGTAGAGACGGGGCAGTTTGTGGGTGCGAGGTTTGACTCCTGCACGACAAAACCTGAAAACTCGATATATCAGATCGGGTCTCCGTCTAAAACTGGGGTAAATAACAGACTAAGGCTGAAAGCTAAAAGCCAGAGTTCTGTTATATACCAATCGAGGGAGAGAACGCGAACCTCACAAAAAATTGTGACGGGACCGTCTCTCGTTTTCCCTTGGTCTGTAAACTTAATTTGAAAAGCTAAACGTGTGATAAAGGGCTTTTCACGACCTGGGAGTTCCCCATGGAATGGTCACATTCTTTCAGAGTGTCGAAGCATCATTCGGGTCCACTAGCCTGTTGAAATAAACATCACATTATAAAAGCTGGACAAACTGTACGGGGAATAAATCTGTGTGATTTTTCAATTGTCTCCGGGGATAAAAGAGGCACTCAGAAGAGTGAAGCTCATTTGTGGTCTGCTGCTGCCATCTAGTGGCTGAAAGGGGGTAACACACCCTTGACATTTGTATATATTTTAGCTTCAAACTTAGAGTTTCATCATTACATTGCTGGCCGGTATTGAAGACGGGAAGCACGTTAATAATAACAACGACAATAGCCCAGTATATGAATACAAGTGAACACATATTAATTAAGTCGGATAAATAAAAGCGAAGTGAATATGGAACGACAGAATGGTAAGGACTATTCTGAAATTCCAGGGAGTTACCGGGAGCAATGGGAACAGATTAAGAGATTGATTTTAAGTGGAATCAAACAGGGGGCTAAAGAAAAGGCTTGTACGGATCTCCGATTCCTACACGATACAATGATAACAGAGAATAAAGTGGGGGATGACGACACCGTAGGTAATTTGGGCACAGCATTGAATTTATATGAAAGACAGATTGTAAAGCAACTTGCACACCTAAACGAACAGAAGCCCAGATGGTTTGCCCGTAGCAAATGGAACAAGCAACAACAGGCACTAGATAGATTGAGGAGGGTTTGTCACAATGCTGCCCTCGTAATGATTGGAATTAATATTCCTCCCGTCACAGACCAAAATCTCCCGGGTGCAATGGCAATCCAAAGCCCCATAAAAACAGATGAAGTTAAGACTCTTCTGTTCCCTCATGGTATTAAAGACACAGAGGTGCCTACACATGGAGACATTCTGGACTATGTAGCAGAACGAGTCGAATATTTTAAAAGAATGCAAAATAATGTTGTCTCTAACTCAGAGCAGAAATCTCTAACTACGCCCATACAAAATCCGGCTATTCCCACCCGCTCCTCTCTCCTTTACCCGGATTTAGGTAGTCTGACTACACAGCCCCCTCCCCCTTATACTCTACCCGACGACAGCGCAAATAAATTGCAAATGATGGTGGCAGATGCATCGGACACAGAAGGAGAGGAGGCGGCCATGAGCGTAGGGAACTATAGGATGGTGGGAACAGTAGCGTTGAGTCCGTTAAGGGGCGTCCCTACTCCAAAGAAAAGACTAAATGTTAAACAAAAACAGGTTTCCTCCCCGTTAGACAGACTAGACAGCGCACACACCACGCGGAGGCCTAGTTGTAACACAGACCAGGAGGGGGTTTCCCCGAGCAGGGACAGTCGACCACTTGATAAGGAGCTCACCTCAGAAAAATTGACTTCCCTTCTGACAAATCTTACAGAGAGCCACTCAGGCGCTACACAGGCAGACACAACATACACAACTGACCTCCTAGATGAGAGGGAAATACGAGAAAGGCGGTGCTATGAACAACAGATTCAAGATAGACGCAAGGAGGAAGACAGGAGACAGGAACAGAGCGGATATGAGGGCTCGCTAGAAGATATAGAGAAGGGGGAGAGATGTGATCCTTTTCAGAACAGATCACGCCAAACGTATACGTCTAATTACCCAGGTGTTGAGGGGGGGGCATCGGGCCATGAAAGTGGGGAAGAGACGGCGAACCACAGAAGTGATAGAAAGATAGCGGGCCATAAAAGGGATAGGGAAACAGCAAGCCATGAAACTGGGGGGTTTTACAATGGAGCAGGAGGCCAGGGTCGTAAAGACAGCTCTCAGGAAGAGGAAGACAGCAGGAGGGCGAGGTGCAAAGTTAAGCAGATATCTCTGACAGGAACAATAAGTGAACTAGTGGAAGTAGATCAGGTTCTTTCAATGCCCCGTAACAGATTAAGGTCTCACCACACCGCAGAAGACCCCACCAAGCATGCTTTTATGTATCCAGTATTACAGGCGCCTTTAGTGGCCGCGCAAAACGGGAAGACGGCTTATCATCCTTTCACACTAGGGGACATACATGCGCTGATCGATAAAATGCCGTTGCCTACTGAGGGAGGGAGACATTGGATGCGAAGGTTTGCGGACATGGCTGTAGGACAGACTATCTGTCTGGGAGATTTCAGGAGAATACTAGCACAACAGACTTCCTATTATGAGGTAGAAAGAGTTGAGGATAGATCAGGAACATCGACAATGAAAGATGACGTGCCTATTTCCTTTAACGATGTTCACAGCAAGCTGGGCAAAGCAATGAGAGAGCATTTCCCACAGACAGGGGGAGGTTACGGATCACTGTCATTTACATTTACACCTGGAGAGGCTGCAGCAACCATGTTGCTCAGGGCACGCCAACAATACACAATGGCAACTGACTACAGTCCAGATAATAATGACCAACATATACAGATGTTCCGTAAAGCAGTGCTTGCGGCAGTGCCGAAAGAAATTAAAAGTCTGATGGAGGACAATCCAGAGGTAGATCAGTTAAACACACAGACGTGGGAACGTCATTTAGCCCATCATTTAAGTAAATTCAACAAACAACATACAGAGGTTAAAACTGAGGAAGAGGAGTTGAAGGTGCAGTTACTGCGAACGCAGCTGGAAATAGCCCGGAAAACAGTTCAGAATGACAAAAAGAATGCCAAACAGTTGATTGTTCACCCAGTAGCGCCGGCCGCGCAGCCACAGGGGCAGCAAAACCCAAAAGGGGGCCTTTCCAACCAGGGTCTGCCCTATAGTCAGCCCCAATTTGGCTACAATAATAGCTCTTGGCAACAGAGGGGCGGGTTCAGAGGAGGGGTCAGAGGTCGAGGTGGCTTTGGGATGACTCCTAGATTGGAATACGTGAAGGTGTGTTTCATTTGCGGACAGCCAGATCACTGGTTCAAGCAGTGCCCACATGGAGCCCCACCTGGAAGGGGGCGGGCTAAAGGGGGGAACGGATCGGAGAAACCATATATCCAGACACCCCAGGAGGCTGTCCCATTGCCGCAACAACCGAACCAGGGTCACATTGCCCCTAATGCTATGGCCGCCCCCTATGGCCAGTTTGTCCTGTATGAGGGGGAATACTACGAAGAATGAAGACGCCCAGGGAACCCTGGATGTACGGGCCTGGCGGATCCATACATTAATATGACTGTTAAAGACTCAAACCTACCATTCCTTGTTGATTCAGGAGCAAGATATTCCACCATCAATTCTCCCCTCTTCAAGGCGTCCAAAACATCTACAACAGTCTCAGTCATAGGGTTTTCGGGAAAAATAGAAATAATACCGCTTTCCACGCTGTTATCCACCAAGATAGCAGGACAGACATTCTTACACCAGTATATTCTTGCACCAAAAAGCCCGGCTAACCTCATGGGTAGGGATATTCTGATCAAAGCGAATGCCTCCATCCTCTGTTCCCCGGATGGACTGATAATATCATTCCCAAATGGCACAACCATCAATTGTTCGTCTTCTACCATAACATCAGGTTCTCAGATGATGTTGGCCCAGTCCACTGAGGCAGAAGCAACCCAACATGCCACTATATTCTGGGGACTGTTGGACCGACCTCGGGACAACACACCTGGACTGTATTCCATTTTTCAACAATGGAAGCCATGGATTAACCTCCTCAGGCCTTATGGCCCCCCTCCAGACCCCCCCCACCTGACGCTGAATTATGATAGAAAAGACGACCTAAGTTATGAATATGAGTATGATAATGAGGTGTCTATGGCCGTGTGGGACGTTACCACGACAAATCTCTTTGTGGGACAGGCGGGTGTGGCTGCGTCGGTTGAGCTCTCTGATGAACAACTGTACTGGTACCGTTTGTCTGCTGAGTCCACACCACACATTACATTAGCTATCAAAAAGAGTTATGAAGCTAAAGAACTTGGTCCCATGGTAAAGACGCTGCTAGAAGTCGAAGATTGGGAACCTACGCAGATCGCAGCACTGACATACTCTCCCTCACACAGAGCGTATCGTCTTAAAATCTACACACAAGAATGCATCCACATGGAAAGACACGAAGTAGATAGACATCATGGTAGGGAAAAAACTGACCATGCATATACAGTTGACATGTTGCGTGATCTCCCGTCTGACCTGTGGGCGTCGCACTCTCATGATGTAGGTTTCTGCTTAAAAGCCACACCAGTAACATTTGAGGTGAGCAGCTCTGTGCCTGTGAGCCGGTCACAATACCCGATCAAGCCACAGGCAAAAGGGGGTGTTGACAAGGCAGTTGAGGGACTGAAGAAAGCAGGGGTGTTAGAACCCTCACAAAGCCTTTGGAATACTCCCATACTTCCTGTATCAAAATCTAGCGGGGAGTACAGAATGGCTCATGATTTGAGAACCATTAATGCTATTACGACTACAGCTCTGATACCAGTTCCTAACCCCTACACGGCTATCTGTAATGTCTCACCTGAACATACATGGTTCACCTGTATTGACCTAGCCAACGCTTTCTTCTGCATACTGTTAGAGATTAAAAGGGATATCTGATCCGCTTTTCAAATCTCCGCGCGTTCCTATGAAGCTGGTTATAATACAGGAAGAAATCCAGTGCCACCAAGTAAACAATATCTACTTTAATGGTAATATGACAAAATAATACAATCAATACAGTACAAATTCAATACAGTTAATCTTTGGGATCCCGAATTTACCTGCACGTGAGCCAGCCAGAGGAAAGAGGCTGAACACCGCCTGTGTTTCTGTGTTTCTACTCTGTGACAATGGGAGGAGTTATCAGATCCTCCCATTCGGACATCATTGATTGGCCGCCCCAAATATCACAGACCCCTTAGACCTTAGGCTTCCCCAATCACTGTAGCTAGGTCTAAACTGAAGGCAACTCAAGACATGCTCTCACCTTCCCCCATCTTCCTTTGTCCTCAAAAACATATGTCAAACAGGCCCCACATCCAGCTCACAGTTCCACCCAAATTATTCCCTTTTTAAGCTTATCCATAGTTTGCTAACATGAATAAATACAAATATAACTTTACAAATCCCCCTTTTGGTCTCATTTTAAGAGATCAACTATTTCAAGACACTCACATTATAACCTGGGATTCAGACTATTTAAACATTCAGGAATGGCTCCACATATCAACTTCATATGACCGTGTAGAAATACCAAAATATATCCTCAGTGTTTAGACAAATCGTCCATCAATAGCACAAAAATAAACATACCAAAAAATATATAGAAGAAAATAGTAAAATATATGTTTCCAAATAACCTCTTTTATCATTTATCATTTAGTCCTCCTTAATCATCAAATTACAAACTTTAAAAATAGCTTGCATCTCAAAGATTTGCTTCAAGACAATTATAGTAAAAACACATTTAACATTTAGGATTATTAGCAATCCACCTGAGGTATAAAATCTGGATTGTAAAGGTCCAGTTGAAATTCACAGTTCAAAGTATAGCATTCACAGTGGTGATTCGATTAATCCGTAATCTGCAAAATTGCAGTGTCCTCAAGCTTTAACATTACTTCACTACGCTTTAGTCAAAAGTAAGGCACTTATCTAAACATTCATTTTAGTCAAATACATTGTTTAAAAATCTGAAAAAGAAGAATCAGACATTTATTGTTGCATTGGGCATGTCAGCAGCGCATCAGGAACACATTTTGAACCACCCGAAACCCAAGACAGTCAAAGACATGTTGTCTTTTTTGGGCCTCACAGGCTACAGCAGACACTACATCCCAGAGTATAACCCAAGAACAGCTGAACTCAGAAAACTCATCAACGAGAAAGGCATGCGCAATCTCACTGCCACACTAGACTGGACACAAGCGGCAGAAGCTGCGTTCATTTCTCTCAAACAATCCATGTCCCAAGTCACGGCTCTCGCCGCTGCATCCTATGCATTACCATTCTTTCTTGATGTTTCTGAAAATGAAGACACAGTAAATGGGATTCTTTTTCAGAAAAAGGGGGGTTGTAGGACAATATTGATGTATGTCAGTGTTACACTGGACAGAGTGGAAAACAGAGAACCTCCCTGCATGAGACACGCGGCAGGTACAGCACGTATCTTAAACAAGATTTCACACATTGTGATGGGCCATCCTTTGACAGTACTGACAACACACAGCATTGTCTCTTTTGTGAACTCAAGTGCATTCACAATGACTTCAACGAGACAAACAAGGCTGGAGAAAACTCTGACAAAGGCACACATCACATACACACACGAAGGAGTTAACAGCGCAGACACCATAGGTAGCGGAGAGCCCCATAGGTGTGAGGAAAGAATCATTCAAGATGTGAAGCTAAGAATAGATCTCAGAGACGAGCCCATCCCACAGGCAGAAAACCTGTTCACAGACGGCTGTTGTTTTAGACACCCCCAAAACGGCCTCCAAGCAGCCTATGCCGTGGTAAAACAAAAACCTGAGGGAAACTTTGAGGAAGTATCAGCTGGGGAAGTAACAGGGAAAGTATCAGCACAGTTGGCAGAAGTAATGGGAGTCATTGCAGCATTAGAGCTATCAAAAGGAAAGGATGTAAACATCTACACTGATTCAGCATATGTCCACGGCGTAATTCACGTGGAAATGCGACAATGGTTGAGAGCAGGATTTGTAACGTCCACAAATACCCCCATCAAACATGAGAAAGAGATCAGAAGGCTTGCAGAAGCAGTAATGTTGCCCAACAAGTTAGCTTTACTTAAGTGTAAAGGTCACAACGCAGAAAACAACTACTTGGCTTGGGGTAACAATGCAGCGGACAAAGCAGCTAAAGAGAAGGCAGGATATACACCATGGTATCAAATGCTTGTCTTAAAATCCGCTGACTTGCTGCCCGCAATAACAGATGAGACGCTTAAAGAAGCTCAAGAAGCGGGGTCTCCTCAAGACAAAAAACTATGGTCAAACCGGGGAGCTACCAACAAAGAGGGGATATGGTACTCCCCAGATGGGAGACCGGTTATACCCCCAGAGTGGATAAGATCCATGCTTAAAGAAGCACACGGCCCAACGCATTGTGGTAAAACTCAGATGAACAGGCACCTGACCCACTGGTGGCACCCATACCTACCAGACATGATAGCAAATCACCTAGAAGAGTGTGTAATTTGCTTAACCCATAACATCAGAGCCACTGTGAAACCACACCAGGGAAAGTTTCCTTTACCTAAGATGGCAGGAGAAGAAATCATCATTGACTACACTGACATGATTGACAAAGTAAGAGGATTCAGATATTTGTTAGTAGTAGTAGATGGATACACAGGTTGGCCAGAAGCTATCCCTTGCAGAAGAGAAGATGCAGACTCAGTGATCAAATTCCTAGTCACGCATTACATTCCATTACATGGATTTCCTAGGAAAGTGAGGTCAGACAATGGCAGCCATTTCAAGAACCATGACCTACGCACAGTAGAAGAGTCCCTAGGACTAAGACACAGTTTTGGAGCAGTTTATCATCCACAGTCTCAGGGAAAAGTGGAAAGGATGAACCAGAACTTAAAACAAAAACTCAGCAAAGCATGTGAAGAGACGGGCATGAAATGGGTAGACGCATTGCCTCTGGCTCTTCTGTCAATCAGGAGCTCCATTAACAAAGGGACAGGTTTCTCTCCATTTGAGCTCACTTATGGTCACCAGTTCCCAGGTCCAGGAGCCCTAAGTGTAGGAAAGGAAGTAGAGGTTCTGAGTTCGAAACCATACTTCCAGCAACTTAAGGGATTAGTGGCAGATTTTTCCACCCAGGTTGCAGAGGCAAAAGGGGGACCCGAGAAACACGAAGCGAACACTGCGGAGTTCGTCTGGCTGAAAGCGATCAGACCCAAGTGGCTGAGACCCAGGTTCTCTGGACCCCATCGGGTGATGCAGAGGACATCTCACGCTGTCCGCTTGGAAGGGAAAGGAGACATCTGGTACCACTGGAATCAGTGCGCAGTGGGGAAACCTCCGGGAAGGACCCTAGACGACATCATCACGGACGTGGTCCGCGCAGAGGAGGAGGAACCAGAGGACAACACTCCTATCACCGACCCAGAAGTCGCCATAAGCGGGCGGGCTGAAGAGGACGGCGAGGAACGGTCCTGAGGGAACGAGGCAGAGCGGGGTGGATCAACGCTTCCAGATGGCGTCTGTCTCCTCCACCGGAGGCTGGCGTGTGAAAGCTGTCATCATCCTCCTCGTGCTGGGCCTGCTGTACCTGTCCAAGGTAGCCCCGCTTGATGAAGCTGTGACCATTCCAACGACAGGTGGCCCAGACTCTGAGGGCAAAATCACACCAACGGGCCAATCAGTGCCTAGCGACAAAGACAGGGTGGCGACTACACGGTGTGGGAAGCGTATCCAGGGACGCGGTATCAGGAGTTCCGGGTCTCGTCAGGGATGGTAAGAATAACACTCAACACCATTGCAAATATGCCCCCAGAACTGTGGTGTAGCACGGCAGAACAGTTAAAATATGAGTCCCAGTGCACGGCACGGAAGCCAGATTACAAAGCTCCCAATTCGGGGGTCACTGGATGTGCATTTATTGAACCAGAGCATGAAACAGATTTTTCTAATTTAGGGGTCGCCGGACACGCCTCTATTAGAACATATATTGAACCATATCATGAAACAGGTTCTCCGGAAAAAGCCCTAATATCCACTCCACTTAAACAAACAGGAGAGGATGTAGATTCTTCAAAAAAGGCCTTAATCGCTCCACCTAAACTAACTAAAACCAATTCGGCAATGAGTTTAATGTTAGACTATGCACATGAACGCAATGTTAGCAACTGTTGGCTGTGCCAAAACATGCCAGAATCCGTACATTCTCCCATGTTTAGCCCAATTCCTTTCACGAAAGCGGACTACGGTTTAGTTAGCTGGAATGACATAGCATCCCGCATTGGAGATGAGGCCGAGGATTGTTACACTCCTTCGTATCCAATAAACTCTGAGAAACCTCTACAATACAAGGGTTTAATCTCGCTCATTGTTGAGACAGTAAATAAGGATTACCTGCCAGAGGGGTTCAAACAGTTGACGGTCCTAAGACTAATATATGTGAAGAAATATATTAACCTAGCTTTTGAATACAGATTCCAATTAGCTCTAGCCCAGACTAATTGCTCGGTTAACTTTACCAGTCCAATATGTACACTGCAACCACACACTCCATCTTTATTAGTTGAGGCTTTGGTAACAGTAGTGCCCTGGTTCGGCTCCAGAACAGTGGACTCAGTTGAGGTTAAAATACATGACTGTTCGCAGCCATTACCCTTAGGTAAGTCCCCTACCCGTGACTGTTCTGTCTATGTTCCCCCAGTTGTAGTACATGAGTGGAAGAATGTGTCCATCTGTTTCCAGAATGAAAGAGGATCTCTTACCTCTCCAGATGTGGGCCACAGCGACTGTAATACCGTAATAAAGGTGCAGTTAGCCAGAACGCCCCTCCCGCAGAGGGTTTACTTAGTTTGTGGGGACCGAGCCTATGGCTGTATGCCTTATGACATTTTCTATGGCACCTGTTACCTGGCCTATCTAATCCCTTTAATCCGTAAAGTGAAGACTGATGAGATTGCAGCTATACTTCCCTCTCTACATAGAAACAGCAGGTCGATTACAGAAGGACAGCGGATGGCTAGTCTATTTTTACCATGGTACGGTATTTATGTTTCTCAGCAGGAAATTGTGGCGTTGTCCAAAGTAGTGGAAAATCACTTAAATGCATCTAACACAGCCATGTTAGCCGAACATAAGGAATTACAGGAGGTTAGGACTGTAGCATTACAAAATCGTATGGCACTGGATCTTTTATTAGCCGCCCAGGGGGGCACATGCAAGGTGATTGGATCTGAGTGTTGTTCTTTCATCTCTGATGCTACACCTGAGGTCATGGATATGGCTCATGATACCGCCAGGGGGATAAAAGAGTTGCATGAAACTCATGGGTTTACCCTTGGGGATTTAACTGGAACTTTTGGATCGTGGGGTGCGGGGTTGGTTAAATTTGCAGTGACCGTTTCAATGTTTATCTTAGTTGTGCTAATTGTGATAATCTGCTTGGTCACTGTAGTTAAACTAGCCATACGAAAGATGACCAAAACCGCCCTCCAGGCTCCACAGAGACTAGTGGGATATTCCACAGTGGATGACTCCGTGTTGATGTACGACGCCCAGCTTTCAGATCCGTGGGGCACAATCACGGCTTCTGCTCCATGGGGACCCCCACAAAATGAATGACAAGTTGATTAAAATTGACACTCAGAATGTAGAAGATGTATATAGATTTTACCTTTTCGGGTTTTTACACTACGCAATAAATGTCTGATTCTTCTTTTTCAGATTTTTAAACAATGTATTTGACTAAAATGAATGTATAGATAAGTGCCTTACTTTTGACTAAAGCGTAGTGAAGTAATGTTAAAGCTTGAGGACACTGCAATTTTGCAGATTACGGATTAATCGAATCACCACTGTGAATGCTATACTTTGAACTGTGAATTTCAACTGGACCTTTACAATCCAGATTTTATACCTCAGGTGGATTGCTAATAATCCTAAATGTTAAATGTGTTTTTACTATAATTGTCTTGAAGCAAATCTTTGAGATGCAAGCTATTTTTAAAGTTTGTAATTTGATGATTAAGGAGGACTAAATGATAAATGATAAAAGAGGTTATTTGGAAACATATATTTTACTATTTTCTTCTATATATTTTTTTGGTATGTTTATTTTTGTGCTATTGATGGACGATTTGTCTAAACACTGAGGATATATTTTGGTATTTCTACACGGTCATATGAAGTTGATATGTGGAGCCATTCCTGAATGTTTAAATAGTCTGAATCCCAGGTTATAATGTGAGTGTCTTGAAATAGTTGATCTCTTAAAATGAGACCAAAAGGGGGATTTGTAGAGTTATATTTGTATTTATTCATGTTAGCAAACTATGGATAAGCTTAAAATGGGAATAATTTGGGTGGAACTGTGAGCTGGATGTGGGGCCTGTTTGACATATGTTTTTGAGGACAAAGGAAGATGGGGGAAGGTGAGAGCATGTCTTGAGTTGCATTCAATTTAGATCTAGCTACAGTGATTGGGGAAGCCTAAGGTCTAAGGTGTCTGTGATATTTGGGGCGGCCAATCAATGATGTCCGAATGGGAGGATCTGATAACTCCTCCCATTGTCACAGAGTAGAAACACAGAAACACACGCGGTGTTCAGCCTCTTTCCTCTGGCTGGCTCACGTGCAGGTAAATTCGGGATCCCAAAGATTAACTGTATTGAATTTGTACTGTATTGATTGTATTATTTTGTCATATTACCATTAAAGTAGATATTGTTTACTTGGTGGCACTGGATTTCTTCCTGTATTATAACCAGCTTCATAGGAACGCGCGGAGATTTGAAAAGCGGATCAGATATCCCTTTATATCTCTAACAGTACTTGACTGATTTTGTATCGCTTTGCATTCTGGGTTAACAGACTGGAAAGCGATAGGTCGCTTTTCCTGTCAATCAAGTAAACTCCTGTGGCAGGGAGCGGGAGGAGGGATCAAAACCTGTTTTGTCTATTTTAACCTTTATATATACAGTCTATGATTTTAACCTATGATTTTAACGGAGCTGGATTTTTTTTTATGAATGACTCGCGATCTACCAGCATTGCCCCCGCGGTCGACCGGGGGGACGTACTGGGCACCTCTGCCTTACACACACAAATTCTGAAATATCAGCACAGCATCGTATCCAAAATATCACAAAAAAGTAATCATAGTATGAAAAACTGCGTTGTATAGTAAATATCAAAAGTATAGTGTATCAAAAATGTATGCAACAAATGCATAGTTTGTGAAAGGATGTCCTGAGTCCGTAGGTCCTCATGTTAAACCTCAGGATTTCTCGACTTTCACTATATAGTAGCCTACACATAGTATGTCACAAATATGACAAAATATGACAAATTGTGATAATGTTGTATGTCAGTTTTCTTTTAAATCATAAAAAACAACAAAGTATAGTCTTTTAAAAATAAATGTAACACAAGTCATTTTGTTGAAATGACATTGAAACAATATTTCATGTGAAGAACAGGCATATTGTTGTTGTTGAACATAAATAAATATACGAACATATTGAAACATAATTGTTGTGTTGAAGAACTGCATGAACCTGCTGTTTATTGACATGAATGTAATCAATTAAATCCACACAAACATTATATATATAAAAAAGCAAACACAGTGATGATATTTTTTTTAATGTCTTTATTTAAGCTAAATTCATCCAGAAAACTCAAGCAGAAACTAAGACGTCCACCTGAGCTCCGGGTCTCTACGGGGTCTTAGCTGCTGTTGTATCCGAGGGAAGGCGCCTCCTGTCCGGGCTGACCGACCATCAGTCACCAGCCGCTCACTTCCTGCGGCGGGAGGCAGCTCCCTTTTTGCTGCTGCAAAGCGCAAAGAGCAGAAACAGAGTCAGATGTGTGCAGTGATCCTCTTATGGTGGGTGTAATTATAGATGGATACCCATTTCATAACATAGCAAAGGGTGGGAAACAAACAAACTACTGGAACAATTTCTTGAAGCTACATTGCCCCCTGGTGTTTAAACAAGCTAGTTACAACAATATACCTAAACAGTTGTTAACTATGTTATCAAAATGAAATCTGAAGTCAAACCAATCATAAAAGTTAGCCAAATGTTGTATTAGGTTGTGGAGTTTAACTAAATAGAAGTATTGTACTTAAGTAACGTTTTGAGACTTAAAGTAACCAATTGACCATTGGCAATATTCAAATGCACTTGACAGGACAGAAATCTCTATCTTTAAGAAATACTATGAGTCTGTGTTGAACTGTGTTCAGAGTTCATTTGATTGTCTGAGGGCCTTACTGTTTCTGCAGCTCATCAATGCGGTTCCTGAGAGAGATCACCTGGAAGACAAACAGTGGTGTTTAAAGCAGAAATATCAGGGAAATGACTTTCACACCTCGAGAACTTTGATATTATCTGTTTTGAGCTGCAACATGCAGCTTTTTCCACATTAAATGACCACCAATTGAACACAGTCCACAGTTTTTAAGTGAATCCTGTTTATCTAAAAATAAGTATAGGGAGAGAAGTTTGGTCCGATTTTTGAAGATTGACTAGTTTTTAACTATTCATGGTATCATTGTTCAAATGACCCAAAACAATTATGTGTTAAACCTCAATTACTGTAGAAAGCCCTTTTCATACAAACATAAATACTGACGTGATCATAATAAATGTCAACCAAAGCAATGGAGGAAAAACAACGAGAGGATTCTGACCTATCAACATGTATCAGTGAGCGTGACAACACCCTTTTTATTTATTTAAGAAGTGCTGAAGTCTTGCTTATGTTTTTAGTAACCAAAACTAAATTCAACTTATGTATCTAGAAATCTGAACAAGGTATTTACTTCTTCGACAGATACAGTATGCTCCATGAAATCAATGTAAAAGTTTTCAATTGTAGTCTTTGATGTGTGAACAAACTAATACACCATTTGCTCACTGACCTCATATCTCTGTCTCTTGAGCCTCTCACAGTGGTCGTATTTAATGGTCTCCAGGTCGTGCAGCCACTCCCACAGCTCCTTCGCCTTATCCCTGACAAACACAAATCAAACGTTCAATAAACAAAGTTTAACAGCAGCTGGAAGTGATATGTTGCTTCATGCAAGTGAATCTGGGGTGATCTTAAATATGACTTTTCTATTTTCTGATTCTGTTGTTGTTTTGCACAGATAAAACATTATTATCTTAAAGGGATTACACTAAAAAGTCCAAAGTCTGTTTGCGATGCATAATACCTTGAATCCATTATTATCTAATCAGCAAACAGTAATTAGTACCAAGGCTTAAGTAACACTTAATCATATGACTCTATTCTCTCTCAAACCTCAGTCGCTTTGGATAAAAGTGTCAGCTAAATGCAATGTAATAATGTAATAATAATTAGTTTTCTCTTTCTTTAATAATACACTGTATTTTTCTACAATGTAAAATGTATTTTTTTTTAAGTCTTCAAGGTGTGTATATTTGTATTAATGGATTTAGTTCTAGAGATTTAACAAACATATTGATAGGACATTCTGATGAATTAAAGCCTATATTTGATTACAGTTTGGCACCATTAAAGGGACAGTTCAACCCAAAATCAGAAATAGAGATCTATGCAGATTGATGCTTCTGACAAATGGACATGAACAGCGCGTAGCTTTTTGTGTACAAAGAGGGGTGTATTGTTTATTAGTTGACACTAAATGAAGATATACATTTGTGGTGATTATGCAGCAACTAACCATATCACTTTTTCTTTCAGGAATGTGAAGGTTTTGTGTTGTGAAGATTTCATTTAAACATTTGAATGATGATTGTGCATCAGTGATCAATGCTCTGGTGTCACTGCTGTGTTCTTTAGACTGTGACTGTGTGTTACCCCAGATCTGCATCGCTGAAATCATCATCAACATCAAGAGGTTTGCATCTCTCTGCCATGATCTTTTTCTTCTTTTCTCTTTCAGTCTGCTTCTTGCCTCTCTTCCCTTCAATCTAAAACAAACAACAACCAACATTTTGTATGACGTTAAAGCAACAGTTTCAAAATAAAACAAAACACAAATAAAGGAATACAAAATGACCTTCTGCAGGTGGCTGCTGTAGCCTGATCCCATGCTGCTCAGCACGTTCTTCTTCTTGGCGTCCTCCTCCATCTTCCTGTGGACGTCTGCCTCCTCCCTTTTCTGACGCTCAGCCTTTAAGATTAAGTGTAAAATATGACAGTTAGACAGCTTGACAAATGGAAGGAAAACCACTTAGTTATGAACTGGTTTTAATGTTTCTAGATGCCCCAATCAGTTTAAAAGTAACTTAACAGTGCCTGAAAATCTTGTGTTTTGCTGGCCTCCAGTCATTCAACACATCACTTGGTTGCAGTGATGTAGAAATGTATTCGGTACACTCTGACATAACTGCTAGTTGTGACGTGGTATAGGCAAAAATATAGATCGGTCAAAAGCTCGTACTGTAAATAACAAATGATGGGAACTTGTGAAGGTGAATCTATTTGAACAGGTCAGGAACACGTACCTCTCGCCTGGCCTGCCTCTCTTTATCCTTCTCAGAACGAATCCTCTGCTGCTCAGCTCGCTCTGCGCGACGCTTCTCCTGAAAACGCAAATTAAAACGCAATGCTGCAAAGCTGTGCAATATTTGAGCCAAAGTTTTAGTAGTCTGGTGTATTTCTACATATCTGCAGTGATCCTTATGAATCATACTGAAAGCAGGCCTACAGTATGAATAGACATTCTGCTGCAGGTTATCTATTGCATGTGAAATGCATGTTTTGTTTTCAGGTAAAATCTCACAATTCTGTCTTTGAGTCCCAGGAGCTCCTCCTCCTCCTTCTTCCTGGACTCAAAGTGAGCGTCGATCAGCGACTGCAGCTCATACAGGTCCTTGTTTTGGCGTTTCTTCTGGATGTCCTGTACGAGGCAAACAGGAAATGGCAGTTATTAACGGACAGGACAGAGGTTGTTGGCTCCAAACCCACAAATGTATACCCAGCCTTTGAAAGTGAAACAGTTATAAGACAGGGAAAGAGATAATACATGCAAATGTTCATTGTTTGTGCTTACAATGGTCTAATTAAATACAAACAAAAACACCAGTAAGAAAAGCATATACAGTAACTTGCTGTTGCTGCCCTAATGCCACTTGGAAAATATTGTTTTACTGAAAAATATTTGGTAACTGTTCGCATTTCTATAGCAGCTTTAATCTAAATTGTAGTTTTTAAGTCTTTGTTTTTTAAGTCTCTAATTACTGTTTGACCTTCTTTGTTGTTGCTTGTTTTTAATTATGCTCTGTAAGGTGTCCTTGAGAGCTTTGAACGGCGCCCATAAATAAAATGCATTATTATTATTAAATGGCTTCACACAACACTACTGTATAACATGCGAGTAGGAGATTATTGGTTTAAATGACTTACATCAAAGTCCACTTTCTCACCATCTGGGATCTTGGGAGCAGGGGGTCTGTTGAAGGGAAATAAGAACAAGAAGAAGTAACTTCAATCTGCCAGCAATGTAACACATAATGGATTTCATGAAGGGCAATAAATGGACTTACTTGAACTTTGGCTTCTCCTCTGTTTTGTTTTTTTCAGGAACAGTGAGAAAAGACAGATATCACACTGTTAGAAATATGATTTTGGTGAGAGATGAATATTCTGCTGGTTAATCAGGGGGAGATCCATGTGAACAAGCTGAGTTACATCTGTTTCACATCTCCAGTAGATAACAGTCGTTTGAGTGGTCAGTGGTCCAATTCCTGTGTGTTAGCCTCTGTTGTAAGCAATGTCAGTCCACAGATTGTTCCTTTATTTTGAGTTAATATATTGTGCATTAGTGTGTCAATCAAACCAATAGAATCAGAGACATTTGAGGTGCTAATCAGGATCAGTACGGCGTGTGTCATACATCACCACATGAACTATGTAAGGGTTTATTTTCTGAACATCATCGCACACCTTTCACAAACGGGAGTTTGACAGTGTAATTACTGTTAATTGATGTGCAAAGAAAACACAGATGGGATTGTAACAGAAACAAATAACTAAGTTTGTGATTAGCTTTTTTCTATGGGACCCTCACACTATAAAAAGACAACAGACAACACGGGAGGAAAAACGCAAGCAAGCAACAGCGACTCAGCAGGAAATACAAACTACCGTCTTGATCGCCCTCGTCATCTGGCAGAAAACATTCATGCAAAAAAGAGAAGAAGCAGACATGAGCAGTGGGGCCCGTAACCATGACTCATCATTTCTGAATCCTCTACCCTGATCCCCCACGCCGCTAAAACACACAGATACTTTCTGGCTTCCGCTAAAGGAAGATCAGTGAAACAATCTTTATATGTTCATGTGCGGAAGGTGAGAAAGGACAGAAGAACGTTAGGGCCAGGCATAGAGGGAAAAGACCAGTTGGACCTTTAGTTTGCATTATGAGAATGAAGTCGAAAAGAAAATGATATGAAGTTGAAATGAAATGTTGAGAATAAAATCAAAATATTAAAGTTAGAATGTTGAGGGAAAGAATAACATAAAAATGTATAGAATAAAGTAAATATTTAAACAATAAGGTAGAAATGTAAAGAATAAAGTAGAAATTCAAAGAATAAATAAAAAATGTAAAGAATAAAGTAGACATTTAAAGAATACATTAGAAATGTAAAGAATAAAGTAGAAATCTCTGCTCCAATGAAGAGAACAAAGCCATCAAGAATGACTCATTTTGGGAAAGAAGTTGAAATGTCTAGAATATAACAAACCAAGAGAGCGTTACAGAAAGTTTGACTTTGGAAGCATTTCGATGATATTCTCAACGTTTCAACTTTCTTAGACTACAATCTTCTTGTTCCCATTTGTTCCCCTCATGCTTGGCCCTAATAGTCTCCTGTGGTGAAAGAGTCCTCTGCAGACAGGGAAACAGAAACAGGTCTAATCGACGAACAGAGAAGAATACAAATCCACATACCTTCCTCTTCATAGGCGTCTGCATGCAGCAAGCGTCCAAAGCAAGAGCAAAAACAAAAGAATCATTAGTGGTTGGACTGGTCAAGCCTGCTCCTGTCCTCTCTACATTGCAGAGTTTATGCAGCACCTTTAACCTGGCAGCCACTGCAGGAGTACCATGACAGTGGCTTTTGAAACAGGGATCTCCAGAGCAGCGATGTCTGGGCATTATATCAGCCAGCGTACAGCGAGGCCTGGGACTTCTGCAATTGCTCCATTTGTTTGAAGGTGTCTTCACAGATCATAAAAGCATTTCAACAAACAAAACAACATTTCCATGTAAGAATTGAATAGTGATGACAAATGCTTTTCATTGCAACACCCCAATGCTTTAGAGCAGTTTGCCAGACTCACTCTTCATCTACTCATGGAAATAAATATGCTAAACATGGACTGAACGGAGGCAAAGAAGAACAACTTTTACATGACTGAAATTACCCATCATGCTTCCTGTTACAGCCTTAAAGATGAGCTTTTCCAAAATGTAAATATTGGCAAAAGAACAAAACAAGACAGGGCAGTTCATTCATGTAAAAGCAGCTGATTGTTTTCTTCTCCCTCACAACATTTATATGCACATATTCAAAGCACACATATGACACTGAGCGATAACATGTTTTGTTTGTTTGTGGTGTCGGCTAACACTGATGGGGATGTGATATGATAACTGTGGATATTTTATAAAGCAAAACCCAAATGTTTGCTGAAGTGCACTCTAAAACATGGCTTATTGGAGGAGCCCCAAGACAAAGGCACTTGAGGGGTCTTCAATAAAACATGACTAGTGCAACACACACTGGCCTTGTCATGCCAAGCCGACCCGGGAGGCACATGTGATAAACCGCAGCTTTTTGATGCGAGATGACCCAATGTTGGACACTTACATGGAAAACCACGAACAAGGTTATAAATTGATTCTTTATACTATTTGTTCTCTTAAACTAATGTAAAATGTTTTTGCCAGAAGAGTGTGATACAGCAGCATTGTAGAGTAATGTGTAGTGCTCGCTCCACCAACATTTCTACGGAAATTGACAAAATTGTTCGTTTGGATTTTAAAGAAATGTTTTGGTTAGCTAAACTTACCAATTACATTATAATTAGGCCTAACTTAGGGGGAAACATTTTTGCACCGTCTCTAAAAGCAGAGTTTCGGCTTTGTGAAGATGCAAATATGAGCAAAAAAGCTCATCATAAATACATTCTACATTGATAAATTGCATTTGATTTGTTTTGCAGCAAGGTGATGCTGACATGTCTTTGATGCTACGGTGCAGAGTGCTGAGTGTCCTGCAGGAGAACGGTGAAGGGACTGCCCATGCCACGTACCTTCCTCCTCATGAACCTCCTCTGGCTCTGGCTCTGGTTCTGGTTCAGGCTCTACCTCTGGCTCTGCTTCTACCTGGGCCTCCGCCTCAGGGGCTACTTCTACTTCTACTACCTCCTCCTGGGCTACGGGTACGCAGCATGCACCAAACCGTCGGGTAGAGGGAGGGTGTCGCAGAAGGACGTTAATGAAGACCACAGACATGACAAAAAGTGAGAGATTACTTTAGTTACAGAGAGGATGGATGGGTGAGTGATGGACAGAGCTGCTGGAGAGAGAGAAACACATGATAATGAGAAAAAGTCAGTTGACCTTTCACACAGAAGCAATATTGAACTGTTCCGGCAGAAAACTTACTGAGGGTGTATATTTATTTTCTTGCAAGTTGTTTGCTTCCACAATATGGTAAGTATGATGGGTGCTAATGATCCCTTATTACTATAGTTTACTGCGACATCACTTACATTACATTTTCCACTGTATAGTTTTCTTTTAAGGAAAATATTTGAGTTGATGTAGTTTTTCTATAGAGATTTCATACCGTGTAGGTTTTTACCAAGTTTCAACATCTACTGCTGAAAAATGAAGTAAATGCCTCCTCTTTCCATTTTTGATTAGCCGGCAGTCAGTGTACTCATCTGTTTAGGTATTGTGGTTGGGTTAGGTTTGTAACAAGAGTCTCATCCTTTTTCTGAAAATATGATACAACTAATTGGTAATTGTGCTACTAATGATTCACAGTGATGAACACTGTTTTCGGACTATTTAAAAAATGTTGTATGGTTTAAATGTCTTTTGCATGTTTCCTCTATATGCTACAGCCGTTGTTAAGACATTTAAATACAGGCTGTTATTTTCATGGGGTTAAATGTGCTTGCTTTCCACCCTCCTCACTATTTGTATTATAATCTTAAAATATTTTAACATTGATGGTGCGCTCCAGTTCTACCAGAAAGACAGAATGTCAGACTTCCCAGTCGGAGATTTCAACTAGAACGGCCCCTGAAGTCGAATTTCTGACTGGCAAAGTCTGAGACAACCTCTCCAACTCAATGTTAGAATCCAAGATGGCTGTGTCGCACATGCACTAAGTGGAAGCTGCAGTTATATACTGTTTATAAGACACATCACAGTGCTTTCAAACCTTGTGTGTACAGGTCAATATTATGTTGGTATGAGAAACCAATGCTAAGTGCATTGTTATCATTGTTTACTTACTATGGCTAACAATGGCTCCGAGGTAAATCAGATGCACCATTATTTATCCAGTTAGCATTGAGTTTTTTCCTGGTATGGTAGTAAACTGACTGCTAAATGTAAGTTGTTGCAGTAGTTTCTGCCAGCATGACCTATGTGAAGTTTTATGAGAATCATCCAGGTAGTTTTCCACCTTTACTGTTGAAATATGGCCGTTGTGTGAATGAGGTCAATGACAGTTGTATTGATGTGACATCAACATATGACAATGTAGACATGTCACATACCAAGAAATAAAATGTAAAATGAATAGAATCTCACTCACATTTATTTCTCAACCATGTGATTCAAAACATCACTCCGAAATAGTCACCCTTAACTTGGACATGTTTGACTTACAGCTATAAAGAAGAAACATCTACTCTTCCTTTTTGTTTGGACAATTAAATATTTTATAAGATTTTTTTTGGTAGAGGTTAAAGGTAGAAACGATGCAGTGAAAATACGTTTTCATAGTTGTACTTGGCATTCTGGACAGCTGCACATCCTGTATGAAGCTGGTGCAGCATCAAACACTTCAAATTAAGGGTGAAATCAGGCAGCTATCAAATAAGTGCAATAGAGAAAAGTTCTGAAATATGGAATCAATTCAGTCATCTTTACCTTCCTCGTCTTCAGATGGGGAAAAAGAAGTTTGGAAAAACGGAGAGAAATACAACCTTTTGTCACAAATACATACAAAATATTCTCCAAGCTGACCATGATATAAATAACACGTTTTTAAAAGACCAATTAAGTTTGTACGTAAACATTTACAGTATATGAGGCACATTTTATAGTAAGTATTTTCATTACATTCAAAATATAAGGTCAATAAATTAATTATATACTGTATATAAATGTCACATCCAAACAAAGCCATACCAAATACCCCAAAATTGAATATAAATCTAACAAAATGTGTATTTTGTTTTTCAATGTAGTCAAACAATCTGAGTAGGCTAGTTGCTACTTACCCTCAACATGATCCCTGAAATATAAAAGATAAGACATTCAGAATGAAACAGGAAATGCACGACTTTATTTGTTATTGAATGGACATTAAACAGCAATGTGTATTACAATTGACACTTACAAATCCTCTGTGTCGGACATGGTGACAGCAGACTACTTCACACCTGAGGAAAGACAAAGAGCTGGATGAGCTGACACGGTTGAAGTAGAACAGGGAGATCATGTTGATATCAAAATGTTAAAAGTTTGATCCCCAGCTAAATCTGTTATGCTTCTCAAATTATCAAACTTCTCAAGTTTTTTTAACTTTTTTTATTAAACCCAAAAAGTGTTACTTTGATAATAAGCAAAAAGCATCAGCCTGCGTACAAAACCCAAAAAGAAATATGTTTCTGCTATTTGCTTACTTGCAAAGAGTTATATGAAAGGATCAATAGCACTGTCTGTACAGTAAATACAAAACTTTAGCAGGCACATACTAGCCTAAGCTTAGGTTAGTTTAGCATACTTTTTTTTTAAATTTAGGGTCACTAGTTTAGACCATAGGCTGTATATAAATGGACGTAGTGTCCGTGACGTCACCCATAGAATTATGAAGAGTTGCCGTGAAGCCCTTAGTAGGCGGAGTCGGCCACTAACGGCTCGACTGTGACGTCAGAGTCTAATCCCGCCTAATCCAAATAAGGGCAAAGAGGCGGAGCCGAGGCAGGACCTGCTGCCTCCGAACTGGAAGTAAACAGAGCTAGCTCAGGCTAAGAAGCTAAGCTAACATGAAATACATGCATACCAAGTTACTGCTAACAGTGTAGTTCCCCTATATAAACGTTACATTCATAATCAAATGAGACAATCTGCAAGAGAATTAGGTATATTTTGTTATTCTTAATGCTTGTCATTCACACGTTGAGAAAAGACGGACCTAACGGAGTGGGCTAGCTCCGGAACGCCGGCTGGAGCTAGCCCCCTGCGGCTCCGTTAGCTCCGGCGGCCACCACTGGGATAATTGGGTCCCCTATTAACCCTCTGGAGTCGGTGGATAATTTTACGTATTTAATCATATATTTCCGATTATAAGGAGTAGAAATATGATTCAGATATCCGCGTAATCGCTGGAAGAGTAGCTTTCCAGCGGTATCTCCTGTGAGACTGTAACCAGGGCACAGTAGCCAATATGGCCGCTCAAAGCAGCTTGACTTTACACTGTGTGGGATTGGTGGATTCGTGTGTCCGTCAAGGAAATCTCGGCCGGCAGCCATCATGGTCTGAAATGACCAATGGACATCGAGAAATCACTAAGGACCTACCCACCAAGTAAACAAAACATAAACCACGTGTCTCCCATCAGTTTACGTCTTTGAGGAGAGAGAGAGAGAGCCAGAGAAAATGGCTAAAAAAAACTTTACAGTTGCCGACTTCGCCAGAGATTTTTTTTCGCTAGCAGCAGTGAAGATAGAGCCTCAGAACCTGAAGTCTTCGACTCTTCTGAAGAAGAAGAATACAAAGACAACAACAAGGATCCATTTGGGCATGGGTAAGTGTAAATATTACAGTAATAGTGTACTGGCAATGTGTGGGGAATACCGCGAAAATGAACAATAGGTGTATTGATATATATTATTTATCGATAGTCATGAACTTTTTATTGGACAAAATAGACTCTCCATTAGCAAACGTTTACTCTGTGTTAACGTTATTTTGGTGTGTAAAAGTGAGATTACATGTGTAGATGATTAAATTAATCATTTATTCGTCCCACAACGGAGACATTTACAGTGACATGTTTTTGCCATCGATTATTTTATCATACTGTTCTGTACAGATGCGACGTTGTAGTCAGATGTAGCCTATGTATATGTGTGTCTGTGATTTTATACTGAATGTAAAGTAACAGGAAATATGTGTGTGTGTGTGTGTGTGTGTGTGAGAGAGAGAGAGAGACTCCTCCAACCTCCCAAACTTTCTTTTTATGTGTGCATTGTTATTTGTGCTTGAGCAACATTTTACTTGAACTTTATTTCAATGAATTTAGTTGTAATTATTGTCCTACGTTTTAATTTGTTTTACAGAGATGTTTCACAGCTGCCTGGGCCTAGTGGCCCACAGGCGGTGTTTATCCAGCAGCCAGAACATCCATCTGTGCCGGCCCCCAGGTCAAGATCTACCGTGGCTCAAGGGCCTTCACCAGAGCCATCAAGGACCAGCAGACCAGCATCACTACAGCTGCCTCCACCTCCATCTGCGGCTGCCACCAGGTCAAGATACACCTCAGCACAAAGGCTCCACCACAGCCATCACCTTCAACCCAGCCAGCAAGGAGGTCTCGTGGAGGTCTCGTATAGCACTTGTACAAACCACCTACACAGCAGCCCATGCACCATCACCCCCATCTTCACAGCAGCCAGACTCACTGTCTTGGAAGACAGACAAAGACCTTGACACTGTCTTGACATTTATAATGAATAGTTGGTTGAAAGTTCTGATGTTCAATATTGTAAATAGTTAGATCTTCCAGTTTCTTATATTTATATAAATAGTTGGTTGATAAAAACATTTATAATAAATTGTTAGTTGAAAAAAAAGGTTGAATGCTCAATTTGTATTTGTACACATCACATGAACCTTGGTATGTAATATGAAGTCATTATTCAGTCCTAATGTATCTCAGTCCCTGCTGTGGTGAAAGTAGAGTGATAAACACCTGTTTTACTCAAAATTCGAATTTAACTTTTTTCATTTTAGACATGAATAACACATTTATATACAGTGTAATTCAAATATTTCACTGCTTTTGTGATCCTAGGACTTTGGTAACCAAATCTAAAACACCAAAACAATTCGATCACATGAGTACATTTGTGTTTTCACAAAAGTTTTGAAGATTTTCCGAAAATCGGATGTCAAATTTTAAGCTTTTGAGCTACTTTATCTCATCAAACAGTGCTCTAAGGTGAGTAATTTGCATATATAGCAATACTAGAGATTGTTCTGAACATTTTGATATGTAACACATGGGTGCCATTTTAGAAGAAATACATTTAAAAGGTGATTTAAGAAAACATCTAAAAATCGAGAAAATACCCTTAGACTCCAGAGGGTTAACATTTGCTCCCGTTTAGCATTATGGGCGTCATAGCCATAGACTATAAAAGTCTTACCCAAGGCTGAATCATAAACTAAAATGTATATGTATGCATAAAGGGTTACGTCCTTAGCTGGCTAATAAGTAAAGTTGGGCATTTTAACATGGGGGTCTATGGAAATTGCTCCTTTCTGCAGCCAGTCCCTAGCGGCCCATGTATGAACTGCAGTGTGTGGCACTTCCGTATTGGCGTCCCGACTCTTCCCCAGAGTTTGCCGCTTGGCTTAGACTCTATTTAATTATGACACAATGTGCCAATATAACCTCTATAGATCACCAATTACCATGTTATACGTTTTTTTGTAACCGTTCCATGCACCGTTCCAAGTAAAAAAACAAATGCTTTCTGTTTTAAAGGCAGTTACATGCTAGCTCCTTGGTGCCCTTGCTGACCAAGTGGTAGATGAATATCTTAAAAATCAGGCCTACTGTTTCGCCGATTTCAGTCTTTGCGCTAAACTAAGTTAAGCTAACCAGCTCCTACTGTAGCTGTAGCTTATCATTTAGCATACAGATTAACCCTAGTTTTAAGCACTGTATACAAAATGTACAAATATTCCTTCAATTAAATACCTTATAGGACATCAACAATCCCATGTATCATATTGGTAAACATTATTTAATAAGATATCTTAAAATTAGGTCTATGTTTTGTATACCCCTGATAGCAAGATACAGCTAAATATTCAACAATTTCTAATCATCTTTCTTTTTCTGGGTTTCAAAAAGTTTTGAATACTTCTGTAGCAGCATGTTATTATGCAATTTCCCTTGCATGGAAATAATATATTGCCATCCAGAGTTTAGAAACATTTAGATAATTATGAATGAGGACATATATGGTTCAGTTCAAGATTTTAAATGTAAAGCATGTGATCAGTTTATAAAACATGCCTAGTGGCGACTGGTCATTAGGGCACGTCCTAATGTCAGAAAAAAAGCTTTTAAAAAAAGGAAATATATAAAATATATTTTAAGATCATGTATGTTTGATCTGATTCGTCTGTATATTACTGTTTTAGTCTGTGTTCTTCTAATTAGTGTCTACAGTGTGTGCCTATTGAGCTGTTTAGAGCCATGTGGGACAAAACCCGATCATGCCCCTCCTTCTCACTGTCTAAGTGAACGGTGGCTGTAAAAACTACACTGCGCATGCTCAGACTATACTGATTGGCTGTAAGTACGTGTGCCGCGAAAAGTGTGGTGTGTGGTGTGTGAAGAGGAGACGCTGCAGTGTCCTAAAAAAAGTCCTAAAAGTCCTAAAACCCGGAAGTAAGATGCGCATGGCTTCCCTCGACAAAAAAGCAATGAGATTTCTCCATAGGATTTTAGAAAATAGCTCGAAATAAGATCTGTGGGAAACAAACCTGTTAGATAAATGCACGTTTTGTTCAGCCGGATAATATCCACATGTCTACCCTACTTTTATAATGTTTGAATCATAAATCTATCGATTAGATTTATGATTCGACTTTTGAAACTATAAGAAGATAAGGAGGACTTTTACAAAAAAGTAATAGAGATTTTTGTCCAGAAGGATAGGCAAATGGACTTCATCTTCAAGTCAAGGTAAGACCGCAATTTTATTGAAAATGGGATCTTACTAAGAGAGAACAATCCAATATTTAAATGATACAATTACATTTTTTGGGTATCCTTTTATTGAACTGTCTGTTTAAAGTTAATCGAAGCATCAGACAAAAAAAGCTTTTGAAAATAATATTATATTTTGATTTAGGTCAAAATATAATATTTGTAAACCTGAAGAGTCAGTGCCTCACCAGCCATGAACCTCACTGCAGAAGCTTATAGACATCTAAGTTTTTTGTGCCCCACCACTTTTGTACATATAAAAACGCCACTGCTAGTATAGATGAAAATACCAAAGGAGTGGTTAGAATCGGCTCTTTTCAGATACATTTAAATTCTGTCTACAATTAGTAATTTTCCAAAAACGAACTAAGAATAGACCAAGTTAGCATCATTTTACTTTCATTTTTGATACTTAAAGTACATTCTGCTGCAAATACCGTTGTACTTCAGTAAAATGTATAGGTAAAAGACCTTGTTATTTTTACGACAGACAGTTAGAGGTCAGAGAGCTCGTACCAAACACCTCATCATAAACTGTTGACTCAGCTGGTTGGGAGGTGTTATCTTCTTTGCAGGTTTGTTCCCACTCATGACTATTTGATCCAAGTTCATAAAAGACCACACATCATCACCACTTATGTCACATGCACTATTTATAGAATATTGAATGCTTCTTTCCTATTGATTTGGTGCTGTTAGTGACTTTATATTCCAAGTAGACATTTTGGGTTACCTCCAGATCACAATGTTCCCCTTCACTCCAGCCTTGGCTGTTATGAGTCATATTGAATCCAAATAATGGGGTGTAACACGCAGGGACAACATGAGAATTGTCCTCTTTTACTATAGTGGTAGAATGCAATGCAGATAGTTTTGGTTTTATTTACCCAGGATAAGAGAAATCTGTCTCTCTCTTTTCCCATTTTGCTTTGGTTACTAAAAGGTATACAACATAATTCAACCCTCAATCACCCCTAAACATCACTGTTAACAGTTTTCAAAGGAACCTCGAATAATTCAAATGAAAAGCAGTATGTATTTTTTCCATACCATTTTTAGAATTTTGAGTGAATTGTAGTGAATAATATTCAGAATTTAGACTCTTAAATACAATGAATACTGGTAAATACATGGGCCATAAAGTAAATAGGACAATATTTTCAATAGTATTTTTTACACATCTCATCTTGGACACATTTTAGATAGGCTACCACTACGTAAAAAGATAAAACATTTATGCATATATATTTTTTTGAATTTGGGTGAACCAACACTTTTATGTGACATGTTTATAGGCTATTCAACTACAATATTAACATACTGTATAGTTCTAATGTATGTCCTTCCTGGCGCAGACCGTTGCTTGAAATATTAGCTATGACTTTTGGTCAAAGTTCAGTCCTATATTTGGGAAATACCTCTCTAATCCGCCCAACCTTTGCCAACCCTATTTAGCATCAACTCCAGGTCCAAAAGGGGGACGAGGGGCATCTCGGCTGGAGACAATGTTGGAGGATGTCTCTTCTCTGTAATCTACATATCATATTTGATATATATATATATATATATAAATATATAAAAGTGTCTTTGGATGACTCCTTCACACTTAACAGTGAGCACAGCTGCAGAGGACTCAGAGGATTAGTTCTGGATCATATTTCTACCCATCAGCTGAGGAACGGTGTCCAAATAGCTGCTTTAATCCCTTGGCTCGGTCCAGAGGGAGGATCCTCGGCACTCTAACAGCCAATCAGCAGCCGCCTTCAACAAACAAGCTCTTTGATCGACTTAGAGCTGACAGCGGCCTCACCTCTGTGTGTCTAGCATTCACTCAGAACATACCGACACTTCAGCACTCTATATATTTAGTGGTTGGTCACCTCATTTATTTTGTATCGGAACACTGAAAATACTGCAAAGTGTTTCATCCTGAAACTAAAACCCGGTGCTGAAACTAATAGATGATGAAACAGGTGAGGCCCCTGATGATAATAACATCCTGAGCCAACTGAGAGCAGATTTAGATTGAAATGCCAATATGAGACATATTTATAGGCCCCCACATCAGTTTGGTGAAGGATGTGACAGCAAACAGACCTTGTGTATCATCACTATCTCAAAACCTCACATCTCTAAGATGCCAGCCTGGTTTTCAGATCGACCATGATGGCTGTTGAAAGTTTAAAGTTCAAAATAACGAATGGGGGTTACAGGAGGAGAATTCTTCGGTGTATGTGTTTGTATAATGTGAATGTATAAAAGATAAAAAAGAGAGGTCTCATTCTGATTGAGAGGCTGAATTTAAACAAAAAATCGGACAACCTAACTAGCTAGTCCATGCAAATCTTTAGATATTCTCACGCTAACAATAGGGAGGAGAATCAGATTTACAAAAACAGAATATGCAGGGGAAAAAAATAATAATATATGCCAATTTCAATTAACAACAATGTAATAAATACATATACATTTAGGGATTCCTAGAATCAGCATTTTCTTTGATTTCTTTTGAAAATAAGATAATGTATTTATGATTCTGGGTTTGGCCTTCTGTATCCCAAGGAAATAAAGCAATTACCAATGCCAAACTTCAGTGCCAATGTGACAACTTCACTGCTTAGAAGTGAATGTAAAACTAATACAGGTAAAAAACTGTGTGATGCCAAATTAAAGATATGGAAAACATTAAAAGTAAAATCCATTTACAGCTGCAGTTCACAGCTTCATAGCTGAACACCTCAATGTCACATAAAGTAGAGGTGCAAACTGCTCTAATTTCACAGAACAGTTGGCAGTATATCACAGTACTTTATTCGCCTAAGATTACTCCAAAACACTTATGTATTTTCCCCCAGAGCTATCAAATGATGGTCTACGTCCTAAAAAAGGTAGATGGAACACATGATTGCATTACATAAAGTGACACTTTCATGACACATTTTACGAGTTAATTGATCTGGTCTCAAGAAACCAAACTGCTGCTCTTGGGACTGTTAACCATCCCAAACATAAACTACACATGTTTGACATGCAGCAGAACATGTCTACGTCTATTTCAAACCTCCCTTCTGGGGTTAGGCCTGAAGAGTGATTTATCTTACACCTCCACAGGCTCTTTTGTCCTCCTGCTTGCAAATGCGACTTTAAAGAAGAAACAAATAGTTGGAAACATGTGGTTAAGTAGTCATTTGAGGTTAGGGTAGGTAAGTGGACATCTTACCTCAGAGAGGGAGAAAAGCTCCTCGGACGATGAAGATGAAGGTCTGTAAGAATCTGCCGGCTCCGCTCAGAGAATAAGTCCTTGTGTTATAGTGATACTTGAGCTCACCAGGCCCTTATTGGCTGGGGGATGAGAGTGAGGTGTGTGTGTAATGTATTTGTTTTTGTGTGGAAAGGATGGGGAGAGGAGTGCTCAGGTTTTGAGAGGGGTAGGCATGACCCTGAAGAAAGAGATGGGTGAAATACTATGGATGGAAGAGGAGGGCTCAGGTTTTGGAAAGGAGCAGCTGAGAAGCTTCTGTTGCTAAATTTACAGTGATAGAAGGCTGAGAGAAGGGGGTTACACATCAGCTTGGCATCCAGACAATGGAGGGAAAGTGTGTGTGTGTGTGTGCGTGTGTGTGTGTGTGTGTTTGTGTGTGTGTGTGTTTGCCATACACTTCATCAACCAGTCAGTCAATGAGTCAGAGTGTGCAGAGTAACACAGTGATAGGGTGTTAATATAACTGGACTACAAACAGAATGTTCTCTGTTGGTCAGTCAACTTCAATGAAGCAGTCTAAAGACACAATAACAATTGTTTGTTGTTCCATCGTATCATCAAAGCTAAAGCCTGCCCCATTTTCAACTGAAGGCGACTCTCGAAGGATACCATTTAACATCCCGCCTACAAAATGCAGACAAAATTCTTTCAATTCTATTATTATGTATTGAATGCCTCAATTGAAATTGCCTGTGTTGAACATTGAACAACTATTATAAAATAAGTTGTAATTCAATTATAAATATAACTGCATTTTGTTATAATTCATTTCATAAACAGTTATTTATTAATTGGTTACACTTCCTTACCAGAGAAGCCATAAGTGAGCAATGGATATAAATGGAAGATTGAGATTATGTTTGTTAAGTATGGACACAGCAAATACATTTTGTGATATATAGGGCTGTCTGACTAACGGGGTCTATCAATATAATGAGGGAATATTTAGAATAACATGGCCGGGTGCTTTCATTAGCCGAAGATACAGTCTTCTTTAATCAAACTGCGTCTTGTTTGGGCAGAAAAGTAGTAACACTCTACTCTGAACAAAGGTAACCGGTGTGACTCGCGGGCATGCACTGGGATTTGCATAACGCGGCATAAAAGGTAAGTAACAGATTAACATGAGTGGGATAGGACTAATCTAGAAGTATTTCTATTTGGAGCGTTTTCCAAATGTGTTAGGTGGGAATATTAAAGACTAACAACTACCCATATTACCAAATCTGTGGCACATTGTGCTCCATGTTGCTAACTTGGTGTTTCTCCGCACTTGCTTATTTCCGTGTCTGTATTCAACGGCCAATTCTGAATGTAAAGTAAAACATAGTTCTGTGAATACATTTCCAGCGCTGCTCCTTCAAAAAAGCCCCCTTTTTAATTTGATACAATTTAATTTGGGAATTATAAAACAAACCAACGACTTAATTCACACTAGTCAAAAGGACTATGGCTTGTGATGGTGTTCTAAAACATAAAAAAATGAACCAACATTATCAGGAGAAGTTTTAACAAAAACGTCAAGTTTCACATACAGTATTACTGCTCGGCAAATAGTTAGTAGTGGTCTCTTTTACCCAACTGATGAGTATACATTTAGATTTTGGGAACCAAGTAGGACGTGTGAAATGTTGGCCCAAATATCTTTATATAAAGTGGGCAAGTATTAAATATTGCAATTTTGTGAAGGTTCGATCTACTTTGAGGGATTTGAAGCTGAGCGGCAATGAGGAGGAGAGAGCTAATCGTCATTTACAGTATTAACTTAAACACAAGGTGATGTGCTGTGTTCACTTGAGGATATCAGAGTAATAGTTAGAGATGTCAGGTTATACTGACAAAGACCAAAATGAATATGTCTCAGCAGCTAGCCAACTAGTAGTTGTGGGTGGGCGGCTATTAAATAGCAACAGAGGGGGAAGCACGAATGGAGTAGCTAATGGTGAACGGCTAGCCAGACCATGTGCTCTGCGTGAGCTAACGCAATGCTCCATTGTATCAGCTAATCTCAGACAGCCCTGGTGGTGAACTGTATACTAACAACCAACTAGAGCTAAATGGAGCGTGAATGTTGCACCTAAATTCATCAGGCTGTAAAGCTAATTGTTTGTTAACACGTTGTATCCTCAACACCTTCGCTAGCTAGCTGCCTAGTGGTGGTTGTTTTTCTGTCAGCTCATTTAGTAGCCCAAATGTATTAATACAGCTTCATGAAAACTTCACAAACGTTTTTGGTAGGAAGAAGCATTAGATACCAAATTTAAAAATAGTATTAAGCTGGAACTACTTTAAACTCATACAGTTAGAGGAGGTTCAAAAGCAGAAGAAGAACACACTTAACTTGTAGTGGTGCTCTCAAATGTGTTGCTGGTGTTAATTAATTAACTGAGATACCAGCTGGCTCACAAGCTAGCTAACATATCAACAGTTAAGTGGAGGGGCCACTGACTGGAGTGCTGCTGCTCAATGCTTCACAACACTGCCACTGGTAGACCAACCCAGTCTCACAGCATTTCGTGTTATAGTCACGACATTTAATCTATTGATTCGTGTTCACCAACACGATTTTCACCTTTTTGTCGTGTCACAGAACGATTTTAAGCAATGTATTTCTATTGGTAGTATGTTTCGTGCCTGCACCACGTCTTTTTGTCCGGTCGGGTCTTGGAAGACCAGAAGCTGTGTGGTTCATAAAAACATGTTCTTACTCGATATCAAGCCACGATTATTGTTTTTATTTTAAGTCGTATAATGTCGGAGTTTTTTTGACGTCCGCAAGGAAAATAAATGGGGCTCAGAGCCTGAGAATAATGAAATCTGTATCTTTTAAATCTTTTTTTCCTTCTGATTTGTTATTCTTTTCTAAATAACACACTGTTATTTACTTAACAATAACACACAATTATCCTTGTTTTTATTTATTTGTTTAATTCTATAATCTCGGGCTTTTTGGCCGTCCGTCAGGAACTGAATTTCAAAATAAAGTCACCGGAAACAGACGTAGGCCTATAAGGGACATTTTGAGCATCATTGCGATACACAGCCACTGAACTGATTACCCAAGATCCTCAGCTATGGTTTAAGCTTGGTGATTGGATGTTTTAGCCGCAATGCACATTGGGATATGGTGTTTATGTGATATGAAATCCCCAAAACATTTCGGAGTTTAGGATGGCCGAAGACACTACACTACCCATAATCCTCAGATATCGTTTGGGACTACAGTCCCGTTGCTTGACAAACCCCGTGATTAATCTTCAAGCTCTGAGATTGGATGTTGGAGTGGCAGTGTGCCAAGGTTACGCCGAGCGTCAGACAGCTCTTTGAAATGGAATGAAACCCACGGCAGACTATCCAAAACTGGACTCGAACGGGTCCAGCCCCCCCCCCCCCCAGAACTACACATGCTGGCTATGTGTTTCGCAACATGTTCTATGGCACGTCTCCACTGGGAATTGTAGTTTTAAAAGACGTTTTCCCCACAATTAGAAGTTGCCAGTATTAAACTGTGTACATCCCTGGAGGTTTAGGAGGGGATAGGAAACACATTGGGGTTATCAAATGTAAAACATATAATTTAATAAATGGGTGAAAATTGCTTGTGTCCATAATGCGCAGCATTAATATATACCCACATGACAGCTCATTGGTACTTTGTAATTCTACTCCACTACAATTCAGAGGTTAACCTGGTATTTTCACTCCACTACATTTATTTGAGTTACTTTGCAGATTCTATAAAGTATAAAGTATATTCATTACTCGTTATTCTCTACTAATAGTTAATAACTTTGTATTATTTATTAGTGTAGGACACTTATGTATATATAACATCTGAAGATGTGTAGTTTTATTCATGTTTTCACATAATTTTACAGGATATTGCTATATTATTTCACATGTTTTACTTCTACACATTAATATCTGATTTGTAAAACATCATAGACAGAAAGGTATATCCGTCATTTAATGGTAAGCTATTGCAATTCTGAATCCATAGATGTGTCTCCCATCACCCAAAACCCCTGACTATTCTCTCAACTCAGTATTTACATTCTTATATTCAAAGAAAATCAGTAATATCTTTAAAAACTACAAGTCCCTGTCTATAAGCTGTGCACCGTTATGGTGTAAATATAGCCTATTTACCGATTGGATCAAATATAAAAGTCAGCCGAGTCAGTGTTGATAATGCAAGGAGACGTATTGTGTGAAGAGAAATTGGAGATGTTGTTTAATTGCTGATATATTTATGATCCACGTCACATATTCAGTTTCGGTGGCATTTCTTTCAGTTTGTCCAGAAGTCTAGGGCTCTATAAATAAAGAACTACGGCAGATGTGTAATATTTAATGCAGCCGAACCGTGTATTACAATGCATTTATGTGATGACTTCCAAAGAGAAAAGCAAGCACACTCGGATTAAAGTATTATTTAATTTTTTGTAAATGTTTTTCGCATTTCATATCGCATAAACACATATCCCAACGTGCATTGCGGCTAAAACATCCACTCACCGAGCTTAAACCATAGCTCAGGATCTTGGGTAATCAGTTCAGTGGGTGTGAATCGCAATAGAGAGGCGAAGTCCCTCCCTTTCCGTTTGTCAATTTAAAAGATAATTTTGCAAGTCAAAATAAAAAAAGATTGTCGTAAAACTGTGAAGTAACACTTTTCTTGGTGTGAAACCGCTCAATGAACTACATCTCCCGTCTCGCACCACACGCCAAGACGGCCATCACGTTGGCACATTTCACTTCTTTCTTTCAGAATGAGGCGAAAAGTATTAAAAGAGGTGAAAATCACTACAAGTCTGTGCATGTTGAGAGCTGTACATACACAAAAGGGGAGTTAGTCGGTTCCGTAAGAACCAGCATGCGGGACCGGGATTCTGAGATTATTAGTCTTTCTAGTTGCGTATTTTTCATAGTCTTATATTTCAACAAACTGTGACTTTTTTGACGTGGAAATAATTTTTTAAGATTGACAAACATCATATGTGTAATTCGTGGCACAATTAAAACGGGATCAAAAGATAGGTTTTCTCTCTTCATTGACTTCAATAAAAAAAAATCTGAAATAAAGTTGTAAAAATAAGGTTAAAAAATACAGATTTCAGTATTCTGAGGCTCTAAGCCCCATTTATTTTCCTCGCGGACGGCAAAAAAACTCCGACATTATACGATTTAAAATAAAAACAATAATCGTGGCTTGATATAGAGTAAGAACATGTTTTTATGAACCCCACAGCTTCCGGTCTTCCAAGACCCGACCGGACAAAAAGACGTGGTGCAGGCACGAAACATACTACCAATAGAAATACATTGCTTAAAATGGTTCTGTGTGACACGAAAAAAAGGGGAAAATTGTGTTGGTGAACACGAATCAATGGATTAAATGTCGGGACTATAACACGAAATGCCGTGAGACTGGTTTGGGTAGACAGAGGCTCTGGTGGAATTACATGTACATTGAGTCTGTGGTAATTTAGGCTTTTTGTACACCTGCTTAAGGCCAGCAAACTATTTATTTTTTTATTATTTGTTAGATACTTTTTTTTATTAAAGTAGAACAATTATTTGCAACACAGTGCCAAATGCGCTTGGTGCTAAAATGCAACCACAATGTTGCTCCACCTACAATGTTACTGTACTTTTACTACTCTACTTTTGTATTTCTGTTGCAAGAACTCAGATCGATAGAATAATCCTCCATTATTCCAGAACAGCAATGGTCTTGTCCCAGCCCACTTCCTTAATAAGCCTCATAGACATAAATTCCACAAGAGGCAGTAAAGTGTTATGATGTAAATGAATACAGGTTGAAAGACAGGCGCCGCATGGCAGCACGTGTTAATAGCAGCAGTTGACATGCGTTGTAACTTCAGTCAAATCACAACTACACACAGTCTAGGTGGTAAATAAAGGAAATGCTCACAGCATTTCAACCCAAACCCTATTAACACACTACAACATTGTACATACAACTTTACCCCCAGCTTTGGGTTAAAACTCCTAAATGTTTTAATCTTTAAATGTGGCAATCATTTATGACTCTCAGGTTTAGTCTATAAGGTGTGCTTATTTGTAGAAAATGTGTAAAGGAAATAGATATTTTGTAAAAATAACTCAGATCTAAATCACTTTATTAAATAGAGCTTCATTATTTAGACTCATAATACATATTGGTCAACCCCCCCAAAACCAAAGCCATGATAGAGGTTTTAATGATAAACAAACCCCTTTATGGTAATTGACCTCATGTACTGATTACCTACTGAATTTCTCCTTGCTGGTCTGCTGAGCAGACACAAACAACCTCCTTCCCTCAGGTGGAGGTATCCGCAGATCGCCTGTAGGGGCTGCACCTCAGCCATCTCAGGTGGCCTGGAAACCCCCTGCCCTTGCAACACACACTGAAGGCAACTGTTTTATTTTTGGAATGGCCACGGCACGGTGGCTCGCTCCCTAAGGCTTCAGTTCACTTCAGGATGAGTGGCCCTGTGGCACTCTGAGCCGGGATTAACAAGCAGAGAGCAGTTTGTCCCGACAGCCGCTCGCCAAAGGTAAACCAGTCAAACTCAGTGTCTGTTGATTGCCAAGATGGTGGTACTGCAGAGTTGTCCTGACCAATTAGCCGGGTGCTAACCTGGAAACGGTGCATTGGATTTGATAGAAGCACGTGCACTGTCTGAAATCTTAAACGCATGATGCATTTCAGACATAATATCTGTGAGAGGAAGTGATTGCAAAGCATTGTTTACCATGTTGTATGATTAATGACAGGTAAATGTATGCATGAGACACAGATAAACAAATCCTGCACTTTAATTATAATGGCATTTCACTTTTAGTTTTAAAATATTCCCTTTTTTTCTGTTGCTCACTTTTACACCAAACTTCTTTTTTTGTGCAGTCTGCCCAACAAAACAACACCTATTTCCTTTCCCCTCTAAGGTAAGTGCTGCTCAGATTGATATTGAAGCAATGTGATGGTTACCAAAGAGCTTGATCTCCATTCTGTTTAAAAAAGTTCTTTAAAGCTGGAAAGATAGAGGTCATGGCCAACAGCTATCACCAAGCTAATCTTATACTTTCCCCTTTTGAGCTGCCCCAATAGAAGCCTCCCAGATATCCAACCCCAGAGCCATAAAAGGGGGACTTCTCATGTGTCAGCTGCCGTCCTTGTCACTGTGACTGGAGGAGTCCCTTTGACAACAGGGATTCATGTTAAACATTTGTCCATACCTAGGCCAAACCCTCTCAGCTTTTGTTTTTCAAGACAGGGACAACAACTCCCAGGAGTTATATCTATGTTGCAACTTCCACACTTTGAATATTTAGAACAGATGTTGTTGCAGAAAATAGCCCATTGGGTAAAACTATCCTTCTTTCAGATCAAACTATTACTAACATTACATAATAGGACAATTTCAGATAATCATCACTCTGAAACACAAGGATAAGCTCACAGTCGGAGCAGCTCTGAGAGGATTTGGGTTCCGGATAGATTTACAGCAGCAGGCTGTTTGTGTGAGTGCGGGACAGCAGGTGCTCGGTGTCAGGATGTTTGCTCTTATTTCCCCAGGGTCTAAAATAAGAACGTAGACCTTATCTAATGTTACCCAGAGATAAACTCCAATATTCAGACATAAAGGAAACAATTCAGCTCAGGTTGCCTCTTTAGTAAACCAAGTCAAAGGATGTTAAATGTCAGTCACATTTGAATATTAAATATATTCTGTTTTCACACGTCATATGTGAAAATCAACTGCGGCGAAAACTACAAACCTAATATCATCTTTATCTATTTAAATTCTGGATGCAGAGGAATGTGTGTAAGATTTATTGTCAGTTTATTATGCTTCTGACCTTTGACCTTCTTATAGTTTGCTTGTAATGCTAATGAGGAATTTGGTCCAGATTTACTGCTGCACACATTTCAAATTTACTTTGGTTATGAAGATTAGCTTAGTGCTGCCACCCAGCACAAACCGAGTCACCCTCCTGTAACTGTCAATCATCCTCCTTCGAGTTTACTTTTATTTCCTGCAGAGGTCATTTTTAAATCCGACAGTCTCCTTGAGAAACTATTTTCACAAGTAGTTTGTCATCATTTCAAAGAAGCCTGGCCATAAGTTATAGCTTTACATGCCTTTCTATTTCCAATTGTGACGCTCCTTGTAGCCGAGCAACTTCTTCAGGACCCAATTAAGAATCTTAAACCTGCTAATGAGCTGGTTGTCATGAGAGCTCATAGTTTTCTATAGCCAGCTGCCGACTTGTCTCTGAGCCATTTGCACAGGTTAAATCAGTGCAGTTGGGAAGCAGCTGTATACACTATACTAGGAACAAAGTAGGAGACAATAAGTTTGCCTACACATTAAACGACAAAGGAAGCAAAGACAGACACCATCCAATAGCTAAATTATTGATAAGACAAACAACATAAATGTGTTTAATTGATATGATTTCAGCTTAGTAAAAGGTCTACTGAATACATAGGAAGTACAAACTGAAAAAGACTCACTCTTTACTTCACTACCTGCTGTAAAATGAGAAGTGTCACAAGAGATGTATCATTAGAAAATGATTTTTAAGCTTACTTTAAGTTTGAATAACAGAAAATTATGAAGTGATAGTGGCTACTATTTGTGCAGTATCAATGTTGGTTTTCAGAATCCAAAAAGTCCAGCATCTGTTTCACAGATCTTCATAGAATTGTCCAGCTGAAAAGGGAAAAGATATGTCTTATTAAAAACATGTATATATTTGTTATTCAAACACAAAGAATGACCTTAATCAAATACCTCAGTGATTATTTTTGACAGCTCCTGAGATGTCTGAATGAAATAGTACTTTCCTATATGACTCTGTATTGGAATAAAACTCAACATTTCCGACTGCTTAGTGATTAAAACATAATTGAATGCAACCGGCAACTCTTTACATTCCTGCTCTGATGTCATAAAAGATAATACCAAAACAGCAAGGTGATGCGTTACCTTTTCATGAGAAGTTTTGTTGGATCGTTACTTTAATCTCTAATTTGTATTTTTGGGAAATAATTGACTCATTATTAATTTTGAGGACAAATGGTGTTAAAAGCACCATTTGTGCTTTTAACAGCAACTTTGATAAAACTGACTTTTACCTGACCGACTTCTTTTGATTAATAATTTGCAGGTTTTGTGTTTTGTTGTTATTCTAGAAGTAGATTTTTGGATGAAAACATATTGAGTGATTTTTCTCATCTGTCTTGCAGGAGTCTGAATAATGCTGATGGATGTCGGCTACAGTAACGGGCTGGAGCCTGACCTTTCCCAGCCATATCCTCCGCCCTTGATGCCAAAACCAGGCAAAGACAACGCAAGGCTTCAAAAACTCAAGAAGAAGAGAGCCAAGAAAAAAAATAGTCTCTCTCAGACACCCATCCCCTTTCGCTCCTGTTTGTCACCTGTCAACGAAGCAAGCACAGACCTTGAGCACAGTGACCAGTCCAGCCCACCAAGGACACCGGAATCAGTCTACATTGCAGACCCTTCAGTGTCCAGTTTCCCTTTTGACTCCTTCTGTGATCCGTCCGCATCTGCATTCCCTCACCCTCGGAGTAGCCCCTACCAGAAAACTGGCAGCTTCCACACTCAGTCCTATATAGGTCAGATCAGGACTTCTGAGGAGCAGGTGGCTCCGCTGTATGAGTGCTCCTCTTTCTTATTTGATGACATGACTCCTTTCATTATGCCACCTTCGATTACACCACCCCAATCACCACCTAAGCAGGTTCCACGAAACCCTCTTGCTTTCAATTCAAACCAGACACCAAATTCCCATTGGTCCGTCACAACAGTCCCTCCAGCCTCTGTGTCGCAATCCAGCCCTAAAATATCAACTCACAGTCTGACCCTATCCCCAGCCGCCCCCAACTGTGACCCAGGACCAGCTCCTTCTCTGGTTGCAGACCTTCCTCCTCCTCAAGCACTGCTATCAGTTTCAAATTCTCAGATACAACCTATTATTTCTAGCCAGAGGGAGACAAACGCCTGTTCAAAAGACAACCCTCAAAGCCTCCTAGCCTCTTGGACTACAAGACCTAGTGATAATGGCAACTTTGTTCCAAGCCACATGTCTCCGGAGATAACCGCCTCAAAAATATCACTGGTTGATGCAGTGAAAGACACAAAGCCTGATGCCACACAAAACAGGGTTTACACATCCAAGGCAACATTTTATGAGATCTCTAAACCTCCCTCCATGCAGGACCTTATAGTTATAAATCCAAACTACCAGGCAGCATTGTTTTCTGACACACTAAGAAAGAAAACAGATGTGTCAGTGGTGGAAACAGATGAAACACTGAGTGTGCCAATGTCCCAATGTGGAAGATCTAAGACTACTTATTGTGCACCGGCTCGAGTTTCCACACCTTTCATTGAAATATCCAAACCTATCCCCCTTTTATTCGCTGCTTTCAACTCATCCCAAGATCTACAAGCTCCTGCAATTCCAGAAGAAGCTCTGAGACAGAAATCAGTGATTCAAACAAGTGGTACAATTGAACCTCCAGCTGCCATAGAAGAACAGAATCACATTGATTACATTAGTAATATCAGACAAGCCAGCAATTACAAAGAGATAAATGTTCAAAATACAAGGAGTACAATAAATCTAAGCTTTGCTAATACTGAGCTGTACCCCAGAGAGAACTTGTCATCAAGTATGACTGCACTTGACTCTGCCATGGTAAAACCAACACTAATACAACCAGTCATCCTTAAGCTACAAACAAACCCTGTTTTGGAAAGTGGAGCTACAACTTTACCAACGGTCCCATCATTTTTATCCACTGTACCAAACCTCAACCCTACGCCAGTGATTTTAATGCAAGCACCATCTAGTCCAAGCCCCATTATCCCTTATCATCCTCCTGCGGTCAATGCTCGCAAGTCTTTGTCATCACTTTTGGAGAGTCAAATGTCATTAGCAACCTCAAAGCCCAAACCAAGATCAACATATTACGGGCTTACTCCAACTCAGTATGCGGCCTATGGTGGGATAAAGACTGCTGCATCACATTACAGCCCTGCACCCCTCCGTGCAAATGAAACCTCTTCAGACAAAACACAGTCAGCTGTAGCTGTAGATGGAACAGACCTCTCAAAGCCTGATTCAACAAAACAACTGAATGGATATCAAGATCAACCATCTTCAATGGAGGTTTCTACTGCTAACATTTTAAAACCCATAAGGGATTCTGAGATTCCAGCTGATCGGACCATACTAAGTAGCAATGATGTGTTTGAGATCGGGTCAGAAGCTCAAAGTATTGGAATACAATCACTTAAAACATCTAAGGTGGACACAATAAAACCAGAGCTTCCTCTTGGCTTGGCACAGCAATCAATGCAACAATCCACAAGTGACTTATCCACACCAAAAGCCTCATTCTCTGAGGCTCCAATACCAATGCCTAAAGCAGGTGAGGTACACACACAAAATACGGCACTATTTTCTATAAAGGCAGAGATAAATACTAATCCATGCTTTACTGATAGCAGTAGTCTATCAAGTTGTTCCTCACCCTTAGTGAAAGTAGATTCAAATGCAGAAACATATCATGGTTCAAAGGGGAAAGATGCCATAGAGAAAGGTGTTTATCTCGAGAAAATACCTACAAAAGTAGAATCCAAGATCACCAATTACAAACTAACAGAACAAGTACAGATAGCTTCGGTGAAGTCTTACCAGACTGCTAATGGAGTCAGTTCATCAACAGCAAATGGTCTGAATGTTCAACAAACTGACAAGCCTGTTAAAAACCAAGCTGACCGTGAAAAAAGTATTCAGTCTCTTGCCACAGATTTAGAGCCCAAAAACACAGGAAGGGCCATCATAAATGGTACATTTATCACAGGATTACAACAAGCCACCAATCTGATTTCAGGAACACCACTGCCCAGTAGAGGGACTCCTGAAACTGTTTTACATACACACAAAGAAGAAGTTAATCAGTGTTTCAAAGCAAGCAGTGGAGTTCCCTTACCCAATAAGGCATCCACTGCAGAACTTACTCATGACAAAACAAATAACGGGTCCAATTTCTCAAATATATTCTCCAAAGAATCAATTACCACTACCACAGGACCCATTTTTCCTCACAAACCTGTTATATCATCTGTATGTTCCTCACAGTATAGTATCTGCACAGCATCTGCAGCTGTCCAAAGCACAAACATCAATCAACAACTCAGCACTAAAGTTAAAATTAATAGAAAAAGTCAAGTGGAAGGCAACAAGATACATTTGCCTGAAGGTCTCTTAACATTTTCTCAAGCACCAAGTGTACCTAATACACCTGCTGTAAATTATAACTTAATGGGCAAACCTACAAGAGCAATCACACTACCTGACTTTTCTGTCACTGCAACCAAATCACCCAATATGTCAGAAATGACCTCGAATGTGCCCACAAAAGAGTCCCCAAAACTAACCAAATCTGTTGAGAATGTACATCCAACTCCACAGAGTAGCAATGTATCCAATGGCAACCATAACGTTGTTCAAGAAGCAGGTTACTACACAAACTCAAGCAGAGCCATAGTAAAGACCACACAAGCAATTGAGACAAGTGTAAGCATCCCTGCTAAAGTTGCAATACTATCAAGCCAAGTCAATACAGAGCCTAAACTCCCCAACTCTAATAGTTCTGAAACTAACAGAGTCTGTAACTCAATATTTGATAAAGATTTTGAATCCCTATCCACTAATGCTATAGTAGACATATTGACTGGAAAAACACCAACACATTGTATTCCCAGTCTACCTTTAAGAGCAGAAAGCATTCAAATACAATGGGGTATTGAAACAAGACCAGGTTCTAATTGTTTTAAAGGAAACACAATGCAGCATATGCCTAGCAGTGAAACCAAACGGTCAAACAAACCATCTTCCAAACTCTCCAACAAACCATCTGCCAAATCTCCAAACAAGCAGTCCGCAGGATTACCAACTGTCAGCAAGACTTCCACAGAGTCAGCTGGAAAACCAGGAAATGTAGATACTATTCAACACAGTAGACCTGCTGCAGAAACATTACAGTCAAACGAATCCTTTCATTGCAGCAATGTCCACAATGTTCTTGCAATTGAAAAAAGTCTTAGCATCCCTGCTAAAGGTGCAATACTTGCAAGCCAAGTTAATACAGAAACTAAACTCCCCAATTATTATAGTTTTGAAACTAATAGAGTCGGCAACTCCACATTAGACAGAGAATTGCAATCACTATCCATCATTAATGAAGTAGACTTATTGAGAGAAACAACACCAACAGAGTGTATTCCAAGTCTACCTATTACAGCAGAAATTATTCCAACACAATGTGGTATTGAAACAAGACCAGCTTCTAATCTTTTAAAAGGAAACACAATGCCACACATGCCCAGCAGGGAAACCAAACCGTCCAACAAACCGTCTTCCAAACCGTCTTCCAAACCGTCCAACAAAACGTCCAGTAAACAGTCTGCAGAATTACCAACTTTCAGCAAGACTTTCACGGTCTCAGCTGGACAGCCAGAAAATGTATATGCTATTCAACACAGTAGACCTGTTGCAGAAAAGTTACAGTCAGACAAATACTTTTGTGACAGCAATGTCAGCAATATTCTTGCAATTGAAACAAGTCTTAGAACCCCTGCGAAAGGTGCAATACTGTCTAACCAAGTTAATATAGAACCTAAACTCCCCACATTTAATAGTTTTGAAACTAACATAGTTGGCAACACACAATTAGAAACAGAATTGCAATCACTATTCACCAATGATAAAGTTGACTTAATGACAGGAAAAGCACCAATAGAGTCTATTCTCAGTATACCTATTAGAGCAGAAAGCATTCAAAGACCTGGCATTGAAACAACACCCGCTTCTAATCTTTTAAAAGAAAATACAGTGCTGCACATGCCTAGCAGTGAAACCAAACAGTCCAACAAACCGTCTGCTGGATTACCAACAGTCAGTAAGACTTTCGCAGACTCAGATGGACAACCAGGAAATGTAGAGACTATTCAACCCACTAGTCCTGCTGCTGAACTGTTAGAGTCATACATATCCTCTGGGGGCAGCAATATCCACAGTATTGTTTCCACTGAAACCAAAGTCGCTGACACGCTTCATAGTGTGCCTATTACAGACCGAGCAGTGATTAATAAACCATCTTTTAGTTCTGTGCAGGCCAGTAAAACTATCATGCCGTCTAGCCCTACAATGAGGCATGTCAGACAAAGAAGCCCTCAGCTGAGATCAGACGGGACTGAGATTCGACAGCAAGCCCTACATGCAAATCCTGCTCATGGCTATGTTGCTCAAACAAAAAATTACACAAATGTACAAGTAGATAGTAAACACACTGCCAACATTATTACTGAACATGGATCCTATGAGACTTCTGCAGATCAATGTCTTGCTAAAAACACTGTAATAGAACCAACCCCTCACACCAAGCCAATACAAGTCAATAGATTTATTAAAAGTCCACCTATAAGGACAACACATTCTGTAACATCTAAGACTGGGACAAGTGCTTTCTCCTCTTCTGGTTACGTCATGGCTAACATGTCTAGTATCAGTGTAGAACAGCAAAGCATTGCTAGTCAAATCGCGTCGTCTCAGGATACTTTTCAAACCACTATACATTCTGTGAGCTCTCAGACTGGAGTGAAACAGTTGAGGCAATCAGTCACTGAAACAAAGACATCTGTAGAAAATAAAATTCACACTGACAACACTCAAATCGTCTCAAACATTAATTCAACTAACCATGCTTTCGCAAATATTCAAACCCTTGCCAAAGCCAACAATGATGCTAAAGACACACTAATCGCTCCTAAAGTAACTAAACCTTGGGCCTCTCCTCTACCTGAGCCAAAATGGCGTACTACACAGATTCGGACCTATACTCCAACCTTGCCCCCATCTTCTCCAACTCCGGTTTCTTTAAAGCATAAAAATGAAAATAAACCTTTGCCCGTCACTGCGAAAGATCAGACAAAACCTCGCTATACATCTCTTCAAAATAATACACCTACTAACATTGTTGAGCCATCTGCGAAATCATTAACAGATAATATCAGAAAACGAGACAGAAAACCACCCACAACTAAGGATGTTTCTTCAGTCATGAATCACAATGCTGAGGTTAATGTAGATTCACAATTGAAAATGATCAAAACAAAGGTAGAAACTAATTGTAGTAAGGAAGAAACAATCTCGTCACTGAACAGTTTTTCTAGCACTCCAATACAATCTGCTGTTCATGTTTCAAACAAACCGACTCTAAAAACACAGCCTCATGATCCACACATAGAATCAAGACCTTCCTCTGTCCCTGTAGAAACAAAATTATCAGATGCAAATTCGGATACTTTAAAGTCTACCCCCAATCAGGGCCAGATTAGCATGCACAACAGAAATGTTCAGCCTTCAACAGAGCTACCACTAGAGAACATTTCCCCTGCAAAGCCAGCAACAGATACTGTCATGAAACCATCCATAGTTAAAGCCGCTGTGATTGACTCTGCCACTCCCGCCCCTCTGCCTCAGGCCTCAGTCTCTGTCAAAGCTCCATCCCCAAACAGAGGAATGTCACCGCCATCTCCGCAAAAAACTGGGCTCAAAGAGAAGGAAGTTCTGAGGACCAAAGCTTCAGCTGCGCCGACGGAAGCCCAGGCAGACAACCCCTCCACGAAGTCAGCGACATCAACTGCATCTTCAACTGATGACAAGAAGGATGTGACAGCATCAGCTCAGCCCAAAGCACCCCAGAAGCTAAAAGGCCTAAAGGGGAAGCTAAGTGGATGGACACGGCTCAAGAAACACATGGTCGTGGAGCCAGAGGAACCTACGTTTCCAATGCTGGAGATCAAATCACAGGTTGATTCCACTGCCAGCAATGAGATAACAGATCAGGGTGGTGATAAGTTGTCCCCAGACCAATGTGCTCATCGAGAAGTGATTAGTGACAAAGAAGGTCCCAGGGCATTAAGGATGTGGGATGCCCTGCTCTTTCAGATGTTCTCAACAAAAGAAAGAATCATTCAACAGCTCAACACCACCAAGAAAGATTCAGAGAAGAAAAAGGAACCTAAAGACAATCAAGCAGAAGTTCCTTCTTTTGTCAACCGCCTTCCGATTTTGTTGTACAGCCCCCGTTTTGATGCTAGGAAGCTTAAAGAGGCGGCAGAGAAGCCACTCTCGAAAATAGCAGCAGTGTTTGAAAAGGGACTGATCAAACGCAAATCTCAGGAAGATGAACAAAAGGACTTCAACAGGAAAGCGAGAGGATTTGGTTCAACAAACTCTACAGATATATAACTTGATGTGTTGCAAAAGTATCTTTTGGAATGGCAATGATTGGTAGTGTGTGGCGAGAGAATAAAAACAAAAGTGGATTTAGTTCATTTAATAATTATAAATAAGGGCTGAAGTGAGGAGTTTGATTATTTAAGAGGGGCAACAAAGTATGATTGATTTATTAGAACCTATAAGTTGTAGTTGTATGTGTACAAGTAAATATGTATGATATATTATAACTCTAAAAAGTAACGGATAAAAACACAGTGGTGGTATAGGTGAGGAATCATTGCACTTAAAAGTAGTAAATATGACAATAAAGAAACAAGATAGACGATGAAAGCAAGGAATATTATGTACGCTGCAACTTTACTTGGTTGGATTGTTCTTTTTTCATTTGATGATAGTGTAGTTGTGGAGTTGAATGCATGATGTGTAGATACATTGATTGATAATAGATTGTTTCATTTGTAACGCTTCCTTTTTCTATTTTTTCTAAAGAAAGTAAAGCTTTCATTGTACTCCGCTGGTAGGCAGTCTTTAATATCTGTAATAAATAGGACTTTTACATTCCTGGAACAACAGGGCAGTTGGATTTGAAAGAAGGAAAAAAGGCTTGAAGGTATAAACAGAACAGAAGAAGGTTTCTGCAAGGTATGGATGGAAATTAATCGGCAGATGTTCAGGCTGCCGACCAGAGCAGGAAACTACAACCACACAGGCTGGTACAAAAGAAATAAGGATCCCACAGGAGGTCAAAGTTTAAATTTGGTAAATTGAGTAAATACTTTCAAAACAAATTGTCATTAGCCTCCGCTCAGTTTATATTAAGTGCTAATTAGCAAATGTTAGCATGCTAATGCTATAAACGTAACGTAATGGGCAATGTAACGTACATTGCCCAGCCATAGCATATCCAAAGGGATACAGAGTCTGAATTCTGTTTTATAATTAAAAGTACCGTTTTCTATCGTTTAGTAAGTTGGAGATCCATTGTGACCTCGCAACCTCAATGAAATAGAGATAAACTAATTTACCCTGTTGTGGTTTGTAATTTTTTGCCTTGTGGTGGATTGTCCAGGACTTGTTGGATGTAGAAGTGGATGCCAATGAATGATGAACATGATGATGACAATGATGATGCTGAGTCCTGCTGTAGGAAGACAGACTAACTAAATATTGAGGGATAGCTAGAGAATAAGTACAGATATTAGAAGATGAGTGGGGCACTCATTTTGAGGATTTGGTGCTGCCATAGCAAGCATTTGCATGTTAGTTTTGAACCTTTTTGTCTCTATATTTCGATTTAAAAAAATAGCTGTTTTCCCAAAGATGATCATCCATATGTGGAATTTCATGTGAGGTGGACTTCCTAAAGCTACACAAAGCCCCATTTATTACTCGAATGCTCAAGCCATAACATGTTTTATATTAACTGTGTGATCAAAGGTGCATAAAGTTAAATGTGAAACTTTTGTCTTGTATTTCCCCTTTCTTTAACACATATATTTGATTGCTTTTACTTATAGATTGTCAGACAAAGAAACAAAGTACCAAATAATAAGAACTAAATTCAACTGTAGCTTTAAAAGGAGACACAGACATCACTGCTGAAAAGTAAATGGTTAAAGTATAATGTCTGTGGTTCTTTATATTTGTGTTATTGTCAACTACTTCCATGAAGGGACCAGAACCAACAGTGTTAGTACTCTCTGACTTCCCAGTGTTATATAGGAATTCAGTCTTAAGCCGCCCCGCCCCTACTGACAATGAAAACCTATAGTGATGACTCACACACATACTCTTTAGTTTTTTAAAAGTTCAAACAATTTCCATAACTTTTATTTTTGTTTTAAAACATTAACTCAAACAGTGGGAGATAGTACATTTGTGGAGGACTATTTTAAGCCGCAGGTTAATCCACGTTTGCTGCAGTAATAGAAACCATCAACAGGCGGTTTGTGATCCCTAGGGATCTCTAGGGATCACAAATGGTCTGTTACCCATGAAACCTTGAGCTCTTAAGCTAGCAACAGACAGTATGCACCATACAAAGGTGTGTCTATGCATGGTACTCAAGGCCACAACATTTTGTTGAAGGCCAGTTTATTATGCAGCCCAACTGTACATATTTAGTGGGGGTTCCTGCTATGTATTTATTTCAGCTAAGGTTGCCTTTGGCTGAAACACAGTGTGAAACCCCTGTTTTACTAATTGTTTGTATATGGGATTGAGTATGTGAGTATTCATGGTAATGAAGGAACATGTTTTTCAGTGCAATACTTTGAGACAATAACAATACTTGTTAGTACATCTTTCTTTTTGGGTGTTGGTCTTTTCATGGGATGTTCTGACTATAACAACATACAGAATATATTGAGACTTGACTTGTTTTTGGAGGACAGTTTGTAAAATATAATCTTTTGAATTAGTTAATGTTTCATTTTAATTCCTTTTTTTGGTAATAAACATTGTTTAGGCCAATTTAATGTTAGTGTCTATACTTGACTATTCTTTATATAAATAACATTTATCTTCAAGCTAGTTTTGCAGGTTAAATCAAACAATAAGTCTCTAAATATGTGGCACATTTTGACTATTAATTATATGAAAGATGAAAAAATTGATTAATAAAGAAGTCCTTAATAAATATAATAATAACAACAACAAAGTTACAAGCATAGTAACAATCCAACGTAAATGGATGTAGTCTTACCTGACTGGCAGTTTGCATCTTCACTGTTGCTGTCCACAGGAACCTTCTCATACTTGCCGTGACCCATCACCACAAACTTAGATCTTTTCCCAGTTGAACTTTCCTGGAATTCAGTTAATATATCAGTTATCAAAACAGATTCATAGACATTATTCAACAACTTTAGTGTGGCCTTATTCATCTGAAACTTTTAACATCCAACAATATGTGACAGTTTATGACTTAATTGCAGGTATAATAATAATACATGTTATTTTTATAGCGCTTTTCCTGGTGCTCAAACCACTTTACAAGCAAGTAAAGAAGGAAAATAACAACAAAAGTAAAAAGTGCTAAGCTAGGTAGAATAGGAGCAAGGGGTAAGTGGATTAGCAGTTGAAGGCAAGAGTGAAAAGGTGAGTTTTGAGTGATTTTTGTAGTCTTACATTGGTATGAGTTGTAAGCACAGACTTTATATAAAAGGTTGTGAGCATTCAAACCAAATAGTGTTTTTCTGGTCTAAACAAGTCATGCCAGTGTTTACAATATAGAGTAATTATACATTTTAGAGAAGAAAACAATTATTTAAAAAATAACCCATTCGAATAACAACAGGACTCTGAAGGGAGCTTATTCACAACTTGGAGCTCTAGACCCCCGTGGAGTATTCAAACTAATGTGAGGGGTCTCAAGATAACAACAGCTACATTTGATTTTTCTGTTAAAAAACACAGACCATCTGTTTTATTGTAACAGGGCCCTAACAATTCTAAAGATACAATCAAATGGGAACTCTTCTTTGGTGGAACTGATCATAATATATTTCCACGCTCAGCCATAGGCAGTGACAGCAGGGTCACAAATAGACATTATCTCATTGTAAAGGATCGAGAGCCAAAAGGTTGGGAAATACTGCAGTAGGAGGTCCCGGTCCCCAGCCATGGAACTACACGTATACAACCAATTTCTTTGTCCACATCTGGTTTTGAATGAGGCTATAAAACCCTCAATGTTTCCCACTGTCTCCTTACAGTGTAATGGTAAAGAAAGCAGAGTTATGAGAGTATGAGATTTTAACAAACTATCCTCGGTCAGCTCTGAACATTAAATGGTGCATTAGAAAAACAATGCTATTCAATTAATTTAAAGCTTATTAGATGTAGGTGAACTCTAGCCTTTAATTCTTATGTTTTAAAACAACACTGTGTTTCATGTACTGCAAATATAGCAACATACAGTACACAGTTTGTCATCTCTGCAGCCACAAGGGGGCAGACTCTCACTGACTGCTCTGTTCAGCTGAGTTGAAATGATTTACACCAGATGAAAAAAGATGGGTGTGGTTGCATAGTGGGGAGGAATTCTTCTTGAATAGTGTCATAAAACAACATGTATATGAAAGTTAAGGAAGGGGGAGATTACATTTGATAGAAATAAACAGTTGTTCCAAAGCTCATGTCACAGAACTGAAAAAGGATCAGTTCATGGGTGAAAAGCTTTGTGAATCGTGTCAGACATGATACAAAAAAGCAAGACAGTGAAGCAGAGACAAGTATCAAACAATCATGTTCATTGAGGATCAAATTCAGACTTACTCCTTGTCTAAAAGGTGAGCTGCACCTGCTCCCATCTTCACCTTCTTTCACCCACTGATTAATGAGATTGGCCACGCCCACTTTTAAACCATCTGCATCCTGAGAAAGATAAGAGGAAATATTATAATATTTGTAATTCTGTATGTTTCAAGTTCACCTACATACATGTAGGTACATACATAAACACATGGTGTATGTTTAAATTAAATCAAATTCTAGACCTTTCCTGGACAAAATATCATATTATTTCTGATGTAAGACTTCATGTGTCATAAATAGTTCAAATTCATTAATGTTTAAACTGGAATCTATGTAACAATGTTAAAGGGGCCCTAATGTAGTTCATATTTGCATTTGTGTCTCTACTGTGACATGTCTCCATCCTTTAATGTTGTGCTGCAGCACCTCTTTTCACCCTCTGTCTGAAACCAGAGCCCAGTCTGCTCTGATTGGTTAACTGGTCGGCTGTGTTGTGATTGGTCAAGAGCTCAGAGATGTCCCGACCCTTAGCCTATCACGTACAATGTGTTGGAGTGGTAGCCTATAGAAGCACGTCAAACGGCAGCATTTCGGGCAGGGGGGGAGTGTGTGGGAGAGAAACCCCCTCTGGAGGGAACTTTGGGATTCAAGCCTTTGCAGACCATTTACATGCACTAAAACCTAAGGGAAAACCCCAAGAAGCATTTAAGGGCTTATTTAGAATAAAATATTGCACATAAAAGATTTATGGTCATGGAGACAATGATAAGCTTCTGCCTGTTTTTTCATTTGGATTTGTAATAGAACACAACATTAACAAACAGGAAAATTAAACTTCTGAACAATTCGTCAAAAAACCTAAGTAGATGAGCAGTTATTTATCAGTTATTTATCAGTTTAACTGTAAAAAGGTAAATTAGGATAAAGAAAGAAACGTCATCATTTACCTTAGATGGTGTGACTGAGGTGGCGTTTTGCTTCCAGGCTTCCCCGGCCTCAAACAGGTTCTTCTTGGACGAGACGGCTTCAGTGGGACTCGTCAGGTCCGTCAGCACCTGGCTGCCGGACCTGCCTTCCTTAGAGGCGACCTGTGAATGAGATCCGGTTTGAGAGTTTAACATAATGAGACACAGAAATTGGGTATCTTCCATATTGTAGTTCAACAGTATGCTGGTTCTTCACACAGATTATTTATTCAGAATTTGATCTCATTGTCGGAATATTATGGTTTCTCTTAGAGTCAAACAAAGATGCATTATCCTAAACTGTGATATAGTACTGGCAGTTTTTGGAAGTACTGCAAGGGTTCTCAAAAAAGTCAATAAAATAAAAAAGAACTATTGAAAAGAGTCACTCAGTGGGGTTTCACCTCGAGAGCACGAGTGTACAGCTCCAGTTTCTTGTCAATCTTTGAAACAGCAACAGGTGACAGCGTCTTCTTTATGCTGCCGGTGCTTTAGGAGAATGGATACGTGTTAAGAGTGAAAGTATATAACTGTGAGAAATCTGATGATGTAAAAGTATATTCTTTTATATCATTAATAATGTAAAACAAGATAAGCAGCAGGGTGTTTGATAAGCAGATCAGAGTAGACCTCCTTCTCAACTTCTCAACTTCTGCACTTTATATTTTGTACATGGAACTTTTTTTTTATTCCTAGATTTATTCTTATAACATTTCCATAAGATGGTGCAGCACCGGAAACAACATTCTTTTAAATCTACTTCACAAGAAATGTTCACACACTTACCTTTTCCTCAGTGATTCAGTTCTCTCTATGATCTAAGGAAAGAGACAATGAAAGGTTAAAACTCACAGGGATTATTACACATGTATGGGATTTGACCTTCAGTAGCAGACTTTTTATTTAAGCACCTATAAACCGGCACAAAGTTGTAATTTCATTTTTTCTCACAGATCAAGACAGAAACGTATGTTCCTAGATTGAGGGTGAGCGTGTGGAAACCCCCCAAGATCCGGAACAGGATTAACCGTTCAAGGTGTTGTTTACTCAGCTTTCCAGCTAACTTGGTAGTCCTGGAGACAGCGCTCTTTAGTTTTATCATTACATTGTTACCTATTAGACGCTATTACCCAAAGCGACTTACATACTGTATACTCCATACTGTGCACAATCCCAACAGGAGCAATTTAGGGTGAAGTGTCTTGCCCAAGGACTCTGTGTTTGTTTATGTGATTGAGCTTTGAATGACATGAGGTAAATAAAATATGAAGACAAACATATTTAACAGCATTTATCAAAACAAATAGCTTGACATGGTTAAACCCGGGTTAAAACATTTCTAAAATGAGCAAAGAAAATCTGGCAGTTTAAATAATACAAAAGATAGAACAACCAATTAACCAGCAACAAAAAGAAAAGTAATAATGACAACAATAATAAAAACAACAATCATAATAATATTTTGAATAGAATAGTGTGCTATTTTTAAGATTTCTTTGAATTTACATTTCTTATCCCATTACAGCTTCTGACCTTGACCCTGGTCTGCGGCAGCACTCACCTTACATTTACTGTCGGGGGGGACTCTGCTGTTTGCTTCATCCTGTGAAGAGACACAGATTAGAGCAGGCCCGGCAGCTCTCACAAGTCCTTTGAATGACTATAAGTACAGAAGAACTCTGACATGCAGCACGTTTGTGAGCAAAACGTTTGTACATTTAAATCAGTGCAAATCAGTCAGCTGACACATGCACAGCACTTACTGGGTAAAACTGAATGAGGAGTTTCTGGTGGAAGAACAGCGGGGAGCATGAAAGAGAAAAAAACATGTTGGCATGGTTAACATGGAAGCATAGATTCTTAAAGAAAATTCCATACTGGGATATTTTCAACCAAAAAAAGCTTTAAAGAACAAAATCATTTTGTGCAACAGTAGAATTGTAAGACAGAGACCGACAATCATCTCTACCGCAGCTACTTTCACTAACCAAATCAATAGATGCTGGCATTCATTCCAATGCCTTTTGAATTTAGAAAATCATACTGCACACACCCTCTTTGGTTTGATGACCTACCTTGAACGTGGGGCTCATCGGACCGTAGTTTAACGGCTCCTCGCCTTCGCTGCTGCTGCAAAGAGAGGCTGCAGATCTTCTGTTCAGCTCCTCAATCCTCCCGCTCTCCATTGACCTCTAGAACAATGCCACCATACAAATATCAACCAATATGTCTATTGTTTTAATACAGTAGACTATCAAAAGTCAGTATTAGCAGTATTATACAGTCTTATTGGGTTAAAGAGTATAATCTGGAGCACAGTTTTCCTTAATGCCTGTTCTTTCTCTGGATAAAGCCTTTCAAAATGTGTGTTCGCACTGCTCCCCTATAGCGTGTTATGTGGTGGCAGAAGACTAATAAAACTCCGGCAAACCAGTGGTGCTAAAAGTAGGAATTTGTTACAACATCTTACATCATTGCTGCTTTCAGGCATTTCCTCACCCAGTGAGCCAAAGATACATTCTTTTACTTTATTACTTTCAGATTTAAAGCCAAATTCAATGAACTGCGAGTTTTAAAGAAAAGAAGCATGCATCTGTTTGATTTAATGTTTCATGAAACGTTGGGAAAAACCAGACATGCTTGGTTTTATGTCAGCAAACTATTGCTTATTAGCATCAAGTATTTTATATAATAATAAGAGTAACATTCTACACAATGCGAAGGAGTTGGACATTACTAGCAATAAACATACATTTTATAGATCCGGTCATGAAGGTAAAAAAAGTTGATCCTGATGGAAGCACAGTTTAAATCAAAATACACTAATAATGATGGATATAAACATGAACAAAAATAAGCTTTGCACATGTTTTTGGATTCAACATGTGTGTTTGGCCCGGTTCTACGGGGGTGCATAAGGGTGCATTGCACCCTCAGTTGAGTCGTTATGCACCCTCATTTGAAAAATGAAAAGTGAAAAAAAAAAAAGAAAAGTGAAAAATATTACATATATAATAATAATAATAGTAGTAAGAATAATAATAATAATAATAATTTAGTTGAAATCAAATAAATTGTAATTGTGGTTGAATAACATTGTCTGCTGCATTTATTTGGTCAATTTAAACGGGTAACGTTATTATTATGTCAGGTGCGCGTGACCTGTGCCGCTGCGCGTTCGTCATCTGCAAGGTGCTTACACAGCAGTCAATGATGGACATCAGAACATGGTTAAAACAACCAGCCCTTATCGCCAGCAGTAACACTTGTAGAGTTATATTTGTATTTATTCATGTTAGCAAACTATGGATAAGCTTAAAATGGGAATAATTTGGGTAAAACTGTGAGCTGCATTTGGGGCCTGTTGACATGTGTTTTGAGGACAAAGGAAGATGGGGGAAGGTGAGAGCATGTCCTGATTTGCATTCAACTTAGAACGAGCTACAGTGGTTGTGATGTTAAGAGAGGTCCCTTGGGTTTCTCTGGTGCTTATCAATAGTAGCAGTTAAGTGAATACTGTTCAAACAATACCTGTGTTTGTGTTTTATATTGATTTCTCTGTTTTATCCTTTCATAAATGTAAGGACTACAAATGGCTATAAACATTCTGGGCTGGTTGGAGTAAACAGGGTTTTATGGCTCTGTGGGGGAGGTGTAGGTATGCAGGCCTTGAGACCTTTTGTTGGAAAGTGAGCCTGTTTGGTTTCCTGCTGCGTTGCGTCTCCCAATGAGATGACCTGAAAAGATGACCAGCTGACCTAACACCAAACCCCTCCTTCTTACTCTGGTATATATCCGGTGGATCCCTGGCGTTCGGCCTCTTCTTCACATGCTGCCCTCGGGTGAAAGTAGCTCTGCAGTATGCGGACTAGAGCAGGAGTAAGCCGGCATTACTCCTTAAGCATTGCAATATAACTGTAATATATCATGTTGTATTGTAATGATTGTATTGCATTGTCATATTGCCATTAAAGTAGATTATTGTTAACGGTTACTTTGTAGATATGGATTCCTTCCTGTATTATAACCAGCTTCATAGGAACGCGCGGAGATTTGAAAAGCGGACCAGTTATCCCTCCAAATCTCTAACAAAATGGTGACCCGACGTCTAGAGATAACGAAGCTGAGGAAGAATTCAGACGCTTTCAAACATCTCAGACAATCAGCAGGACTCTGCAACTTTGCAAATAAGGTAAGCAGACGATGAAAGTCGCCTGTCTGTAATTGGATACGCTAAAACTTTAGGATTGTCTGTAGGCGTTTCACAGTGTTTTTATAGTTTAAATGGAATATACAATGCATATTTTACTATGTTAGGAAAGTTATATACAAAACGTAAACGTGGATCGACAGGTAGACGAAAGTCCTGCGTGACGTAAAATAGAGCAGTTTGGCGCGGATCTGCAGGTGTTTATTCCTGAGTGGCGTAGAAATGGTGCAGTTTGTGTGAATGCGAGGTTTGAATCCTGCACGGCAAAACCTGAAAACTCGATATATCAGATCGAGTCGCCGTTTAAAACTGGGGTTTAAATAACAGACCAATGCTAAAAGCTTAAAGCCAGAGGTCTGTTATATATTAAACCAAGGTAGAGCGTTTCCCTTTGTCTGGAAACTTCTGCTGCTGCCATCTAGTGGCTGAAAGGGGGTATCACACCCTTGAAACTTCTGCTGCTGCCATCTAGTGGATGAAAGGGGGTATCACACCCTTGAAACTTCTGCTGCTGCCATCTAGTGGCTGAAAGGGGGTATCACACCCTTGAAACTTATGCGAGCTTAGAGTTTGATCATTACATTGCTGGCTGGTATTGTTTGGTAAACTGGTACAAAACAATAAGGGATTGAACATTTTTTACAACGACAGCACCAGGAGATGAGTAAACTCAAGAATCTGTAGAGTGTAAATACATTGTGCAAAACACATTTTACACTCGAACTGTTTGCAAATGTAGACAATATAAATAAATGTTCAGAAAGAAGACATAGGCCTACACTTGATTCAAATTTCATTACTGTGATCCGATTGGTGTGCTCTGCAGGTTTACTATTGTTCGAAGTAACAGTGGGATTTAAAATGAGAGAAGATATGGAGATGTTCTTTCATAGTGTGTGGAATATGTGATGCTGGAAACATGTAAGTATTTCAGAGTTGTGTTGGGTAAATATGTAACAATGGATGAAACAATTTTTGGAGTTAGTTTTTGTAATATCATAAGTAGACATTAATTATGTTGTTTAGATGGCATTTAACAACTAAGACAGATAGTATGATTAGAAAGAGACAGAGTGGAAAGGGTTGGATTTATTTAACATCAGTGTGCTAGACTTCTTATAGGTAATGTGTACCGGGACCTGGACTCCCCCTCTGAGTTAGAAAGGCTTTGATCCCGACCCTCCATGCAGACAACGAGACCTAACCCAACAGGAGACTCCTCCTTCTCCATCGTACAGACAGAGAACCAGAGCTGAACCAACAACAACAACAAGACTACATCAAGACTGCAGCCAGAACTATCTCCACCTGTGGCATCCAGAACCAAACCAGCATGCTGACATACAGAGAGATACTCTCATCGGTCCCTCAAACAGGACATGAAGTTCCAAACTGCGCCGCGAGATTTGGCACAATAGACATGAGAGCAGAATCCGCCCTCCATAAAAACAGCAGAGAGACTGTAAAGGAGGAGTGCAACAACAGTGGCATGATGGGGCTGCAGATGTGACTGGGCCAATGGCTGCCTACAAAAGTTACAGCGGATGGATTCAACAGCTGATGGACTGAAGAGAAGACAGAATCAGAGGAGTTGGCATGGTCGATTAGAAGTGCGGAGGCCGGGGTCACGGCTTGAGAAAACCAGGGGAGGAGGAAAGGAGAACGGGAATGAGTGAGTTACACATAAACACACTTATTCACGAAACGCACATTTAAATAACTTGAATTAACTTCATAAATACGTAAAGACAGAAAGATTTATTAATCATTTGGTAAATTAAAAATAGCAGTAAAGAGGAAACTATTAAAGTAAAATGATAATCATCCTAAAACACACTGACAGAGTAGAACCATATTCTTCAATATTTTCATCATGTTAACAATTCATTCTTTAAGACATTTTTATTCACGTGTGAATAAAGTAGTGATCTCATTGGTTACAATATTGATCACCATTAAAAGGATAGTTTTAGGAACCACTCTATAGGACAAATCTTTGTTTGTATTAATGGCTAGTGCCAAGCCACATATTAAATTCCAATCTGAAGTGTTGATTTCACCATTGTGGCATAGTTATTACCAGACTTCGGTTTTAAATCCTTGATAAAGGAGGGAGTAATTGTTGCATGTTCGGACACCCAAGGTTCCACACACTGCTAAAGAGTTTAACATCGTTTTTTAAGTAGACCAGAATTATAATGAGCTATGAAATGCAGAGCGACACAGATCCTAGTAATGTTTTGACTCAAGATAATAGTTATTGTACAAAAGTTTCTGAAATAGATCATTAGACATTTTAATTAGTAGTGGTACTCGAAGGAAGTGAGTTTTGTACCAAGTTTCAGGAAAAGTGGGAGGCGGAAGTCCCAATGACAAGTGAGAATCATCTTGAAAATCATAGTTGAAATCGTGACATATTTTTGTAGACAAAGGATACTGGCCTATGCTGAAATGTCAAAGTCTCTGCAGAGCACGACACATGGCCAAAAAAGACGGAGACCAACTGACCTTTGACCCTGACCGACAGTGTAACTTGACAAGGCACTGTGGATGACTGACTCTGGGTGAAGCTGACCAAACTTGACATGACAACCAGACAGTGTGAGTGTGAATGTATGCCGGCATGTGATCAGTGTAACTGCATGATTCTAAAACAATAACTAACCAAGCATGTTTTTGGACTAACATATTATTTTGGAGCTCCAAGGGAAACGAGAGGTTTCCTAAAAATTCCACAAAAAGGGGAAACCGCACATGTGATATTTTCCTCCCACATGAGTTGGCGGTTTGCAAATGTAAAACTACAATCTGAAGATTCTGTTTCTTTTAGGCCTGAAGGACGGAGAGGAACACTTCTTTTCACTGAAGTGTTCACTGTGGAAATAATGATAATAATGTTCGTTATGTCCCTAACCAATTACCTGACAGTTTTTGTTCCCCTCCCATTACAGGCTTTTGTTACACATGATTTCATGTGTAAAAGGGGGGAGTGAGTATAATGTATAAATGTCAACATGGCTGTAAAATGCACAATTTAAATTTTTCTTTTAAGGATTGACAGAAACCTTCCGCCCCAACCCAGATGTTCAAACTGAGCATTGAATGTAATTAACCTGCTCCATATCTGGGGATAAGATACTGTTTGATGAATGTTGAGATGTTTCTAAATATTGATTTGAATTATAACGGGTAACAAAGAAGCAGTGGCCAAGGGGCTACTGTGAAACCGAAGAAGTTGACCTGTGATAATTAAACAATTTTGTAATATTTTAACAGACATTAGAGTAACTGAGGTTTGAAATGTAGAAAGAACATATTACAGTTAAGTTAAGCTAAAACATAGTAGTGTATTGAGACATAATTTAATTTAGACAACATCATGTAACTAGCCTGGTAAAGAAGTAAAAGCCATATACTTTATTGTTTAGGTCATTATGGGGATATACATTTCATCTAAATTTATAATAGAGAGACATTTGATGACAGTTTGTTGGAATTCTGTATTCATTTTTTCAGCGTGATAATATCTAAGCACTGACAGGTAAAAGCAGTATCACCAGGAAATCATTCACTTTGTTAGCATCGTGATTTTGGTTGTTTTTGAATCCATAACATTAGTGTGTTTCCTTACCAGAAACATTAGCAGTTCATATTATATTTGGATTTTAAATAGGATTTCATCTAAAAATAAACACGGATGCTTGTCAGAAATTCAGAGCTATTGAAATATGTTATTTAGTTTACCTAAAGATGTTGAGGTTCTTATTTAGTTGGCACAATCCAAGTATTACGATTCTGAAGCTGCACTGGCAGATAGGAGGTCTACAATTCATTTAGAAAACCTGTTCACAGACGGCTGTTGTTTCAAGACACCCCACCAAGAGGCTCCAAGTGGGTCAAAACAGCTGAGCGTAGGCTTGAGGGAGTTGTATCAGATTTCTCCACACAGGTCACTGGCGCCAAAAGGGGGACCCGAGAAGCACGAGGCCGACAGCAGAGTTCGTCTGGCTGAAAGTCATCAGGACAAAGTGGCTCAACCCCAGGCTCTCCGACCCCGACCGAGTGACCCAGCGGACCTCTTATGCCGTCTGCCTGGGAGAAAAGGGGGACAGCTCGTACCACGGGAGCCAGTGTGCGGCGGGGAAACCACCTGCTAGGACCAGGGGACGACATCAGGACGGACGTGGCCCTGGCAGACGTGGACTACTCGGAAGCAGCAGACTGGAGGAGCAGGACCCTGGAGGCATCCTTACAGCAGACGACCCGGGAGGCATCATCAGCGGGCCGGAGAAGGAGGACCCTGGAGACATCTCTACAGCATCGACCCGGAAGCCGCCATCAGCGGGCCGGAGGACGAGGAGGAGGAAGACATCTCTCTAGCAGGCAGCCCAGAAGCTGCTGTCAGCGGATTGGGTGGACAAAGACACGGCAAGCCGGGACGGCGCAGCAGAGGAGTCTACTTTGCTCTGATCAGTTCTACCCGTGAAGGGAAAGCTGCATCTCCCCCTCCCTATTAGCTGTCCTTGTGGGCTATTCCTCGGGGGGGGGGGGGGCTGATGATTCTAGCACTCAGCTACCCCCTCATGGTTCCTTCACTGCCATGGAAAGAGGTGTTCGGTCTCCATGAAGGTTTCAAGTACTCTGAATACCAGCTTCGGATGGATTTACGGACACAGTAGAAAAGAATGACCGTGGGTATATTTCAAAATGCCTTGTCTAAGTTTATCTCTGGAGAAGGAGATAAAAAGGGGGATTTGTAGAGTTATATTTGTATTTATTCATGTTAGCAAACTATGGATAAGCTTAAAATGGGAATAATTTGGGTAAAACTGTGAGCTGCATTTGGGGCCTGTTGACATGTGTTTTGAGGACAAAGGAAGATGGGGGAAGGTGAGAGCATGTCCTGATTTGCATTCAACTTAGAACGAGCTACAGTGGTTGTGATGTTAAGAGAGGTCCCTTGGGTTTCTCTGGTGCTTATCAATAGTAGCAGTTAAGTGAATACTGTTCAAACAATACCTGTGTTTGTGTTTTATATTGATTTCTCTGTTTTATCCTTTCATAAATGTAAGGACTACAAATGGCTATAAACATTCTGGGCTGGTTGGAGTAAACAGGGTTTTATGGCTCTGTGGGGGAGGTGTAGGTATGCAGGCCTTGAGACCTTTTGTTGGAAAGTGAGCCTGTTTGGTTTCCTGCTGCGTTGCGTCTCCCAATGAGATGACCTGAAAAGATGACCAGCTGACCTAACACCAAACCCCTCCTTCTTACTCTGGTATATATCCGGTGGATCCCTGGCGTTCGGCCTCTTCTTCACATGCTGCCCTCGGGTGAAAGTAGCTCTGTAGTATGCGGACTAGAGCAGGAGTAAGCCGGCATTACTCCTTAAGCATTGCAATATAACTGTAATATATCATGTTGTATTGTAATGATTGTATTGCATTGTCATATTGCCATTAAAGTAGATTATTGTTAACGGTTACTTTGTAGATATGGATTCCTTCCTGTATTATAACCAGCTTCATAGGAACGCGCGGAGATTTGAAAAGCGGACCAGTTATCCCTCCAAATCTCTAACACACTGCATCTACTGCAGGTAATAACAGTTCAGATCATGAGGACATTACGTTACCCGCGGCCACTGTCGTGGACAATAACGCCCGACTCGCCGGCTTTGCCCGCCTCGCCCACGGAGGCGGAGCAGCCGCAGCCGTCTTCGTTGCCCCAAACACCGCCACCCCTCAGCGGCCCGCAAGTGCCAGAGGACCTCGGCCAAACAGAGCCTGCAGGTATATTTAAAAAAGTACCCAACTCGCCTGTACAGTGGGGTAAGGCGCTCATTTTGCAGCTCATGGTTTCAAAACAGAGATTGGCTGGAATATTCATGTAAAAAAGATGCCATCTTCTGCTATGCATGTAGACATTTCGGTTCCAGTACGTCAGATGTCTTCACCACAACTGGCTACAACAACTGGCGCCATGCTCTTAGGCTACGTGATAAGGGACTGGGAAGGCATGAATCAAGCAAAGAGCACATAGATCCATAGATCTCTTCATTTTGCTCTCAAAGTGCACCAGATTGATGCTTTTAACTTCAATATTTAAAAAAAAATCTTCCCGGGGGAGCATGCCCCCGGACCCCCCTAGAGGAGGTGACCCTCCTAGAGGAGGTGAGGACCCCCCTCGAGGGTGTTAGATCCACTCCCCACTTATAAAAAATAGCACTTTACCACTGCACCCTCTCTAATCTCAGATGCACCCTGAGTCATTTTGTTCTGGAACCGGGCCTGGATGGGTATCACTGAATAAGAAAACTCGACAGGTTACCCTTCATTATAAAAAAAAAGGTTTGCTTGGGAGTCTGAATTTGCTCAACTATCTCCTTTATAGATTGATAATTATAATTATTTTAGGATAAATGTAAAACATGCTGATGACATTTAAAAAGGGTTAGTTCCTCTTCTGGGCATGAATTTTTCTGAAAACTTCATGAAGATTTCACCATTAGATTTAGTTGTTTCTGTTGTAAAACAAAAACATTAAGATTCATGCTCTGACAAAACAAATATCTCTCAATTCATCAGGACATGAGATTATGACGTGACAAAAAGTCAGGGAATCTCCAAAATAATCAGTTTATAGCAGTGGCGGTTCTAGAACATTTGACATGGGGGGGCAAAGGGGGGGCAAGAAGTCATGCCAGGGTGGCATGGGAGGGCGGACAGTACGTGGTATTTTATACTGTATATAACCTATTTATTGTTAATTCATGCCCTAACACAAGTGTTCTTAATGCACAAGAGAAACAAGGTGTTCAGACAAACAATCGGGTGCCCTTTGAGTCCCCCAAGCTTACTTCAATAATTTTAAATGAAAGGAAACTATAAAATGTATTTTAAAGCAATTCATTAATGGAACAGGTTTTTTTGCATTACAATGTCAAACTAAATATATATTTAGTTTTGAAAAAATTGGTTTTCTTAGTATTAGACAGACATATTTGCATGTGCTCACGAAGCATTATTACATATTAATTTAATATCAAACAAATCAAAATGGCCAATTATCCCTAAATGTTGCTGCTAATATAATCATATGCTTGTCAACTTTAACTGATCAAAAATAAATTCTGAAAAAATACTTGAATTATCTATGAAATTGCAATATTGTCCCTCAGTTTGTTTCAACCCCGTCACGCCATACCATTTACCCTCCTATTAAAATAATGGATCAGTCCATGTGTGATCTGCATTGAGGGAATTACATCACAAAAGTGATCTCTTACCTATATTTCAGTTTTTGTATTTTCAGATTAAGATTGACAAACTCAACATTTCAATTTATAATTAAGTACACAAATGACATCACCCATCTCTTCAGAGAGCTAAAGGTGAGCTGTGCAGCAACACATTTCAATCAATATTTGTCAATACTAAGAGCTGCTAGATTGTGCTGCTGTGATGGAATATGTAAGGAGAATAAGAACATACCATGTGGTCTAGCTGGAGTTTCATCTGCCTCCTGATCCCTGCCTCTGTCCCTCTTTCTGACACTTCATCTTTATTCCTCACATACATTTCTTCTTCTTCACTAATGTCTTCATCTCCTCCTCCTGCTCTGACCCTCCTGGTCTCTTCATCTCCTCCTCTTCCTCCTGCTCTGACCCTCCTGGTCTCTTCAGTGAATTCTCTTTTCCTTTTCCTCTTTCTGTTCGTCCTGATCACTTCTCATATGTCTTTGTGTTGTTGTTGAATCACTCCTATACTCTGGCCTGCAAGAGTCTACTTGTGAAAAGCACTGGTACAAATGCTTGTATAACTTTACACGTTAGGGCCATGTAGCCTAGATAATATGTAGCATATCATATAACATCAGAAAGTATTGATCAAGCGCACACAGGCAGCTGTGCTTGGATCCAGTTTTTACAGTAAAGGATGTATCCTGGTTTCATTGATCTGGCCTCATGGCTGTGATGTGTAGTTTACGTGGATGTAATAGTAGGCTACCGCGTAGTTTAGCAAAGTGATCGATCTCCCAGCTAACGCTGTCTGCGTAGTATTTTGTAACGTAACGCCCCAAACAGCGCCCGTCTGTTAAACGCTATCGATTCAAATGGCAGCGTTTTATTAATATTTAGTTTCAAGCTCTCGTCCTTAGTAAAAACAAAACCAGTGGAAAGGGAAATGCTCCCAGGGGAAGCTGATCCATAGGTGCTGGGACAGCTCGCTCCCTCTCTGCAACGGTGTAAGCCGCGGTCTGTGTGAACGCCGCTCCGCAGTTTAATGCAGGGCCGTAGCTGCGTTTTTAACGGGCCTAAAATTATATTTAAAATGATTCACTTTTAACTAATGTAATGCTTGTTTTGTTGCTTGAGAAGCTTGTGGAAACAGTGTAGGTTTGTTTTAGTACAGTTTTAGGGAAACAAAAGTTAGGGGGGCAGCTGGGGGGGCAAGGCTCTACAGCGGGGGGGGGGGGGGGGGGTGGGTGGGGGGGGGCGGCTGCCCCCCTTGCCCCCCCGTAGATCCGCCCCTGGTTTATAGTAAACAAAATATCGAATTTGATAAATTCCTCCAGGAACCATTAACATTTTCACAATCTTGTACGAGAAACATATTTTGTGGATGACTTAAAAGAAGGGCAACAGAAAGACAGACCGACCCGATAAAGGCAAGTATTACAGTTGCAGAAGAGCTGATATTAGTAGGAATAGCAACAGTGTTAATGGAAAGTCAACCTTGTCTCGAAGCTTGTACTCTTCCTCCGGCTCCCTGCGCCTATGCTCCCGGCTGTGGTGGAGGTCTTCCTCCTCTTCCTCCTCCTCCTTGGGTCCCTCCTCCCAGCTGTGGTGGAGGTCTTCCTTCTCTTCATGTGTGAATCTCAGCTCTTCTTCCTCCTGGTCATCCTCATCTCTGGGGTTTTGTCTGGTTTCAGCTGATCTCCGCTCCATCTGCAGAGCAGCCTGTGCCTCTTCCTTTTGCTCCTCCTGCTCCAGCTCTCCATCCACCCTGCAGGCCCCTCCGCTGGGTTGGAGATCATTTTAACAGTTTATAAAGACATTTGAATGTTTGGATCCCGGGATAAAAACAAAACAAATACTGACTAAAGGGAAAAGACAGATAGAACCAGGCAAAGAGCGGAGAACTCACCGTGGCTTCATCGTCCCGGCCGCCAGGTAGGACGTCCTGTCTGCTGGTTGGCCCGTGGCGTGCTGCGATCTGTTGTCCTGTGGCAGGAACACCGTGGAGCTGTACGACGTCCTGACTTCCTTTCTGTTGCTGGACATCTACAATTATAACCAAGCAGGTTGCATGTTAATCTATAGTGACAATATGTATCTGAGGAAATATTTATACGAATTTGAAGCTTGATATTGCCAGCCAGTTTCAGAGAAGTGTAGACACATTTTTTAGTAATGCTGTTAATTAATTACGATTCAAATTCATAAGTTATTTTCTGAATTATTTAGTAGTAAAGCACCAACTTTGATCACATTTCCATGAGGCGGTTACTGCCTTACTTGCAGCTGTTTAGAGTTGTACTCATTACAATACTAAAATGCTCACAAAGGCAATGCCACAATGCAGGTGAATTATTTCAGGTAGAACTGTTTTTAGTATATTAGTGAGGCATGTGGCAACTTAATGTTATGGCCAATATTTGCCCTGATCAGTTGATCACCAAAGCCACCACAATTCATCAAGAAGGGTAAATATATCTCTTACCCAAATTTCATACCAAATGCAGAAAAATGAATATATAAAACTGAAGGCTTGACAGATTGCAATTGTTGATACAAATAAACATCATGCCAGGAAGAGATTGTTACTCATTTCTAATAAAAAGGGAATACAATTGATGCTGTAGGAATGAGCCTGATGTCAGAAACATTGTGAACATTAATCTAATCTATCCTACTATGTTTCATTTTAATTTCATTTTTTTATTTTGTCTTATGTCCTATATATAATATGTTGCATTGTTGGAGGAGCTTTGGACTTAAGATGTTCATAGCCATAACTACACTGAAGCTACTGTGCATATGACAATAAACCTGGGATCCTTGAATCCTTGAACAATACAGACTCATTGGTAAAGAAAGCCCCAGTATTACGGTGTGGGTCTGTTGGCCGGTGTACCTTCTCTGGAGGTCTTGCTGAAGTTTCCTGTGACCTACTGCTGTGTCCTGGCTTACATCCCTCCTTCTCTTCACTGCCCTGCTGTTTCTTCTTTTCAGTCCCATGTTGTTTCTCCTCTCCAGTCTCATGTTGTTTCTCCTCTCCAGTCTCATGTTGTTTCTCCTCTCCAGTCTCATGTTGTTTCTCCTCTCCAGTCTCATGTTGTTTCTCCTCTCCAGTCTGATGCGGTTTCTCCTCTCCAGTCTGATGCGGTTTCTCCTCTCCAGTCTCATGTTGTATCTCCTCTCCAGTCTCTGGTTTCCTCTGTTGTGTTGAAGGTTTCTGCACTCGGGCTCTGCAGTCATCCTGCTCAGGACGATTCTCCAACCTGTGACTCCAGTCGCTGAAGCCCTCGTCCTCCTCCAGAACCAGGCAGCATCTGGGCTTCAGCTCCCCGTCCAGCCTGAGAACAATTGAAAAACTGTTACCTTTGAGTAGCCTGGCAAGAGGTGGGGTCAAGATTTGGTTTGATTTTGAAAACATTTAGAAGTAATACAACCATATCAGTGGTTCAGCTGATTTATTGGAGGTGCTTTAGAGAATGAATGACTTGTACAAAAGTTCTATTGTTGAGCCACTTGTCAAAATCCAGCCTGTGTTAAATAATAGTTTGCCAAATATGCATGTTAATTAAAATAAAATCATGCATTTTGCTAGTAGTAGAGTTCAATTGAAGTTGTAATTGAGACAGTGTCTCCTGTTACTGCTGATGGGCGACTGTGTCACCCAGAGGTTCCTCACAGTGTTGATCTAGAGTGTTGATCAAGGCGGCAGGTGGCACACAGGACATGCCGCTCAAGGCGCCATGGCAACAGAGACTGTGCCCGTGGTAACAACAAACAAAGAGAAACTGCAGCCTCTTGTTCCTGGTCAGCTCAAATCAGCAGACCGAACCTCATCAGCACTGACTAAACACCCAAAGGCTGATGTTTTCTTTCCCGGAGAGATTTAGTTGGTTTCTAAACGTTGACTCTGAGTGTGTTTAATCTTCATTTGATTAAGGCTGAGAGGGAGTTTGTCTGAACAGTGCAAACTTCGTTTCCAATGTCTCTAGTGCAGTCAGTTGATTTTTTTTTTTTACGTTAATGATCACTATATTCAGTTATTTTCAAAATTGGATTTGGTGCATATTATTGCACAGAAAATTATGAACGATTTGATCTTTTGAATCATTTTAATAAAGCAATGACTTCTGCATCTTGTACTCACATCTCTAAAGGTGGTACTACCATAATGTATACAAGTAAGTAAAGGTACACAAGTATTTGTTTTAAAATATGCTTAAAGTACAAGAAGTAAAATACATCTTAGGCAGAATATGTGATTTTTGGGTCCAAATTATTTTTGCCTCATATGTTAGCATCATTTGCTGGTAAAGATGAAGCTAGCAAATATAACAACTTTATATTTATGAGGATAAACATGTATTAGTTTATTGTTAATATGCAAAGTAACTTTAATAGTTGATGTTAAATGTAATATTTAACCTGTTAAGCCCCAAGCCTGTTTTTCAGGTCTCAGGCTCGAAAATGACATTTCCAGAACAAATGACCATAACTTCTAAAAGGGGAAAATTAATAATCTTTTTCCTCAAAGTAATGATAAACCTGTGAGTTGGATGTAGAAAAGTCAGAATCAATATAGATGTTTTTTATTTGAAAGAAAATTCAGATTGAACATAGTAAAACAATTTAAATGATAGTGTCAGTCCAAAAATTATTTTTTACTTATAGTGAAAACTACCCTTGGATGATGGTAAGGTAGACTAAAAGCTTTAGGAATCCAAAGTACAACATATAATAAGTACCCTGTATCAAGATTGATGCAAAAACAAGTGACATTTGACCTTTTTAGAGAGGTTTAGAAAAAAAAAACTCCACCTCTGAGGTGATTTGGGCGGAAATGGGCGTTTTTGCTGTTTCTCTGGAACCCATTGGTCGATTTTGATGATTGACATCTCTTTTGAACCGTTAGAGCCAATAGAATCGAAGGGGAATTTCCACAAACACACACACGTTATCATTGAGAAGTGGGGGCTATGCGCACACAGTTTACCTAAAGTGAAACCTATCTTACGCTCTGAAATCTGAAAACTGAAAACTAGTTTTATTGCTGATGGATTATCAGTAGGGGTGTAACGGTATCCGTATTCGTCTCGTACCGTCACGGTTCGGACGTCATGGTTCGGTGCATGCAGTCACACGACGAATACGCCTTTTTTTTACGAGTGGGAGACAAGTCTGTCATTTAGGGCAGTATTCACTTGACATCAGCCATTATAGATAATATGGCCATCTGAGTGTGTGTGGTACCAGGGGTGGACTGGCCATTGGGAATACCGGGAGTTTTTCCGGTGGGCCGGTGCTGTGCGTGGGCCGGAGGGCCACACAAAAAAAAATAATAATATCATTTTATTTTTTTTGCCTAAATCCTACCGGCCCACATTTGTAAGTGTTCCGGTGTTCCGGTTGTGTATACAGTATAGTATTGTAGCGAGCCCTGGGTTCAGAGGGAGGGGCTTGCATAGGGGAGGGGGGGGGGTTGTCAGGGAAACGGGGTTCAGGGGGAGTGGCTGCACATCCATGGGCTGCCCCCGTAGGATAGAAGAATAGAATAGAATAGAATAGAATATAATTGGTTAATGTCATTATACATGTACAATGAGAAAAGGGGGAAAATTACGTCTGACTTTTTCTGAGAAAAAGTAAATCTGTTTACAGTTCTGTTTCATATGGGTGTTGAGAGATGTATCCATAGATTTAGTCCCTAATTTTGCTCTCAAAGTGCATCAGATTGATGCATTTAACTTCAACATTTAAAAAAAAATTCTTCCCAGGGGAGCATGCCCCCGGACCCCCTTAGAGGAGGTGAGGTCCACCACCTGCCCACACCCCCTGTTAAATTGTCTCACCCACATTGAGGATGCTTCCTACGCCCATGTTTTATTCCATGTGTCAAGTCAGGCCAATTGGGTCCAAATGTTATTGCATCAATGATCTGTTTACATTAAATCACTAAATATATGCCGTAACTATTTTGCTCTCGGCTGCTCAAAGGCTCAGGTAATGTGATTACTATATGAATAATGGTCCAAAATAACATAAAATGCATAGGGTTTTTTGTTAAGTAACATACTTTCGTCGCCGGCCTGCCGATACATGCCGCACATTAAGTGGGCCTGTCTGTCAATTAATCCCCGGGCCACTTTTTCCCCCCAGTCCGCCCCTGTGTGGTACTGTTTGTTTTTCACTGTGAAATAAAGTTAATTATTCAAAATGTTAGAGTTCCTTATTTTTAAACTGAAACTTGCACTACTGTTCAAAATAAATAAAAAACAAACCTGGAATTTTCTTGTACCGAACCCGTACCGAACCGTGACCCCCAAACCGAGGTACATACCGAACCGTAAATTCTGTGAACCGTTACACCCCTAATTATCAGAAATAATTTCCTGATAATAACCTATGGATTAACCTTCAGCAGCGTTTTTATCGTTGTAATGCCATTGAAGACAACTTTTGATCAGACAACGACCAAGGTAAGTCATATTGCCGTGTTTGCTACCTAATGCCACGTGTTGTGATGTCTATTTTTGTTTCTCATTTTGCGAGTTCTTATCATGGAGTGATGATACGGATATCTATCGATTCTGTGTATTCACACGATGCTAATCGATGGGTTGGATTTGCATTTACGATAAGTAATAAGGGTTTTATGAGTGAGTTCTGTGCTAACGCCGTTAGCATTTTTTCGCTCAGGGCTAATTCAGAGGCTCAGTGTTAGTCTTGTGTTTTTTTGTGCTAAAAATGGTTCATATCATCAGTTAGCTGAGTTTCTTCCCGTTACATGATATGAAACATTCATAGATTATTAAATATTAAGAAGCCCTCAGACGCTGTTTCCTGCAGATGATGAGTTTTTCCGCCCGCCGGCGGGCGGGTGGGGTTCAACAGGTTAAGGAGTTCAAGTATCTCAGGTGCCCAGTGCACATGTCTTGTTCTCGAGTGAGGGGACCATGGAGCCGGAGCAGCGGGAGCTGTATTGCAGCGGCTTTATCTCAACGTTGTGATGAAGAGAGAGCTGAGCTAGTAGGCAAAGCTCTCGATATATCGGTCCATCTTTGTTCTTACTCTCAGCTCTGGTCATGAAGGATGGGTCACGAGTCACGACCAAAACAACGTGATTGTGAATAAGCATCCAAAAAGGTTTTCTTTGGAGCGTAGCTGGCAACTCCTTTAGGGATAGGGGGAGAAGTTCAGTAATCCAAGAAGGACTCAGAGTAAAGCCACTGCTCCTCTGCGTAAAAAGGAGCGAGTATAGGGGGTTTCGAGCTCCTAGAAAAGATGCCACCTGGACGCCTCGCTAGGAAGGTGTTCCAGGCACGTCTAGCTGGGAGGAGACCGAGGGGCTGACCCAGGACCAGGTGGAGGGATTATATCTCCATGCTGGCCTGGGAACGCCTTGGAATCCCCCAGTCAGAGCTTGTTGATGTGGCCGGGGAAAAGGAAGTTTAGGGCCCTCTGCTCGAACTGCAACCTCCACAAGTCAAATCCTTATAGCTATTGGAGATTGGGAAGAGGATGAGGACATTCCTTAAAGGAGACATGTCATGCTTTTCCGGTTATTACCCGTCCCCTTGTGTGTTATGAAGGTTTTTAGAATTTTCTCTGCAGACCCATTCTCACAGCATTTATCAACCTTTTTCATACTCAATATCAAGCCACACTTATTGTTTTTACTTTGGCTGTGAGTTTGTGTGTGCTCAGGATGAGTTTGGCTGTGTTTCGATGTGTATCGCTAAACAAGGAAACCACACCTCCACGGAGCTCAGCGTGATTCACAACCTCCCGACCAATCAGAGCACACTGTGCTCACAGGGAGGGTGGGGGCTGGAGCTATTGGAGCTACAACGAGCCGTTAAAGGCAGAGAGTGAAATTCAGTGAATACATGTCGTTTACAGAGATGCTGTATGAGAAACCAATGTGAGTTTGGAAAATTCCACAATATAAATCTATTCTAGTAGACCTCAACAATGGAATTATGACCAGTTAAGCCCCATGCCCCTGGTACCGGGGGCAAAACGCAACATCTTGCAAGAAACAGCGTCTGAGGGCTTCTTAACATTTAACAAACTATGAATGTGTCATACCCACTTAACGGGAAGAAACTTAGCTATCAGGCAGTATCAACAATTTTTACCGAAACAAAACACAACTCTAACGCAGAGCCTCTGAATTAGCCCTGAGTGAAGAAATGCTAACGCACTTAGCACAGAACTCACGGTATAAATACTTTATTACTTATCGGATCTGCACAACCAATATATCAGATTAAAGCTGAGATTCCACAGATTCTATCGGTAATCACTGTGCGACCAAAGCTCGCGGCAGCTCAGGCAAACCCAGACAACACACACAGCGTAGCTTTACTGAGCCAAAATGGCAAATATGTCTTACCTTTGCTGATTTCTGATCAAAAGTTGTGTTCAATGGCATTAAAACGATCAAAACGCTGCTGAAGGTCAATCCAATGTGTCTGTGTCACTTTGAAATGATTACTGATAATCCATCATTCAATTTTTGTCAAAACCCCTCAAAAACTGAGATTTGTTGTTGTTTTCATATGTGTGAGGAATACAACCCAGCTTCCAGTTTTGGGCGTGCTGACATGCATTCACCAATGGTAATGTTTAGATGGATTTTAGGAACCTTCCCTTGATTATATTGGCTCTAACGGTTCAAAAGAGGTGTCAATCATCAAAATCGACCGAGGGGGGCCAGAGATATGGCAAATACACCCATATCTTTCTTCAAATTTCACCTGTTTTGCATCAATCTTGATACAGGGTACTTATTATATGTTATAGTTTGGATTCCTAAAGCTTTTAGTTTCCGATCCCATCATTCAAGGGTGGTTTTCACTATAAGTAATGTTTTTTCTTTGGACGGACACTATAATTTAAAAATGTTTACTATGTTCAATCTGAATTTACTTTAAAATGTAATACATCTATATTGATTCTGACTCTTCTACATCCAACTCACAGATGTATCATTGCTTTGAGAAAAAAGATTATTCATTTACCCCTTTTAGAAGTGAAGATATAGTCATTTGTTCTGGGAATGTCATTTTCGAGCCTGAGACCTGAAAAACAGACTTGGGGCTTAATTTGTCTTTTAATTAAAAAATGTTGTTCAGAATTTTCAGCACTATTGTTGAGCATCTTGGCAACCACACTTGTTTTTGGAGCTTCAGACCCCATTTACACGGGAACGCAAACGAACGGCTCAATAAACGTTTCCCTTCACACGAGACCGCTCAACCCGCTGGAGACACTGTAGTACATATGCCGGGCCTGTAAGTGACGCTGTACTTCTGCCACAAAATACACCAAGAGCAGCGAAGAAGACCTCCGAGCAAACCTTCTGTTTATTCTCCGCGGTGGATGTAGCGACATGTAGTTCATGTAGTTCTCCATGTCCACTTGTTGCTGATGGTTGTGGTAGAGGAGCTGTAGATTTTGCACTAACATCTGTAGCAGTAGCTACTGACCATGCTACAGCAGTGAGCAGCAGAGGTGGGGAGAGGTGGGGCTATGGCTTCATCGTTATCAGGAAATGATCGTATAGGACGTACACACGGAGCCGTTTGACCCCCCAGAGCGTTCCGTCCGCAGATCTATCCACCTTGGGACCCATTATCGTTTTAGGGGTCCGTTTCCGCGGTTCCGTTACGGCCTCGTGTGAACGAACGGGCTATACGAAAGAGAAAAGTAGTGGATACAACCCGTTTCGTTCCCGTGTAAACAGCACATCAGTGTCCCTGTTGTCGTCGATAAAGAATATTCACATCATCAGGCAGGATAAAACATTAAGCTGATGACTAAACCAGCTCACAGTGGAGTATTTAATGAGCGAACTGCATTCTGCTTCAAGGTGCTGTAAATGAGCATGCTCAGTCACTCACAGTGAGGAAGACATGTCCCTTTTAGAGACGTCACTTCGCTGACTGGTCGAACACAAACTGCAGCTCTCTCAGCGCCTTCACCTGCAGCATCACTGAGCTTAACCTACTGATTGCGAACAAACAAACACGTCTGTTCCCCTGTAATCAGCCCTGCAGGTAATGGAGACTCATCTGTAATCATCTAGGACAGTTACTTTACACAAACAAACGGGTCGCCCTGCCTCCAACATCAGAAACACAGGTCTCACATCTAGCACAGTTAAAGAGATACAATCCAGATGTTATTCTCACTAAACACCTTTTACTTATCTGGACACCAATCGTTTGACATTTCAGGAATTTGCAATTTGGATTTCTCACTAAAAGATGGATAGAAAGTTACCAAACTATATGGCAAATGTAAAGCTACAGCCAGCGGCCAGTTTCAATGTCCACCTTCAACCAGGAGCACTTAATTACCTATTTTCCAAATGAATTCCAGCTTTCACTTAACATTTTTTTTTTTTTATTAGTTGTACTTTGTAACCCTTAAGAAATTGTACCTGAAAAAAGAAATTAAAATAGAACAGTGCTGATCCATTGTGCGCAATAATGAGTAAATGAACATAAAGACAACAGATGGAAACTCTTTGACAGAAATCTATATTTAAAAACAAAGTGTGTGCGTGCATGTATTTGTATGTGTCCCTGCTTTAAAAGGGGCCCTATAATGCACATTTTTCTGGTACATGTTTGTATTTTGTATCCTTTACTGTGACATGTGTCCATACTTTAATGTTCAAAAAGGTCTTTATTGTTCTCATACTGTCTGTGCTGCAGCACCTCTTTTCACCCTCTGTCTGAAACCAGAGCTCAGTCTGCTCTGATTGGTTAGCTGGCTGGCTCAGTTGTGATTGGTCAATCGCATAGAGATGTCCTGCCCCTTGGCCTATCTATGTGACATCACTATGTTACGCCTTTGCAGACCATTTACATGCAACCTGTATAACACACTACAAGAAAGGGACAAACCCCAAGAAAGCTTAAAAGGGCCTCTTTAATCTGTGTGTCTGAATGTTCTACTCACTCTGTGTTTTGTGTACGCTCTGATTGTTGCGGGGGCTCGGGCCAAGAGGTACTCCCCTCCCCTCTCTGCGTCTCTCTGGCTCTCCTCCTTCTTTCCCGCTCCACCTCCTCAGCATCCTCCTGGCTCCGCTGGGCAGTCAAACTGTAACCAACACAGACATTAACAGGCTGTCACCACTCTCTTAAAATACCCCCAAAACACTAATTGAATACCATATAGGAGCCTTCCAACATTATAGAGGCTCCAAGGAAAACACCTTGAATACAACTTTCTTCGACTTTTGCACAATTCCATCTAACAAATATATTGTAGATGCCTTGTCCGTAATTTTATGGGCATTTTTTCCAACTTCGTCCTGACACATTTTGTATCTGGACATTAAAAAAATACACTTTTGTTTGTTTGACCAATGTTTGGCTACCCAGATGAGACAGTTACTCAATATACCCTAACCCTAAACCTTAAGTTCATCCTCCTTAAAGCTGATAACCGGCAATAGAAACAAGACAAACTTTCAACTGTTAGATTCTACTTGGCTCGAAGCATGTGTACAACCCAGCAGTGCATTGGGGTTTCTTTAAATTGGAGCCTTAATGCCCTATAATGCACGTTTTTCAGGTTCATATTTGTATTTAGTGCCTGTACTGTGACATGTTTAGATGCTTTAATGTTCAAAAAGGTCTTTGTTTTTCTCATACTGCCTGTGCTGCAGCACCTCTTTTCACCCTCAGTATGAACCAAAGCCCAGTGTGCTCTGATTAGTTATCTGGCCGGTTCTGTTGTGATTGGTCAATCGTATATCATGAACAATGTGTTGCAAGTCAATAGAAGCATGAGTGTTACAAAGTGATGTCAACATGTCGCTGAAGTTAACAAAGGAGTCCAATGGAGGTGTTTCAGGCAGGGGGGGGCAGTGTGTGGGAGAGAAACTCCCTCTGGAGGGAACTTTGGGATTTTCGCAGACCATTCACATGCACATAAACCTTTATAACACACTACAGGAAAGAGAAAACCCTAACAAAGCACAATAGGGGACTTTTAACCATAAAATAAGTAAACCAACATGTTGTGGACAGAGGGCTACACTATAAGATGAAGGTAAATTCAGTGCAATCAAAAATCGAAACCATGTTATCTCTCATCATGTACAGATTCACATTATTTATTCGATTGCTAATATTGAAAGGTTACAATGGAAAAGTTTATATAGAAGGGATTTTCAGTGGATTTTAAAAAGCAAAAAGAAACAAAAATATGTTCTCTTCTATTAAAAGTCCATTCAGCTCTTCTGTTTCCAGAGAGAAATGATTTGATAACAATAACTCTCTTTATTGTCCAAGCACATCTGGTGGAGCTGGAGCCAGCTGCCGTGCTGTTTCACTTCATTAAAATCTCTGGAGAGAAACAAAGACAGAGGGGGCGGAGGTGAAGAGACGGAGGATGGAGAAAAACTGGAATCTTGACTAGCCGCAACATCATCATTCCATACTGATAGAGTTCTGGAGAAAATCTGCTCAAACATTTGTAATAACAAGAACCTCGGCTTGAAACCAGCTGTCTCTGGAGAGCACCTGTTAAAAAAACACATTTTCCTAATGATGTCATTGTTTTGAAAGGATAATTACAGTTTACAATTTTAAATCACACTGTATTTTCAGACATCTGGCCATGATAACGTTGTGCACTCATGCATAACTACTGAGATCTTAATAAAATGTCTCAATGGGCAAAAAAAGAACAGTTACTGTAGGGTTAGCCAAACTTATTTGAAAGTGAAGACAAAGGTTATTGCATTACCCAAACAGTTGACAAACTGGCAGACTTTTTACACTCAGGTTTTGTTTTAACTGCAATTAAAGTAGTTAAGACAATCTGGCTAAGATGTCATGGCATTTGGTAATTGTCAGAATCATGGAGCTCCTTTAGCTTTCTGTAAATGGCTACATGCCAATTTCCATATCTGCAATCCTTAATGTTAACCTGTTTATATTTGTGGTATTTGGCATTTGCAGCTAATTGATTTGTTTGTGTTGCATTTTTACTTATGTTGTGGTGCTTTCCAAAAAATGTATCTAATACCGTTCTATGCTATCACATCTTCTTTCTACACTGTAACTGACAGAAATGATGGCCAAACCATGTATTTTGAACACTGACACAGGTTTTGTTGGTGTAACAATTCCTCCTGTTTTTAGATCATTTCTATTATAAGTAATGGGAGACAAAATCTACAATTCTTGTTCTGTGCAGAATACATATTAGAAAGTTTACAAATGAATTTGAAGCTTTAAGAAAAGCCAGTTATCAATTCATTGTGGTGAATAATCTTCCAAAGTCCCCTGTTTTTGTACTAAAACAGCCACACTTTGGGGGTTACTGAGTTGTTTTATTAACAAAGACTACTGAAGCCTCATTAATTGGCTAAATACATTTGTTTGCATGGTTGAACTGGTAAAAACATGCTGGTAAAAGCAGATTGTGAATTAAGTCCCAAGACTGTAGCAGTGTAAAGGGAAAAAAACAACCAAAACCTTGAGCATGTTGGTTAAACAAATATATAAAACATGCGGACCAGTTGCCTTGAAAATATGATTAATTGTGCTCATGAAACATTTGGCTGAATGAAATCATTACTTCAAAGTGCAAAAAACGAATTCAAATATAAAAATCCCATGCAGATGATGTCATTTGTTATGGCTGTATGCGAGGACACTGGCCACGAACGGCTGTGAGTCAAACATTCTGCGGTATCATGTGGTAAAGTGACCTACATACGATCACACTCACAAGAGTGTGAGAGAGACATATTGGCAAGAGTAAGCCTTTAGTTTATGTAAATCAATTTGATCTGAGATGAGAAGTATGTTTTGGACATCTTTTGGGGATGAAATTGGATCAACTGGAGATGAGGTCTGGACATCATCATTATTGTAATGGGATGACTTGGATGACCAAGGGATGACTATGATATCCTCAAAGGACCTTATCGCGGCTGCTGCATGTTTTAAAAACGTTATCTGCTCATTTTAACAGCATTATTCAACTTTGTATGGTTATGTTTTGGAACAGACAGTGCTTAGGTAATGCTAAGGAAAGATTGTCATCTGGTTTAATACATAAAAAGTCTGCAGTGACTTGATACACAACATTTTTTATTAATTTTTAATAGAAACCACGTTCTTTCCCTAACCTAAACCAAAGTGCTCATATTGCCAAACCAAATTACAGACAGGACTCTGGATGCACTTTGGTGTTAAAGGCCTGAGCTCTGCACGCCCTCCATCCACCCTGACCACCACTGACTCAAGGGCGATAGCTTTTCATTCACTCAAAAAGACAAGCCTCTGAACATAATCCAGGCACAGATTTACGTTTGACACCACAGTGTAAATGGCAAAACAATTAAGAGCCAACGTTCTAGGGAACAGGGTTTCTTGCGCAGAAAATATAAAACACAGCCAGTTCCTCCCAAATCAAATCAAATTAAGTTTTATTTATATAGCACATTTATAAACGATTTTTGGTCGAGCCAAAGTGCTGTACATATAATAAAAATAGCCTAGAGACTCCCAGGAAGTTTCTCTCCCATACACTTCCCCCCTGCTTGAAATGCCACAACAAACCTTCGCGACAGTGACATCCATACTGTACGTAACACTTGCGCTTCCTTTGTATAGTGCTCCAACACATTGTATATATTGAGAGGCTAAGGGGCGGGACATCACTATGCAGTTGACCAATCACACCAGAGCCAGTCAGCTAACCAATCAGAGCAGACTGGGCTCTGATTTCAGACAGAGGGTGAAAAGAGGTGCTGCAGCACAAGCAGTATGAGAGAAATAAAGACCTTTTTGAACAATAATCATGAAAACATGTCATAGTAGAGGCAAGAAATACAAATATGAACCTGGAAATTAGCTTAATAGGGCCCCTTTAAATATTTTGGGGCTTAAATATCCTTAATTCTATCTTTAAACAAATCCGCAAGTAAAAAATAGTCCTGTACAGGGATGACAGGGATATTGACAGCTGAGGGTATCAAGTCATGGTCCTCTATCAAATGCCAGTACGTTAAATATCAATAACATAGAGCATGACTGCTCCACTTTTTCACGCAACAAATAACTGCTGTTACAGGGTATTGTCTCTGCAGGACAATGTTTACTTCCAGGTACCTTTAGAGCCTGCTGGGTGATTTAACTTGACGCTGAGAAGCACAAATGTGAAAAGACCAAATGATGGGGGAAATATGTCTGATATGCATCACTTTTTCCACCATTTACACAATGAGGCAATAAAGGTCGGGGGAACTGCATTTTCTTTGTGTGTGTGTGGGTAGTAGCGCAGGAGGGGATTCAGGCCTCAGCCAGATGATGTCATGGCCATTAAGGAAGTTGCAGCCATAAAAGAAGCCATTGAACTCTGCAGCAGATTGTAATTTTTTATAGTGAAGTCACACAGCAATGTTCCACTGATCACTGAGGAAACAAGAAACTCACTAATAATGGGGAACAGTAGTTAGGAGAGAGAAGAAAATAACAAAGAAAACAACACATTAAATGAGGTTCCCGGTGCCTGTTAGAGGAGAGGATTTGGAGTAAGTTGCCAAAATAGGTCCAAGGAGAAGTAAACAGTAAAAGGGTATAAAGGAAAAGAAAAGCTTACGATCAAATGAGATTGAATTAAAATAGGTTGTGATGATAGATTCCAGAGCCTTTACCCCTTGTCAAGAGGGAGAGTAACGGTAGTGTAAACCAGTGCTTCTCAAACTTTTTTCAGTAATGAAACATTTTCTCAGCCAAGTACCCCCTGACCGACCCCGAACATTTTTGATTGAAAAACCCTATACAAATAATTCCAATATACAGTAGTGATGTTCCCTCAGTGTGTGATTTATTTACTCCTTCATGCATGCATTACAACAAACTAAGGATATTTTCATTTTATGCATGAAAAATAATAACATAACGAAAAAAAATGTAAACAGATTTTTCCAAGGAGTTTTTCAATTGAAGTTTAACTAACCAATGAACAAAATGATATATTATGCAAAACTATACAATACACACATTTGACATGTTTATATGAGGTGGTTCTAGGAATATTTTAAGTAAAATTGTGTTTTCTATTTAACTTATTGTACTAAGATTGTTTTTGTAATCATGCATGGTATTTTTTTAATTAACTTTTTTTAGATTTTTTTTTTAAATCTCACGTACCCCCTGCAGTACCCCCAACGTACCCCTAGGGGTCCGCGTACCCCCATTTGAGAATCACTGGTGTAAACCAATGTAAAAGCATGTCTTAAAGTATATTTTGAGGTTAAAGACGCTATTTAGATCGATAACTCTGGAACACAATTGAAAAAAAAAACTATTAGATAAGTATCATATTTTCTGAAAACTGTTTTTTTTTATACACTCTTGTCATCTGATCATGCCAGTAAGCATGCACTGTTTCAAAGATCAGATCTCACTAGGATTTGGAACCAACCAATCAGCAGACCACTTGCCGAGGTGACCTGCATGGGGGGAATTGAGTCCTGGGGCCTAATTTATAAAACAACAAGTCCTCCAACTCATATGACCAAATATGTCGTTTGTTCAAGCGCTTAATACGTCCTATAATTACGTTTTAAAGTTTTCGCCCTCTAGTGCTCCCGTTGAATGCAAACGTTACAGATGGTCGTTTATTCACAAATAACCCTCTCTGTAAAATCCTAAATTGTAGGATAGTTTGGCCATTAAAACGCTTTTTGATTATATTTCTAGCGAGAATTATATATTGTACTTTTAGAATCCACGTCCAGTCGATATGTAGGATCTATAGTTTGATAGATATTACGAAGATTATTTGAGGTATGCGGCAGCCTCCATGTAAAGTTACGGGTTGAAAATAGTATTTCCGGTCTCAACGTTTTCATAATAAAACCAATGATCAAATGATTTAACAGTGATATCTGCAGTACTCATCAACTAAAAAACATCAGTTTATCCTAGTTAATTATACGACATTTATTGGTTTAAATTGTGTACAATGCTTTTGTGTTTTTCCCATAGGTTTTTCTCTTTAGATTCTGAGAGACACCTTTCTTTTTTCAGAGGTTTTGATAGGCATCGATTGTTTTAGCCGCAATGCATTTCGGGATATGGTGTTTATATGATATGAAATTGGAAACAGTTTTTTTTTAAATAATACTTTATTCCGAGTGTTCTTGCTTTTCTCTTTGGAAGTCATCACATAACGGCATTGTAATACACGGTTCGGCTGCATTAAATATTACATATCTGCCGTAGATATTTATTTATAGAGCCCTGATCAGAAGACCTTTTGACAAACTGTAAGAAATGCCGCCAAAACTGAATACGTGACGTGGATCATAAATATATCAGCAATTAAACAACATCTTCCATTTATTTTCACACAATACGTCTCCTTGCAGTATCAACACTCATTTGGCTGATATTTGATCCAATTGGTAGATAGTAGGGATGTAACGATACCAAAAACTCACGGTACGATAATACCGCGATAACAAGTCCACGGTACGGTATTTATTGCGATATTGAATAATAAACGGGGAAAAAAATGTATTAATTTTTTTTCAATAACATTTTTTTTACTCGGAAAATGTTTCTTTATTAAATAATAAATCTGATTTGTACAGCATTTTAGTAGGATAGCAGTATTTTAAAGTGTCAAAAACAAAGTGACAGTAACAGACTGGAACAAGAAAACCAGTGTTTTTGTACCTACTAGTAGGCTACTACCAAAAAAAGTAGGGATTTTCTTTGTGCCACTGCATCTCACAAATAAACAAGGACATTTAATAATCAGACCCTGCAATAAAATAAATCAAGTGTCACTTTAGTTTTTCAAGTAACTCAACTCACACTCACTAGTCACTCACTCAGCATCATCAGACAGGTTTTTAGGAATATGAGAATGTCCACATTTCCAGGTATTTATAAGCTGGGATGTTTGGGCATTTACAATATCCCCTGCTCTGTAAAAAACTCTCTCGCTTGGTACTGAAGTTGCTGGGACAGCAGTGGTCGCGTTAACCGAATATTTTATTTAACAATGACGGAAAAATCTGAAAGCAGTCTGTCATTTTGACAGATTAGAACAAACTCGGAACAGCGCCAACGTTTCCCCGCAGCGAGGCTCTGGTGTTATGTCGTGTTATGCATGCCCTCCAAAAGGAAATTATATAGTTTCCAAACCGTACTTTGCCGTACAGATCAAAACATGTCTGGGAGGTTTTGCTTTACGCTGTGCGCGCTCCCGCGAGGTCATGCACACACGGCATAACACCGCCCCCCCCCCCCCCCCGTTGACAGTTCACAAGCGTGCTCTCTCGTGAACTGTTCAGACCCGACGGGTAATAAGGGATTATGACGGACATTTTACGATCCTGTCTGTCAAAATGACGGACAGCGAAAAAGTACGCCACCTCAGTGGGACGGAGAGATATGCTTTGGCCATGGGTGACAGCAGTGGGTCAAACTGTGTATTGTCTCTCCACCACTTCTAAAACAATACAGTTTTTGCCAAGAAGGTGAGGCTTATTGACAGGGGTGTGTCAATAAGCCTCACACATAAGGTGTGTAAATGTAGCCCTGTAAATACGATGTCCTTTTGTGTTCTGTTGTTTTATGTTCATGTTGTAACCTACTTGCTGCCATGTTGGACAGGTCTCTCTTGAAAAAGAGATCGATGATCTCAATGGTGCGTTCACACCGCAGTACTTTTCCCACTTTAGTTCCGATATAGTTCCGAAATGTTGCGTTCACACCAAAAAGAGCCGGAACTAAAATTAGTTCATGAGAACCTTTTCACCCCCTTTTCCGTCCCTGCTAGAGAGCAGGGACTTTCGTGGGAGAAAAAGGTTCCTATTTCTGATTGGCTGGGCGGATTGCAAACCACGCCCCGTAAAACTCCCAAAAAGTTTTGTGAAGCCGCCATTTTATTATCCTCGCATTAGTATTATTAGCATTAGCATTAGCCCAGCGCACAAACGCAGAGAGAATAACTTATGGCAACACAAAATAAAACATGGGACCTGTGCGTATTTATTTGCTTTGTCCTACGTAAGCAACCTTCCCACGTGAATCCTAAGCAAAGGCTTTATAAATGAGGCCCCAGATCTCAGTTAGGTGTCGACAGCATTTGGCCACTTTTTGGACAATTTATCAAACATATGTCTTGCGTCACCTTCCCCTGGTGAAGGGGAGTTACTCTCCCGAGCGAGGGTAGAGGGAAAAGTGAATGTATACCAGGAATGGAGCACAGCTGAGAGCCGCTGTCTTATAGCTCTGTTGTACGACACCTCTGTTGCTGCAGTGCCAAAGAAAAGTAAAGCATTTCAAAGCAATACACAAGACTGCTGAATCCAACGAATAACACAGCTGGAATTATTAAATGTGGGTGTGAAGCTCTGGAAACCAAACTAAATGTTGTAAAGACAAATGTTATCAGTGTACTTTGCAGGCAGTTTACACCACCAATCAATTTAACATGATTATTTATAACTGATAATCTGATGGATGATGTTAAGGGTATACCCTGTATACAGGAGTTGTTAAACTCGTCTGCATTTACTATAATCACCCCTCAGAAAGATATTGGCCGAAAGCTTACAAATTGAATAAACTATATCGTAGAACGTGCTCTGGTCTTCTGTATCTCATGGTTTGATTCTAGGACCCTGGTTGTTTCCATTTTGAGAACACTGTATATTTTTAAAAAGTGTCATGTGTGTCATGTCATGTCATGCATTTATTCAACATACAGACAGGTAGATACATTCAAGTGTCAATGCAGCAAAATACAGAAGAAAGTATTATTATATAAGAAAAGTATTTAAGTGTTATTAAAATAAATCCCTAAAGTATCACAAATTAAATGAGTATTATGCATGCATAACGTCCACAATACAATACAGTACAGATATTCAATTATATGACTGTATTTAAATTTAAACTCCAATCTGGCCGAGGTATTTACCACTGGTTGATACATGTTTCATTATTTTATGTTGACCTTATGAAGGCTGTTTGTCAAAAAAAGAAGTTACTGAGTGGTGAACAATTTTCAAATTGCACAGAGCAAACCTTTAGCAAATTCAATTTATATCACAAAAAACGTTTATTTTTATTTTATACTGCAGGTATGGGTGAAAAATAAAAGTACAAACCTGTCATTGTCATGTGTCTCACCTGATGAGATTCTGCAGGAGCTGTCTGCTGGAGCTCTTTCTTTTGATGGACTCTGACATGGTGGATGGTCTGCTCCTGGTCTGTGCGCCTGGTTCTGGTGCTGGTCGGTGGGCAGCCTCTGGTCCTGGGTCTGACCTTAGTTCTGGTCCTTAGATGTTTCCTACAGCTGCTCTGTTGTTCTTCTTCGTGTGTCTCTGTGGCTCATGTTGGCCTCTCTCTCCCTCACTCTCTGATCGCAGCTCTCTCCTCCCTCCATGTGGTTTTCATTGAAGCGTTTGACCCCCCCTCTCTCACCCTAACAGGGGTCATGTGACTCACCCAGGGGATTGTAAGATGATATCATAACAGTGGTTCAGTGTCAATATACTATGCATGTATATTGTACATATTCATATTGTGAGGGAGTAACAGAGTGTGTGTAGTATACAGTGATCTAATTAACACGTTCCGAGACTCCAGCTAATTATAGAGAGAAAGAAACACTAAACTCCCTCACTGCGCTTTAAAAATGCAACAACAACTGTGACATGCAGCTTCATCTTCTCATTTGCTGCAGCGTCATCTTCTCATTTGGTGTTTTTTACAGAACACAAAAAAATACATTTGCATTATTTCAACAAAGCAATCAGTTAAAAATAAAACAATTTTTACCTGAGAAGTTATTGATGTCTCTAAAGTCCTGACTGCTAAAGCAACATTAACAATTTATAGTCTTAGTAAAAAAAATACTTATTTGAATGCTACATTAACTTATAACAAAGTTAATGCCTCTCCAGACACCTTATCTTGCACAGCATGCAACCTCACTGATTGGGTCGTAAGATCTCCAGGGAGATGTGCGTAATGTTTGTTGTACTATGTTGATATCAGAGTTACTGAAGTTGTGTCCTCTGAAAGTCCCGCCCACCTGGGAGGTTTGTGGCTGAAGTCGAAGGTTGCGTTCCAATAGTCCATTTAGCTTAGGAACCTTCCTAACCAAGTGAAATGACCCGGAAGTATGTCAGTGGCAGCCATGTTAAGTGCCGTTCCAATTCTCTATGAAAGGAAAGGAGGTTTCAAACTTCCTTTATAACCTCCTTTAGCTTAGGAACCACTGGACCTCCCTTACCGAAAGGAGAGGAGAAAATGCTGCCCCACAATGCCTTGTAGCCGCATCATTTGCCGTCACACAACAGTCAACAAACGATTATGACGGAGAAATTATATCATGAAAGTTACGGTGCTTATTAAGCATTTTAAAACGAATGTCGTAACTTGCCAAAGTGCTTTGTTTTGAACGTCCATCAGTATTATAATAATATGAACGTTAGTTTTTACTGAAATTATCAAATAAAGTCAACATTTCACTGAGCTCAGCTGTGTGGGGTTTGTTCAACTTTTAAAAGATGTTTGAATGGTGATATACACAGTGATAGATGTTAAGGACTAACGTTTATAATAAATACATTTGTATTGATTTTAAGATATTTTCATACAATCATACGTATTGGGATCATTTGTATTAATGTGGACCGGAGGGAGAGGGTGACGAGCATAAGTTTCACTTTTCTTTTTTATTTCAATTCCAACTTTGGTCATGAAAAATATGTTTCTCTGTTGTCCACGTTCATAAAGCAAAGCAACAGCATCAGAGCACGGTGCACATGTCTCTAGATGAGTTTACAGTAGTCCCTCGTTCTTATTGTACATCCATGTTGTAGTCCGCTGTATAGAAAACTAGTTTCCATAGTTTCCCCAAAGCAGCAGACGCACATTTATGACGTCCGCTGGCGCATCATAAACACGTCGGATAGTGAAAGTGCATTCGGATTCTCTAAAGTACCGCAGTCTCTTCTCCTAAGTCCTTTTGAATTCTCCTATCCACTATCCCTTAACCCCGTGACGTTTCACTCAGAGGTCAAGGAATAGGAGATAGGGTTAGAATTTAGGAGCTGATTTTTGGATTATCAGAACGCAACCGAATAGTCCATTTAGTTTAGGAACCTTCCTAACGGAGTGAAATGACCCGGAAGTCCCTCAGTGGCAGCCATGATAAGTGCTGTTCGAATTCTCTAGATCAGGGGTCGGCAACCTTTTTGATATGAAGTGCCATTAAAAAAGATGTTGTTATCAGCGTGTCAACGATCGAGAATTATCAAGGGGGGGGGGGGGGGGTTGAGGAGCTTGACGCTGGTGAACTATCAGCAGGAGTGCGGGGGAGCCTCGCTGCGGGGAAGCAGTGTGTGGACCTGTCAGCGCAATTTACATGATGCCGAATTTAACAAACACATTTAAATAATTGGTTTAAACGGCATAATAATAAGGACGATCGTCAGTTCAGTGATTCTCCAGAACACACATGTTATAATATTAGGGTCATGCAGAGTGAGATGAGATCGCTGTCCCTTTAAGAGAGAGAGAGAGGGGTGTGGCTTGTGCATGTGTGTTTGTGGATGGTAGAGCGACAGTGAGGGAACGTGTGTATGTTTCTGGAAGTGAAACGAGGAAGCAGAAAAACAGAGATCTGTGATTTTGTGAAACAGAAGAACAGCTAAATAAATGCAACGGCCTCCCAAGAAGAGCTCGCCTCTCTCCAGTCATTTAAGCTAAAGTGGGTTATTGAACCTGAAGCTTGTTGCTTATGCCCTGGGAGACGACAGAGAGTCATCCCCTCCTCGACTACGGTCTGGGAGCCGACAGGAAAGTTCAACACACAGATGGCCAGTCCGCCCCTTTGTAGCATATTATTTCAATGAGAGATCCATGGGTGGTTCTGGGGGGGGGGGGGGGGGGTCAGGGGGGCCAGTGCCCCCCTAACACTGACCTCTGACCCCCCTGTGGCCCCCCCTAACAATGAACAGTTTTTTTTTTTTTTTTAAATGTATATTTTCTGGTACTCGGTTTGCCAAAAACCGCAGGATTTTGTTGCTGTAATGTGAGATTGTGCAGACACCCTTATGTAAAGTAGAGATGTAACTGTTCATTGCCTTTATTTTTATATAAATATGGTGTTAGTGCAAACATTGCACTATAACTTAAGCTGAAGCTAACAGTAATAACTATAAGATCTATCTGAAATAAATAAGTGTACTGAAACAAATACCAATAACTGTATTGCATTGTTTTCTTATGCGCAATTACTTCATACTGTCTAGTTCTCTTTTTCGTCCTGCATTTATTGTGCCCCCCTCAGAAAATAACTGGCCCCCCAGTGGCCCCCCCAGTCAAATTGGTCTAGAATCGCCACTGGAGAGATGAGCAGATCGCCACTGGGCTTTCAACTAAAGACACAGCCACGCAAAAACTGCGGCATTTGTACAGCTCCTTATGGGTAGGCCTACTGCAATTTGTGAAGTGCTTTCCTCTGTGGTGAAACGATCAGCACTGCACCACGGAGGAAAGCGGCAGAAAGTCACCTGGAGATAAAGAGAGCGGGGCTGCGCTGCGTGCATGGCTTCCTTCTGCAGGTAACGGGGAGACGCGCTCTGGCGGCGGTCTCGTTCAGGATCCGAAAATACAATTTAAATAGTTTGCACACTTATTCCACTTATTCCTAGTGTGCCACTGGTTACGGTGCCGCGTGCCAATGCTGGCACGCGTGCCAGGGGTTGCCGACCCCTGCTCTAGATGATAGGAAAGGAGGTTTCAAACTTCCTTTATAACCTCCTTTAGCTTAGGAACCACTGGACCTCCCTCACCGAAAGAAGAGGAGGAAATGCTGTTGGCCCCCCCACCACACACACCGCCTCGCAGTGGCGTAACAAGGTTGTGATTGGCCTCGGTGCAAATATTTGTTTGGGCCCCCCCCCCCCAACTCAGCGTTGCTTGCTTCTTTTTTTCTCTCTCTCTCTCTCTCTCTCTCTCTCTCTCTCTCTCTCTCTCTCTCTCTCTCTCTCTCTCTCTCTCTCTCTCTCGCGCCATAGAGTCCCCTATCGGTTGGGGGCGGGGCCCTTGCGGGAACTGTAGGACCACCGCCGGGCACAGCCAAATCCATCCTCTCCTCCTGGCTCATGGCTGGAGAAGAAGGTTGCACAGCCACAGATACAGCTTCACTTGTGGAGCTAGATGATGGTGAGGCAGGTGAGCTATCGTTAGCCTCCGGCTCCGGCTGCCGCTGCATGTCAACATTGCCAACGTTAGCGTTCGATTTCGAGGACGATGTATGACAAAAAAAACGGTCTAATTTTGTCTGTTTAGCCTTTACTTCTCCTTGTTCTCTCTTGTCCTTTCTCTTTTGAGCGCCGCTCTTGTGTTTTGGTTTGCTGTACATTATAAATGCAAGCTATTCAATTTGTTATAATTCTGCCGATCTTGCTGCTGCTATAGCTATGTAGTACATATAACTTTTGATGTTGATTTAACGGTTCGCTCGTCACGCAAGGTATCACATGACATGAAAGGGAGCACGCTCATTGGAAAGACAAATTACAAATTAATTTAGGTTGCTAGGTTACTTTGAAGACTGCGTGAACCAGTCAATGCCATTGGGGCCCCAAAATAAAATATATATAAAAAAATAAATAAAAAAATAAAAATAAAATTATATATATATATTTTTTTTTTGCATGGGCCCCTGGACGGCTGTGGGCCCCGGTGTAATGCACCGGCTGCACCGTCGATAGTTACGCCACTGTCGCCTCGCCAGTCACGTATGCGTAGTAGTTTATCTGATATTTAACAATTTGATTTGAGCTTCCAACGCTCATACTGCAGCCCCTCCCTCTCCTACCATGGTAACACTCTGATACTCGGCGCACCACTCTGATACTCGCGCGCACCACTCTGAGATTCGCACAGACAGCAGCAGGTTGCAGCAAAACGTTTCTTTCTACTGACTCGACTGGAGTTGACAAAAATCCACCAGACTTCTGAACAGCCAATCAGAGTGATTTATTTTGCCGACAGCATGCAATCGGGGGTGGACACAACGGTGCCGGACACATCAATCTGAGTAGGGTGACAGGACGCTCATCGACGGCCAAACATCTATCGACATCTATCGACGGCCGAAATCGGCTTGGTGTGTAGGGGCCTTAAGAGTTGATATCCTACTTTTCAACACAACATTAAACATGCGTGCTGAATGTTAAAGGTCACGTTGAGTTTTTGTAACTGATTAGTTTTCCGTTGAGTTCCAAGTAGCAGAGAAAAAAACCTGGAAGTGACTCATTAATCAGTTAAGATTATAAATAACTGTGGGTATAACACCAGTGTAAATGAATGTGTTTCTTGGATTTCTTTTACAATAATCTTTCACACACAGTAGTTATATTATATATATATATATATATTATCCATTAAAAATAAGCTGGCTCAATATACATTTTCTCCTAGTGTATTTGTTGTGCACCGACAGCAATGTTAAGAGAGTTTCATTTTCATGTTGTTTTATGTTTGTTTTGTCACTCACCATTTACCTCTCATTACAGGCTTCCTGATTGTCCACCCCTTGTGTGTCTCCTGTGCTCATCAGCACCAGCCCCACCCCTGATTGTTTTCACCTGTGTCTTGTTGTCGTGTGTTTTAAATTCCCCAGTCTCCCAGTGTTCATTGTCAGTTTGTCTTGTCTCATGCCAAAGTCAGGACTATGCTCTCTTTGTTATCAAGAAAGTTTTGTTCCTCACAACGTGAGTGATTTTCTTTTGTTCTCATTTTGTCATCTCATCCTGAGATTAGATAGTGATCATTTTTTGTTCATCTTTTGGAAAAATAAAGTATCTTACAAATACTTTACCTCTGTCTCCCGGGTCGTGCAATTGGGTCCTATATCCTGAGTGTCTGAGTTCATAACAGTATTTTTCGTACATGTTTTATTACCAATACATTTAAAGGCGGGGTAGGTAAGTTTGAGAAACCGGCTCGAGATACACTTTTTGTTATATTCCATGGAATGCTCTCAACATCCCGATAGCAATGAATATCTAAAGTGCTTTGACAAAAAATCCATACAAATCTGTGGAAGCCTGTAAAAAGCACAACCAATCATTTTAGCCGGCCCGGCTAAAATAACTGGATGGCTGACCTGCCTGTCAGCCTTCCATATCGTGCACAAACTTATCTCGTGCCCTCATTGGTCATGTGCGCGTTAGTGTGTGTTGGAGGAGGGGCTCTGTAAGGAAGTGGCAGATTTTTTCCGGCTGTGTATTTTCAAATTCTAGCACACTCGAGCTGGTTTCTCCAAAATGACCTACCCCACCTTTAATAGAATAAACAAATGTTAAAGTAATTTAATTATGTATAAGCAGTGCAAACTAAATTGTCACATTTGAATTGTTTTAATAGAAAAAGGAAAATACAAATTAAGCCCAATTAAAAAGCAAAATATCATCATGAAAAAATGTACTGTCTTCATAAAAACCTAATAACCAGCACATAATTGACTTGAATTGAGAGCTATAGATTGGAGAAGGCTGTGGTGTATGAAGCTCTGATATGAGCATTAGCAGCAGCAGCCTGAGAACGAGGCTGAAGGAATAAAGGGTTTTTGGTGGATCTGGTTACTGTTCAGCAGGTTATGAATAAGTAATGGCAGCTCAGAACAGGAGAAACTGCTGGAGGCAACCAGGCAACGAGCTGATCAGACTGTCCAGCTCCAAATACTCCAAGTGTGTCTGTATGTCTGTCTGTTTGTCTGTCTGTCTATGAAGGTAGATATGGTACAAAATGCGAGAGCTTGTAAAACCTGATGTGAGCACTTGCAGAAAAAAATCTGAGCTTGTGTGCATACATTTACACTTGTATAAAATATCCACGTATCTGTGAACCAAATTTGAAGTCACAGTTTTTTAGCTTGTATAAAAAAAATGAACTTAGTGATGAAATGTTCACACAGAAATAAATATATTAAATATATTTTCTTGGTTATTACAACCTCTCAAATCAATCATTAGAACTTCACGAATCTGCTCTGTGGCCAACACATGTGTCTCACGGCATTTCGTGTTATAGTCACGAAATGTATCTAATTATTGGTGTTCACCAACACAATTTCGCAATTTTTTTTTCATGTCACACAGAACGATTTTAAAAGCAATGTAAATAATAACAAATTAGAAGGAAAAACAGGTAAAAAAAATACAGATTTCAGTATTCTGACACAGAACGATTTTAGAACCAATGTATTTCTATTGGTAGTATGTTTCGTTTCTGCACTAAATAATAACAAATTAGAAGGAAAAAAAGATTACAAAAATACAGATTTCAGTATTCTGAGGCTCTGAGCCCCATTTATTTTCCTCGCGGCCGGCAAAAAAACTCCGACATTATACAATTTAAAATAAAAGGGTTAGGGTTAGATATTGAGTAAGAACATGTTTTTATGAACCACACAGCTTCCAGTCTTCCAAGACCCGACCGGACAAAAAGACGTGGTGCAGGCACGAAACATACTACCAATAGAAATACATTGCTTTTAAAATCGTTCTGTGTGACACGAGAAAAATGCGAAAATCGTGTTGATGAACACGAATCAATAGATTACATTAATTTCGTGACTATAACACGAAATGCCTTGAGACTGAGTTGCTGTAGAAGTATAAATTGACGAATCTGCGGCCTTGACTTTTGCTACACTTCTTGCGATGTATGTGTTGCTAAAGTAATTTTCACCGGTAGATTTGGGGGGGTGGAGCGAAGGGGCAGAGCTATCAGAACGATGAGGCGCAAACTCGGGTCAGTCACACAGTCACAGTTGCCCCTTTCACACCAACGCAGCTCCCGTTCTAGCTCCGTGCTTGCACTCTTCTGGTTCGGAACCGGTTTTTCTTTTCAGCTCCCGTTTTGTTCACACCGCCCAGAGCCCAACTGGTGCTGCTGCGTCATGACATCACCGTTTACGTCACTGATTTTCTCCCCAACGGCGCTCACAACAACAACAACAACAACAACAACAACAACAATGGGGGACTGCGTCGGGTCGATGATCATGTTACTTTTAATGATACAAAGCCAGATTAAATTAAATAACTACTTCTCCAACCTTATACTTTTCTCATTGTTTATTAATGTGTTTCAACGGCATTTACCGACCGCTGCAGTGCTGCTCGTCCACCGGAGTTTATTCTCCCGTTAACTCACAGCAGCGGCCTCTGTAAAGTATTCACTGTCTGACTGTCGCACAAGCAGCTGATAAATATCCCCAATTCCCCATAAGTGAATGTGTTTCAGTATGAATTTATGCTGTTTGGCATCACAAGTACAACGCTGTTTTGAAAGTTTCTCTGGTATAAAATGAGTGATGTTAGCATAGCAACCGAAGCTAAAGTGACTATATTGACTGCTTGTTGCTATCCTATTGTGGCATAAGCCGTTTTCTACAGGCACATTTTACCAGCGTATTTTTCATTATGATTCTACTTGTGATAGACGGACATGACAACCTGTGCAGCCCATGTATTGATTCCCTCTGATAGCTGCTATAATACAAAACAAAACGTCTGCATCTCTCCACAATGATCAATAACAGTGAACGGATGGTCAAAGTAAGGCACAAATAAACAGAATCACACGAAGCCTGGTTAGTGTTGCCCGACTTTATAAAGTGTGTTTTTTTTATAAAGTGTGTGGTTGCTTTCTACTAGTTACTTTGCTCAGCGCTTGCGCTTGTTTCAACTTGTATTTGCCGTACTCGCCATAAACTGTTAGCTCAGGTTAATCTCGCCCCCCTCAGACGTAAGCGTGACGTATGCGGTTCTTGCCTCTAGACCAGTGCTTCTCAAAGTATGGTCCACTGGTGGTCCGTGAGCGCCCCCTAGTGGTCCGTGAGTATATTGGTAACATTTCACATTTGAAATTAATTAATTAATTAAAGTTTTCCGCACTCTCGCGGGAATATCTCCGCAATGGAGCGAGCTTAAGTTTCACTTTCGATTGCATGATATAGCCCAGATAAACACCTTCATCACACATGTGGCCACTTGTTTGTACCATTTTCAGGCGATTTGCTAAAAACGATGTGTTTTTGGATATTTGTGGAGTTAGGTGGTACGCGAGTGTTTTTTTATTGGTTAAGTCAGGCATCCTGAAAGTCTGGACTCCGATCCGGACCGAACCACAACTGTCTCTGGACTCTGAGCAAATTATACTTTTCATATGTATTATCTGTATTATCTGTGTTATCTGTGAGACATCGCCACAACGCAACGAGTCAAAATGATCCGCTATCATGTCCATTGACTGCAAACAGCGCTCTGCATGTCCTGTTCCACTGTCTGTGTGTGTCTGTCAACGCATTGGTCCAATCACATTCAGAATTCCGTCAGCGTTTTTTCCCCCCAAACAATCTGCGGTCTTCCCGGAATGCGGGTGGGAAAAATGTGTGTCTCGTCTCTTTCAACCTGTCTGAGTCAGAGCGAGAGTTTAAAAAAACAGAGTTAACAGCTCATCTAGTTCCACCTGTACTGTAGCTAGTAGCCTAGTTTCACCTACCGGGATGGCAACTGACACCTTAAAAATAGGCCTTGCCACCCCAGCTGCCACTCCAGTTGGCAGCTTTGTTTTGAAAGAAAAGTTGTGGCTCATCGGACATTTATGAGAGAACGTCTCTAATGTCCGAGTGCAAGTGAATGCAGCACAAGATGCACGTCATGTCACCCCTCCCCCGATCCTGGCGCGAGCGTGGACATATGATTGGCGGCGATTTCATTTGAACGGGACGGCGCAAAACGAGAAGCATTCGGACCCAAGCACTGAAGGAATGAGGTATTTGCGGTCTACAATGACAGAGAAGAGACTGTCAGTTTGGCTATACTCAGCATTGAATCAAAACGCACTAAAGCTGTTGATCTTAATACGTTTGTGAGGCGTTTTGCTGAACGAAATCGTAATTGCCGCATTCAGCTGTAATAGACATGTCAACTTGATGCTCTGCTCACGGATGAGCATACAAAACTATTAAGATGATGACCTTATGTGTGTAAATATATTTTTTTCTTTGAGGGGGTCTGCCCCCAAAAAACAGTTTTAAGTCCTGAGAAAGTCAAATAAGACGGTGTGTAAAACTACACTGCCCAGCCAAAAAAAAGTAACCACTTTGATTTAACTAGGCCAGTAGGTAAGGACTTTCCACTGGATAATAACTGCAGTATAAAAGAATGCATGACTGAAGTGATGGAGACCATGTTGAAGGCAAACAAAAAGAGGAAATAACAGGTCAAATCAAGCAAATCCCCCTCTCAGATTCCACAGCAACCAGAAGAACATACATACTGGCCGGTGATTTGATTAATCATCTTTGTGATGGAATAAAAAATGCACAGTGCATTTCCTTAGCTGTGGGTGAGTCCATGCACTGACACCACTGACAATGCTCAGTTGCTGGTGTTTGTGAGTTTTTATGATGAGGCAAAGGGGGAGTTTGTTGAAGATGTGTTGGGCCTGACGAACCTCAGTGGACACACAAGGGGGCAAGACATTTATAAAGCAATAATGGGAATGCTGAATGAAAGAGGGTGCAGCTGCCTTTATTCATAACTGTGCAGCTCTTACACTGCGACTCTGAGGGGTCAAGCACAGACACAATAACAATGAAAACTGCGGCATACAGATTATTTTTGTTTTTGCAACCTCATGTTAAGAATCTTGTTGCATTTGTTTAAAAGTTTGAATGACCGTAATAAACGGACCTTTGTCTTATTGAAACATTTATGTTGGACCTTTTAAGATTTGTATTTGAGTACCCCTGGGTTAAGTGGTCCTTGGTATGAAAAAGTTTGAGAAACACTGCTCTAGACTGACAATTTGTTCGAGCTTGGTAAGAACCGGTTTTCGGGGGAAAGAGCCGGCTCCGCTGTGGCGTAAACAGGAAAAACCTGCGACCCATTCAGCAATTGGACATTTGATTTAAGTAAAACAGCTGAAATAAAAAGTCTGAAAAGAAAAATCTGTGTCATTGGAGTGGAATCCTGTTTTAAAGTCTGGTAGGTGCCTCAATTCCCTTTCAAGTGGGGAACTCTGCAAGCAAAATCAGAGGAGACTTGACAGTGACCCCGCAGTCATCCGGTTCGACCTGACTATGGCTGTGACTGTTGCCCCTTTCACACGGAGCTAGAACGGGAGCTGCGTTGGTGTGAAAGGGGCAACTGTGAGATATTTAAAAAATATATTTTTTTCTGCAAGTGAACATTTCATCACTAAGTTCATTTTTTTCTACAAGCTACAAAACTTTTCTTTTTTGTCTGTGACTTCAAATTTGGTTCACAGATACGTGGATATTTTATACAAGTGTAAATGTATGCACACAAGCTCAGATTTTTTTTACTGCAAGTGCTCACATCAGGTTTTACAAGCTTTCACATTTTGCACCATATATACCTTCATACTGTCTGTCGGTCTGTTTGTGTTCACTTCTGAAAACAAAGACTGAAGTGGAACTTTCTCTTTAAAAACTCTCTCCGTCTATCAACCCAGCACACAGATGTGCATTAGGTCACACAGGCATTTCCAGCCAACACTGATTTACTCTCTCACACACACGCTCTTCTCTCCCACACACACACACACACACACACACACACACACACACACACACACACACACACACACACACACACACACACACACACACACACACACACACACACACACACACACACACACACACACACACACACACACACACACACACACACACACACACGCGCACACACACACACACACACACACACACACACACACACACACACACACACACACACACACACACACACTCACTCACACACACACACACACACACACACTCATTCGCCCACCCCCCAAATCCAACGGGAGCTTGAAACACTCCACAAAAAATAGTCGTCAAGGCAACACTCCCACAGCACTTAACACAGTCTGACTGTCGTAACAGCTCGGCATGAGGCTGATGGTGACGGACGGAGGCGCCGCCCCGGCAGCCAACTTTAACACTTTCTCCAATGTTTCCCCCATGACGATTTCTGTTAAGAGAGGAAAAGTAGGAAAACACAAAACACACACTGCTGAAAAACTGCATGGCTGACAGATCTTTGTTAATTAAAGGCCTAAACAACAAAAGTTACAAAGATTATTCACAACATCTGATAGATTTATAAGTGCACATGCTTTAAAATATTTCAATATTAACCCAGAATAGGCAGTATATACTTGAGCTATCATCAACGTATCCTTTAAAGCAAAGTTATAATCCATAGAGAGGAAATAGATCATGTTCCAAATTATGAAGAAAATCTAGATTGCACAATGTAATGGCTGTGGAATATTGACACCATTAGGGGAAGGATTGGTTCATTGTAAGCCACTGAAAATGAAATGGATTATATTCTGTCTGAGTTCAGGTCCTGACCTCCATTTCACAATAAAAGCCGTGAACATTTAAACTGCATGCCTGACAGAGAACTTTGCGCGTACGCCCGGATTCCAGCAGGCGTGGCTGCACTGCTACGACACGGTTAACTCTGTCCTCCACAAAGCACTATACTACACCAGGACCGTACCATTCAAGAAGCACAGCCACTTGCCTGCCTGACATGTGCTTAAAAGTTCAGTTTCCAGGACACCAAGAAGGCAAAGTAGTCAAAGAGGGAGAGTGATCAAAACGTACTAGGCCAGTTATGGCACTTTTCCACTGCAGGACCTAGCACGGCTTAGTACGGTATGGTTAGGCCTTGGCCAGGCTCACTTTATGCTGCGTTTCCATTACAGTTTACCAACTTGGGTAGTAACTATAGTAACGTAGTGTAAGCGGGGCGATCGGCTGTTTGGCGGGCGGAGCGACGCTGCGTAAAACTGCCGTGACGTCATCTTCAATGCGAACCACAAAACCAAAACATCAGCCGTTAGCTGTTAGCACTCAGAGCTCACAGCTCCTTATATCTGTTCAGAAACTAGACAAAAGTTAAACAAGTACAAACCACAGACTGTCTGTGTCATGGTGAATACAGTCGCTGGTTTATTTATGTCTGTAGGCCGAGTGTGGACGGAGCATATACAGTGTTAGCTTAGCCTGATCGATCCGATCGCCATTCAGAAAACACGCATTGCATTTTAAAAGGTTTTTCGCCTGCCTTCTTGTCTGCAGACCGGTATCAGTATGTTGTTACTTCGGCATAATTTTTTTAACGTGTATTACAATTAAATCACGGTAAAATATATTCATTTTGTTGTAGTTGTAGCCCCCTTGCCAGCGATTCTCTCGGACCATTCAGCAGTCGAGAGTGTTTACGTCACTAGTTTAGCATAGTCAGCCCGGTTGTTGGCCCGGTAAGAACCTCGATTTTGGAGGGCCAGAAACAGGGCTGCCAACCCTCACGCATTGAGCGTGAGAGTCACACAATTAACACATATCTCACGCACTCACGCCACACATGCCTTTCCTCACGCACATTTTTTTGTCCAAAATAAATGTATATAAAAATAAAGTGAAGGAACAGCAAACCGAGCGGTCTACGAAATGAGACGGTCTGGCTTACGGAGGATTTCCTGTTTGCGTCACACTGTTTGCTGTTCCTGACACCCGCGGTCCGTAGCACTGTCACCTAGCAACCTGGACAGCGACACCCTGTTCATGTTTTACAGGTGACAGGTGTGGGCCGGTTTGATAGGGTTGGAGTTATGTGGGAGCCAATGGGAGCTGAGCTCCCATGAAAGTTATTTACGTTAACGAGGTAGATCGGCTAAACGAAAAACATGTTTTCCAAAAGAAGTACGCATCGTATTTTCTCTTGAATGACAATATGGCTGTACTCAGGGATGTAGTGCTGCCGCCGGAGAGCACCGGAACACGGCTCCGAGTGAGAGAGAGAGAGAGCGCAGTGGGTCTTAAAACGATTTGGTCATCATTTATGTAAACAATTATTTCCGAGGCACACCTTCATATGATCATTATAGTTATAAAACAATAAGAGAATAAAAACAGTTATGAAATACTATATGACAGTAAAACAATTTAAAGTTACAGTTTAAAAGGGGAGTGATTTGTAAAATATCCATAAAGAAACAGAAAATCTGTTTACAGTTCTGTTTCATATGGGTGTTGAGAGAGGTATCCATAGATCTCTTCATTTTGCTCTCAAAGTGCACCAGATTGATGCATTTAACTTCAATATTTCAAAGAAAATATTCCCGGGGGAGCATGCCCCCGGACCCCCCTAGAGGAGGTTAGGTCCCAAAAATAAATCTCACTCCAAGCTGAACTCAAAAGTTGGCAGTCCTGGCCAGAAAAAAGTTGAAAAGGTAGCCCTGAGCCGGAACTACCCCTAGTGCTAAGTGCTGCAGTGGAAAAGCGCCATTAGTAACAACACCTTGCTACTTAATAAATACTACAGGGTGTTTAACCCTGACTTTATCGAAGCACTGAGTTCAAATGTTCTGCTTCTTTGGGATTCTTCCTGTTTGTTTCTTGCTTTGGACAGTAACGTTAGCCAGGCTGCTAACGGTAGCCATGACGCTAACGATATTAACATGTAGACTAGAGCAATGGTCTTGTTCATAAGAAAATCAACAGACAACAAATATGTTATCAACGTCTCTGTTGAGTCTCACTTGTTTATAGATATGAGGAAAGCGTAAAAATGTGTGATTTTCTGACTTCTCGCGCATGCATGGTTGCCATGGTTGCCTTTCTGTTTATTCTCCGCGCTGGATTTAGCAGCAGAGGTGGGGTTTCGCCGGTCAACATGTCTGTTAAAGTTTACATCTTCAGGACAACATTTGAAAAGTGCCGGTCAAAGGTCTTCTTTGTTATTTATTGAGCTTTAAAACAAATGAATAACGACTCTATATAATAATATAAGAATAATACACGGAGGACGGAGCCTCTCTTTTCCTCCCCCTCTCCTGACAGCCTGTCAGTATCCGTGGTCTCATGCAGCTGGCTGATCCAGTAATGAGTGACCCGAAAGTAAAAATAAACATATTTATAACTAGTTTAGGTAGTTTGAGAGGTAATTAAAATAGTTAAGGGTGATGATCTAACTTGAAATGTGTGTTTTGTTCCGCTCATCGCTCCATCACAGCGGGCGGAGCTGCAGGTGATCATGCAGAGCTGCGTGTCTCCTCTCCTGTCCGATTAGCATTTTTGTTGGGTAATCTATGGTAGGGCTAACCCATACAGTGGTGGGGCTCAAGTCAGTATTTGTAATGTAATTACATTCACGCTATATTGTACCCCTTTACAGTGAAACGCCACGCGTGAGGCTTTTATTAGCTTTTATTAGTCTAATTTTATCAGCTAAATTACATAGAGAGCAACAGGTGAGTTAAACAATACAATAGCCCATTCTGCTGATTCCACGTTGTTACAACATGCTACGCAGCGACAGAAACAAGAAAAGTTGGCATAGAATTGACACGGAGAGAGATAGAGAGAGAGAGAGAGAGAGAGAGAGAGAGAGAGTCATGGAGAGCAGAGAGACAGAGAGAGAGGGAGAGAGACACAGACACAGGTAAACAGAGAGAGACAGACACAGCACACAACAGGCGGCCTGTGTCTCTATTGTCATACAAAACACTTTTTCAAATGACCCATTATTACAAAATATATTCAAAACTCACTATTGACGTTCTCAAAGCAGCATGATCTGCCGGTTGTTGTGGTTGGAAGCAAAAATGTCTGACACGCTGGACATCCAGTGCCTTACTCCTCTGCTTATTGATAGCCAGCAGGCCCAGGTTGCTGTTCCGTGCATCACCACTGCTGTTTCTTAGATAATTCTTGATGCGACGGAGACAGAAGAAGCTGCGTTCGCAGCCAGCAGAGGTCACCGGCAGAGTCAGGGAAGTGCATATGAGTCTGTGTAAATCCGTAAAGGCATCCTTGTAGGGTCGCATTAAAACCAGAAATTCCGCTGTGTCCTTCAGTTCATGTCCCTGTTGTTTCTTTCTTTCCAGAAGGCGCTTAACCTGGTGTAGCTCTGGGGTCGGGTTCTCTTCCGTCACTCCATAGAACTTGGCCATGGGTTGCAGACATTTATTGTCTAAGAAGGATGCATGTTTGGGGCTGAGTGCCGAGACTCCGGATAGGACACCACCGGCCTCGGTTGAGAAACGTCTTCTCATTTCAACCACAAGTCTGTCGATTACTGGGTAGAAACACTCTGTGCGCAGCGCATCTAGGGATGTAACTGGTCTGCGTTCGATTTGGGCTTCCACAACAAACTCCTGTAGATGTCGAGGAGGCTGTGCATGTCTCCTTTCAGGTGTCTCATTATGATTTACATTGGCTTTGGTGCACAGGTCGCTTGCTCTGTCCTGAATTTCCCTCCATGACTTCTCTGAGCGTCTGTCTGTCAGTGTCGCTATGACCGAATCAGCCAAGTCCATTGCGGAGGACAGCTCAAGGCTGGGAGATTGGAGCTGGTCAGACATGAATTTTGTGACACGGGAGAGATCCTCGAAAAGCGTAAGAAGCAAGACAAACTGCTCATCAATTAGTCCACTCACCGCTCTGGCCTCCGTTTTCCTCCGCGCATTGGGCTGAGACATGATCTCTGTAAATGTTGCCTTTACTGCAGGCAGTGATTTGCGGATAGCCACCAGCGCTGTATATTGACATGACCAGCGTGCTTCCATTCAAGTTCAACTGGTTGTGAAGTTGGCTCCATTTCTCTCTGTTTCTTGATGAAAATATCATGGGCGACTGATTTGGCGAAGAAGTTGTACAGCATTTGTGTCATAGTCTGCTCCATCATTCACCAGTAGTTTTCCATTCACCTGTCTCACCTGTTTTCCACACCCACTCATTAGCTCACTCTCTTTCTCTTCTGCACCCATTAGCTTCTGCCAGTATTTAAACCCGCACCTTACACACACTCTTTGCCAGATTGTACTTTGCCTCATGCTTGTCTTTCCCGCGTTTGAAACTAGATTGCCTACCCGGTTCCGACCCTGCCTGTCCTCGATCTGCCTGCTCTGCCTGTTCCCTGATCCTGCCTGTCCCTCGACTATCCTGTCTGGCCTGTTATCTGACCCTGCCTGTATCCCCGCTGACCGCCTCGCTTACTCCCTGACTCTCTGCCTGTCCCTGACTCACCTTCTGCCCGCTGTCCTCCGGTGCGTTAAACTGCTCGGTTGGAATTCCTCAGATCCAGTGGAATCTCCAATAAAGTGTATTACCAATTCTCCTTGGTTTCTCGAGTGCTGCATTTGGGTTCTCCTTAAGATTGTGACAATTTGTACAATTTCAAAAAAGTAGGCTGCTGCTTCAACGTTGCGGACCACATCAACCAACACGAGGTTTAATCTGTGTGCATGGCAGTGGATATACAAAGCATTTGGCACCTCCTTTTTAAACTTTTTGCATCCCGACATGACAGCAGCCCCATCGTAACACTGTCCAACACAGATGTGTGGGTCGATGTTGCATTGGCTGAGCGTCTGTTTGATGGTACTGAGGAGCGAGTCGGTGTCCAGGCCCTCTGTGCGTCTGAAGTGCAGGAATTCTTCACGCACTTGTTCTCCTTTTAGATAACGTACAACGATGGACAGTTGCTAGCTTTTACTGACATCTTTGGTTTCGTCAACCATTAGGGCGAAACATTCAGCTTCCCTCATTTCTGCACTGGCAGATATGGTCACTTCGGACCATATCTGCCATTATCTGGAAAATCTCGTTTTGGATCTCTTGATGTGTGTATTTAGCATTTTTAGGATTGTCGTTCAGTTTCTTTGCTACACAAATGACCATATCTTCCCTTCTAAAAGGGTTAAATTAATAATCTTTTTTCTCAAAATAATGGTAAACCTGTGAGTTGGATGTAGAAGAGTCAGAATCAATATAGATGTTTTTTATTTTAAAGAAAATTCAGATTGAACATGGTAAAAAACTGTAAATTATAGTGTCCGTCCAAAAAGTATTTTGTACTTATAGTGAAAACCAGGGCCAACTTGGGGCCCCAAGCGACATTGTGAGATGAGATTTTATTATAATATAGTTGTAATATAGTCAAGACAAAACATGCTTATGACATGCTCAAAAACTGATATTTCTTAAATCTGTATTCTAGTTCCCTCTGTCAGCAATGCATCAACAACTACACACACATTTCTATCAGTATTTCTCTGTGTTGTGGTTGACATGATGATGACTGTTAGGAGTTAAGGGGAGAGGCTGAGCGTCACCATGAAATGTGCAAATTGACATAAAAATTCATAAAAGGGGAAAAAATGCTCCATGTTTTTTAAGCTGTAAACTTTAACTGTTATGTAAGCCAACTAGACAGACAGTTTATCACTCTTCCTCCTGTACATTAGCAGATAAAAGGCATAACATACTTGAATGAATGTTAAATAAAGAATGCTGGAAATAACTGCATCTCCATTAGCCTATATGCTATGCAGAGACTGCCTTCTTCATGTCATGAATTGCAGCTGATGTTTTAATATGGCAATTGGCAATTTGACTTATACAACATTTGCAAGTTGTACATTTGACTCATACAATAACCCACCTTCGAGTAATGCTCTAGTTTCTTCATGTTTTGTTTTTTTCCCCTCTTGCTTGCGCCGGACTGAAACTGTCTTTTCACCGACATCTCTTCACCTGCACTAGTGGCCGTATCAAAGCCATGATTGGTCAGATGTCGATTCATTGCAACGGTGTCGGGTTACAGATGTGCTCCCCTTGTCACCTCTCACTCTCACTCTCGTGGGGGGTGCGCGGAGAACTGAGCGGAGAACTGCGCACAGCAGCTGAGGCCCTCTGGGCGGGGCCCCCTGCGCAAGGCGGGGCCCCATGCAGCCTGCGTGATTGGCCTGTAGGGAGGGGTGGCCCTGGTGAAAACTAACCTTGGATGATGGGTTAGTAGACTAAAAGCTTTAGGAATCCAAAGTACAACATATAATAAGTACCCTGTATCAAGATTGATGCAAAACAAGTGATATTTGACCTTTTTAGACAGATTTAGCAAAAAAAACCTCTTCTGGGGCCATTTGGGTGGATTTTCCTTATCTCTGGCCCCCCTTCTTCGATTTTGACATGTGACATCACTTTCTGACCGTTAGAGCCAATAGAATCCAAGGGAAATCGTCCCGCACACACTCATGTTAAAAAAAAAAAGGTAGCCTCTCTGCGTATGCTAGCTTGCCTTAGAGGGGAGAAATATCGCTGCTCTGATATCAAGCAACGGAAAAACTGTTTTATTGCTTATGGATTATCAGAACATTTCAAAGGGGACGCAGTCACATTGGATTAACCTATGGATTAACTACACCATCATTTTTATCGTTTTAATGCCATTGAAGACCAGTTTAGAGCAGACAAAGACGAAGGTAAGCCATGTTAGTGTTGTGGGCTACCTAGCGCCACTTGTTTTGATGTACATTTTTGTTGATAACGTCGCGAGTTTGTATCTTTCAGTGTTGAGGTGGGCACCGTTAGATTCTGTGTCTCCTTGCGATCATAAACAATGTGTTGGATGTGCACCTAGGATAAGTAATAGGGACATTCTCACGAAATCCTGGTTTCAAATATTTCAAAGATGAATTATTAAAAAACTATTATTATTTTTTTATTTTTTTATTTTTTAAGTAAAATACCAAGATCTTAGGTAATTTGGATTATAAATATGGAAGCTATATATTGACAGTATGTCACATTTATTTCACATTTGCCAAAAAAAGTAATTGAAAAATGTCATTACCGCAACTTTACAAAACATTAGAAAAGCAAAACAATATATATAATTTTGAAAATGAAATCTTGATATGACTGTACAGATTTGCATGAAACCCAGGGAATTTTGTTTTACATAAATGCATTTATTTCATTTAACTCATTTACCTCATTACCGCAACTACCCCTTTGATCCAAAAGCCGTTTTATTTTTATATTTTGTGGAAACTTGACATATTTTAAAAGTCCTGCTGCTAAACTGATATACATTTTTTCACTTATTATGCACACTAATTAAAAAGCTAAATATAATTTGTTAATTATATAAATAGCCTATAATTGTCACATGTTTCGGTAATGATATTTGTGTTTCGGAAATTAGTTTCACAATTTCGGTAATGATAATTGATATGGTAGATTTTATTCTTGCATTCTTAGGAGGATATAACAATATAACTCAAACAATTACAATTTACAATAATATCATATTTAATAAACAATCAAAAATGTAATTTAATAGTAAGTAAATAAGATGAATGTATAAAGCATCAAGTCACAAAATGCTAGACAAAGCATTAAAACATCATACAAATAAAAACGTGCTAAAAACACAACACATTGTGAAAAAAACAATACAGGAAGGGCTGAAAGAAGTGCAAAACTGTGAATCCTATGAACCCCTTGCACTTCACTTGCAAATGACAAAAAAAGAGAAACATTTAAAACATGTGAACTCTTTCAATTCAAACATGAAATTATTTAATATTCACTCACTCACTCACATACGTTTCTCTGTGTGTTTCCCTCCTGTTCATTGTCAGTTCGTTGTCTCTCTATGACCTACGTTCCTGCTTACCTCACGGACTTCTCACGGATCTATGTTATTGATCACTGTTCTAGTTTTCCTCGAAAGAGTGTTTTTGTTTTCCTTGTTTTCATTACTGTGCAAATCTCAGTAAAGTCTTTATTTTGAAACACTATCCGCATCTGAGTTTGAGTCGTGCAATTGAGTTCATAACTCAGAGTTCACTCCTTGAAAGTACGAACTGACCAGAAAAATGAACTCAGCCGACTCAGATCAGATAAAGAACGCCATCCGCTCTCAGGGCCAACGTCTTGGGCAACAAGAGGAGCAGCAGGGAGTGCAGAATCTAACCAACAGCCATGGGGAACTACAAACATCGGTGACGACCCAAGTAAATCTATTGGCAGCAGCGGTTCAGCGTATGCTCACTCACCTGCAGGCTGTTTCTCCTCCTACGACTCCTCCGGTTCCAGCGGCGACCGGTTCCGATCCCAACCGGGCTACTGAGCCGCACAGTACTTCCATGCGTCTGGCTCCACCCGAAAAATACTCCGGAGACTCGGAAGGCTGCCGGACGTTCATCGTGCAGTGTGAGCTACACTATCACCACCAACCGGCTGCTTTTCCCACGGACAATTCCAAAGTGGCTTTCATGATCTCCCATCTCTCCGGCCGAGCAGCAGCGTGGGCTACGGCAGAGTGGTCCCGAGGCTCCCCCATCTGCGGGTCTCTGGAAAACTTCATAGACACTATGAGAAAGATCTTCGATCAAACCACGCCGGGCAGGGAAGCAGCTCGGGCTCTGATTAAGCTGCGACAACATCAGCGGAGTGTGGCTGACTACGCCATCGAGTTCCGGACTATGGCAGCCGACAGCGGCTGGAACTCCGCTGCATTGTTTGACGCTTTCGTCAGCGGTCTCTCGGATTCCCTACAAGACCAGCTGGCGCCTCTCGATCTGCCCGCTGACTTGGACTCTGTCATATCCATGGCAATAAGGATAGCCAATCGTTTGACGGAGAGGAGAAGGAATAAATCCAAGGATGCGGTTGATCCTCCTCTCCAGAGGAGACGCTCGCCGCTGGATACTACTTCTTCTTGGAGGCCCCGTCACCCCTCACCACCTGCGTTCCGTACAACAGCGCCCCCTGGCTCCGTGGAGGAGCCAATGCAGTTGGGCCGCGCCAAGCTTTCGATGGCAGAACGTCAGCGTCGATTAAAGGAGGGTCTGTGCTTCTACTGCGGGCAGCGCGGATATCCACAAGCGGCTTGTCCGGTAAAAGAGGAGGCTCACCAATAAAGAGGAGTACGTTGGTGAGCCGGATCTCTTCCTCTGATTTTCCTCCTCGCACCCTGACCCGCATCCAGGTAAAAATCAGAGACAATGTGGTTACTCATGGTGCTCTCATTGACTCAGGGGCAGACGAAAGTCTTATGGATTGGGGTTTAGTTAAAACATTGGACATAAAAACTAAACCTCTACCCCAGCCTCTTGAAGCGAGTGCTCTCGATGGGCGGCTGTTGTTTAAAGTGACTCACCAAACAGAGCCTTTAGAAATAAGATGTAATGATAACCATCACGAGACAATGTCATTTAACTTATTTAACTCATTCCAACATCCACTCATTTTGGGGTTTCCCTGGTGGAAACTTCATAACCCTCACATATATTGGCAATCTGGGAGGGCGGAGGGGTGGGGAAAGAATTGCATAGATCACTGTGTTAAGCAGGTAGCGGAGATTGACAGAAGATGTAACACTGGGAGTGTTAGGCAGGGAACTATCCCAGAAATATATTTTCCTGATGTACTTTCAGTCCCTTCCTGCTACCACGATTTAAGTGAAGTATTCAGTAAATCCAAGGCTCTGACTCTTCCTCCTCACCGCCGCTATGACTGTGCTATCGACCTGATTGCTGGGTCTCCAATTCCTAAGGGTCGATTATATGCTATTTAATGAAGGACTATATTGATGCCTCCCTCAAAACAGGCCTTATTCGCCCTTCCTCATCACCAGCAGGAGCGGGGGGTTTTTTTGTTGGCAAAAAGGATGGGTCTCTTAGGCCATTGACTACTCACCTCTCAATGACATTACGGTTAAAAACCGGTACCCCCTTCCTCTCATCTCGTCAGCCTTCGAGCAGCTTCAGGATGCCAAGGTTTTCACCAAGTTAGACCTGCGTAACGCTTATTCTTTAGTCAGGATCAGGGAGGGCGATGAATGGAAGACGGGTTTCAACACCCCTTCAGGCCACTATGAATACCTTGTAATGCCATTTGGATTATCAAACGCTCCTGCTGTTTTCCAGGCTATGATCAACGACGTGTTGAGGGAGTTTCTGAACCGTTTCGTTTTTGTATATCTTGACGACATTCTGATCTACTCCCCTGACCTTGACACCCATAAACAACATGTCCAACAGGTCCTACAAGAGCTTCTCAAGAATAGGTTGTTTGTCAAAGCAGAAAAATCAGAATTCCATGCAGAGACAGTCACCTTTTTGGGCTTCATCATTTCTCCAGGTTAGGATGGACCCAGAGAAGGTTAGCGCAGTAGCTTGTTGGCCTACCCCTGACTCTCGTAAGAAAGTGCAGCAGTTTTTAGGCTTTGCAAATTTTTACAGACGTTTTGTGCGGAGGTTCAGTGCTATTGCAGCCCCTCTTCATGTCCTCACGTCCCCTCAAGTGCCTTTTTTGTGGTCTCCTCAGGCTGAGGAGGCTTTTTCTCGGCTTAAAGGAATGTTCACTTCTGCTCCCATACTCACCTTGCCGGACACCACTCGTCAGTTTGTGGTAGAAGTGGATGCCTCCAACGAAGGGGTGGGAGCGGTCCTCTCCCAGCGACTACAGAAGGACATCAAACTTCACCCTTGCGCTTTCCTGTCCAGGAAGCTCTCCCCAGCAGAGAGAAATTACGACGTGGGAAACCGTGAGTTGCTGGCCATGAAGCTGGCACTGGAAGAGTGGAGGCATTGGTTGGAGGGAGCTGAGCATCCTTTTGTGGTCTGGACCGATCACAAAAACCTGGAATATATAAGAAAAGCCAAAAGACTGCACTCCCGCCAGGCTAGGTGGACCTTGTTTTTTAACCGTTTTGACTTTGTTCTTCAGGCCGGGGTCTCAGAATGTCAAGCCTGACGCTCTGTCCCATCTGTTTGACCCTGTGCCTGCAGTCAAGGAGCCGCAACCCATCATCCCATTAAACCGGGTGGTAGGAGCGCTGACTTGGCCAGTAGAGAAGGAGGTAATACGAGCCAATACTGGAGCTCCTGCACCAAGGGGTTGCCCGCCTAACCGGCTTTTCGTTCAGGAGGCCGAGCGACCACAGGTGATCCACTGGGCTCACACTTCGCTGCTCATCTGTCACCCGGAGTCAAGAGAACTATGTTCATTATAAAACAACGTTTCTGGTGGACATCCATGGAGAACGAGGTGAAGGAGTATGTGGAGGCGTGCCCTGTCTGCGCTCGAAACAAGACCTCTTCCAGGGCGCGAATAGGACTATTACAACCACTCCCTATTCCCAACAGACCCTGGTCAGAGATCTCCATGGACTTCGTCACTGGCCTGCCCCTCTCTAGAGGTAAAACCACAGTTCTTACGGTAGTGGACCGGTTTTCTAAAATGACACATTTCATTGCTCTGCCCAAGATGCCCTCAGCTAAGGAAACGGCTGAGGTCATGATGCATAATGTGTTTCGGCTTCATGGTTTCCCAAAGGATATTGTCTCCGACCGGGGCCCCCAGTTTGTGTCACGCTTCTGGAAGGAGTTCTGCAGCCTCATCGGTGCCACGGTCAGTCTCTCTGTTACGATTATTGTGTTATGTCACGTTTTGTAGGTCTTGTTTTGGGTGTTTTGCTGTTCTCCCTGTCATGTTTTCCTCTTGGTATATTGTCTGGTCCTTTTCCCTGTGTTTTTCCTCCTGTCGTTAGTTTCCCTGGTGTGTCTAGAGTCTGATTGTGTTCACCTGTGGCCCTTGTGTTTCTCCTCCCCTACCCGGCTGTTTCTCGTCTTGTGATTACCCCTCCCTGTATTTAGTCTTGTCTCTCCCTGTGTTCAGTGTTGGTTCGTCTTGTGTCATGACTAGTTCACTGACTGCGCTCATCGATGGAGAGGAGCGGTCAGGGTTCAGCAGCGAGATGCTGCTCTGGCAGATGCAGTCCACCTTACGCTGAGGAATCAAGATTTGGTTAAATTCTTACCGGCCTGGCTTTTGGATTACCTCACGGTTTGTTTTCCCGATCCTGATAGACCCAGGTCTCCAGATTCCCTTTTTGATACCACACGCATCGGTGTGGTCCGTCTGGCGTCAGCCCCTGCAGTCCAGGAGCCATTCGCTGGTACTCGTCTGGCTTTTGGAGGTCCACGGAGCCTCCAAACGGCTCCTAAGAGGAGTCGCAAGGCCAGGTTAGCAGCACGAGCCCAAAGGGCCATGGTTCCAGAACCAGTTCAGCCCCAGCAGCCATGGTTCCAGACCCAGTTCTGGCCCCAGCAGCCATGGTCCTTGCTCCAGAACCGGTCCCGGCAGCCATGGTTTCGGCTCCAGAGCCGGCCCATACAGCCATGTTTCCGGCTCCAGAACCGGACCTTACAGCCATGGCTCCGGCTCCAGAGCCGGCCCATTCAGCCATGTTTCCGGCTCCAGAACCGGACCTTACAGCCATGATTCTGGCTTCAATTCCAGCCCCAGCAGCCATGGTTCCAGACCCAGTTCTGGCCCCAGCAGCCATGGTTCCAGACCCAGCTCTGGCCCCCTCTCTAGTCTCTTCTCGAGTTCCCCCTCTAGTCCCTTCCCTAGTCCCTCCTCAGGTCACTTCTCTAGTCCCTTCTCTAATCCCTACTCAATTCCTTTCTCAAGTCCTTTCTCAAGTCTCTCCTCTAGTCTCTCCTCTAGTCCCTTCTCTAGTCCCATCTCAAATCCCAACTCTAGTCCCATCTCAAGTCCCTTCTCTAGTCCCTTCTCTGGTCCCCTCTCTAGTCTCTTCTCGAGTTCCCCCTCTAGTCCCTTTTCTAGTCCCTTCCCTAGTCCCTCCTCAGGTCACTTCTCTAGTCCCTACTCAATTCCTTTCTCAAGTCCTTTCTCAAGTCTCTCCTCTAGTCTCTCCTCTAGTCTCTCCTCTAGTCTCTCCTCTAGTCCCTTCTCTAGTCCCATCTCTAGTCCCATCTCTAGTCCCATCTCCAGTCCGTCCTTTAGTCACTTCTCTAGTCCCATCTCAAATCCCAACTCTAGTCCCATCTCAAATCCCCTCTCGAGTCCCCTCTCGAGTCCCCTCTCCAGTTCCCTCTCCAGTCCCACCTCAAGTCCCAATTCAAGTCCCTACTGAAGTGCCGTTGGAGGTTCCGCTGGGGGTCCTGCCAACTCCATGTCATGTCCCGTTGGAGGTCCCGCCGTCTACTCTCCTGCCGGGGGTCCTGCCAGCTCCTTGTCCTGTCTCGTTGGAGGCCCCGCCGACTACTCTCCTGCCGGGGGTCCTGCCAACCCTTTGTCCTGTCCCGTTGGAGGTCCCGCCGTCTACTCTCCTGCCGGGGGTCCTGCCAGCTCCTTGTCCTGTCTCGTTGGAGGCCCCGCCGACTACTCTCCTGCCGGGGGTCCTGCCAACCCTATGTCCTGTCCCGTTGGAGGTCCCGCCGTCCACTCTCCTGCCGGTGGTCCTGCCAATCCTTTGTCCTGTCCCGTTGGAGGTCCTGCCGTCTACTCTCCTGCCGGGGGTCCTGCCAACCCTATGTCCTGTCCCGTTGGAGGTCCCGCCGTCTACTCTCCTGCCGGGGGTCCTGCCAACCCTTTGTCCTGTCCCGTTGGAGGTCCCGCTGTCTACTCTCCTGCCGGGGGTCCTGCCAACCCCTTGTCCTGTTCCGTTGGAGGCCCCGCCATTCTCTGTCTCGCCGGGGGTCCTGCCAATCCCGTGTCCTGGTCCTCTTCCATGGGGGATCCTGCCGAGGCCTGTCCCACCAGCTCCGGTTCCTATCCGGCCGACACCGGGTCCTGCCCGGCCTCCGGAGCTGTCTGGTCTTCGCCCTCGAGCCCAGCCCCCTGAGAGCCACGGCCTTCGCCCTCATGCTCAGCCCCCTGAGTTCGCCCGCGGTGGCCTTCGCCCCTCCATAACCCCCACCTTGGACTCTGTCTTGCCCCCGGGCCGTCCGCCCGAGTCCCTCTTCTCGGCTTCTGCCTTGCCCCTGGGCCGTCCGCCCGAGATCCCTTCCGGGTCCTCCGCGGTGGTCTTGGGTTGTCAGCCCAAACCCGTCCTCCTGACCCCCTCCACCCACCCTGGTCAGGCGTTGTCGGCGCGTGTGGGCTTCTGTCTCCTGCGTCCTTGATTGTTTTCCCCGCCCTGATTGTTTCCACCTGTGTCCCCTTTACCTGTGTATATATTGTGTTAGCTCTCTCCTGTTCATTGTCAGTTTGTTGTCTCTCTATGACCTACGTTCCTGCTTACCTCACGGACTTCTCATGGATCTATGTTATTGATCACTGTTCTAGTTTTCCTCGAAAGAGTGTTTTTGTTTTCCTTGTTTTCATTTCTGTGCAAATTCCAGTAAAGACATTATTTTGAAACACTATCCGAGTCTGAGTTTGAGTTGTGCAATTGAGTTCATGCCTCAGAGTTCACTCCTTGACATAAAGTTACATACAAAATATTGGTTTGGTTTCTACAAAACAGGGCAAAATGTATTTTTGCCTTTTCAATGCTTTTTGGCTTACTTTGTAAGAAAATATGCTAAAGTTAGTTCCTTAGGTTTATGTACATTCATTATGAATTATTCCCTTTAATTTGACCACTTCTTACATGTAGTCTGGTTGAGTTAGGAGTGAGACTGGGTTGAGTTGTACGGTCGAGTTAACACAATTAGCTTATTGTCTAGATATTCAAAAACACGTTGATTGACTTTAAAATTGTCTTGCATCCTGAAAATGTCTTGCTGGAAGATGACATATTTTAACTCATGCATATGTGTCTCCTCAGCTTACTAAACCTGCTTCTTCTCTCACCATCGACTTTTGCCTTCTTGCTGTCTCTGCATTGCATCTGGATCCTTGTGTAATCAAATGTTGTTATCCAAGCTAGGATGACAGGCCTTTTTACTTTTCAATAGGTTTACTGAACAATTTGAAAACATCAGTCTGAGTATCAGCCCAAAGGTTGGAGCACTGTTCTCTCCACTGAGCCAAAACAGCCCATCAGTCTCTCTCACCAAGGTAAACGTTGCCAGCTGTCCCGTAAAGACGGCGTCACAGGCAGGAAAGCTGCCGATCCGATCCAGACAGATGAGGGAATGGATTCAAGGTGAGTGACGTCAAGAAGGAGCATTCAAGAGCTTATCCTTGAAAGTTAAGGTTGATTGAGATTGTTGGAGGTTATATGCAGCTTAGAAATAAAACATTGCCTTAGGACTTTGTCTTTGTTTCAATGTAATAAATGATTGATTCACGGTGGTTACTCAAGATGTTACTTCATTTGTAATAGGAAGAGTGTGTAAAATAAGAGCTCACGGATAGAGGGAAATCTTTGTAGCAAAATAAAGTTAAGAAAAGATAATCAATCAATCAATCAATCAATATTTATATAGCCCAATATCACAAATGTTACATTTGTCTCAGTAGACTTCACAGTTTGTACAGAATATCAGTATGACAATACAACACCCTCTGTCCTTGGACCGTCACATCACATCACATCACAAGGAAAAACTTCCAAAGAAACCCCACAGTTTAATGGGAAAATGGGAGAAACCTCAGGGAGAGCAACAGAGGAGGGATCCCTCTCCCAGGACGGACAGACGTGCAATAGATGCAGTGGCGGCCGGCCCATAGGGGCGCCACATAAAAAAATAAAATAATAATTAGGGCTGTCAAGTTAACGCGTTAACGCAAAAATTTTTTAACGCCACTAATTATTTTAACGCGATTAACGCATGTGTATTTTTTGTCCTCGGCCGCCCCGTAGTTTCAGAGCGCATCGAGTTTAAAATACCATCTACAAGCTGATGCTGACAGCCTGCCGCCCGCTTGTGGCAGACCACACTTCCACGCTCACCGGCAGGCACCGACTGGCTGTTGGGAGGACCGGGAGGGTGTGTGTATGTGTGGCCCGAGCGAGCGAGAGAGAGACCTTACGTGCATTGTTGTTGTTAGCATCTGGTGCTAGCTAGCTGCGCTAACGGATATGGAGCTGTTTAAATGAAAACAGAGGAGCGACATTTCGCTAGGGCTGTGCAATTAATCGTATTTTAATCGCGATTACGATTATGGCTTGCGACGATTATGAAAACAGCATAATTGACAAAAAATACGATTATTTAGCTGGGTGCGCTTCGCCCCACCCTAAAAGCCCACTCGGCCACGTGGGAGTGACATGTGTTGTGAGTGTTCAGCGCGAGCAAAGATGTCAGAACAAGAGCAGCAACTCGTTAAAAAGAAGGGTACAACTATTTCCACTATTTGGAAGTACTTTGGCTTTCAGGAGTCCGACAAAGTACAGTGCAGGATTTGTTACCAGGTTGTGTTGGCACCACACGCTAACACAACCAATCTCTTTAATCATCTGAAATACAACCACAAAGTGCAATACGACCGGGCAATAATACAACAAAAAGCAGACCAAAAAGCAGATGCCGCTCGACTTCATCCATCACATCATCACAGTCATCGATTCAGGACGCATTGTACAGAGCAACGGCCTACGCGACGAGCTCGCAGAGACAGAGATATTACAGGTGCCATTACATTTCACATCGCTAAAGATATGTGCCCAGTTAGCACTGTTAGCAACCAGGGCTTTAAGCAACTTGTCAACACGTTGGACAAGCGTTACGCGATGCCGTCTCGGTATTATTTCAGCAGGTATTATGTGACAAATGCCGTGGGGAAGTTGAGAGAGATGTGGCTTCAGCTGACTACTTTGCCACCACAACGGACCTATGGTCTAGCCCAGGGGTGCCCAACCAGTCGATCGCGAGATGTGTCTAAAAATAGAACAACAATATTCTGTTTTATCGTTAATGTCCTGTAACATAATCTTCCTGTGCCAGAATAATGCACTTGAACGCATCAAAGCTTTGTGATTGGCCGGCGTCACCCCTGTGTCGGGGCGTGGCTGAGGGTCTTCAGTACAGGTGGCAATATTGTCACCTGCCTGCGCTCATCTCTGAAACCAGACCATGTAAACAGCCTGGTGTTTCTTGCAAAAAATCTTTAAGAGATGACATGAGCAGTCCTACCAGCATTTGCCATGGTGGCCTAAACATTTTTATTTGGTCTTAAATTGTAGTTCAACATTTATTTCCTGTTACTTTTGGACCATGACGGTTGGCCAGCCTTCAACGTTTAACTGAGTGGAATATGTGGAATATGTTGAACCAAAATGTTGGCTATATGTTAAGGAGTTTTCAGTAGGTTGTGACAGTGCACTGCAACATGTTTGATTTCATTTATTTTGGTCTAATTTATTTATATTATTAATAATATATGTTTAGTATGGTTTTGGAAGTGTGCTCTAACATATTTGTTGATCTTGTTTATTGGTAAAATATTATTTGTTTTAAAGTTCAATAAATGGTCAATGAATAATCGTCAAAAATAATCGTGATATCAATTATTGACCCAAATAATCGTGATTATGATTTTTGCCATAATCGCAAGGCCCTACATTTCGCCACAACTGCGCCGAGCACTTGACTTTATGCAGGAAGCCAGACAGTGGGACGAAAAGTCAGCACGGATAGTGCGCAACATGATTGCAGCGTCCAGGCAGCTCCCGTTCGAGCATATGCCTTGAGTTGCACATAGCTCCAACGATCCATCACACACACACACACACACACACACACACACACACACACACACACACACACACACACACACACACACACACACACACACACACACACCACACACACACACACACACACACACACACACACACACACACACACACACACCATTTGTATTGTATTATTGTATGAGAGAGGTTCCAGGTTGAATTGAGGCGAATATTTGTAATGTTCAGAGGTTGTTGTGTTTAATATTCATGAGAATATTTGTCATTGTTCAAATGATAATAAACATTAGCATAAAGCATATTTGTCCACTCATATGTTGTACTCATAAGTGTATTAAAAACTTGAAAAATATTCCTCTAAGGTACATTTAGAACAGATAACAAATGTGCGATTAATTTGCGATTAATCGCGATTAACTATGGACAATCATGCGATTAATCGCGATTAAATATTTTAATCGACTGACAGCCCTAAAAAAAATATATTAAAAAAAAATATTTATTTTTATTTTTAATGAACAAGGTAAATATTATATCATTGGTATCAGTAAAATGTATAATCTACAATCGCGTTTAAAATTGTGTTACGATGTCTAAAGTTACTGATAAGTCACATGTTTCCTGCCTGGCCGCAGCGTGTATCATTACCCTCTCTCGTCTGGGCGCTAAGAGAGGAGCCCTCAACCAGTGCAGCAGCAGCCACTAGCAGCTGACTGTTGCTATCTGTAAACTATGCCTCCGAAACATAATTTCAGCCAATCAGCGTCGTCAAATGTGATGATCACCGGGCGCCAATGTCAGCGCCCGGTGCAGTGTTATGGCTAGAAAGGATCCTTCTTGTGTAAAACTCTCGCGAGAGTTTGCGAGTCACGTGGCTAAATGTTTACGTTTGACAGACAGCCTTTCAGTTACGATCGTTAACATCAGTGGGCCACAGCAAATGATGGTGAGAAGCTAAACTATCTATTAATTATGTCAATTATAGGGAGTGTGATTGTAACTGTGTGTGTGACTAGCTGGATGCAAACAGGTAAACGCTGTCTTTTGTTTCCCATGCTTGCTCTTTAACCAGCCGGGGACAGATACTTTGTGCCCGTGATAAATAAACACACACACACACACATATTATTGTATATAGTTGAGTTTATCCCATCCTCGTCGCCAATAATATGTTGTATCTTGTGATCAGAGATGGGGTCGTTACTAAAAAAAAGTAATATATTACATATTACTTTTTAAAAAAGTAATATATTACACTACTTCGTTACTCTCTACATAAAGTAACTAGTTACTTTACTCGTTACTTTACTCGTTACTTTACTCGCAGGGCCGACCCGCCCCTCCCTACAGGCAGATCACGCAGACTGCGGTGCACCTACAGTGTGCGCGCCACAGTTTTGCCTCTGCGAGACTCCACTTGCACCCCCAATTACTATTTCATTAAGGAAGACATAACACAAGTATTTCTTTTTATATGCTCTCAAATAGGCTACCAGCCACACAACAAGCTAACAGCCTGTGAAACGTCAAGACACTAATTAATGAAACCAGTTCAAGACGCATTATTCTTATCATTCTTTATGAGCGCATAACGGTAAGGTATCTAATTACTTATGTATTTAGTATTCCATAACTTAGTAACAGAGATGGTCAAACTAAAGTGGTAGAGACATGGCAGAATTCCTACAATGAAGCGGGACATTGAGCTGTTCACCCGTGAGAGGGCGATCAACAAAAGAGAGCGAGCGGCCCCGTTGAGGGAGTTTACAGATGAAAAGATTCAGCCATGTTTATGCAGCACTGCTGCATGTGGAGATGTGGTCTCGCAAGTCGCGCAGATTACATAGGCCTACATGTAAATAAACCTGCGGCGGAAACCCCTCTTGTCCGTCAGTGAGTGTGATTATTTTATAAAAGTAACGAAGTAACGCGTGTCGGGGCAATGTTAGTAACTGTAGTGTGATTACTAAATTATAAAAGTAACGCGTTACACTACTTCGTTGCCGACAACAGTAATATTATTACAGTAACACCCAACTCTGCTTGTGATCAATAATTGTATGTCCACAACGTAGGAGTAGATTTAACTTTACTTTGGTAACATGCTTCTGGGACTTCCTTGTGGGAACGTGTACAACAGGCTCTTTTAATACCAAGAGTGAGTTTGCCCCCTGCTGGACAAATGCAATAACATGTAATAATAACACAAGGTAAGATACCACAGACAGCATCCATCAAACTAGATGTTTTGCCTTAATGGTCTGTTTTAATATTTCTGTGTTTCTGAACCACGTCTGTGTCTGCATATACTGTTCGTATTTAGTCTCCTGATTTTAAATGGGAATTAAATCATTTGAGTGTTCCCAAAGAACCGGTGTTCTGCAGTTTGTGTGGGCCTACTGTACTGTTGCACAGTTTACTGTAGAAACTATGTCCAGGACAAGGTATTTGGAAGTTTTGGAAGATTCATAGCTAACCACACTGAAGATTATGGAGGTATTGATCAGTCTTCTCATATCTCTAACATCACCAGAAGTCATCATTTAAGGTGTCATTTCTCAACATTTTCCCCGTGTTCACCATTACAATAGCCCCATCTAAAATAATTTCCACCAGCCGCCACTGAATAGATGCCGTGTGTAATTCGAAAAGATAATACATTTACAACATAGGTAGACCAAATGTTTGGAAATGCATGTGTCTATAATAAGAAGATGAATCCAAGAGAAAGTCAGATAACACAGTAACTTATCTAAAAGACCTTAATTTAAGTCAAAAAATGTTTGGTGTTACTTTTCACCCAACCTTTTTTAGCTACAATAGCTGCGGCTCTGGTTATATCCTTGTTTTTTATTAATCAAATGAACCACGAACAAGCTAAAAGATGATATACCGTAAGTATGCCGTCTTAAACAACCTGCTGCTAGCATGGCTTTAGGACCAAAGACTATGTATAAGAAGTGAATGTGGTTCACCATTTGGTTTGTGAATTACGCTTTAACTTTGGTGTTTGGGCTATCACCATTTGGATTTTTGCAACCAGAAGTGACACTAAGCCAGTGGTTCTCAAACTTTTTCTCAAGAAAAGTCGGGCCTCCCCAACACAAATAGTCACGTAATGGGCCAAGTTAACATTTATTAAATTATATCAATATGAACATGAGCAAGTTCTCACTTTGCTAGAACAGTGATAATAAAACAATGCTCCATAAGTTTGTGTGTTCAAAAATAATAATAATATAAATGTGCAATCCCTTTGCTAGAACAATAACTATAGGTTACTTACGTAACCCCAGTTCTCAGAGTAACATGAAGTGAGATGTCTCACTATGGGATGCGCCTCAACGCGTATGCAAACAGAAGCATCAATCTCATTACGCCAATCCTGATTGGCTGGTGATCTTGACGTCAACGTCAGGGAATCCACCCACCCTTTAAGTAGCTTGCGCTACGACGCAGCGTCATTCAAAATAAGCACCTCTTCTCGCTTCGCCTTAGCAAGAAGGGCCGTCTGGTGAGACATCTCACTTCATGTTACTCTGAGACCTGGGGTTACGTAAGTGACCTATAGTTCTTATTCATAACACTGCGTTCGATGTCTCACTATGGGATATTGAAACTTCCGTATTGCTAGACATGCTTATCTTGAAAATCACCAAAACAACTAGAACTTAACAGGTAGAACCCTGTCTCAACACGGGGCCCAGCACTGCGCGGGCCACACTTGGAGCAGAGACATCTAGCCTGTAAAAGCGGACAAAAGTGAGCGGCGAGGACCAGCTCGCTGCTGCACAAATGTCTTGGATGGAAACACCCTTGAACAAAGCCCAGGATGTAGCCAGTCCACGAGTAGAATGAGCACGCAGGCCCGTTGGTGCCTGCAAACCCTGACTCGTATAAGTCAGAGCAATCGCTTCCACAATCCAGTGGGAGAGCCGTTGCCTGGTAACGAAGGGCTTGCCCTTCTGAGGGTTAGCCCAGGATATAAGGAGTTGGTCATTACAACAAAACTCTTTTGACCTGTCCATATAGATGCGTAAAGCACGAACTGGACACAGCAAATTCGGCCGTTGTTCCTCAGAGGAACACAGCGGCGGAGGAAATGCCACAATGTCAATGGGGGTACATGAGCCAACCACCTTAGGTATAAAGGCAGGGTTGGGCTTCAGCAACACTCTCGTTTGCCCCGGGGCAAACTGAGTGCATGAAGGATGTACAGAGAGCGCATGAATGTCACTGACTCGCTTGGCAGATGCCAGAGCCAGTAACAGCACTGTCTTCAGTGACAGGTGTTTCATGTCAGCTTCTTCCAGGGGTTCAAATGGAGGTTGAGTGAGCCCATCTAAAACCACTGCCAAGTCCCATAAGGGCACCAGTGACCTGGAAACAGGGAGGAGCCTGCGAGCCCCTTTCATAAAACGGCAGACCAAAAGATGTTGGCTAGCCGTCTTTCCCTCAAAGCCCACATGGCATGCAGCAATAGCAGCCAGGTACACTTTGATCGTAGAGAAAGCTCTGTGTTTATCAATTAAGTCCTGTAGAAATGATACAAATCACCCCAACAGGACATTGAAAAGAGATGTGGCCTTTTTGAAGGCACCACTCCTCAAACACCCTCCACTTACAGTCATAGAGAGACCTGGTGGAGGAAGCTCTTGCACTCTGAATAGTGTTTATCACCTTCTGAGGGAGCCCCACTGTATTCAGATTGTACCACTCACGGGCCAGGCCCATAGTGCCAAGCGCTCTGGGTGTGGGTGAAAGATCGTCCCCCCCGCCTGAGACAGTATGTCCCTGCGTAGTGGGAGCTGCCACGGCTGCCCGCACAGCAGCTGATATATCTCCGCCAGCCAGTACATTGCAGGCCAGTGCGGAGCTATCAGGATAAGTGTGTGGCGTTGTTCTCTCACTCTGGCCAGAGTTAGGGGTATCAGAGCCAGGGGTGGGAACGCGTACAGAAGGACCAGAGGCCAAACATGCGCGAGCGCGTCCACGCCTAACGGTGCGTTTAAATCACGCATTGAAAAGAACAGCTGACATTGAGTTTTTAATTATCTGCTCTTAGCCGCCGATTCAGGCAGCCCAGCTGTCTTGGTGCTGTTAGACTTAACTGCTGCCTTTGACACTGTGGATCATAGTATCCTGTTGTCACGACTTGAACAGTCCGCAGGCATTACAGGCTCTGCTCTTGCATGGTTCAGGTCTTATTTGACGGACCGTAGCTTCTCAGTGCAGTTAGGTGCTTTCTCCTCTGCCAAAGCCCCTCTTACCTGTGGGGTTCCCCAAGGCTCGATTCTGGGCCCCATCCTTTTCCTATTGTACATACTGCCCCTAGGTTAAATTCTCACAAAACATAATATCCCCTTCCATTGTTACGCTGATGATGTACAGATGTACCTGCCTCTCAATCAAAATGCCAACTCACTACAGCAGTTGAAGGACTGCTTAATGGAGATAAAATCCTGGCTGAGCCAAAACGTCCTTACCCTCAATGAGAGCAAGACCGAGGACATCTTTTTTGGACCCCAACCAACAGTCTCCCCGGTTGATATTCTGGGCTCCCTAAATAAAAATATCTTCCCCTCTGTCATGAACCTTGGAGTGACCTTCAACAGCGCCTTTAAATTTGATAAGCAGGTTAGCACTGTAGTCAAGACCTACTTTTTCAAAATACGACTATTGGCTAAGATCAAGTCGTTTGTATCTTTTAAAGACCTAGAAAGGGTTATTAACGCCTTTGTTACCTCGAGACTGGATTACTGCAATGCTCTGTATGTGAGTATGGATCAGGCCTCAATTAAACGCCTCCAGCTAGTTCAGAATGCAGCTGCACGTCTTCTTACTGGCCATAAAAAGCATGACCATATCACCCCAATTCTGGCCTCACTGCACTGGCTTCCAGTTCGGTTCAGAATAGATTTTAAACTCCTTTTATTTGTTTTCAAAGCCCTAAATGGGCTGACTCCTGCCTATATAGCCGAACTCCTCCATCGCTACACCCCAGGCAGAGAATTAAGGTCGGCTGATCAGCTGTTGCTGGTAGTGCCTAAGACCAGGCTTAAAACCCGAGGGCATCAAGCTTTCGCAGCGGCTGGCCCTAGGCTCTGGAATACTTTGCCCCTCCATGTGAGGTCGGCCCAGACCCTGTGGTTTTTTAAATCAACACTTAAAACTCACTTTTTCTCTCTGGCTTTTGTTTAATTATTTATTTATTTAGTTATCCTCAGAATTGATACTATTTTTAATATTATTAAATGTTATTAATATTTTTGGGGCTTTATGGGGTTTCAGTTTTTTATGATTAGTAGGTTGGGGGCAGGGAGACCATAGAGAAGGTTCTGACTGGACTGACTGGTTGCTACGTCTGGTTGCTTGGAGCTGAGTTGGTATAACCCTGAATTAGATTAGAACATTTTAGAAATATGAGGAATAACCTCTTGGTTTTATAAACCGTTTTGTAATTACTTCTTCATCCATTTTTGGATCTCTGCTGGGTTTTCTTTTAAAACGCTAAACCCCCCCTTGGGCTTGGTCCCTCCCCTCTCCCTCTGCGGATCTAAGGTCCGGTAGAGGGGGATGGGGCACAGAGTCGCTTATCGAGGCGGGGGAGTGCATCTGACGAAGAGATAGGTTGTTGTGCTCTCTATCTCTGTTTCTTATCCTACATTTTCACCCTGGACTAGAGGGAAAGCGTTCTTGGACGCCTTTTCAGCTCTGTTTCTTACTATATTCTTCCTACCCCGTTTACCTTGAACTATTCTAGAAGAGTGTGTTGACGTTGACTCGTTGGGCCTTTCCTCCTGTACTTGTTTGTTCCCCAGTTCTTTCCTTTAACTGAATCTAGGAGAGGGCATTTAGGCCTCTCTACTTCCTTCTTTTGATTAGTTTAGTTTTTCACCCCCTTTCCCTTGAACTAATTTATACGGGAGAGTGCATTTACGTAGTCACGTTGTGCCTCTCGGCGTATACTTTGACTTTCTGTCTCTTTGGAGAGTGCTAGTACGTTGGATACGTTGGGCTTTTTCACTGTTGTCCCTCTTCACTAGTATCCCGTGTCCCCTCTTCATAATTTGGGTCTTCATAATTTCCACCCTATTCTAAGGGGAAGCATGATGGTGCCTTTTCTTTTCAATTTCTGGCTTTGTGTTTCTTCACCTCTTACTCGTTTAATATTTAGGAGAGTGCATTTACGTAGTCACGTTGTGCCTCTCTTCCTCTGTTTCTGGCTATTCTTTTCATACCCTTATTTCTCTGAGAAGAGAAGAAATACTATTCTAAAAAGGAGCTGACACATGGTGTCTCTTCACTTGTACACTTGAGGGGTCAGAGTTCATATGGTGAGGGATTCCATGAGCGGTATGCGCCGGCCTGTGCCTTTACCTTGGACTTCTAATAGAACTGCTCGGGTCTTGATAGATTGAGTGGGGAAGTTCATGAGATATTTCTAGAGGGTTATCAAGAATAACTTTTATCCAATGACCTTTTCCCTCTCTGTCTGTGTCTGTGTATTCTCTTGTTCCGATTAACCCAGCCAAATCTTTTTTCTTGTTTTGTATCTATATATACGCCGGGATCCGGAGTCGAGGCTGATCCTCTTGCTGTAGTCCTGTGTCTTGGATCCTCTATCCCGAGTTCTGGATTAAGTCGTGGACGTTTCGGGTCGTGGCAGAACCTGTCTCTGCGGTCCTGCCTTGGGTCTCGCCATGCTGCTTTCCTGATGGCTTCCTCAGGATTGTAGCTGACATCCTCGTGGATTCATCTTCTTATTACAGACACATGCATTTCCTAACATTCGGTCTATATGCTGTAAAATGTATTTTCTCTTCGATTTACACACGGCATCTATTGCACGTCTGTCCGTCCTGGGAGAGGGATCCCTCCTCTGTTGCTCTCCCTGAGGTTTCTCCCATTTTTTCCCCTTAAACTGTGGGTTTTCTCTGGAAGTTTTTCCTTGTACGATGTGAGGGTCTAAGGACAGAGGGTGTCGTTTTTTCTCATACTGATATTCTGAACAATCTGTGCTGTTGTATTTGCTGTAAAGTGTCTCTACTGTAGGCTAATTTTATTATATGTACAGCACTTTGGCTCGACCAAAAATCGTTTATAAATGTGCTATATAAATAAAACTTGATTTGATTTGATTTGATTGAGCATTTTCTTTTGATGCGAACAGATCTACCGCGGCTCGGCCGTAACACACCCACAGCTGACTCACAATTATTGGATGTAGAGTCCAGTCTGCATATAGTGGTGCACCTCTGGACAGCAGATCTGCCCCGAGGTTCATCACTCCTGGTACGTGCGTCGCTCTCAGAGAGAGGAGACGTCCACAGCTCCATAAGATCAGTTTGCGTGCCAGCATGTGTAACTGGAGAGAACGCAAACCCCCTTGGCGGTTTATATACGATATTGTGGTCGTGTTGTCTGTCCTCACGAGGACATGATGTCCTCTGAGAAAAGGCAGAAAGCGTTTCAGGGTGAGGAACACCGCTAAAAGCTCCAGATAATTTATGTGTGACCGTTGGAAGTCTCTGCTCCAGAGACCCCTCACAGGTCGACCTTCGTATATACCCCCCCAGCCCGTCAGACATGCGTCTGTGGTGACCACCTTCCGCGATAGGACAGCACCCATAGGCACGCCCCGTACTAGAAAAGTCACAAAACTCCAATGTAGCCTGGGGTGGCACTAATGAAGACCCTCATTAGAGCAGATACATCCACATTGTCCAACATGTTACTATGGACATGCATCAAAGTCAGATGTGTCGGTCTCTTCTGTGTCATATTACTCTAGTTGTAGAGGTGGTGGGCTGAGGAGTAGCTGGTGGTCCACTCTTTTTATTGGGTTGTTTGTTGGAGAAAAAAATCCAAAATCCTTTTTTGCGCCATTCTAGAAAGTTGTCACTCTGCAGTGTGTGTGTCGCGTCAATTACGTCACTCTCCCAAGACCTACGACCTAGATGACTCGGATTTTACTTATTTGGAAAATAAATTCAAGCCACCTGATATATACAAATATATACTATGACTATTATATGCTACTGTATACAGCTAATTTTATTTTAAGTAAAATCATAACTATTTTATGTAGTTTAATCATTTTTATTTAGGTGGTCACTCAGTTTTTCAAATGTACACCACTCGCCAACAGGGGGTGCTGCAGCACCCCCAGCACCCCTACTTCCCGCGGCAATGCAGAGATGTGTGAGTGAGCATTCTGAATTTGTATCTTTTGAGATATTTGTTCAGAGCTCTCAAATCTAGTATAGGCCGAATTCCGTTCCCTCCCCGTTTGGGAACGAGGAAATACTTGGAATAAAAGCCGCTCTGACTTTGTTCGGCGGGTATTATCGATATAGCCTTCTTTTCTAGTAGCGAGAAAATCTCTTGCTCTAGAATATGGGCCGACTCTCCCCGGGCCTGTGAATACAGAATGCCCGAGAAGTGAGGGGGGTGACAGCGAATTGGAGCCTGTAGCCCGTGTTACTGTCTTGAAAACCCAAACAGAATCTGTGAGCATCCTCCACTTTTCGCTTCTCAAAGCGAGCGGAGATGTCACAGCTCTGTCGTCTGCCCTCAGTGTCTCTATTTGTTGTGTTATGGGGCCCTCTAGTGTCTGAAACACGGTGGTACCCCAGGTTGACAACCCCGGCCGACACTGCGCATGCGCGTGGCGGTGGTGCCTGTGAAGTAAAAACTTCTTTGCAGCAATCATGAAATGAGGGAAACTGGATTCGCCTGTCAATACACTGATATTTATTGAGAATTCGTACGGCCGGAGAGATCACAGTATACCACAGTTCTCATGTAAGATACCAGCCAACTCTGAAGACAAAAGCGCCAAGAACCCATCTATACCTTAGAAGAGGAGGGCCCTAAAACACGCGGGTTTTCCTTTAATGCATGCCAGATGTCGAGACAAAGACTTGTTGCATTGCAAACCCACATGAGCCAAGCTTCTCCCCCCACAAGACATCAGATGACCTCTTGACCTGTGTCTTCCTGAGAAGCTATGGATCACATTACAGGCAGGAATACACTTCAACCATTAAACAGATTCCCGAGGACAAGTCACTAAACTCTATATACTTTAACAAGACTAAAATATTCCTTTACAGATCCACCCTTTTATCAATCTATTGATAACCAATTAACATTAGTCTAAAGAATATTTCAGTCAATACATAAATCAATAAGCGTCTTCAGAGTTGTGTGGGCTCACTCACATTAATTACATCAAAAGTAGAACAAGATTGAAAACACTTCAATCACCATGATTGAACACAGTCAATCATAATAAAAATCATCTCTCTTCAGTGCTTGGCATCATTTGTCAAAAAGCACAATAATAAACACGTGAAATACAACAATATTATAGCAGTGCTAGGATATCCGGAGAACTCTGGTCGATTCTCTCTTTTTGCCGGCCTGGGCTGGAATGCTGGTTGGGGTGTGAAAGTGGTTGAGCGTGCAGGTGGTCCTCCTCTGTGAGCGTTGATGTACTGGCGCGCCAGCTTGGCAGCCGCAAGACCCTCTGTAGGCTCATGCTCTTTCACCCAGGTCCTCACCTCCGGTGGGAGTATCCGAAGCATCTGCTCCACGATGATGGCCTCTGCAATTTCCTCCTTGGTGTGCTGCTCTGGCTGAATCCAGCGCCGGTAGAGACCTTTAAGGCGATGGTAGGTCTCAATGGGGCTCTCTTCAGACGGTACCACCATGGATCGGAACTGCTGCCGATACGTCTCTGGGGAGATGTCGAACTTTGTCAGCAACGCTTCTCTCAGGTCTCTGTAGCAGTGGGCTCTCTCCTCGTCCATTGCAGTATAGGCCTCCAATGCCTTCCCTGACAGCAGTGGAACGAGCCGGCATGCCCACTCCCTTTCTGGCCACCTCCACGTTTTGGCAATGCGCTCAAACCGCAATAAATAGTTCTCAATGTCCTCACCGCACTGGTACGGTGGGATTTTTGGCTCCGCATAATGCCTCCACTCAGGCGTTGGCTGATCAGGCTGGCTATCGGCGTCTGATTGAGGCAACGGACTCAGAGTGGTGCAGCCCGGTGGTCATCGTCTTCAAAAAGGATGGGTCTCTACGGATCTGCATGGATTTCCGGAAGCTCAACTCCATCTCAGAGTTCGACGCCTATCCCATGCCAAGAATTGATGACTTGCTGGAGCGGGTTGGAGCTGCCAAGTACATCACCACCCTGGATCTGTGTAAAGGGTACTGGCAAGTGCCGCTGGAGAAGTCAAGTAGACCATACACAGCCTTCAGAACACCAACAGGGCTGTTCCAGTTTACGGTGATGCCTTTTGGACTTCATGGAGCACCAGCTACTTTCCAGAGGCTGATGGACAGAGTCCTCCAGGGTTGTGAGAACTGCAGCTCTGCTTACCTCGATGATGTGGTGATCTTCAGCAACTCGTGGGAGGAGCATGTCCAACACCTTTCAGAGATACTGGGTAGGATCCACAAAGCTGGGTTGACACTCAACGCTTCCAAATGTGAGTGGGCACGACGGGACACACGGTACCTAGGCTACCAACTGGGACGAGGAGAGGTACGGCCACAAGTGGATAAGGTTGAAGCTATCCGAAGCTGCCCTCAACCTCGCACCAAAAAGGAGGTCCGGTCTTTCCTTGGATTGGCTGGATGGTACAGGAGATTTGTGCCTCAGTTTGCCACCATCGCAGCGCCACTCACAGCACTGACCAACAAGGATCAGAGGAACCCAGTAACCTGGTCAGAAGACTGTGAAACAGCCTTCCGCACCTTAAAAGACTACCTGTGTTCTTCACCTGTCCTTAAAAGTCTAGACTTCTCCAAAAGGTTTCTGGTACAGGTGGACGCCTCTGCAGTAGGCCTTGGAGCAGTCTTGGTCCAAGGAGACCTTGGAGAAGAACAACCAATCCTGTACCTGAGTCGTAAGATGCTACCCCGTGAGACCAGATATTCCACTGTAGAGAAGGAGGGTCTAGCCATTAAGTGGGCCCTAGAGAGTCTGCAGTACTATCTGCTTGGGCGTGAGTTTGACCTGGAAACCGACCACCGGGCCCTCACCTGGATCAACTCCATGAAAGATCACAACAGCCGTCTTACCCGTTGGTACCTCTCACTCCAACCGTTCAAATTCATTATCCGTCACCGATCTGGCAAATCGAATGTAGTGGCGGATTACCTTTCCAGGTTGCCGCACATCGCCAACCTCGGGGAGGGGGAGAATAATGTGACGGAGCGGATCACAGAGTGACTGACTCCGCCACTGACAGCCGTAGCGGCGACACACATACACACACACACACACACACACACACACACACACACACACACACACACATACACACCAAACATTTCCTGCTCTCTTCCGTTCATCAATAAATCAGGTTAAATCATCACTAAAACGTCCACCTTTTCCCCTTCCTTTCTGTAGCGTGACCACAAGTGCACGCTTGTGAGTCTACAATTATTTCAACATACATTTAACTATATTACACCATACTTACGTGGGGAGCGGCGGGCGGAGTTTCACCGCCGTCTCCCCAGCAAAGGGAAGGTGGAAAAGACGGAGGCGCATCACTTCCGTGATTTAAATAGAATGCAATTTATTATTTATTTTGTGTTTATTAATTATGGGGAATGACTGTTAAGAGGTAGTTAACCTGTGTGTGTTTGGTGCAGATAGTTTCCTCATGTTTGAGGAAATTACATTTATGTGGTTTGGAGATAATTGTGTAACCGGTTGACGGTAAGCCTGTGGGGAGGGGCTATGGGTACAAAAGGGACGGTGTTGGCCCTGGAAGGATCATTCGGGAGATTGTTGCAGTGAAGGCAACAGCTAGAATGTGTTTACTCCATGAGTAATAGACAACCACATTTGGTAACTTTGATTTTGTTTATTTAAGTTATACTGTTTCACTTTTATCAAACAGTATATATTCTTTTGTTGCTGTTATAAATAAACTTTTGGAGCTTAAATCATCCGACTAAGCCTATGTTTTCAACGGACAAATAGAACCCCGTCACACTTTCAAAAATAAGATATTTTATCATTTATCACTCAATTAATCTCATTCATCAAACACAAATTCTAAATCAGTTTACATCTCAAAGATTTACTTCAAGGCAATTACTTATTAAAACACAATTAGAATTTAGGATTTATAATAAATCCAATTGAGGTATAAATCAGAATCAGGAGATATCCAGCTAAGGTTCCTAGTTAAGGTATAAATTCACAGTGATGAATCGATCAATCTGTAATCAGATTAAACAGATAATCTGTAAAGTTACAGTGTCCTCAATCTTTAACATTACTTTACGTTTACTTCATTACGCTTTATTCAAGAGTAAGGCATGATATTTAATTAATTACATTACTTCAACTATCAATCATTATGTCATTTCAAAATCTGAAGGGAAAACTAAACAATTCTCAAGATGTTTAACAATCTGAAAAGGAAGAATCAAACATTTTATTGTATAACAACCTGAAAAAGAAAAATCAAAACATCTGTTCTTTATTCAGAGCATCAACTGTAATCAATATCAAAACATCTGTTCTTTATTCAGAGCATCAACTGTAATCAATATCAAAAATATATTATTGTTCAATACCTTATAAATCTGAAAATATCAATTAATTAATTAGTTTAGTGTGAAAGTGTAATCTGATCTGACAAAATATATTTATCACCACTATTTAACACATATCTGTTCATTGGGAATACAAAAACAATCATTAATTGTACATCTGTAATCATCTGATCATTCAATTCAAATGTTATCTTTGTATCAGAGCTAGAAGAACATGTTTTCCTCCTCTCTTTATGACACAGAATGTCTGGTGTGTAAAGGCATCCTGATACTGTAGATTAGCACTGAGGTGCTGATTGGCTCAAAACTCTTCTTCATCAGAGCGCCATAACTCAATTATCTGTAGATTAGCACTGAGGTGCTGATTGGCTCAAAACTCTTCTTCATCAGAGTGCCATATCTCAACCCCCCCCAATTGCTCTGCTTTTGTGGCTCAATTCAGTGAGCACTTTATGATCTCCCAGTGAAACAGAGGCTCATCTGCCTGTATTCCTTCTGCTATCTGCTTGAGAGCAGTGCACCTGCCTATTCCAAGTGGCACATCCAGATGCCCCCCCCCCCTGTGATGGGAGAGGTTATGAAAACATCTGCTCCTCCAAGAAACATGGAACCTTGTATGAAGCCTCTGAAGCCATCGCTCGTCCTGCAGAGTTGTCTGCCTGAGCCCACCGAGCAGAAAGATGAAGAAGCATCCCATCTCATCAGAAAGTTGAAGATTAGAATCCTCTCATCTCGAACGACCTCCTTGCCCGTGCATAAGTTGCTCTCTGCAGCCGGAGAGTGTAATCCTCTCTCTCTGACCCTTGGCCTTCAGAGCTGTCCTAGTTATTGGGTTAACACTTGATAGGGATGTTTTCCTGAGTGCAGACAACTCAAGGTAATGGATTAGCACATTATCATTCAATTACAAAAATAGGATAGGCCCCCTCAGAATGATTTGGGAGCCTTCCTAACACATGCACATTATAAATGTAAGGTTTGTGTTAGTCATTTAACATGCAAGAATCATATACTCATCAGTCCAAAGCAGAGAAATGTTATTTTAAGTTAAATGTGAGCTAGTCCCTGTGGAATAACCCTTTCTCAATGATTCTAAATGTTATATTAATTCATCATTTACCGTTTGATCAAGGATTAGTTTATCAGAAGTACATTTCCTCTTCCATAAAACATAGGTTTGAGAAATGAATGTTCCAATATGAAATCAATTGCTCAATTTCTCAATATAATTTGACTCTTCCCTCTCTTTTCTTACATATTGTCACATATGAAATAATAACTTAGGAGTCTATTTAAGCATGGTATTGTCTATATAAGCTATTAATCGAGAAAACTCAGAGTGAGTATGCAACTCGCAAATATCTCTCCTCCTTCCTATCCCTCTTTACTCACTTCCCCATCTCTTTCTATTGTCTCTTTCTCATCCCTCTCTCTTCTTCCTATCCCTCTTTACTCACTTCCCCATCTCTTTCTCATCCCTCTCTCTTCTTCATCTCACTCTCATCTCCCTTTACTCACTTCCCCATCTCTTTCTCATCCCTCTCTCTTCTTCATCTCACTCTCATCTCCCTTTACTCACTTCCCCATCTCTTTCTCATCCCTCTCTCTTCTTCATCTCACTCTCATCTCCCTTTACTCACTTCCCCATCTCTTTCTCATCCCTCTTTCTTCTTCATCTCACTCTCATCTCTTTCTCTCTTACTTCTGTTAGATATGAAGTAAAAACATACAAGTCCATGTAAGCATTTGAGTTACCACCGTTACCAAACGGTGTGCCGCGGCACACTGGTGTGCCGTGAGGCAAGTCCGGGTGTGCCGTGGGATTTTGTGACAACCATACGTTATTATTGCAATATACAACTACACAAAAATAATTATTTTTCTTTTAATTTACTATATCAGTACTTTGTAGGTTTATATGTACGTAATCTGCACGACTTGCGCGTCCACATCTCCACGTGCAGTGCTGCATAAACATGGCTGAGTCAGCGATAACTCTCGAGGGGTGGAGGTATGCCCATTATTTTTATATCACGCAGTCTGTTCTTCTTCTCTGTCTTCCGGTTGTTGCCTGTATTGAATGACAAATACACACTACCGCCATGGATGCACAATAAGAACTAGATACAGCGTGGGAGGCGGGGCCTCATTCATTCCTATGAGAGCTGCTCATTAGCGCATGATGATAAAATGGCCCAACTTTTGAGAGAGTGAAACATCACAGATTACCCAGCATGCCTGAGAAGTACCCGTATGTGCACTCATAGAGCAGGCGCAACTTTAACCAAAATGCTCGTTCACATCAAGCACGTCAATTTGCGTACACGTAACAGCACCGCACGTTCATGACAGCATGGTAATGGATTGTTGTTATCATGGATTTTATATGAACGAGGCGGCAGTTAGCAGCTAGCGGCTAGCTAGTAATGATCTAGTGATATCGGTAATATTAACTCTATTTAATACAACATTTACGGTACAAGATTTAATCATACAGCCCATGTAGTATGACAATGAATTACAGCAAACATGTGCAATATATCCATTATTACAGCTCCGTGGGATGGCAGTAAGACGATATGGATCCGTTCCCATTGTGCATCCATGGGTAAAGATAAACGCAACTCACATTGGTTCCTCATACAGCATCTCTGTAAACTACGTGTATTCACTGAATTTCACTCTCTGCCTTTAACGGCTCGTTGTAGCTCCAATAGCTCCAGCCCCACCCTCCCTGTGAGCACAGTGTGCTCTGATTGGTCGGGACACGTAACATGAACGTGCCGGGCTGCGCGGTCCCGTGGATTAGATGCGCGTTCATAATGCAGAGGGAAATAACTCTCAGAATAACGTTATTAGCAAACATTTTTACAACTTGAGGAACGAATGTTTTTAATAAGGGCTATACAAGTGTTCATACTGGGTAGTTTATTTAGTTAAAAAAATTATCCAACGAGTTACAGACCACTCTTTCCCCATGTAAGTCAATGGGAAAAGTGTTTCCGGGCCTGGCAACCAAACCGGAAGTGTAGTACCGCCGTTTGGCCAGCACGAATATTTTCATCTGAGTCCGGCGCACTTCCTGGGGGCTTGACTACCGCCGCCTGCTGGTAAGGAAAGTTATTGCCACTCACGCATGCGCAGTTTGTACGTGCTCGGCGAGTAAAGTAACGAGTTACTTTATGTAGATAGTAACGAAGTAGTGTAATATATTACATTTTTAAAGTAATACATTTATAATTTATAATTTGTAGTTCAGGACCATGGACAATGCAGCTTCCTTGCATTGACAGTTGTCTGTGCTGAATTTCTGCTGAGTTTCCTTTGCCTCATTTTCTATTTTGTGACCTGTCTGGTGTAAATGAGTGTGTTGCTGCTTTGATGAAGCCTAATTTGATAAAGTTTCAAATTAATTTCGGAAATATTTCGTAATATAGTTGTCTTTGTCACATTTTATTTTGCATTAGTAAATAATTATGCACATTTACAGATACTTTACATAATATGAGTGATAACACGTGTTATAAGGGCTATTTTTTCACAATAGGTGTGCCTTGAGATTTTTTTTTTACTTGTCCTTTGGTGTGCCTTGGGCACAAAAAAGTTTGGGAACCACTGGCATAAATGATAGTGGGAGTCTGAGGGTGTCATTACTGAGAAATGTCAAAGAAATTCAAAACCTTACATTCTAAAACAGGTTTGCATTCCTCCACTTAAGGTGACGTTATCATTGGAAACAATAAAAACGAACTATTTTGATGTAGAATCTATAAATTGAATCGTTAGAGCAGAACAAAATGGTTGTATTGTAGCCTGAGTTCCGTGCAGCCTCTAGTTTCAACAGGTGGAAACATGGTCCATATAACGTGAATACATGCAGAAGTAGACAGTAAGAGGCCCCTGACATTAGGCCTATTTTTAAAATAGTAGGGGCTCTTCACTCTGCATAGCAGTATGAATAGCCTTAAAAAAACAAACAACCCACTCCATGGTAACGAGAGTCATATTTCTGACCCATATGCCCTAAGTGAAGCCGTTAGTCTCATCTAACTGACCCAAGGGTTGGTGCTGGTGTGACAGTTCCAAGTGTTCAGAGCAGACGTCAAGCTTCCAGTTCATGGCTCGGTGGGGGGGAGCAGACCCACGTGAGACAG